>NC_088385.1:5970000-6641666 GCF_037993035.2 Macaca fascicularis | reverse complement strand
AACGTGGCTGCATGGAACACAAGCCTGCTCCTTACTCTCCTACAGTGATTGCCTTGGACTAGGGACCTGGGGCCTTGTGGCCCTGACACTTTATGAGAGAGAAGTGGAATCCCTAATTGAGTCTCTTCCCAAGCCTGTATGTCCCCACGTCTGTGGCATGTTACCATTTCTTCTCCTTAATGCTCTAGGTAGTCTACTTGCCTTTGAGCAGGTGGGCTGAAGAATGGCAGGACCCGCGGGGCAGCTGCATGGAAAGGAATCTACCAGTGCAGGGTGTGCTGCCTGAAAGTGCTGGAAGGAGAGATGTGATGCTGTAGCCTTTCTCTACCTCCCATGGGTTCTCACTTAATTGCATCCCCATCCCACTCCACCCCATTGCCTTACCATATAATGGGTACATGCACCCACTCTACTCCAGTCCTAAGTATTGAGCATATACCCTGAGACTAATACTATCATGAACTCCGTGGTGAAAGAGAGAATATACATATGCATTCTGCCTTCAGAGAGGATTCAAATTATTTAGGAAGATAAGCAACAGAGAATAGTAAAGACAGTTGCATTTCTTGCAAGAAAATTCCCAAACTGGTCCTTCCAATAGAAAGAACTCTAGAAGTTTGAATGTGGGTGATCTAGTGGGAAAATCTTTGTATTATTGGTCCTGTTTGATTTAGCTGAAATATGTCTCATATACATGAGAGAGACAGAGAGAGACGGAGGTTGGGGGAGATGGGTAGGGTATAGTGCCTACTCCCCTAATGCCATAGAACGTTTCCAAAAAAAGAAGATGCATCCCGGCATCCAAGCCTGTTTAGGCCCAGAGACAAGTTAAGTGTGTCTGCCGAGTAGAGTAGAGGAAGCCCTCACATCTCTCTGTTAGAGGGCAAGTGTAAACATACTCTCTCCATCAGAAAAGCCTCAGTTATAACTCAATACCCTTGAAATCTCTGTAACAAGCCCCTGGCAGGAGTGAGACTATCATCCATTTTTCTTTCTGTAGCCAGGTTTCCTGTTTATCTGTTTAACCCAATGAGCCATGGTGACTTCCTGGGAGGTACATGATTTGAGGAGCTCATGTGCTGGCTGAGAGGGGCCTGGCCAAGACTGGGTTTACCCGGGGCCTAAGGAGACAATCCGGATGGGATCTCCGTGTGAGGTTGCTGCAAGGCTGGTTGGTTCTGTAGTGTGATTGGTGTGCCCCGCATGTGCACAGGCCAGCCTCAACTTTTCCTTTAATGCATTTCTAGTTTGGATTAGCACACATCAATTTCAGTTCAATTCTGAACATGGCCATTAAGCATCCACTACATACTAGGTTTTTGTATGGAATATGGAATTATCTCAGGCATAGTGTCTGATCTCCGAGGGGCTGCATTCAGCAGGGTGCTCTTTGGTCTATAAATATTTAGAATAGAATGGAGAGTGTGCGAGAGAAATTGCTCCGGCTAATGTAGAGAGGAAATTCTTAAAAAATCAGGGTTTTGAAGACTGGTTGGCTTTTAATGGACAGCAAAGGGAAGAAGGGGCGCCCACAAGAAAGAAACAGCAGCAGAAGCCTTGACCTGGGAAAGCGAGGGGTGTAGATAGGCAACAACAAGATATCTTGAAAGTCACGTTGGCTGCAGGGGACAGGGCTCAGTATGCAGTGGTGACAAGGGAAAAGCATAGTCTGGTGACCGGGTCAGGGAGGGTCCTGATTGCTAATCTGTATCTCCCAGGCCATGGGAAGGCATGAAGGTCAGGATAGCAAGGTACGCATGACTTGAACAAGGGTCCTAGGACTTAGATGAAGCATTTAACCCACATTCAAAATGAGGAGTGAGTGGAAGGCAGATGTTACTTGGGCATTGGAGGGAGGGAGGCAGGGGTCCTTGAAAGCCATGATTAGAAGTTTTTTTTTGTTTTTTGTGTTTTTTTTTTTGAGATGGAGTCTCAGTTGCCCAGGCTCGAGTGCAGTGGCGTGATCTCAGCTCACTGCAAGCTCCGCTTCCCAGGTTCGCGCTATTCTCCTGCCTCAGCCTCCTGAGTGGCTGGGGCTACAGGAGCCCGCTGCCACACCCGGCTAATTTTTTTTGTATTTTTAGTAGGGACGGGGTTTCACCATGTTAGCCATGATGGTCTCAATCTCCTGACCTCGTGATGCCGCCCGAAGTTTTTTTCGGTTTTAACCAGACCCCTCCCAGTATCAGGAATACTTGCGAGTCTAGCTGTCTATAACCTTAAGACATCTTTCTTCCCCGTGGTATCCAATAGGAAGCACTTGCTTCCCAGGGGAAAGGAGGGTGCCAGCTGACATACACCAAAGCTTGTGCACCCTCTAGTCCTCCCACCTGGGTGCCTCCAGCAGGTGGGTCACCCCAGGAGGGGTAGAACAAGCAGTAGGGCTTAAGTCCAGCTTGGAAACCAGAGAGAAGCCAGAAGAAGACTGGAGACTGCTTTCTTATGAGGGTGGGGAAGGAAGGCATCTACCAAGTCCAAGAGCCCACCCCCTGGGCCGGTGCAGGTCTGCCTATGGGTGTCCCTGTGGGCATCACCACGGGACTTATTGAAGGACTCCCGTGATCCTGTTTGTCCTTGTTGCAGGGAGATCTGCCAGACCTCCAGAGTTTTATACTCTGAAATGGGATCATCTTCAACTCAGTGGGCCACTCTTACCCATTACCTCCTGTCACATCAGGAATACCCTGGAACTCTTAGAGTGTGGCCTTATCCGAACACAGATATCCTGCCCGCCCATCTCTCTCCCACCCCTCATGTATCACATCAAAGCTTAGATATCCTCAGTGACTTCTTTCTGGTTTCATAGGAAACCAAATCCTCTGCCTACCTTTCTAACCCCAGCTCCTGTCCTTCTCCTTCGTGCTTAGACCTTCCAGCTACCTAGGCCTTCATTCTGTCTCGAGCTCATTCCAGCCTTTGCCCTGGCTGTTCCTGTTGCACAGACTGCTTTTCCCTCAGACTCTGCAAGGCCTGTCTTTTCTCGGCTTTTGCGTCTCAGTGAAAACATTGCCATCTTCAGATTAGCCTCCCGCAGCTCCCCAGTCTGAAGCAGCCATCCTGCTTTATTTCCTCTGCTGTTCTTGTCCTCATCTGCTAGTTTCTCGTTCCTGTGCTGGTTTACTCACTGTAACTTGCCTCTACTTGGAGGTAAGTTCCAGGGAAGGAGGGATCTTGTGTTTAGGACTGGCAGGATAGCCTCAGTGCCTGGAAACAGCTCAGAGTATAGCGGGTGCTTGATGACTCTTGGTTGAAGACATTTGTTGGATGTATCTCTGGACTTACCTCTTTAGATAAGACAAGTGTGGTCCTGAGCAGGCTTGGGTTCTTCCTCCCAGCTGGCTCCTGGGGAGACTGACCAAATGGAAATAGTTCCCAGAGTCTCGGTGGGAGGGGTGATGATCTGTGATGACTTGGCATCAGATTACCCATCCAGTGCTGTTGTGTGTAGGGAACATCAGGAATAAGGCTGATCTGTCCATGGCTGGGTGTGTCAAAGCAGCCCTCCCAGGGGCTGGATTCTGCTCTGGCCAGGAGCTCAGTTGTCCACTTTTGAGGGATTCTGTAACCTCGTCCTACTTGCTTGGCCAGGAGCTCAGTTGTCCACTTCTGAGGGATTCTGTAACCTCGTCCTACTTGCTTGGCCAGGAGCTCAGTTGTCCACTTCTGAGGGATTCTGTAACCTCGTCCTACTTGCTTGGCCAGGAGCTCAGTTGTCCACTTCTGAGGGATTCTGTAACCTCGTCCTACTTGCTTGGCCAGGAGCTCAGTTGTCCACTTCTGAGGGATTCTGTAGCCTCGTCCTACTTGCTTGGCCAGGAGCTCAGTTGTCCACTTCTGAGGGATTCTGTAGCCTCGTCCTACTTGCTTGGCCAGGAGCTCAGTTGTCCACTGCTGAGGGATTCTGTAACCTCGTCCTACTTGCTTGGCCAGGAGCTCAGTTGTCCACTTCTGAGGGATTCTGTAACCTCGTCCTACTTGCTTGGCCAGGAGCTCAGTTGTCCACTTCTGAGGGATTCTGTAACCTCGTCCTACTTGCTTGGCCAGGAGCTCAGTTGTCCACTTCTGAGGGATTCTGTAACCTCGTCCTACTTGCTTGGCCAGGAGCTCAGTTGTCCACTTCTGAGGGATTCTGTAGCCTCGTCCTACTTGCTTGGTCAGGAGCTCAGTTGTCCACTGCTGAGGGATTCTGTAACCTCGTCCTACTTGCTTGGCCAGGAGCTCAGTTGTCCACTTCTGAGGGATTCTGTAACCTCGTCCTACTTGCTTGGCCAGGAGCTCAGTTGTCCACTTCTGAGGGATTCTGTAACCTCGTCCTACTTGCTTGGCCAGGAGCTCAGTTGTCCACTTCTGAGGGATTCTGTAGCCTCGTCCTACTTGCTTGGCCAGGAGCTCAGTTGTCCACTTCTGAGGGATTCTGTAACCTCGTCCTACTTGCTTGGCCAGGAGCTCAGTTGTCCACTGCTGAGGGATTCTGTAACCTCGTCCTACTTGCTTGGCCAGGAGCTCAGTTGTCCACTGCTGAGGGATTCTGTAACCTCGTCCTACTTGCTTGGCCAGGAGCTCAGTTGTCCACTTCTGAGGGATTCTGTAGCCTCGTCCTACTTGCTTGGCCAGGAGCTCAGTTGTCCACTTCTGAGGGATTCTGTAACCTCGTCCTACTTGCTTGGCCAGGAGCTCAGTTGTCCACTTCTGAGGGATTCTGTAACCTCGTCCTACTTGCTTGGCCAGGAGCTCAGTTGTCCACTTCTGAGGGATTCTGTAACCTCGTCCTACTTGCTTGGCCAGGAGCTCAGTTGTCCACTTCTGAGGGATTCTGTAACCTCGTCCTACTTGCTTGGCCAGGAGCTCAGTTGTCCACTTCTGAGGGATTCTGTAACCTCGTCCTACTTGCTTGGCCAGGAGCTCAGTTGTCCACTTCTGAGGGATTCTGTAACCTCGTCCTACTTGCTTGGCCAGGAGCTCAGTTGTCCACTTCTGAGGGATTCTGTAACCTCGTCCTACTTGCTTGGCCAGGAGCTCAGTTGTCCACTTCTGAGGGATTCTGTAACCTCGTCCTACTTGCTTGGCCAGGAGCTCAGTTGTCCACTTCTGAGGGATTCTGTAACCTCGTCCTACTTGCTTGGCTGCAAACAGGGAGGTCCTTGTCAGGCCTGCTTCAGCGGAGTGCAGCGCAGCCTGTCTCTTCCTTGAGTTTCACATTCCTGTCTGAGTGCTTAGGAAGCTAGGCTTGCTTTAAAAAGATGAGAGTTATGGCCAGGTGGAGTGCCTCATGCCTGTAATCCCAGCACTTTGGGAGGCCGAGGTGGGCGGATCACCTGAGGTTAGGAGTTCAAGACCAGCTTGATCAACATGATGAAACCCTGTCTCTACTAAAAACACAAAAAAATCAGCTGGGCCTGGTGGCATGTGCCTGCAGTCCCAGCTACTCCAGAGGCTGAGGCAGGAGAATCGCTTGAGCCCAGAAGGTGGAGGTTGCAGTGAGCCGAGATCATGCCACAGCAGTCCAGCCTGGGCAGCCCAGCGAGACTCTGTCTCAAAAAGAAAAAAAAGATGAGGCAGCTCTGAACTGAGGCCCAGTGTGGGGGGAGGTAAGCCACAGCCACACCTAGAGGGATTCAAGCCAACTCCTCTATGTCCTGCCACATCATGCCCTGGAAAGCCAGAGATAATCAGAAACATCCTGCCGGTCAGCTGGGGGTGCCTCCCTTAGCCCCTGTGCGGGGTGTGAAAGGGGAAAGCCTCCTCTGGCTTGAAGAGATTTAGAACCCATGTTCTTCTGGAACTCACTGAAAGATACTGCTACAGTTTGTAATTAAAATCTCCCATTGGAATAATGTAGAAGTAAAGCAACCAAATTTCAGAGGCCACGGGGGACAACCTCAAACCATAGTTCTCAAAGTATTTCTGCAGGTTATTAATTGTTACAGGCAAAAGTTGCTCTGTGGGAAATGATGGGCTTAGGAAAATTAAGCAAGTGTCTTGACAGTAGCACTCTTCAGAGTTTTTAATATGCTCATTGTGACTCTCAGAAAGTCGATACATTATAGTGTTTTCCAGTGTTTTAGACCTTGGAGTCCTTTTTTAGCTGAAATTCTCTTGGCACACACATTAGCAAATGCTGTGTTGGAGAACGGATGAAGGTGAGAGACAAAATCAAGTGCACTTTACAAGCATTTAGAGATTTCTGTGTGTTGTGCATGGTGCCAAGTACTGTGCAAAACACAGAATAATACAGAGCAGGTAGCTGATCTTTATGTTAGGGTAAGAAGCCTCTCACATGCAAAACAGCTAGGAAACAATAAAAGAAAAATACGTAATGAAGAGCTGCAATGTGTGGTATAAGCTATAAAAGTCTAGGAATTCAGAGAGGGAGGAGACCCCACCTGGTAGGTATGTTGCAACAGTTGGAGAAGGCCTCCTGGAAGGGGTGGGACTGACGTCCCCTTGGAGAATGGGTGACGATGGAATGGCACCACCTGCTGTTGTTTTAGTTATGCTTGTTAGTCACTTACATGGTCTGTCCTCTCCTGCATCGTGGTATGTCTTAGGAAAGCCAGAGAGAGGTCAAGAGCCTGGCCTGTTGACCTTTGGAATCTCTGACATATGGACAGGGATAAGGACATGTGTGTTCCCTGAATAGCAGAGCCCACTGTGAGCCAGTACCTGAATCCCTGCCCAGGAGTTATCAATAAACGATGCAGAAACATGAAGTCCTCACACCTGTAGATGTTTGTTCTTGAGCTGGAAACCGTAAGGAAGACCCGCCAATGAGGCCAGGTGTACACAGTTAAATTTTCTTTGAAGTGAGTCATGCATCTTCCTGCCCCAGCATCTGCACTGATTTGACCATGGTCCTCTGGATTAGTTAGGTGCTCTTTCCCATGCCTGGTGACTCACGATTCAGGTTTGTGTTGCTGAATGGCCCAGTGAGGTCTCTTGAGCATTGCTGTACTTGCCAATGAGTTACTCACCGAGGCTGTACAGGAAACAGGTCCAGGCAAGTGAATTTTAAGATTCCCTATGGCCACCCTTGACTTTGATGTTTATTGGTCGCCATTTTAGCTCAGAGAATAATGGAGCAGGGAAGGAGTTTTGTTGTTGCCCTCACTCCCAGCTGTGGGGCACATCTGTTTCTCCAGCTGGGAGCTGGCTTGTTGAAAGTTAGAAGTTTGAGGTCTGACAATAGTTGGTGGGATGACCAGGGATATCCCTCTGCCTCTGGTGAAACGGCTCTGCAAAGTACTGGGCCTCTCTTCATATCAATCATCTAGTTAACATTTCCTCTCTCTTTTCTCAACACCGGCGCTATCCCCAGGAACGTGCCCAGGTTTGGTTTTCAGTGTGACAACGAGTATTGTGTGTCCCTTGTCTCTTCCTCACGTTGTGTTCTTATGTTAGATTGTGACGTCTAGATGCCTTGTGATTGTGTTTGGTGTGGCAGTTCATATCCAATAGCGTCCAATCCTAAACGCTGATGTTAGTGTACATGTGTCTGGTTATAACCCACAGGCCAAGGCCATTCTTCCTTTCGTTTACTAACCACTCTCTGCTCTTTGGTTTAGGAACATTCCAGGCCTGAGTATGAAACCAAAGTTCGAGAGAAAATGCTAAAGGAGAGCAACAAGTCGGCTGTCCAGAAATTGGAAACAAACACTACGGAGTCTGGCCACGAGGTACGAGGCTGCCCTCGTTGCTCACGGTCCCCTTTACTTGTTGAGATCCTGTTGTCATTTTGTTTGGCACACCTTACTGAAGGGAGACTGGGCCTGAGAAAGGGTTGATGTGGGGCAGGATGGGATGAGAACATGACATCTCACATTGTCCTGCAGCCAGAGATCGTTGGCAATGGGCTTTCGCGATGACTTGACTGCTCTTTCCCGGGTGGTGCTGTCTGGTCAAAATGGGAGGGCAGGTTGGAGGAGAAGCAGTTCAGGCCTGGTTCCTACCATCATCTAAAGTTTGAATAATAGTAACATTTGGCCGTGCACGGTGGCTCAAGCCTGTAATCCCAGCACTTTGGGAGGCCGAGACGGGCGGATCACGAGGTCAGGAGATCGAGACCATCCTGGCTAACATGGTGAAACCCCGTCTCTACTAAAAAATACAAAAAACTAGCCGGGCGAGGTGGTGGGCGCCTGTAGTCCCAGCTACTCGGGAGGCTGAGGCAGGAGAATGGCGGGAACCCGGGAGGCGGAGCTTGCAGTGAGCTGAGATCCGGCCACTGCACTCCAGCCTGGGCGACCGAGCGAGACTCTGTCTCAAAAGAATTAAAAAAAAAAAAAAAAAAATAGTAACATTTAACATTTAATACCCCACCATAGCAACCGCCACCACGCCTAATCCTTATGGAATGCTTGCTCTATGTTAGACACTGTTCTAAATGTGCTGCATTATCTCACAATAAGTCTGCGAGGCTGGTACTATTGCTATGTAAATGAAGACTCATGAAAAAAGTTATGTCCACAGATTAAGTCATTTGCCAGAGGTCACACAGCCAGTAAATCATTGGTGGATCTGGGATTCCAAGGCAGGTCTGTTAGTCTGTGCACCTAACCACTATGACATACAGCCTTCAACTGCAATGGGAAAAATCAAAGGATGAAGCAAGAAATGGCTCTTAGGGCCTGCAGAGGCAAATTCATGCCTATATTTGCTCAAGCTACTCACACAATGTTCCTTACATTTCATTTTATCTCGGTGGGCCTCCAAAAGTGGATACGTGATTTTGACCGTGTCCTCTGAGTCATGTCTCTGAGTTTCATGGTGGCATGTAGTCATTAAAACAGAGCTTCGGAATGTGTGCTGTGGTTCGTAAAAATACTGAGTATGTATGCTGAGGGGACATGGGGATGCTCTTTGGGATACCTGTCTCTGTGTGCCACCCGTCTTTGAAAGCAGTGGTTGAGGGGTGCAGGGAGAGAGAGAGAAAGAGTTTATGACTTTCTTAATCTGGTTCTTGAAAAAAAAAAATCCACTAGATTGAAAATCTGTTGCTTTTAGATGTGTCTTTTCTCCATCTTGGATTTGAATTCAAATTTCATTTCATTTCACGTTCTTTAAGTTGGAACCATTCATGTTAACATGCAAATTTATGCAAGCATCAAAACAGAAGAATGTGGTGTTTTCGAGCCCAAAATACTGGCACTTTTTTTTTTCTTTTAAGAAAACAGAACTTAAACAGAACAGAGAGGGTGGCCCTCTGAGTTATTTTTTTTCCTAGACGACGACCAAGTCCAAGACCACCAATTATTCAGGGAAATAATGAATTCATTCTTAGGAAAGACTCGTCATCACTGCCACCCTCATCAGAAAGCAAGCATTCTGTGTTCTGTCAGCTTCAGCAACGCCATGCAAACTTCTTTCTCTACCCCATAGCAGTATACAATGGATAATTTCATGGAAATCACATGTAACTTTTATTGACCACTGACTCATTTAATTTTAATTCCATAGACGGGAATGCCAAGGAGCTGGAATTGCGTACACTGAGGCTGTGGTTCTAATATAAACATTGCTTGGGTATATATGCATGATTGGTCAAATAACTTTCAGGAACCATGAATAATTAAAAAACATCTGAATGCATTATGAATGATGCATATGTTTATGTTTTAGCATTCAACATCTATTTTCATTACACTGTTGAGAACGCAAAGCTCAAAGCAGCTAATGCTTTATGGGCAGTGGGGGGAGATGACCTTCTCCGATGAGCAGTGTAAGATAAAAATGGCCTAGAATTTGATTGTCAGGGTCCTTCTTGTGTTCCCTCCGTTTCTTCAACATTGCAAATGATCCTGTTCTTGCCAAATCCAGCCATAGGTGGGAGATACAGATGGACGCTGCTCTTGTCTGCAGGAAGAGTTTTAGTCAATACCCGCTGCATAGCATTGCTGCAGGGGCACCATTGCATGTGGAATATTTAGGAAAGGCACCTTCTTCTGAGGAATAGACAGGGACTACAGAATCAAATTCTAGCTGATGGTCTTGGATGTGCTTGTTTCACCCCAGAAGATCACCTTGGTTCTGCCTTCACGGTAACCCTGATGCTGCATATCCCCACCTCTCCTAACTTTCCTTCCTGCTGAATGGTAAAAAGCTACCATTTACTGATGCCCAGAGTTGTGCAGGAATTTGCTTAAGACCACATAGCTAGTTGTGTGGAAGGTGGTAATCAAACCCAGCTCTGCCTGATCCCCAAGACCTATTTGCTTTTTTTTTTTTTTTTTTAAATTTTAAAGATACCAAGTCCATTTACTTTTTAAGCATTTTTATTGAGATTTAATTTTATACACTAAAATTCACCCATTTAAAGTGTACAATTCAATGGTTTTTAGCATATTCACAGATTTGTGCAATTATCTACACAATTTATGTTGAAAACCTTTTTATTATCCTAGAAAGAAACCCTGTACCCAATAGTTGCCAAGCCGTGGGTAACAACTAATCTACTTTCTGTCTCTATAGATTTGCCTATTTTGGACTTTCTTGTAAATGGTATTGTAGAATATGCGGTCCTCAGCTTCTTTCACTTAGCAATATTTTTTTAAGCATTCATTCATGTTGTAGCATATATCAGTACCTCATTCTTTTTTATTGCCAAATAATATTCCGTATTTTGGATTTGATTCATTTTATTTATCAGTGCAGTTGATGGACATTTGGGTGGTCTCCATCTTTGGGCTACTATGAATAATGCTGCAATGGATGTTTGTGTACCAGCTTTTTTTTTTTCTCTTGAGTATATACCTAGGAGTAGAATTGCTGGGTCATATGGTAACTCTATGTTTAACATTTTAAAGAACTGCCATGCTATTTTTCCAAAGTGGCTATATTATTTTACATTCCAACCAGCTATTTATGAGGTTTCCAGCATCTCCATATCCTCACCAATGCTTATCATCTGTTTTTTAAATTTTATCCATCCCAGTGGTGTGACGTGGTATTTCACTGTAGTTTTAACTTGCATTTCCCTGATGACTAATGATGTGAACGTCTTTTCATGGGTTTTTTGGTCATTTGCATGTCGTCTTTGGAAAAATATTTATTCAAATCCTTTGCCTCTTAAAAATATTGGGTTAATTGGCTTTTGATTATCAGGTTATAAGAGTTATTTATATATTTGGAATATATGAAGTTCTTTATATATTTGGGATATATGAAGTTCTTTATATATTTGGAATACCAATCTTATCAAATAATATGATGTAGAAATAGTTTCTTTAATTCTGTAGATTGTCTTTTCACTTTATTGATGATATTATTTGAAGCACAAGTTTTAAATTTTGAAGTAGTTCAATTTATCTAATTTTGTCACTTATGCTTTTGTGCTATATCTAAGAAACCGTTGCCTAATCCAATGTCATTAAGAGATTTCTAATTTTTCCTCTAAGAATTTTATAGTTTTAACACTTGCAGTTAGGCCTATGATCCATTTTGAGTTCATGTTTGGGTGTGATTAAAGGAGGGGATTCAAATGTATTTTTCTGCATGTGGGTATTCAGTTGTCCCAGCACCATGTGTTGAACAGACTGTTTCCTTACTGGATTATCCTGACACCTTATCAAAAGTCAATTGACCACAAATGTAAGAGTTTATTCCCGGACATCAATTCGATTCCATTGATCTATATGTCTGTTCTTATGTAATATCACCCTATCTTGATTGCTCTGCTTATATAGTAAGTTTTGAAATTGGGGGTATGCGTCCTCTGACTTTGTACTTTTTTTTCAAAATTGTTTTGACAATTCTGGGTGCTTTGCATTTCCATATGAACTTCATGACTAGCTTGTCCATGTCTATAAGAAAGCAAGCTGGGATTTTGGTAGGGATTGAGTTGAATCTACACACTAATTTTGGAAGAATTGCCATCTTGGCAATAGTAAGTCTTCTATACTGTGGCATATCTTTCTATTTATGTAGACCTTTTATTTTTTCAACAATGTTTTATAGTTTTTGGTGTACACATCTTGTACATACTTTGTTAAATTTATTGATAATTATTTTTATTTTTTTGATGCTATTGAAAATATAGTTGTCTTGATTTTATTTTTGGATTGCTCATTGCCAGTATATAGAAATATAATTGATTTTTCTATATTGATCTTGTATCCCACAACTTTTCTGAACTCATTTATTAGCTCTAATAATTTTTAATGGATTGCTTAGGATTTTCTATTTGTGAGATCATGTCATCTGTGAATAGCAATAGTTTTACTTCTTTTTTCCAATCTGGATATATTTTGTCCCTGCTCCCTCCACCCATTTCCTGATTGCCCTGATTAGAATCTCCTGTACAATGCTGAATAGAAGTGGTGAGGCCGGGCACGTTGGCTCACACCTGTAATCCCAGCACTTTGGGAGGCTGAGGCGGGTGGATCACGAGGTCAAGAGATCGAGACCATCCTGGCTAACACGGTGAAACACTGTCTCTACTAAAAATGCAAAACATTAGCCAGATGCGGTGGCGGGCACCTGTAGTCCCAGCTTCTCGGGAGGCTGAACCAGGAGAATGGTATGAACCCAGGAGGCAGAGCTGGCAGTGAGCTGAGACCACGCCATTGCCCTCCAGCCTGGTTGACAGAGCGAGACTCTGTCTCAAAAAAAAAAAAAAAAAAAAAAGTGGTGAGAATGGACTTCCTTGCTTTGTTTTTGATCACAGGAGAAAAAAAATTTAGTCTTTCACCATTAAGTCTCATGTTAGCTGTAGGCCATTGCTTTTTTTTTTTTTTTTTTTTTGGTTTGTTTTAAACTCTCTCTAGAAGGTTTCCCTCTAAGGCCATTCTTGCATTGCTATAAATAAAGACTGAGTAATTTATTAAAAACAGAGGTTTAATTGGCTCATGTTTCTGTAGGGTTTAGAAAAGGCATGGTGCTGGTATCTTCTTGGCTTCTAAGGAGGCTTCAGGAAGTTTATAATCATTGTGGAAGGTGAAGGGGGAGCAGGCACGTCACATACTGAAAGCAGGAGTGAGAAAGAGGAGTGAGTTATAGGGGAGGTGGTGCCACACACTTTTAAATGACCAGATCTCACAGGAACTCACTGACCTTTGCAAAGACAGCACCAAGCCATGAGGGATCCACCCCCATGATCCAAACACCTCCCACCAGTCTCCACCTCCAGCACTGAGGATTACAATTCAACATGAGATTTGGGTGGGAACAAGTATCCAAACTGTATCAGCTTCCCTGAGAACAATTCACGTCACATGTACATGACGCCGATCTGAAATGAAATATTCTGTACTGTCATGAGGTGATAACCGTATATTAGGACGCTGGGGTAGGAGTTATGGTACCATGACCAGGCAGCTGAGCCTTGTGGGTGTCTTCCACCTCAGCTGTCATGCAGGGAGAGTAGATGACACAGCCTCCCCAGGTCTGAGAGTCAGCAGTTTTCTTTGCTGATATGCAGAGATGATGTTGGTCATCAATCCATTGGTTTGGGGGATTGGACCGTCCCTTATTTATTTATATGGTAGTAACTTGGATCTTATACCTTCTCTTATTGATTTTCAAGGATGCGGGCATAGGAGGATGTTAACAATGATAAAATTTAAGCAACATTTATGGAGTGCTTATTGTATGTAATGTGCAAAGCTTTACAGGTATTATTTCCGTTAAGGCTTAAAACCGTTAGGATCCCCAACTCACAGATGAGAAGACTGAGGTCTATAGGGGACATAAGTTGATCAGTGTGAATACGTGGTAGAGCCAGAATCCAAGCCAGGTAGTCTGACTCAAAAGCAATGCTTTTAACCTCTTGGCTTCTGTGTCTGCTGAAAGTTTTCCTTCAACGGATCCTCAAACACTCCTAAAAAGTCAGGTTTGATTCTTCTTTCCTAAACTAAAGGCAGAAAGACTGTGGTATTCACTGGAAAGATGGGTGAGAGACAAACTCGCTACCCTACATTAGTGGTTTTGTTTAAATTTTAGTGGGGTGATGCTCTATTTCCACTGAGGACAACAGTGGGGAGAATTAGCTCAGTTTACAGCTAGAGGTTCAAAAGACCGTAGGGAAAATTCGGGAATATAAATATAGGCATAGATTGTGTTTTCAAGAAAGAATACTGAGTCTGGAACTTTTAACAAAAGAATAGCCTGAATTTTTTTTTTTTTTTCCTAAATTAGCTTGAATCTTTTCTAGACTGCTCTGTGCTGGACACATTTGGAGGTTTTCTTAAGTTTCCTGCAGGGCACCATGTCTCTCTGTTCCTACAAGATGGTAAAGCTCTAAGTTGAGTGCGGATGGCAAGGTGCTGGAGCTGGCAGGTTGAGGAGCGGTGCTGGTCTTTGCCTCTCATCCCTGTAGTCTTTCACTCAGTGCTTTCTCAGCCCGTGCCTCCTTTGCTTCCAATAAACTTTGTATTAGTTAGAGTACAGTAAGAAGACAAAACTCATGCTATGTGGGTCAGTAGAGGGACAATACAAAGAGCTAATTCTAAAGGTGTTAGAAGAAGGGATGTTGAGCCAAGCAGGACAGTGAGCCAATAGAGAGATTAGCATGGCAGGAAGTGCACACCACCTTAGGGCTACAAGGACAGGAGTGGAGATGGTCTTACCAGAGCCCAGGAGCCAGGACCACGCAGTGGGAGCTGGAATCCCAGAGGAGATGGCATCTGAAGCAGATAGAAAAAGTGAACGAGAAATACCCTGGATTTCCCTCTTCAGCCTCCCAGGCTCCCATCATTACCTCCCATTGGCCAGACCTAATCAAAAGTCAATTGATGAGTTGTTCCAGGAAATAGAGTTTTTGGGGTCAGTGCCCCGCAGCACGGACCAGAGGAAAGAAACAGTGGAATCTATCTGAGAGCAACCGGCAGAGCGCTGGCATGAAAGTCCAGGCAATAAGTCGATGTAACCTTAGAACCCACTAGTCACAAATCATTTGCAAGTGGGGTCCTTGGTTGGAGGTTGGAGAGGCTATTGGGGAAGAGAAATAAAAATTTGACAAGAAGCACAGGAATGTTCACCACTGACATAATAAATAAATACACCAGTGGTCAGTTTTTCAGGCCATTCCTGAACTGTTGAGAGTGTGTGAGTGAGCAGGTGTGTGAGAGTGAGTCAGTGGCATGAGCATGTGTGAGATTGTGTTCGTGTGTACGTGTGTGTGGGTGTGTGAGAGTGTGCCAGTGGTGTGAGATTGTGTTAGTTTGTGTGTGTGTGTGAGAGAGGGAGACAAGGAGAGGGAGGGTGCCTGAGTGATGGTGTCATTGGAGTGACACAGATGGGCTCAGATAACGGGAGGCTTCGAAGAGGAGCAAAAATACATTTTTGTGTCAAGATGCAAAGAACGTGAATAAGTAGAGTTGGGGGGCTGATGGCAAATGTGGGTTTCATACTCCTGTGAAACATATCACTGAAAGGACTTTAAAACAAAATCCGATTTAACTGGTCCTGGGAGTTTCTTCATGGAACTTGTCACCCACATATTGATTTAGCCAGTGCGCAGTCCCAGCACCCACACCCCTGCCTGTGCCACCTGAGGTGCTTATTTAATGAATGTTTTATGTTGAGCACTGCAGCTAGAAGGGAACAGGAGCCTAGAGGAGGCTGTGGATAGAGGGGTGTTAATTTACTGCTCAGTTCATCACCCTGGGGACAATTATTTCAAAAGAAAACTCATCTAAAGTTAAAGCACTGAAACATTTACGACAGAGGCCTCTGGCAGAAGCAACAAACAAACACGTGGAATAAATTATGCATAATTGTAGGGCCTTTGCAGAGGCTAGGACAACAGCAACGGGAAGCTGGGACATTGTTGGAGCGTGTGCGTGGGTGGAGAAGGGAGGCCCAGTGAGCAGGGGACGAGGGTCCCTCTCGCTTCTCACTCTGGGCCGAGGGAGACATGGTCCAGGCTTTCCACGTAGGCCTTGGGTGGTTTATCAGTTCTTTGAGCAGAAAAGTTCCCTCGTGCCCTCTTTTGAGGCACTAAATGACCAAATAACCATTTGAGGGTCAAAAACATAAAGAATAAAAATAATTATCACAGCCTCTTCTTACGGTTTCTCGTTGGCAAAGGGAAACACTGAGGCACAGAAAGGGACTTGTTTTACCAGAGTTTCTTGTAGCAATAGAGAAGCTGAGATGAGATGTGAGCCTGGTTCTGTTTCTGAAATCTGTTTATGGCCTGGTGCTTAAGAGCTCTAAGCATCCTTATTATACGGGCATTTCATGGACTCTGGCTATTAAGGCTGAGTTAGGACACCTGGGACCTTTGTTCTTTCCTGTACGCCTGCATGAGCTGAAGAATAATTGGCAGAAAATGGCCTGGGTTCTGTCCCAAGCTGACGGGTGTTCAGGGAGTCAAGCCCCTGTGCTCTCTCAGACCAGTCCCTGAGCCGGTCTGATAAGGGCTGAGAGGCTGCAGGTCGGTTCAGCTCTGCAGTCCTGTGCTTCAGAGGATCTGTGCACACTGCCCTTGGCCTTCTCATATTTGGTAATAAGGACAATGAAACAGGTCACTTCGTTTCAGGGGACATGTAACTCCTGGAACCTGTGTCACAAAAGTGGAATTGTTACTGAGAGCTGCCCCCTGACAATTTTATGTACTATTTTTTAAACTTTTGCTTTAATTTTTTATTTTCGGCAGCGCATTGTTTCCTGCTCTGGCTCCTCTCTCTTTCTTTCTCTACCCGCCCCCTGTCCCGCCCCTTCTCTGTAATTTCTCATAGAGTGGCCTCCTTTTTCACCTCTGGTCCCAGTCACACCCCCTGCCCCGCCCCGGGGCACCCCAGCCAAGAGAAATGGGTGAGCAAAGGAGCAGATAAATGGATGCAGCAAGGAAATTTATGGGTAGAGGTGTGGGCAGTCTAGGATGTGGATCTCCTTAGGGGTACTTGAGGATTAAATTTAGAAGTGGATCCTGTCTCCCTTCCCCTCATTAGCAGAAGCCAGCCACAAGGCTCCACCTAGATGAGCAGAAGGCGGGGAAATAGAGTCTTTGCCTAGCAGCCTCCAAGCAGCAGCTCCAGACTACCAGAGAGACAGCCAGCCTTCACGGCCACCACGTCCCACGGCAATGCGAGTGGACTGTGAGCAGCCAGACTCTGGGGAGGTGGTAGCGGAGGTAGTTAGAGAACAGCTACTGGTGATTCCGATCGACTGCCACTTCCGGGGAATTGCTGCCGTGGGAAATGAGAAAGGAAGGAAGGCTCTTGAAAAAAATGCCGTAAGGAATTTCCGTGCGTGAGCGAGAAGCGCGCTCATCCACAGTGTACCCACAGTGTGTTGGAGTTTGGGACTGACCCTTTCTGAACAGAACTTAGCACTCTCTTACATGGCAAGGTTGTTTTGTTGTTGTTGTTGTTTATAATTACACAAGTTATACCTGAAAGCATTTGCAGAAAAATTCTGACAAACATCTCACTGGACCTACCTCTTTTCCTCCCAATGTTGTCTCCTTAGAAGTAGCCAGAGCTAGTGGCTTGGTTTGTATCCTTTCTAGGTCTTTTCTCGTGCATTTTTATTCATGTATAAATTCATATGTGTTCTGGGCTCTGGTTGTGGGTTTATTTATACACACGCGCACACACACACACACACGAAAGTCGTGGACAAATGATTTCATCAGACCATAGTTCCCAGTAACACAAGACACCCCAGGATGCCACAGCAAACTCACAGAACTGACGTGGGATTACTCAGCATTTCTTAGGGAAGCCCAGCAATACTTGACATCTGTGCGCCACCACACAATGTTACCTCAGCCGTGTCAGTGTTCTGTAGTACTATGTTTTTTAATGTCATCATGTTTTAGTGAAGCTGACTTTTCTGTGGTTGCAGCCAGTGAGAACTGCACAAAATCATTGTGGAACAGGAAGCATGAGTGTTGCTGTTCAATCTGATACCAAGATTAGAAAAGTTGGATGTTGTCTAATAGGTGCACACATCCTGTTAGCTAGTAAATAGGTTTAAGAATGAAATAAATTTTTATTATTTATTTCAATTTATGTGTATTTTCCCCAATGGCTATTAAGTTGTTAGGACATAAATATTTATTAAGTTATTTGGAGTTAACTACTTAATACATGGAACTGTTAAGTATTTCTTTCTTTCTTTCTCTTTGAGACGGAGTCTCACTCTGTTGCCCAGGCTGGAGTGCAGTGGCGCTATCTCGGCTCACTGCAAGCTCCGCCTCCCAGGTTCACGCCATTCTCCTGCCTCAGCCTCCCGAGTAGCTGGGACTACAGGCGCCCGCCACCAGGCCCAGCTAATTTTTTTGTATTTTTTAGTAGAGACGGGGTTTCACTATGTTAGCCAGGATGGTCTCGATCTCCTGACCTCGTGATCCACCCGCCTCGGCCTCCCAAAGTGCTGGGATTACAGGCGTGAGCCACCGTGCCTGGCTGGAACTGTTAAGTACTTCTTTTAGCCTAGGAGCATTGCATAAAACTTGCTGGGACCTTAAGGGTACTGTGAACCAAGAAAGTTTGGAAAGAGCTGCATAACGAACTTCCTAGGTTGGGCGCAGTGGCTCATGCCTGTAATCCCAGTATTTTGGGAGGCTGAGATGGGTGGACTGCTTGAGCTCAGGAGTTTGAGACCAGCCTGGGCAACATAGTAAGACCCTGTCTCTACAAATAATAAGAAAAATTAGGTATGCATGGTGGCATGGGCCAGTAGTTCCAGCTACTTGGGAGCCTGAGGCAGGAGGATGGCTTGAGCCCAGGAGTTAGAGGCTGCAGTAAGCTGTGATTGTGCCACAACGCTGAAACCTGGGTGACAAAGCAAGTCTCTGTGTCTTAAAAAAAAACAAAAAACCAAAACAACTTTTATGTTCAACAGAGATTTAAGAGTGAAGCAGACAACCAAGAGCAGAAAGCTTAAAAAGATAAATAGTGAGTTTTAAAGTTGCAGGAATTTGTTTGGGGATGGCAACATCCTGTGGAAACTGTGAGCTAGGAAAGTACCAGGTGGGCTGGCTTCCTCCACACTTGCTCTTTGGGCCTCCCACAAACTTCTGTCTTGGGCCTCACAGTGCATCTGCCCCAGTGTGTATATTTTCTCTCTCTCTCTCATTGCCGTCTCTCTGCATGTTTGTGCATGTGGGTGTATGTGAGTGTGCTGCATGTTTGTGCACGCGTGTGCATGTGAGTGTGCTGCATGTTTGTGCATGCGTGTGTATGTGAGTTTGCTGCATATTTGCAGGCGTGTGTGAGTGTGCTGCATGTTTGAGCACGCGTGTGTATGTGAGTGTGCTGCATATTTGCGCACGCGTGTGTGAGTGTGCTGCATGTTTGTGCACGCGTGTGTATGTGAGTGTGCTGCATGTTTGTGCACGCGTGTGTGAGTGTGCTGCATGTTTGTGCACGCGTGTGCATGTGAGTGTGCTGCATGTTTGTGCACACGTGTGCATGTGAGTGTGCTGCATGTTTGTGCACGCGTGTGCATGTGAGTGTGCTGCATGTTTGTGCACGCGTGTGTATGAGTGTGCTGCATGTTTGTGCACACGTGTGTATGTGAGTGTGCTGCATGTTTGTGCACGCGTGTGTGAGTGTGCTGCATGTTTGTGCACGTGTGTGCATGTGAGTGTGCTGCATGTTTGTGCACACGTATGTATGTGAGTGTGCTGCATGTTTGTGCACGTGTGTGTATGTGAGTGTGCTGCATGTTTGCACGCGTGTGCATGTGAGTGTGCTGCATGTTTGTGCACACGTGTGTATGTGAGTGTGCATGGTAGGAGGGCACTGAGGGTTTCTCATCGTGGGCATCCTTGTAAATCCTTGGGATTTAAAAATAAACCTGACAACTTTTAATCCAGGGGACGTTGCTTTACTTACAATCTCCAGCGTGGTTCGGGCTTCGTGGAGAAGGATGCCAGAGATGCGTAGGATGTGTCCATAAACATCTCCCTGCATGGAGCCTGTGACTTATGCATCCCAAGTAGACTCCTCGGGTGGCCCAGGCCATCAGATGGGGGGCTCTGGCACACTTCAACTGAGAGTCGATTCTTAGCATCAGGAGTTCTGGCTAAAATAAGACCTTCTCCTCCGCTCACTGTATACATTTCTACTGGCCAGGGTCTAAATTAAGAAGTTACAAATAAGGAGAGCCCTGAGGCCTGGATTATGGAAGCAAAGCTAGAGAGAAACAGGGCAGCCTGTGAAATGAGAGTGCAGTGGGGGAGGAGAAGCAGTGGATCCAGCCTCGGAGCTCAGGCTGGGCAGATTCAGGATGGTATTCCCAGACCCTCATGGCTTCTGGGAAAACACAAGGCCCAAATATGTGCAATGATTGGGAATGTTGGAATAGCGTAGTTGCTAGGAGAGGCCAGCACATACCATTGGGATGTGTGATGTTAGGCACAATTGACTTGCAGTTTGGACTTTTCTTTTTTTGGTTTAAATGATTTTTCCATATATGGCTAGCAGCACGTAAATTAAATTTGTCTTTTGCTGTCTGAGCCAAGGTCGTTATTTCACTTCCTTAGAATTCACTGGAAACACACACATGCCCTTCAGGTTCCCTTGCTCTTTCTCTCTTAATGTGCCAGAAACTCAAAAGTGCTGGTTTAAAAAATTCCTCCAGGGTCAAAATGTGTTCTGGCTCCCTGCAATTCTTTTGACATGATGGTCAAAAGCAGCTTTCAAAGAAAACGGATGGGATTGCCCTTTTGTGGATGGGGAAACAGAGGCTTTGAGACTATGCGCTTCTGACAATCATTGCCCAGCTAGAGGTTGTAGAAACCTTCTTCTCCATCCACCACCACAGCCTGCTCAGCCACGCTCTAGCTGGTGAGAAGGGGCTTACTGCCCAGATCTTCTGCAGTCCTGTCACTGAAAGGACCCCACATTCTTTCCAAGTATTACTTTAAACTTCGTAAAGAATAAGCAACTAGCATGAAAAGGAAAAAAAAAAAAAAAAAAAAAACCAGTGTGCTTACTTTAGATTCTCCCAGATGCAGACCCTGAGCCAGTGATTCAAGTGCAAAATTCTGGGGAGTGGAGTGAGCAAGTGAGAGAGACAAGGGAAGGCAGCCCAGAAGGGGTGCCTGGTCAACCAGGTTACCACTGTGGACCACTGGAGCTTAGTTCTCCTGGGAATTCTGGGAGCTGATTTAGAGTGTGCACTTTAGAGTGGTATTGCATGAGGGGTGAGTGTCTTAGTTGGTTTCTGCTGCTACAGCGAAATGCCTTACACTGGGTAATTTCTAGACAACAGAAATATTACTCACAGTTCTGGAGGCTGGGAAGTCTAAGATCTAGACCCTGGCAGATTCCATATCTGATAGGGGCTGCTGTCTGCTTCCAGGATGGTGCCTTGTTGCTCTTGTTGCTGCGTTCTCACATGGCAGAAGACCCAGGAGCAAAAGGACACTAGAGTGCTTCCTTCTTTTTTCAGATCATCAATCCATTCATGAGGGCAGAGCTCCTCAGGACTTAGGCACTTCTCAAAGACCCTGTCTCTTAACACCATCACCTTGGAGTTTAAGTTCCAACATATGAATTCTTCAGGGACTCATATATTCAAACCAGAGCAGTGAGAGAGCTGAGTTTCTGTGAGGTCCTGTCAGTCGCTGTTATGGGCAGCTCCAAGTGTGAGTGTGTGAGTGTGTGTATCTTAATTCTCCTGCACTTCTAGTCTGCCTTGAACATGCACATGGGAGGAGAAGGCTCAGGCCACCAAAAAGAAACCTTTAGGCAAAGAAGGGAAGGCGCTGGCCATTGGAGGTTGGACTCAAAATTATCCTGGTAAGCCTTGAGGGAATTTGGAGCAGACACTAACTGTATCAGGATCTCCTAAGTCCTAAAGTGCATGAGTTACGATCTAGTCAGACAATTGGAAATCCTGGAGTTCAGTAGAGGGAATTTAATATACGGAGCTAGCTAGGAAGGTGTCGGAAGGGCTGACAAGCTAACTAAGGATGGGGAACCAACCCAGAGCCAGCATCAGCAGGAAGCTGGGGTACCTCCCATCGGTAGGAGGTGGCCCAGGGCCAGGTCCTCTAGTGGAAGCTGAAGCCATGCAGGAAACTGCATGGTGGAAATTGGGGCCGCCAAGGGAAGGGCAGTCCAGCGAGTAAGGAAAGTATGAAAGGTTGCAGCCACTGCATGAAGCAGATAGAGAGAGGAGAGGGAGGCTCTGGGTTCTCCTTCCATCTGTCTACCTGTCAGTCTGGCACCAGCACCTTCCATTGACTGAATCGAGCCAGAAGCCAGTTGGCAAGGGATTCTGAGAAGTGTCCCTTCGGAGAGCCACTCCCCTTACATTATGTATTACACCAGGAAATGGCAGATGTGGGGGTACACAGGAAAATGATTGGCACTAATGGTAATCCTTTACCTCACATAAACATGTGCTTTCCTCCCCCACCTCCTTTGCTCTTTCTACTACATGACTGTTGGCTTTGTCATCTCCAAAGCAGACTCCAGGAATTTCTATGGACATTGGGTGAACTACGTTTTTGGGAAGAGATAGATGATAGAATGGGGAACATACTCCACACTCTTGTTCACCCCTGTTTTGAAGTATCCCAGGGGCTGTTCCTGTGCCTTGGGTCTTTCTGTTCAGCAGTAGAAGGACCATAAATTTCCTGCCTTGATCATATGGGGTCTTTGAGGAGGCACCATATCTAAAAGATGCCCTTTGGCGGTTTCCCCTTTACTTAGGCTTGCTAACATTTGATGTTTTTGCTCTGTTTCAGTGAGGGACGTGTCCTTCCATTCTGAAGAATATGTTTCAGAACCTGGAGCACATTTGTGTTCTTTCCCTCTCAAGCTATTGCCATTTAGACATGTTGGCTTTTTATTTATTCCATAAACCCAAATGCCAAGATGACAAGAAATAGCAATCTGAATCTGTGCTAACATTCAGCTCCCCCACCCCGGACTTCCATGTGTTTAGTGGTTTCTGTACTGATTCTCCCAACCTTACTGGAAAGAAAGAAGCCTGCCCATGTGGTCCCCTCTTCTTTCAGATGGGGCAGCCCAAGTGAGAGTGACGTGAATTACTGGGAACAAAGTTCAGAGGAAAGCTGATGTAAGTCAACAGTTCCCTGGGTTACTTCTTTAGGTTACTTCCTAAATGGAGCCAACTTCATCCAAAATATTCCCCAAGAACACAGGATCTGTATTTCCACTTTTTTTTTTGAACATCCAAGATCAGATCAGTGGATGTATTGAATATTCCTAGGCTCCTGCCTGCAATGAGAATGATGTGCTGTCATTCCATCCAGGCCAGATCTGGAATACAAGGTGAAATACATACTGAAAATGGGCTCAGTGGAGGTGCTAACTCTGGAGGCAAGAGGAGTGGGTGCTCTCATGGGAAGGGTAAACCCAGGATGTTAAGTTACTTACATGTCTTATAGAGCCTTTAGATTTGGGGAATTGGATCAGGGTGTTGCAGGGAGGGAGGTGATCTGTAATTTAACTAGGCTTCTACATCTCTAATCTCTTTACATCAAACCTCTGAGACAAGATGTCCAAAACCAACTCTCTTGGAGTCTTCTTTATTTCTGTTACCTTGACTTTCAACTGAAATCACTGAGGTATGGTTAGAAGAGAACCTCTGCTCTGCAATTCCATACCCTCTGGGTCAATTTGGGCATTCCATTTTCTCTGACAAACGCACTGCAACTTGTCCCCAGCTTGTCCTCCAACTGGTAGGAGGTGGGGGAAGGAAGAGCGATCCGAGGCCTTGCTCTGTGCTGGGCCTCTGCACAGTTCCCACATACTCTTCACGCTGGTTGTTTCTTGCTGTCAGAAGCTGGCTGCAGCACAGCCTGAGATGAATGCTGGCCTTTGCAATGGGATGGTTTGCTTTACCAGTCATCCTTTATCCACAGATTGTCCAAAGTCAATTCCGCATGTGGGAGCTGATGCTGGTGCTTTTCTTAAAAAATACTTCTCACGTTTTTCCAGCATTCTGATGCCACATTCATGCTTTTCTGCATCATGGTTTCATTTATGCTTGGTCTAGGGCCGTGGGCCTGTATTGATTTCCACGGCATCTTTGGACCATTTATGTGACTGTGGTGGGAGATATTTTACATACGCTTGGCAGAGTTACTGCCTAACGAGGGACAAGAAATTCTTCTGCCCATCAATGGCCCAGAGTTTGTCCACTTCTGGGCCTGTTGGATCCAGCTTCATGATTCTCCAGGAAGGCTAGATGTGGTAGTGTTGAGTTGCCTGTAGACATTTGACATCCAATTCATTTTTATTATAATGGTGCATGGTCTATCAGCCAGCTAACATAAATTTTCTCCTGAATTTGGGCATCTGCATTGAGTTTAGAGAATTTGTGGCAGGAAATTTGCCCTGGAAATGTACTCAGCTGAATACTTGCACTCCTTAGCATGGAAAGACTCCCATCCAAGAATCTCAGCATGCTTGTCTATAAACATGAATGAATTAATCCTCCCAGCACCACTGTGTGCTCTTTGCCAGCTGGGTTATTTTAAGGGAAGTGACCAACCCAGCAGCCTGTAGTGAGTCATGAAACAGCGTGCTGACAACCAGATAGATTGGACTGCAGGATGGAAAGAGCCAGGGGCCACACTGGAGCTTCCCACCTCCAGTGCTTGAGTGTGAGGAAGGGGTCAGTGATTAACACAGTAACTCTGGGATCTGGCAACCTTCTGGCTTTGCACATCCTCCTTCAAGGAGTTAATCACCTGCCCCCTAGGCCATGACTTAGTCAAATTAAATAGCTTTTATTTTTTGCAGTATAAAAATAATATGTGCTAAGTGTGGAAAACCTAAGAAGGGAAGTAAAGAATAAAGAAGTAAATCAGCTATTATTTCATCTCCTGTACAGACCATTGTAACCCTTTTTTAATGTAAATTGTAACATCGTTGAATGCTTAATTTTGTATCACGATTTTAAAAATTAGTCTTGGAACATAAGTTATCAATCTTATTAAATACGGTTTATTAATATTATTTCAATAATTGCTAATATTTTATCATGTGGATTTATTAGCCCTTACCCAGTGGTTAAACATGTCATGAACATACTTGTGCTTATGTTTTTTCCTGAATTTTGGGCTATTTCAGGAGCGTTATATCAGGAGGATAGATTACCGGAAGCTCAAGATCTTTATTTGGTTTCTGGGTTCCTCTTTGCCTATGCTTTTGTGCTCGGTGCAGGAACTACATAGATATGACCCTCAACACATCATCAGTAGAGAGGGGCAGCTTTAATATAATTGCCTTTTTGTCACCGCTTAATCATGAGTGAAGTTGGGTCAGGTTACTTAATTCATGTCTAAGAGCTCTCCCGCTGATAGGTGCCTCTCCTGGAGAGCAGGAGGCTGATGCTCTTCTTGCCTGTGTCACTGGGAGAACAGATGTTCTGGAGCATAGATGGGTCATCGTCTTAGATGCTGGGGTCCAATTCTGGCCGAGGAGAAATTTATCTCATCCTGGGAATGGGTGGGTCACTTGTATCAAATCCTGGAACTGTCCACATCTTCTAACCCCATCATTAATGGAGAACGAGAATTCTGGGGCAATGGATGGGTCAAGAGCTCTTCAGTGAAGGTATTTTATCAGTTGGACTAAGGCCAGGTTTTGGCAGAGGAACCAGTGGGACAAACTGTGAGCTGTGGTTTTATGGCTTTAGCTCCAAGAGGAAATGTGTCCCGGTTGGTAAATGATTGACCAAAAAAATGTATGAAACTCCCTTCAATAACTTTAACTTCTGGAAGCAATTTAGAGGACAAGTAGGGTCAGTCTGACTTCCGAGAAAGGGAACATTTTTCTTATTGTTTGGATGCCGATTTTTTTTTTTTCAACTTTATAACATGTACACAAAAACAGTGTTGACCTATGGAAAATATTATGAATCCACAGAAGAGCATTTGATAAATGCTTTAATATGATGTGCTTTACTTTAGTACTATTCTTCATTTGACAGTGAACTCCCATTGATAGTCACTGTATCTCCCCACAGAACCTAGGGTGTGCCTTCACACCCTTTTGTTGAATCATGAAAATGCAGCATAAACCCCAAAACGAATCTGATAGGGCCCTTTGAATTTGGAATATGTTTTATGATTTTCCATATCTGCTTTCCCAGTCGTATATAGTTTAGGATAGTGACTCTTCACATTCTTAACTATTTCATGTTGGGAATCTAAACTGGGCACCTTTGAAATTCCGAAAATATAAATTCTTAATCATGTCTAAAATAAGTAGACCTTATTAAAAGGAAAGAAGAGGAGGAAGAAGAAGAAGGAGGAGGAGAAGAATAAAGAGAAAGAATAGGAGGAGAAAGAGGAGCAGAAGGGACAACAATGCTAGTCCCCATGGACCGCAGTGAGCACTGTATCGAAACCCAGTTGTGCGTATTTTTCACCCTTTATCCCATAACTGTAGTGTTCTATGCTATTTCTAGCTCTCTGGAGACACAGGCAGGAAACAAAGGTGGCAATGGCACCCAGCTTGTCAGTCGTGGTGCTTGGCTGACGTTTCTTGTGCTTGGTGTATAACCTGCCATGGCGTTAGCTCCAGCCAGAGATGCTGGGACCAGTCTCCCTGCTTTCTCTGTTCTAATTTAATCCACGTTTGGAGGATAGGAAGGGGAATGCATTCTATCTGAGGTTCCTCCTTGACCTTCCTTTAGACTCAGAGACTTGGACACATAAGCAGAGATTGGGGCCTAATGTGAATTTGGCTAAAGTGAATCTGTGTCCTTCAAGCCTTTGCCAGACAAAGTTCACTCTGGAGTGATCTGGTAGAGTGGCAGATAATCTACTTGTGGGAAAGTGAAAAGAATGGGCCAGAACTTCAGACAATTGGCAGTGTAGAATACAGGCAGGCCTAGGAGAAGCAGGGAAGTTACTCAGAGTTACAGGCTCTGGGCCACATCCCCATGTCGGATTTTGTTTCTTCCAGTTTTAACATCTCTCCTTCTGTCTCCTTTCTCTGGCAGAACTGAGGACCTGGCAGATAGAGGGAGGGCCTGAGGTGGGTCACCAGAAAAATGAGGTTAGCATCTTTGGGCCAGCTGAGTCCTGAGGGGAAGGGTGGAGATGGGAACACTCGTTCCCT
Organism: Macaca fascicularis; assembly: GCF_037993035.2. NCBI lineage: Eukaryota > Metazoa > Chordata > Mammalia > Primates > Cercopithecidae > Macaca > Macaca fascicularis. The sequence goes on along the minus strand of NC_088385.1, from coordinate 6,614,667 downwards.
CAGTCCTTTCAGCCTCTTGGGTGGACAAAGGATTCAAGATTAACTGAGTTTCCCTTGTTTTGGATTCAGCAGAAAGGTCTGGCAACTTGAAATCTAGAAGGTGGTTGGACTGCCAGTTTGAGTCTTGGTAACAACAGTTCTATAAACAAGCCAGGAGTTCCCAGTTCCCCAGAGCCCACCATGTGTCATCTTCCAGCTTTCTTCCAGGAAGATCTATAAACTTTCTCTCTTTACACTGACCCCTCTTGTCTATTTAATTCCTGTGTTGTCACAATGCTGATGACAATGTTGGCACCCAGGGTAGGGGGAATTTAGCATTGCCCTTAGCCACCTGCCAAAGTTCCTCCAAACAGGAACCATCTGCTTTCTGGAAGGGAGTGTTTAAAGAACTTCGAGACCCAGAGAGAGCTTAAAACACTAAAGTTTATCTCATATCTATGTATGTGGAGTAAAAATAATGTTAAAGAAGTAAAACAAGAATAAATGCATATGGTTCACTCTTGTTAAATGACACCACTTTTGATCAACCCAGTTGTCTACACCAGAAACTTTGGAGCTGTTTTGAATTGCTCCTTTCCTCTTACCTGCCACACCCGACCAGCCCCATGGCAGGGTTGAACCACTTACCCTCTTTGGTATTTACCCCTTCCTCCTCATCCCCTGAGTTTAGGGCCTCATCACCGCTTGCCTGGCCTACTTCAGTGACCCCCTAACTGGTCTCTCAGGCCCCCTTCCAGCCCATTCTCCACACTGTGTCTTAGGGATCCATCCAGAATGCAGATCTGATTATGTGACTCCCTTGATTAAAATCCTCTCATGCTCTCCAGAGTTGGGGGATTATTTTCAAATTTCTTGGCTTTACCCACAAGGCCCTATGTGGCCCACCTCTCCAGCTTCACCTCCCACTCCCTGACATGAGCCTCTTCTGCCAGACATTTCCCAGCTCCTGGCAGCTCTCTGAGCAGATCTTGGTGCGTCATGCCTCGGTGGCTGTGGACATGCAAGCCTCTTTGCTTGGAATCTGCTTCCCCTCTCTCTATCCAGCACACTCCTTCTCCTAGAAAACGTAGGGCTAATGTCATCTGCTCTGGGAGGCCATCTCTGACTCTCTGGGCAGGCTTAGCTCTTGGCTCTTGTATTCAGCTCCCATGGCTGCTGCAACAAATGACCACAAACGGGAGGGTTTAAAACAACAGAAGTTCATTCTCTCATAGTTCTGGAGGCCAGAAGTCCAGGCTCCAGGTGTCATCAGGCCCAGGCTTCCTCTGAAGTCTCTAGGAGAGAATCCATCCTTGCCTCTTCCAGCCCTTGGTGGCTCCAGGCATTCCTTAAATTGTGACTAAATCACTCCAATCGCTGCTTCCATCTTTACATGGCTCTCTCCTGTGTCTGTCTGTTCTCCCCTCTGTCTGTTACAAGAACACTGGGAAGTAGATTCAGGGCCTACCCTAAATCCATGATGCTGTCATCTTGAGATCCTTAACTTGGTTACATTTGCAAAGACCTTTTTTTTTCCCCCCCCAAGTCAGGTAGTATTCACAGGTTCCTGGGATTAGAACTTGGGCCTGTCACTTAGTGGGTGGAGCACAATTCAACTGCTTACCACCCTGTAGCAACCTGTATATTCCTTTGAGGAGAAATTTTACTGTAGATGTTTTAAAGCATTAATTGATACTCCTATCTTTCCTTCAAGATGAACTATCTTTGAGAGCTTCTGTTTGACCTTGTTTCTTTGGCTTCCAGCACAGAGCCTCACTGCAGCTCGGCACATTTTGGTTAAATGTAAGAGATAACTACCTAAGGGCCATTAGTAGGTCCTTATCATTAACTTGGGCTGACATATGTGTGCTTGGAGGTAGGATTTGGACAGCATGACCTCTGAAAAGTCTGTTTAGTCAAGAAGTCTGTTTCTGCAGTTTTGTTTGCTTCAGAAGTACATTTTTAGGCTAATTGATTTCAAGGAATATCCAAAGGAGGGCCTCGGAGTATTACGAATTGTGGGGAGGAACCCAAACTCGTTCATCTGCATTCTAGTCTGTATTGTCTAGTGTATGATGATTGCGGGCACATTGTTTTTAAAGGCTCCAAGTGGCTGAAAGGGAGCATTTAACATTTTTGAGCATGTACAGGCACTGTCTAGATTCCCCATATTTCAAATGAGGGCTTGGATTTCAAAAGAGGAGCAGGTCTTGGGGAACTGGTCAGTAAATGAACGCATCTTACATACAGGAGATCTGCAGTTTTTATTCCCCGGGCCTCTGTATGAATTAGTTTTGCATTGCCATCCAGGAGTATCTTAGACTGGGTAATTTATAAAGAAAAGAGATTTATGTGGCTTCTGGTTCTGCAGGCTGTACAAGCATGGCACTGGTGTCCGCTTAGCTTCTGGGGAGGCCTCAGGAAGCTTTCATGTGGAAGTGAAGGGGGAGTGGGCGTGTCACATGGCAAGAGAGGAAGCCAGAGAGGGCAAAGGGAGGTCCCAGTCTCTTTAACCAGCTCTCACATGAACTAATACAGTGAGAACTCACTGATCACCGTGAGAATGACACCAAGACATTCATGAGGGATCCACCCCCATGAGTCATACACCTCCCACCAGGCTCTATCTCCAACATTAGGGATCAATTTCTTTTTCTTTTTCTTTTTTTTTTTTTTTTTGAGACGGAGTCTCGCTATGTCACCCAGGCTGGAGTGCAGTGGCACGATCTCGGCTCACTGCAAGGTCCATCTCCCAGGTTCACGCCATTCTCCTGCCTCAGCCTCCTGAGTAGCTGGGACTACAGGCGCCCGCCACCACGCCTGGCTAATTTTTTGTATTTTTAGTAGAGATGGGGTTTCACTGTGTTAGATGGTCTCGATCTCCTGACCTCGTGATCCTCCCGCCTCGGCCTCCCAGAGTGCTAGGATTAGAGATGTGAGCCACCATGCCCAGCCTAGGGATCAATTTCAAAATGAGATTTGGAGGAGACAAACATTCATACTATATCAGCCTCAGTTTATTTTTTTTATTTTTTATTTTTTGAGACGGAGTCTTGCTCTGTCGCCCAGGCTGGAGTGCAGTGGCCGGATCTCGGCTCACTGCAAGCTCCGCCTCCCGGGTTTACGCCATTCTCCTGCCTCAGCCTCCCGAGTAGCTGGGACTACAGGCGCCCGCCACCTCGCCCAGCTAGTTTTTTGTATTTTTTAGTAGAGACGGGGTTTCACTGTATTAGCCAGGACGGTCTCGATCTCCTGACCTCGTGATTTGCCCGTCTCGGCCTCCCAAAGTGCTGGGATTACAGGCTTGAGCCACCATGCCCGGCCTATTTTTTTTCTTTAAACAGAATTGATAAGAACATGACTCCCAACTTCTTGATTCTCTCTACTTGTGGTTAGCATTTCCCCTAGGAGTCAGAACTCCCATGTACCAGTCAGTCTCCAAATGGTTCATCTGGCCCTACTGTGTGCTGTTTACTTATCCATAGGCCTGGATGAGTAAAGCCGTCCTTTGAAGATCTCATAGTACTTTGGAACATGAAGTTTACATTACTCAGAGGGTTTTCATCTTTGTTTACAGAAGGCAAATGTGAAAAGCATTTGGCAAGAGACTTCCAGCTCCTGTTTAACCACTGCCTCCATTCTTTGAGGTCTCCCCATCCCAACCGACATTAAAAAGCCTGTTTATATGAAACAATCTATTAAATCAGATGTTCTTTTGGAAATGTGGAGGTCGGGGATGCAAGCTAATTCTCACTGCTGGGTAAACTGTTTACAAAAGGCTTAAATGTTCTTGGTCATCTCTGCCCTGCATCACCGACAAGGGGGAGACCTGAGTGTCAGGCCTCAGGCCCCTTTCTCTTTGTAGAGCTGACTACACCGTTAGTGTCTCTGAGCTGCTCTTGCAGCGGCCAGGACCTGTCCCCTCTCTCCACAGCAATCACCTCTTACCAGTTGGCCCTGCTTTCTGGAAGCAAAGTCTCTACATTCTTGGGCTTTCACAGAGGTCTTCGCATCTGCAGGAAAAACTTGTAATTACACGAATCTCACTTTTAAGTTCTTGTCTCTTCTTAACGCCAGCCTCCTGGCCAGTATTTCTCCTGTCCTATTGAATTCTCAACCCCAGCTACCTAACTCAGCTCACTCACCCAAACCATGTTCAAGGCCCTGCCCTCTAACTCCATTTTCACTTTCATTTTGTATTTTTTCTGTTTCCCACCACTGTCCTAGATCCCTGGACCATCTCCCCGCCCTTATCCATTTCCTCTTGCAGTTTCATCCATGACCCCAAGACCTTCTGGCCTAAGATGCTCTGTCGTTACAGAGCAGCTGAGGAGGAGAGGGTAAGGAGAGGAGAGCAGGAGCGAGGCTGGTGGACACATTCATTTGTCCTAAAAGTGTCGCTTGTAGAAAATATGAATCGACTCTCAAAGGGCTTGACCAGACTGTGAATGAACACAGAGCTGGGTCTGGTAACATAAAGAGCTGGGGAAGCCTGAGGGGCGAGGATGCCGAGGAGGAAGATTCCTGCTCCCCACGGCTTACCTGGAAGGCCTCTGGTTGGCACCAAGCCCAGGGGCAAATGGAACGTGAGTCCAGTCCAGGATGTGATTCCTTTCTGATTGTAGTAGAGATGAGGTTTAAGTACTTAGAAGGAGTTAAGCTAGAAATATTTTGGGAAAAAATACACTGAGGAGAAGGGAGATCACTGAACGGGAGGGCACCTTCCTTCCTCTCAAAGGCATGATCTGGAATTTGCACATCTCGTGTTCCATAGCCCAGAACTTAGGCAGTGTCCACTCCTCACAGGAAGAAAGGCTGGAGAGTATAGTGGAGAGTATAGTTTTTCTTCTGGACAGCTGTGGACCCAGTGAAAACCAGGACTGTAACACCATGAGGGAGGAAACTGGATAGAGGGGAACAACTAGCGGGCTCTGTGGGCAGTACATTTAGTGGATCGTGCACTCAGTAGAGTACTTAAGGGGCGGCTTTTGGAAAAGTGAACCTGAAGGGGATTTTCAAATGGTCTCAGGTAACATTTTACTGAATAACGTATTTAATAAGTGCTTATTGAGCATCTGCTATGTGCCAGCCACTGTGCTAGCGGCCGTGGAGGCAAAAGTGAATAAGATACATATGTTCCCACCTTCATGAAGCTTACAGTCCATGGGAAAGACTGGCATTAAACAAGGAAGTAATTATTTATATCATCATTTTATTCAGTGACACAATTGGTGTGGGACTGTGTAACAGGAGAAGCTAGCCTGGTCTAAAGGGTTGAAGAAGCCTGCGCTGATGAACTGACATTTAACTAAGACTTAGTAGGAGCTGGCAAAGCAGAGAGAAGAGAGGAGCTGAGAGGACCTAGCATATGCTGCATGTCTTACCAAGTGCTGGGCCCTGTTTGAAGCAGTTTTAATCTTTATAACATGGGGCTTTTGAGGTAGGCACCTTTATTATCCCTACCTTGAAGATAAGGAAATTGATTAAACAATGGCTCTAAGGTCACAGGGTGTTAGGTGGTATAGCCCGGCTTGGCACCAAGGCACCACCACTTTGAGGCACATTCCCTGAACCACTTTGCTGTGTCACTCTTAACAGAGAGTGCATTTAGCAGGGGAGGAGGTGAGAGAATGCCTTCATGGTGGAGGGAAGGTTGGGAGAGTTCCTCCAGTGAGGTTGAAGGTCAAAGAGGAGCTAGATCATGCAGAGATGCAGAGCTTTGTAGCCCTAAGAATTTGACCTTTTTATTAAGGCCAGTGGAAAGTTACTGGAGGGTTTTAGAAACAGCGGCACTGCGTAATCAGATTTGCATTGTAAAATGTGCTGTGGAGAGTGTTGGGGATAACACCATGTTCAGAGACATTAGTGGGGAGTCCATCAGCAGATGATGACAGTGTCTTCTAGGATAAGAAGGAGCTGTAGATACGACTGAAGATTACTCAGGAGAGCATTCACTGGGTTTGGTGAAGGGAAAAGAACCACGTGTAGGTGTCTAGTTTAAACAACTGGTAGGTAGTGATTTTATTTACTAAGATGTGGGAAGACTGGAAAAGAAGCAGCCTGGGGGAGAGATCATGAGTTCAATTTTGGATGTGTTGAATCCAGGTGTTTATAAAATATCCACATAGAGAAGTCATTTAGGCAGTTGGGTCCAGAGCTCAGAAGTCTGGGACAGAAATAGAAATTTGGCATTCAGATGGCACTGGAGACATGGGAGTGGACAATATTGGGATGTCTTGTCTGTCAACAAATATTGTTTAGAACATATCATTTAGGAAAAATGAACACAAGACAGCTTACCAGCATCAGATAGACTGGTGCAAATTCCACATACGCCATCTGTTCAGAGGAAGGAGACCAGGGGAAAGCTGGGCCGGCTTCAAATGTTGGAAATGTTTCAAAGATAAACTCGGAAGGTATGTTTAATTTGGATAATTGGATTGATGTTCTAGAAAGTTGATTGGGTATCCTCTGGGGGTGGGGAAAGCTGGGAACACATTAGATCTGGAGAGGACTTCAGAGTCCTGAGTTGGGTCAGAAGACTTGCTTCAGATACTTTCTAAATGCACCACCTTGAGTCCTCTGAATTTCTCCTGTCTGTAAAGGATACTATGGACCCATCCTACCTAACTCACAAAGTGGTAATGACTGTAAAAAACAGACATGATATAGACCTAAAGGAATTATGTAAATTGTAAAGCTGTGCAAATTTGAAAGCTATATTGTATTAGTCTGTTTTCACACTGCTATAAAGAACTGCCTGAAACTGGTAATTTATAAAGGAAAGAGATTTAATTGACTCAGTTCCACATGGCTGGGGAGGCCTCAGGAAACTTACAATCATGGCAGAAGGTGAAAGGGAGTCAAAGCACATCTTACATGGTGGCTGGAAAGAAAGAGAGAGAGTGCAGCGTAAACTGCCGATTTTCAGTTATCAAAACTCGTGAGAACTCCTCACTGTCACGAGAACAACATGGGGGAAACCGTCCCCATGATTCAATCACCTTCCACCAGGTCCCTCCCTCGACATGTGGGGATTACAATTCAAGATGAGATTTGGGTGGGGACACAGAGACAAACCATATCATATATTGTTAAATACAGTTCAAGATTCAGAGTGATGTCATTGTTCCAAGGTCATCTGGCTGGTAAGTGCAGAAGTTGGGAGGAGAATCCTGGTCTTATAACTTTCAGTGAGAAGCATAAGCATTGGCTGTGAATTAGTAGTTCTATGTCCTTGGGAGATTTATTTAACCTCCTTGTCTCTCAATTTACTTACGTGTAACTTAGGAGGTAACACCATTAACTCAAATGTCACAACTTTTGTTGAGTATTTACTCAACAAATACTCAACAAATTTACTCACCTGTAAATTAGGTGCTGCTCTAGACCATGGGGTTATTGCAGTGAGCAAAGCCAAGTACCTATTCTCAAGGAGCTTATGTTCCAGTGGCAGGAGGATGACAGTGACAGAGATAAAGAAATAAATATATAATACATCAGGATGTGATAAGTACTATGAGGAAAGATGAAGCAAAGTAAGAGGACAGAGAGAAATGGGGCAGTGACTGGAGGCAAAGGCAATACTTTTTAATAGGGTGGACAGGGAAGATCTCTCTGATAAGGACATGTTTGAGCAGACAGCATCATGAAGAATGCATATCTGGGGAAAGAGTGCACAGACAGAGAGAGAGCAAGTGCAAAGGCCCCGGGGCAGGTGTCTTCCTGATGTGTTAGAGGAGCAGTCAGGAGGCCCGTGTGACAGGATGGGAAAGAGCAAAAGGGAGTGGGGAGGGGATGAGGTCTGAGAGGCAGCTGGAGACCGGGTCATGTAGGGCCTCATCAACCTCAGTCGGGACTTTGGATTTTAGTCTGAGTGAGATGGACAGCTACTTCAGTTTTATACAGAGACATAAGTGATTATATTTGTTCTGTTGGTGGAGGTTTTATGAGGAAAAAATAAGGTAACATGCATGAAATTCCTTTGTGAACCGGAAAGTTAGGTTAAAGAATATTTCCAGGGTCATACAACAGGCCAGGCAGTTGCAAAGCCAGGATAGAATGCACTGTCTCTGACCCTCGGCCATTTGTCTTTCCATGGCATCCCAAATGTCTGCTAGAAGGGCACAGTGTCAACCTAGGAAGAGCTCAAACCCTTGAGTGAGGTCAGAGACTCATCCTCATTCCCAAGCCACAGTGCTTTGTGAACCTTGTCGACCTGGCAGCATTTGGCTTTTGAAAGAACCACAGTGGCTTGTGATTTTAAATGGGTAGAAAGAAGGGAGTTGGAACAGTCTGAGGCAGTTTGAGCCTGGGCAGTAGAGACCGTCATAAATTAAATACAGACCTTGTCTGCCGAAGGCTGGACTAGAGAAGCAAAAACATCAGGATTTAAGAGAAAAAAACCACAGTTATGATAAGTTTTGGAGAACTCCATTAATGTCTAGTTAGGAAGCCATAGAGTGGCCAAAAGCAATAGCGTTGGGGTTTATAAGAATTCTTAGTTGTTTGTGTAGTATTAGATGTGGATTAAGGAGATATAATAGTGCATGCATTGAGGTACCCAGAAGTAACCTTGTATTGCACTCTCTTTGGAGGACCAGCACCTATGGATGAGTGCGTCTGGCCGAGGGTGCAGCCTGGCCTTCCCTGTGTGTGGATAGATTCACGTGACCCTGGTGGGTGACGAGAGGAAGTGCAACTGTGATTCTTGGCCTGGGATCCTGTAGACAGAAGTCTCTTGCCCTTGTATCTTTGTTGTTTGTTTAAAATGGGTAGCATTCATGCTCTTCCCCGCTTTTCTTTCTGCTCTCCCTTTTTCTTCTTTCTCTTTCAATTTTTTCTTCCTTTTTCTCCCCTCTTGCCATGAGCAGATGAGCAATGTTTGATTTGCTCGCTAATAGATTTATAATTGTTTATAAGTTAACTACCCACATAGCTAACACCCAGCGTAAACCCCCTAAAAGACAGTATTATCATGGAATCTCCATTCCCCATAAAACATATCGTATATGCCGACTAAGTGGTCTTCATAAATTACCAGCTCTTAAGAAAATAAAGTGTCATAATTTTTTTTCAGTGAAATCTTGTTGGATTCCAACTGTATAGATAAACCATAATAATGTACAATCTGTTAGTGAAATTATGTTTCTGACCCTAAGGTACAATTTTCCCAGAAGTGACAGACAATTGATATATCAGTTTTAATTACTTTAAGTAGGTTATGTTTTTAAAAATGTAACCACCTTAAGGTCTATGTATTTTTCAAATAATTCTTGTTATAATCTATGATTTCTTTGCAAGCAGTTCCTTCATATCTGAATCTTGGCAGTCTCAGAAATTAAAACATTTCGTCAGAAAGCTTAGAAAATATGGGACACAATTGGAAATATGCATAGGATGTCCGTGTTTTGGATACACACGCACGCACGCGCGCGCACACACACACACACACACACACACACCCCATGTACTTACTCTTGCTAAACAAGCTCACTGTGGGGACTTCCAAGGGCAGAATCAGGTCCAAATGCCTTCAGGGAAGACAGATTTCAGATTCTTTGGGGAAGAACTTTTTTAACTGTCAAATCTGCCCACCAACAGAATTGGCTGCATTACAAAGTTCAGTAAAAGGCTGTTCTCCCCACCCCCCAACATCTCCCCAGGATTTTGAGAATACCAGAAGCTTCCAGTGACAGGATTGTTATAAAAACAGCATTCTTTTATGCCCACCCATTTAAAAACTATGCTATCATAAAAAGTAAAGAACGAGTTGCTCTCACCAGGGCACGTGGTGAGTGTGCGACCTGCTGAGCTGTGAATGACTGATTGGTGATGCGGCAGAAGCCACATGGGCGGGGGTGGGTGCAGACTCTGTTAGATACTATGGCAGCCTTCATATTGCAGGAGTCCTGAGCGGTCCCAGACGTTTCTCAATTTTGTTAAGTAGCTAAGGCTTTGAAATATTTAATTACAATTCTACAAATGTATTATATGCCGAAGAGTCCCTCTTCCCCATCCCCACACTCCATCTTTTTGTTCTTTTGATCTCAGAGTGAAAAACCTCAACAATAGCACTCATCCTTTTCAGATCAGACCCTGGACATTCTGAATAAGTAATCTTCTATTGTAGTGAGCTCCCCAATTCTGGAAATGATCAAATAGACCACATTTGGTTACACAGGTGAATGGATATTGTTCTTCATTGGGTGGTTAGAGGAAACTGATACTATTTTTTTAAAGTTGTGGAAATATTTTGTATACACAGAAAAGTTTAAAGGATAAGCTGCCAGGCACGGTGGCTCATGCCTGTAATCCCAGCATTTTGGGAGGTTGAAGGGCTGATGGCCTGAGCCTGGGATTTTGAAACCAGCCTGGGTAACATAAGGAGACCCTGTCTCTACAAAAAAATTAAAAAAAAACCAACCAACCAAACAAACAAAAAACACAAACAAAAAAAAAACTAGCCAGATGTTGTGGTGCGTGCCTGTAGCCCCAGCTGAGTTGGGAGGATCACTTGAGCCCAGGGCCCAGGAGGTAGAGGCTGCAGTGAGCCATGATTGTGCCACTGCACTGCAGCCTGGGTGACAGCAGAAGTAAGACCCTGTCTTAAAAAAAATGCTAATGAATACCCATGGAACCATGACACAGCTTTGCCCATAAAAAACCATTTTATCCTATTAGCTTCAGATCATTTATAAAGAAAAATGCCATTACAAATACAATTGAAGCACGTGGGTACCCCTTACTTTCTCACCCTGTTCCTTCCATTCCTAGATGTTACCACTGCTCTTAACTATGTGTTTACCATTTTCATAATTTTGTACTTACATGTGCATACATACACTAAATACTATATGATATTTTTGCCTGTTTGTAAACTTTTCTAAATTGTATTATACTATGCATATTATTTAGTAGCTTGCTCTTTTTCTTAACGTTGTTTCTTAGATGTATCCGTTTTGATATATTTTGGCCTCGTGCATTGATCTCAACTGAATGACCATATTCCATGGATTAATATGCCATGATTTATTTACCCAGTTTCCTGTTTAAGGGCACTGAGGTTGATTCCTTATTTTCTACTACCAGGGATGCAGTTATGAATCCTCTTACACATGTGTTTTAGAGGCATTTATGTTAGAATTTCTCTAGGAATGGAATTCCTCTTGGAGTATGCACATATTTACAGGATATAAGCAAATTATTCTCTAAAATAATTGAGCAAATTTATACTCCCATCAGCACTGTATGAAAAGTCTTCTTATTCTATATCCCTACCAGTTCTTGCTGATAGTAGATTTTAATTTTTTGTCAATTGATGATTATGAAGTGGTATTTCATTTTAACTTAAATGCAGTCAAATGTCCTGATCTTTTCTCTTTAATTTGTACATTTTTGTGTCTTGTTTAAGAAATGTCTCTCTATCCAGCAAGATAATAAAGCTATTCTATTTTTTTCCTAGAATGTTGGAAGATTGCTTTTCCACATGAATCTTGGAACTACTTGGAATTTATTTTTGTGTATAGGGTTGTAATAAATAAAGATAATAAAGCTATTCTATTTTTTTCCTAGAATGTTGGAAGATTGCTTTTCCACATGAATCTTGGAACTACTTGGAATTTATTTTTATGTATAGGGTGTAGTAGAGATCAATTTTATTGTTTTCTGTGTGATTTTTTGTTTGTTTGCTTGTTTGCATTTTCTGGGTTACCAGTAAGAATGGGCATTTTCTCCTATGTTTGTTGGCCATGTGAGTTGTTGTTCTCTTTCGCTCATTTTGCTGTTGTATCATTTGCTTATTGGTTTATAGGAGCTCTTTATATATTATGGATATTATTCATTGTTAATCATATGAATTGCAAATATTTTCTCCCAGTCTGTGGCTTGTTTTTACTATGACTGTGGTATCATATATTGAATCAGATTGATACTCTTTTAATTTTTTAAAAATGGAATTTACTTGTAAAACATGTGCTTGATATGCATTCTGCATCTGTCAGTGTAGTGTTACTGGTTTTTTAGATCAAGTTTGCTAATTGTGGTTTTCAAATCTTCTGTATACCTGCTGATTTATTTATTTATTTATTTATTTATTTATTTATTATTATTATACTTTAAGTTCTAGGGTACATGTGCATAATGTGCAGGTTTGTTACATATGTATACTTGTGCCATGTTGCTGTGCTGCACCCATCAACTCGTCAGCACCCATCAACTCGTCATTTACATCAGGTATAACTCCCAATGCAATCCCTCCCCCCTCCCCATGATAGGCTCCGGTGTGTGACTTTTTGTCTTCTTACATTATCAATTACTGAATGTGTTTTGTTGAAATCTCCCCTATGATGGAACATTTATGAAAGTTCACCATACACCAAGCCAGAAGGTCTGAACATGTTTCACAGAATTTGCATTATAAAAATCACATTCTTTAACCTCCAATTATTTTTATTTTTATTTATTTATTTTGTTTGTTTATTTTTTGAGATAGAGTCTCTCTCTGTCACCCAGGCTGGAGTGCAGTGGTGCAATCTTGGCTCACTGCAACCTCTGCCTCCAGGGTTCACGCCATTCTTCTGCCTCAGCCTCCCGAGCAGCTGGGACTACAGGCGCCCACCACTATGCCTGGCTAGTTTTTTGTATTTTAGGTAGTGATGGTGTTTCACCATGTTAGCCCGTATGGTCTTGATCCCCTGACCTCGTGATCCGCCCACCTCGGCCTCCCAAAGTGCTGGGATTACAGGTGTGAGCCACTGCGCCCAGCCTCATTTTCAATTCTTACATTTTGTTTCCTTTTCTAGTTCTACTGCATGGCCAGTGGCTTTAGTACAGTGTTGAATAAAATGTAGGTGCTAGGTATCTTTATTTTATTCCTGTTTTTAAATGGACTGCTTTTAGTATTTTACTGATAAATAGGATATTTACTATAGTTTTTCTGTTGATACCATTTATCAGATTACAGAAAGTTTCCATCTGTTCCTATTTTGCTAGCATAATTTAAGTGAAACTAAACTATGAAATGCTCTTTCTGCATCAATTTAAATAATCATGTAGCTTTTCTCCTTTAACTTGCAAAGGTACTGAACTTGATTAATGCAAATCGTAGACTCTTCATGTACTCCTGACAGAAACCAACTTGGTCATCATGTACTTATTTTAATATATTGCTGTATTTGGTATGCTTATATTTCATTTAGGATTTTTGCATCTCTCTTTATTAGTGAGGTTGAGATAAAATTTTTCTTTCTTGTGTTTTGTGTTTGGTTTCAGGGCCAAGATTGTACAAGCCACACAGTATAAGTTTGAAGTGCTCCTTCTTTTTCTGTTCTCTGGAATACATTATAGAAGGCAGGATTATGTGTTTCTTGAGAGTTTGATAAAAGTCAGTTAAAAAAATGTGTGCCAACTTCTGGGTTTTGTGGGTAGATTTTTAATTTCAGGCTTTCTTTTTTAGTGGTTTTGTTATATTCATGTTTTCATTTTCTTCTTGCTTCCACATTGTTATATTTTCCTATTTATGTATTTTCAAGTTATTGGTATGAAATTCTTCATAGAATTGTCTTCTGAAGAATTTCTACGTCTTTGCTACCTCTGCCATTATGTCGCCTTTGTGATTTTAAACATTGTTTGTGTTTCTTTCTTTTTAAAGGTCTGATCCATGTGTTACGTTTTTATCTGTCTTATCTCTTTTTTCAGTCTTTTCAAGAAGCCAGTTTTTGGTTTTGTTCATCCTTCCTGTTGTTTGTCTTCTATTTCCTTCATTCAGGCTCTTCTGTTTATTATGTCCTTCTTTCTTTGGACTGAACTCTGTTCTTTGTTGTTGGATGTTTAACTCATTAATTTGCAGACACTAAAAAAAAAAAAAAGCATGTAAACTTTTTGTCATTTAGCTTTTTCATTTACTATTTTTCCCCCCATAACTCAGCACATATTTATGTACCAGGCACTGTTTTAGGTTTTATGGGTTCATCAGTGAGCAAAATAGTCAAAAAGCCCTGCCCTCATAGGTTAAAAATTCAATTATAATTCTTTATTCCATGAGTTATTTTATTAATTATTTAATTTGTTTATCAGAGGTGAAGTCTTGCTCTGTCACCCAGGATGAAGTGCAATGGCGCAGGCGCAATCTCAGTTCAACGAAACCTCCGCCTCCCAGGTCCAAGCGATTCTCCTGCCTCAGCCTCCCAAATTGCTGGGATTACAGACATGCGCCACCGGGCCCGGCTAATTTTTGTATTTTTAGTAGAGACGGAGTTTTGCCATGTTGGCCAGGCTGGTTTCGAACTTCTGACCTCAGGTGATCTGCCCACCTCAGCCTCCCAATTGCAGGTGTTAGCCTCTGGGCCCAGCGCTCTGTGAGTTATTTAGAAGCATGTTTTGCATTTCTATTGATGTGGGGGTGGATAGGTTTGTGTCTTGGCTATTTCTAATTTACTTGCATTTTGTTTGGAGAATGTGGCATGTATGATGTTGATTTTTTTTGGTACTTTTGAGATTTGCTTTGTGACCTGGAGTGTGTATGTGTGTGTGTGTGTGTGTGTGTGTGTGTGTGTGTTTTTAAAGTTCCATGTGTACTTGAAAAGAATGCTGACCAATGATCTTAAGATTCCTTTCAACTTGGTGAGTCAGTGGTTCCGTGTCAATGTCAAATAACCCTGCCTGATCTGGCATGTTGTTCAAAGTCGTAGTTAAAAGGGCCTAATTCCTGTTGAGGCCAATTCAGTATTGAGTCAGAAGTGGTGCTTGGAGTGCCCTCTACTCTAACACAAAAATTTAATGAGGACCATTTCCTTTTTCTTCTAGGGAGCAGTAGGGCAGAGAATCATGGAATATCAGAAAAATCCATTAAAAGTCGTCCACAGCCAGCAGCAAATTAGCGGCTTGAGGAACTATTCAGCAGACACTTATGTAGCACTTAAGTATGCACCAGGCACTGTTCTGAGTGGTTTTACAAGTGCCAGCTCACTTCATCTTCATACCAGGCCTTGACAGAGTTAGCTACTATCCCTGTTTCTCTGATGAGGAAACTGGACCACAGAGAGTTTAGGGACTAAGGGCTCACAAACAGTAAGTGGCATCGTCAGGACTGAATTCAGGCCATCTCTGACCCAGGGCCATGCTCTCAGCCCTGCCACCCATGCTGCCTCCCATGTGGAAATTAATGCTAGTTAAAAAAAAAAAAAAAAAAACCCAGAAAAACAAATAAAATCAAAAGCCTACTCCTTTGCTCCACTGCAAGCTTCCAGAATTAAATTCTTTCCAGGCACAAAATTTTGAAATCGATATTCTGATGAATAGCCCAATTTTAGAAGTACTGTCAGGCTACCCTCTTCATTTTACAGATGGGGAAACTGAGGCCGAGAGGGGGAAGGCATTTGTTCACTAGTTAGTGGCATATGAAGGAAAAATCTGATTCCTTGAAACTCACTTCTCTGTAAACTCTTTGTGGGGACACTGTGGAGCTGGCGATGCTAGCATGGGCTTTAGAAGGCCTGGCTCACCACTCACTAGTGGGTCTGAACTGCTCATCTTTCCCCAAAGAGGACCCATGTTGGCTGCTTGTATCTGACACTCTTTCTCCTCTGGCTTTCTCCTTCTCTCTCCTCTGGCTTTCTCCTTCTCTCCCTATTTGTGTCTGTTTTATTCTCATTTTATCCTCTCTCTCTCTCTCTCTCTCTCTCTGTCCTGTGAACCCTTCTGCTAAGGAACTGAAGCAGAGATCCTCAAAGCTTTGGGGACTGGCGCAGGTTGGTGGTGGACGTTTTTTTTGGTAGTGGAGAGTTTTGGAATCAAACAGCTGGTTCAAGTCCCAGATCGGCCACCTTCTAGTTTTGCTATGTTGATGGAGGCCTCACTCTGTTCCAGGCACAAACTCTGGGGCTGCAGCACTGAAAACAAATCCCTGCCCTCAAGGGGTTTGCAGTCTAGTAGGAAGAGACAGATGGCAAATGAATAGGCAGATACCAGATAATGTGTTCACTAGCAATATGTACTATGAAGAAAAACAAAGCAGAGTGAAGCAGTAGAAAGTGAAGAGGCTGGTGGGGCTGCTCCAGGAATGGTCTCTGTGGCACATGGCAGCTGAGCAAACCTGGATGCAAGTGGAGGAGTGGGTCATGCAACAGTGAGGGGAAAGGATTCCGGGCAGAGGAAAAAGGCAGTGCAAAGGTCCTGATGTAGAGCAAACTCGTGCAAGGAACAGCAAAGAGGCCAGTGTGGCCAGACCACCTAGAGAGAGGCAGTGGCTGGAGAAGAAGGAAGGAGGGAGTCTAGGCCAGGGTATGGGGGTGGTCTCTGGATATTTTGAGGACTTTGGATTGACTTTGAATGAGATGGGAAGTCACCAGGGCTCTGAGCAGAAGACCACAGGATGAGTCTGACATTTCTGAATGTCTACTCTGGTTGCTTAGTGGAGACTAGACCAGGGGGGCGGGGACAGAGCGGGGAGCCAGTGGAGGCAGTTGCAGTGGTCCAAGGGGAGGTGACAGTGGCCCAAACTAGAGTAGGAGCCACGGAGATGTTGAGACGGGTTCAGATGCTGGCTGTATTTCAAAGGCAAATCACTCAATATTTGTTCATGGAGTGAGTGTGAGGTATGAGAGAAAGAAAGAGGTCAAGGATGACTCCAAGATTTTGATATGAACTTGAAGAATATCGGTGAGGGAAGACATCAGGTATTTACTTGTAAACATGTTACATTTGTGACAGCTGCTACACATCCATGTTGGAATGGGCAACGTTCAAGGGAATCTCTTAGCTGGAGAGCCACTGACATTTAGATGATTTTTCAGCCATGAGACCCTCCGAGCTCACCAAATGGGTAGATGCAGGCAGAGAAGAGAGATGCCCCCAAAGGAACCCTACGTCTGTCTGAAGTTTAGAGATGGGATGATGATGGATGCACTGAAGTAACTAAGCAGAAGTGATCAGTGAAATAAGAAGAAAACCAACAAAAAGTGGAGTCCCAGGGGGTCATGCAAGGAACGTGCCTCAGGATGAAGGGAGTTATTGATGTCTCCCATTGCTGTTAATAAACAAGGATTTTACAAGGTGATTGGCCCTCAGAAACATCACTTTTCAATCTCCTTTGTTCTCAGTCTCTCTTCTCCTTTGTCTAGTGGAAACTTTCCCTCACACTGTCTGCCTCATGAACTTCAGGCCTTGCTACAGGGCACAGGGGACAGCCTTGTGCCATCACACCTCCAGACCACCCAGGCTACTAACACCTCACTGCAAAATCAGGCTATTTCTTGATGCAGGGGTTTCGCAGGAAAAATGCATGGCAGGTACATGGCACCCCACTCTTGGTGGGGGCAGTGAACTGCCGCCAGGACCTGAACTTAGGTTCTTGCCATTTTCTGAGCCTGAATATGGCCTAAGACCAGGCCTGGACGTAGGATCTTTAAGCTCTTGGCCATAGGGGAAGGGCTTGGGTGAAGCCAAGAATTTGTGGCAACAAATTCAGGAGTGTATACATATTCTTGAATTTAGCATTCACTAACATCCTGACATCAACCAACGAACAAGTCAATGGCTTAAAGTATCTTACTTAAGTTCATCCAAATCTCCAGCTTATAGATCTTCCTTGAATATCTTACATAAAGAAAATGAGGAGGACAAAAATGTAGGGGTCATCCTAGATTCTCTATGTTCCCTCATACCCCATAGCAACTACCTTTGACTACTACTAAAATCTGTCCCTGATCTGAACATCTTTCACTCTGTTCATACTGCAAACCTAGTCCACATCCCCAGCAGTTCTTGCCAGGGGTATTGCATCATCCGCCTGCCTGCTGTGTCTGGAGGCCTCATTCCCTTAGAGTCTAGTCTCCATACATTAGCTGAAATGAGCTTTCTGAACTGTAAGTCCAATCACTTCACTCACCCACATGAAACCCACCAGAGACTTTCCCCATTGTAGCCCACCAGGCCTCATAAGATCTGGCTCCCATCTCTTTCCTTCCGTGCTTCACCTTATTCACCACTCTTGATCTACATTCGCTTTTTTTTTTTTTTTTTTTAAGACAGTCTCGCTCTGTCGCCCAGGCTGGAGTGCAGTGGCACATGATCTTGGCCCACCACAACCTCTGCTCCTGGGTTCAAGGGATGATCCCACCTCAGCCTCCCAAGTAGCTGAGATTACAGGCATGTACCACCGCGCCTGGCTAATTTTTGTATTTTTAGTAGAGACAGGGTTTTGCCATGTTGCCCAGCTTGGTCTTGAACTCCTGGACTCAAGTGATCTGCCTGTCTCGGCCTCCCAAAATGCCAGAATTACAGGTGTGAGCCACCGTGCCTGGCCTGCATTCACTCTTCTTTCTGTTCCTCACACACACTAGTGCATATCCACCCCAGGGTCTTTGACTGGCTCCTCCTTCTTCTGGAATGCTCTTACTCAATGTTGCCTTTGGCTACCTGCTCGTCACTCTGCCCTCTCCTCATCACCCTCTCAGCTCTGGCTGCAGTGATCCGTCTTCCTGCCTTCATCTGTGGAATTTGCCTCATTCCATCTACCAGGGCCTGCACTGGTCTTTTTCATTTGCTTGTTTCTTTTTTTTTTTCTGAGATGGAGTCTCGCTCTGTTGCCCAGGCTGGAGTGCAATGGCGTGATCTCGGCTCACTGTAACCTCCGCCTCCCAAGTTCAAGGGATTCTCCTGCCTCAGCCTCCTGAGTAGCTGAGATTACAGGCGTGTGCCACCACGCCCGGCTAATTTTTGTATTTTTAGTAGAGACGAGGTTTCACCATATTGGTCAGGCTGGTCTCGAACTCTTGACCTTGTGATCCGCCTGCCTCAGCCTCCCAAAGTGCTGGGATTACAGGCATGAGCCACCGCACCTGGCCCTATTTGCTTATGTCTTTGCCGGCCGTCTCTCCATTTTAGTATGTAAGCTCCTGTGAGATGGGGGCTCTGTTGGACTTGTCATTGTCATATGCTCCCTGTATGTGTCAGTGCATAGCATTTAGTAGGTGTTCAATAAATGCCTGATGACTGACAATCTGAAATTGAAAATTATTTTAGGCCTAATTTCTGACTTTTATTAGATTTCTGATTTTATTGGTGTTCATTTTTATGCTCAGGCTGAGGTGACATTCCAAATGAATAATGAAAGGAGGTGATTCTTCCTGAGCCTGGGAGTTAGTTGAGACCTAGAGCGAGAGACTGTCTTTCTCAAGGGAAGAGTCGCAGGCTGCACCCACCCTCCGCTCCCAGCCTATGCGTTCTTGCCAACCCATGCTGCAATACGAGGTGATACTTGTGATGCTTAAGGTCTCTCTGGCACAGGAGGAAGCCTTGGACAATCACTCTTTGGAACTCTTGCCCCAGGGTGACTTGGCTGATGCCCCAGCTGGAATCAGAAGAGCCCAGGCCCAGAGCAAAGGAGACTTTCATTGTGCTGAGGATGCAGACTTTCGGGAATCCAGAGCTGGCCAAGTTGTGTTAACGTGAAGCTGGCCAAGAGCTTTGGTTGCCTTGTTTCTTCCTGAAGATCAAAAGTCAGTAGCAGCTGTGGATCCCCCAGCGTCAGGGCACCCGATCTTCTTTGACTTTGTTTTTTTAAGAGTATGTTTCTTCAGGGGAATCCACCGTGAGAAAATATTGAGGCTCAGAGGAGGGAAAGTTCAAAGCCAGAGGTTTTTGTGCTGACTTTGGGACTGGATTCTGAGTTTGTTTGAGACCTTTGCCACTTTCCCTGTAGTGTGTTGGTGTCCCCTTCAATTCCATAAGCTCGGTTGAGAATGCCTGTGTTAGGGAGTGACTTCATCATTAACTCCAGTCAGTCAGCTGTTTCTCAGCACCAAAATCTGCTTGAGTCACTGTAGAATTGACTTTGCCTTGCTGTGCCTGCATGTGCAGGGTCTATGGAGAACCAGTTTCTGCAAGTGGTCTGAGACTTACACATGTCACTGCTGCACTCACACTGCCCACATGGGGCAGTCACCCTAGGAGTTTGTCTTATGTCAGCATCTTGCATAGGAAACATTTTATCCGCCTTGCTTTGGGAGACATCATTTCCTGTTAGAAGACTCAAAGAAGGGAAGTCAAATGCAACTATTTCTTGAGTGCCTACTATGTGCCAGACACCTGGCTGGAGACTCAATAAGGCCATATTTTAAGGTGAGCCACAAGGAAGATCACAGACCATGGCAGGGCAGATGTCACTCCTTAAGCCTATCCAGTGCTGTAGGGTTCCCCTACAGGAGTCTGCGTCCACCTGCTTGTGTATTATGCCGGGATGGAAGGAAAGCACACCAAATTCAGAGATCCTAGGTGAGTTTGGAAGGAAAGATAGAGCCCGTCAGAGCGGGGAGCCAGCGTCAGTGAGAGCTTGGAAGCAGGATCTCATTTACCGGGTTACCATCAATGAACCAGGAAGCCTGGCCTGGATGTCACGTCTAGGAGGAGCTGAGAGGCCAGGCCCACATTTAGAACAGCAGATCCTAGATTTCACTAAGGCGGCACTGAAGTGAAGCCAATTTGTGCCTCCCATAAAAAGCCTGTCTCTGTGCTCACAACCTCATTTCTCCTCGTCTACTTCTGGGCTTTTACTCTAAAATAATCTCTTTTCTTTTGCATTTATGATCTCTAACTCCTCATATCTCCTGTTCTCTAACCAAAATTAGGTCCGAGATTCTGCCCTCCTAATTAAACTCTCCCTCAAATAGGTACCTGCCTCAAGTTTCCTTGCCTTTGTTACCAACCTCTCCCTTTTCTCAAGAACATTCTTCTTGAAATTCCCACTTTGCTTTCCTTACATTCCTTTGGCTTCTTTAGTAAACTTTCAATTTTTTTCCCCAAAATCTCCTGAAACTGGTCCAGCTAGTGATCACTAGTTACCTTCTCAATTAATAATGAGTTATCTTCCTAATCAATACACCCTGTGGCTTTCACCTTCTCTTTCCTCATTCCTCCATGCCTCTTCATTTCACACCTAGTGAGGTCATAAGACTTGCACTTCTTGTGCACAACAGCAGGAAAAGGACATAGGAGGCAGGTGTGCCTGTGTTAGGCAGGAGACATAGAGTCTTCGTTGGCATTTGAGAAGCTCCGACAAAAAAAAATTTAAAAAAAGGACACTCCCATGGGTCAGGGTTTTGTCTTTAACAAAGTGAAGGAACAGGAAGACCTGAGTTAGAGGCACCCCAGACTTGGATGAACTGGATGCTGCCCGGGCCCTATTACACTTTGACCTGTTTGCAGAGTAATAGGCAAATTCGGATTAAACTGTGTGCCATTGTGTCTTAGGTTTAGATAAAGCAGCGTGCCTAATTGAGATTTTCACCTTTTGGGTCTCAGCTCATTATATCTAGGTTCCCAAGGATTTGAGTGGATGCAGATAGGATTAGTCAATATTTTAAGCCTCACTCAAAAGGGAGTACAAGAGTCAAACCTTTGTTTGGAGACAGCTGGGGCTTTAAGGAGTGACTGGGAGAAAATCCTTTGTGAAGGTTATAGCTGGGGCTTTGGATTAATTAAGAAAACCCTCTGATTAGAGAAGAGAGGGGTGACCAGTCCTGCTGGTGATGGGTCGTCCTTGCTTTGGCCTCTTGTAGCACTCAGCCAGCCTTTGCCTCCTGGTCTCCAGTTCAGGCCAGGCTTCCTTCCCTTTGCTAATTTCCCAAAGCACTGCACATTCCAAAGCCATCCCCATTCCCCAAGAGAATGGGTGAACTCAGCCCCACTGCTCAGGTCCCGATTCGGAGTATAGTTTTGGCATATTTTCCATCACGGTTGTTTCTAGGTTTCATTTTATTCTTCGTTTCTGTTCCCCGCACAAGGTCCTAAAGACTGAACTAGGAGCCTGTAAGAAGAAGAGAGTGTGGGGTGATGATTAATACAATTTTTCAATGGTCTTGTCAGATTTTACAGGATGTTCATGATGCTACTTCAGCAGTCCTTATAATATGTACCTTTCTGTAATGCTTTTAAATCTCAACACAAGGTCAAGGCAAAGTCAGGAGAGGGAACCAGTGTGGGACGTTGGACCAGACCTCCTGGTGGTGGTGGTGGTGTTGCTGTTTTTTTGGCAGTCCTGTATTTGCTGTGTAACCTTGAGAAACTGTCTTTCCATCTCTGGGCCTTGTTCTCCCACATACTGAACAGAAGTAGTCATGCTGGTCCCCTCCCTGCCTCAGAGGGAATGAGAGGATGAATGAGATCATGTCTGTAAAGCATGTTGAATTCCTTGGAGAAAGGTGCTGTGGAAATACACAGATGTTGGGTATTTGTGCAGCACTCCAAGTTCTTGGAAACAAGGCCTCATGCAGAGGACACCTTGCACACTGCTAGCATCTGGCCTAGAGCCAAAGCATCCATAACGTGCAAGAGGGACTGGGTGTCCCCAAGCCTCCATCAGGACCCCACCTGACCAGCTCAGACTGATGGATGCCAACTCTATCCATAGAGTTTCTTAAGCAAGGAAATTGCACATGCTTCATTGAAAGTATATCCAGGGTTTCAAGAATCCTCCCTTTAGGGAGGTCTTCTTAGTGTGGAGTTGCACTAACTCTCACTTCGTTTTGTCCTGTATTCAGTGGGGTGAAAGAACTGCAGGGCGTTCATTCATATTTATTTACTTTTCTCACCAGACGCAGGATGAGGTGGTAAACAGTGCAATCCTTACGGAGTTGTGGGGCTGGTGGAAAATAACTCAAGAGAGTAGAACAGGAAATGTGTGTAATTCTAATAAGTGGAGGCAGCTCCTTGTCTGATCATTTGGTAACCTAGCTTAACTCAGTTGGTTAAGACACTGTTCCTCAACTCAGTCCAAGATGTGCCAAGTGCTTAACTCAGTTGGTTAAAATAATTTTCTATATTTCCTAGATAGCATCCCTCTTTTTTCTTTGTTCTCACTTTCTCTTTCATCCAGCGGGTGTCTGTCACCCTCTCCCCCGATCCAGGTTAGGACACGTGCAGGTTAGGACACCCATATGTCCTCTGCTAGGGCTGGGATCTTTCACCTTTGCTGTCAAGTCTGTTTTGCAAAACCTACCCAGGTTTCCAGAAGCGCTAAGTGGGACTTGGTGGACGCACATGAAGCTTAAGTGACAAGGTGGGCTCGTCGTGTTTCCACTGTCTGTGTGAGGAAGGAACTAAGGGCATTGATGGAACTGGTGTTATGATCCCTCAGGACAGCAGGGCTCCCACCACTGCCGTGATCCAGCCTGTAAACGTCAGTGCAGCTGGTGTCCTTGGGTGGGTGCTTGCTGCCTGCTTTGGTGCCACATGCCCACTTCCCAGAGGGGCCCAGGGAGGGGAGGGTGGCCTCTAGAGCAAAGGCCCCTCACCCTTCTCTTAACATGCCCCTACACCTTCACTGGGATTAATTGCTCCCCATGTGCTTCCGTGGTCCTTAAATGTACCTCTATTTTATGATGAGTGACAGCCAACTATGGTTTGTGGCACTCCCTAACAGGAGTCCGTTTCCCCTCACCGAGGGAGGGAATAGTGTCTGCTTTATCGTTGTCTCCCTATTAACCCAGCACATAGTATGTGCTTAATAAATATTTGGGAGGGAAAGAGGAATATAGGAATTTTATACGCTGAAGTTCATCTAAGGGGAGCTCTGGAAATTCCTGTCCATGGTATCTAGTTGGCACCATGGAAAATAGGGGTTTACAAAAGATGTTGATGATGCAAGTAGTAGTGCTGCAGGGTTGACAGGTTCCTGTAAGAGCACAATTATGCTTTTCATGTCGTGGGGGTGCGGAGGGAAGTGGAGAGAGTGGGGAGGGGAGGGGGACTTGCTCCTGGGGAGTTTCCTGCCTGCTTGCTAGGTGGAGGTTGTCCCCCTTGCCCGGGGGCTGGCTTGTCTCTGCTGCCTGATACCAAAGCTGATCCTTTTCAGGATGGGAAGCAGCCAGCTGGTGTTCAGAGAATGCTGTCTTCTGCCCTTGAGGGGAGTGCTGCTCCGGCTGTAGGACCGGGGAAATGGCCAGCCCTCTGTGGGCAGAGCAGCTGTTTCCAGAAGCCAGGCAGGCGAGAGAAGTCTACATTACCACTCTGTTGGACGAGGCAGGCAGTCGGCAGTCGTCCTGGTTTTGTGTGTGTGTGTGTGTGTGTGTGTGTGTGTGTGTGTGTGTATGTTGTTGTCGTTGAGACAGGGTCTCACTTTGTTACCCAGGCTGGAGTGCAGTGGCATGATCACAGCTCGTTGCAGCCTCAGCCTCCTGGACTCAAGTGACTCAGCTCCCCACGTAGCTGGAATATGGGTGGCATGCACCACCATGCCCAGCTACTTTTTGTATTTTTTGTAGAGGCAGCATTTCGCCATGTTGCCCAGGCTGGTCTTGAACTCCTGGGCTCAACTGATCTACCAGCCTCTGCCTCCCAAATGATGGGATTACAGGCTTGAGTCACTGTGCCCAGCCACAGGCTGTTCCTGTGGCTCCTCTTCTCTGTTTCAGTTAGGCAGAGGTGGCATGGTGAGGGCAGTGCTGGGAGTGAAGGAAATGACTTGATCTGACTGGGAGGGCCAGGCTGTCCTGGGACCTTGCCCCTCCCATCCTTCCCCACCATCGAGACTTGTAGAGACCCCTGCAGTCATGCCAAGAGTCTTATTGCTACCCTGTAAGCCCCTGCTTCCCTAGCACTCTTCCCCAGTCCTCTGAGAATGGCCGGGTTCAGAGACAGCCCCCTGAGCCTGACAACCTGAGGACCAGGCCCCTTTCCAAGTGGCTGAGCAAATACTTGGAGCTTTCTTGGCCTTTCCTGCCACTGACCAGCTCAGGAGTGGACAGGGCTCGCGCCTCATGCCCAAGCCAAGGTGGGCATAGGATGTTGCTGGGTCACATGAGTCTCTGCTGTGTCTGGCACAAAAAGAACCCTGACTTCTTGGAGAACCTACTATGTGCCTAAGAACTAGACCATTTACCTACAGTAGGTCATTACAGTAGGTTAATGACATACATTGCATAGAGCAAAAGCGGCAGCTCACCAAAACAGGTCATGTGCCTGAGTCTCCCAGGCTAATAAGCAGTAGAGCCAGAATTTGCACCCAGGACCCTGACTCCAACGCCTGTGCTGTGAACCACTGTTTTAGCACTAGCTTCTCTCTGGGATCTCTATAGGGAAGATGAAAACAAGTAAACAATATGGGCTGCATTCTCAAGGGAGTCGTGGTCAGAATGGGAGTCAATATAGCACATAGGAAAGAGGCAGCAACAACGTCTGCAGAGGGGTGTGGCATGCCGTGTCTGAGACTCAGAGGTTTAGAGTGGAATACGGCTAGTTGGAGTGGGTTTCCTAGATGAGGTGATGTTTTTGAGCAAGACTTTGAAGCCTGGCTCAAAGACAAGTAGAGTTGCTGAGAAGAAGTTGTACTCTGTGGAGGAATAACCTTTCTAGATGGACAGCCGCTCACTTTCAGCCAAGACCACTCGTCCTCCCAGTGCCCCCAGAGAAGGGCAGCTCCCCACAGAGTGTCTGAGGTCCATGCACTGACTTCTTGTACTCATCTGTTTCCCCACTGCGTGATCGACTTCTCCATGACAGAGACCTCCTCCCGCTCATTATTAGATTGCCTGTGTCGAGCCCGTGGCAGGAACTCAATGAATAGTTTTGAATTGGAGCCCTGATCCCTATCCCTCTGAGGAGCAGCAGTCCTGGTGTTAGCTGTGATCCAGGCTATGAAAAACCAGAGAGCAGCTGGCATTTCTGGTGGGGCTGCTTGCTGACAGATCTTGGTGCCACATGGCGAGCAGAGGAGCCCCAGGGTTTGGTGGAGGTGTGGGAGGGACACCTGGCATGAAGGGTCCTAGGGCATATAGTTGGCCTGCCTGTGCCTTGCCTGTGACTGCAGTGGTGGTAGGGAGGGAAGTGGATTACAGTCCCCCCTACACTCCCTCCTGTCCCTGTACACATCTGCCATGGTGAATTATAGATGTTGGGACACTGTGCTACCCAGGAAGGACCCAAATGGAGTAGACTCAAGAGAGAGATGAAAGTAGGAGGGGAGACAAGACAACTTGGAGGCTGAACCTTGGAAGAGCCAGGTTACCTGGTCAGGCCAGTGTGCTCACTGCCCCATCTTCCAAGCCCTGGCCTGCCTCCTCCAGGAAGCCCTCTCTGGCCTCCTCTGTCCTCAGTGAGTTCTCTCTCCTCCCTCCTCTAGAGATCTCTTAGACCGATCATCTGTTTGACTTTTTGGTGACTCTGTAGTCTACCATGGTTTCAGCCCCAGGTTTCCTATAAGATTTCTTAGAGAAAATTAAAATAAGTAAACAGTATGGCGACTCTTTTCTGAACTGAAAATTAGGACACTGCCATGTGACGTGACACGAGACTGGATCTGAAAATTGATGCTGTTCAGAGAAAAAAGTGTATGTGGCCAACACAGAGATGACTCCATGACCCTCCTCCAAGGTCTGATTTGCCTATTTAAATCTGTTGTTGTTTGCTTGTCTGTTTTTTTAAACTCGTCGAAGCCTTGTCTCTTCATTTGGATTAGAGTTCCTTGGGGGCTTTTTGTGTATCAAAGGGTGTACATTGCATTTCGTTGATATTTTTTAATCTCTTAAAGACCTCTGCCAGTTCATCCCTACTTTTGATGGTGGGAGAGAGACACATCAATCTTTTTCCTGTTTCTTGATTTTTCTTTTTCCCTAAAATAAGATAATTTAGGTTCTTACCTGAGCTCTTGTTTTCCATCTTTTATTGTGGAGTTAAATAGAGAGAAGGATGTGGAAGACTTATGATGATAATAGGGGGCAGAGCTGGAGGTAGGATGTCTTACAATCCAGGATTGACATCTACTTCAGAGTACACAGGGTACACAGAGTGCACAGTACCCAGTCTCCACTGGGTCAAGGGTGTGGCAGAGAAGAGGCAGGCTTGGGGGTTTTGGTGACATCATCACAGTCCCCAGTAATCAAGGGGTTCATGGTCCCCAGTAATCATGGTCACCACTCCTCTCTGCTTTCTCCTGGGTGTGGAAAAGAACAACTCAGCGTCATCTTGTCCTTCCATCTGCTTCCAAATAAGGTCAAACTTTACCCATTCCACCCTGATGAGCATCTGTTTTGAATGCTCGAAGATATCTGCTAGATGGTTAGCTCCTTGAAGGTTCAGATCCACAGTTTATCCCTTCATTTCTCACTTTAATTGGCATGGCGGTAGACGTACAGCAGCAGCTCAAAAAATCCTTAACACATAGGGAAAGAGATGGCTGAGTTCTTCTCTATCACCTATTTCTGAGCTTAAATGCCTTCACATACAGGGCTCTTCCAATGCCTAACATGGTATTTCTTGGCTTGCAGGACATGACCTGAGCTGAGGGGCAGAAAGCTCCCAGGACATTGGAACTGAACAGCATGAACTGCAGGAGCTCTTAGCCTTGCCTCCAGCCCGAACCCTTGACTGCCATAAGCACGATTCTTTTTATCTCAGACCCATTACTACCCAGGCCTCCAGCCCCAGTGTCACCACTGACCTTTCATATTCCTCACCCTTTGCCTAGCCCTCCAGCCAGAGAGAGAGAGAGAGAAAGAGAGAGAGAGAGAGAGAGATCAGAGAATATAGTTTATAACTAATTAAAAGTCTATAATTCAGTCTAGTAGAAATGCTCATTTATCTCTTAAAATCTCAAAAGACCAGAATTTTTGGCCTACTTTTTGTTTTTGGTAGATATAGGAGTTGGGAAAATTTAAGAATGCCAAACTGTGGGATAGGAAGCATAGAACAAGAGAAACAGGTCTTAGGATAAATAATTCAAGAGCCACTGATCTACATGGATCTCGATGCGTTCATTTTCCCCCCTTCTTCCTTGGCTAAAGGGAAACTTGATTAAAGAGAAGAAGCTGGTACCATTTTTAAAGTAAGCTGAAAGGGAAAGAAATAGACCTCTTTTTTTCCATTGTATTCAATTATCTCTTCCACCCCTCTGTTTTCCAGCAAAATCTGTTCTTATGCTCTGGACCCATGATGGGAACTTCCAAGACAGACCCTCTGCTTTCTGGGGAGCTTAGTGAAAGTGACATATAGATTTGTGGGTCAAATAGGGCAATGAGAGAAAAGTAGGGCCATCAAGGAAAAGATGTAACAGCTTAATAGCCTGTTGACTCAAAAAATAACCACAGGGGTCTATAAGTAGTAATGGACTCCAGGGAATAAGAAGAGGATATGAAACTGAATAAGGAAGGAAAAGGTTAGAGGAAGAGAGTAAATTTCCTCCAGGGTGGAAGTGACCCAGAGGACAGTAGGGCATTTGTTCATTAGCTTTTAATGTGACGTGCACTTTTAGCCTCATTCCCAGGGACGTGAGTGGGAAAATGAATGGGGTCAGGATGTCTCAGCCATCAAATCTCTTCCATGCCTGGCCCCAACTCCAAAACCTCCTTAAGGACCTTGTCTCTTGGGACACTCTGCTCTGGCCTCATCCTGGTGGGATATCGACTATACCTTGGGTACTCTACCCCTCCCCAAATCTTCTGTCCAGTGACCTTGATGTCACTGAGACAAAAGTGAAATTCGTGACTCATAAAAAATGTGAGCGGTAGAGGGGCCAACCTTACATTTCACCAATCCTGCCCTCACTGTACAGAAGATAACACCGAGGCCACATAGCGGAAGTGACTTCCTTGGAATCAGATGGCTGGCAAGCTGTTTTCGGCCCAGGTCTTTCACCTGAAGTGCTGCCTGTTGCTCTGGGTTTACCTGGAGTCTCTTTCCTGCTTAGCAGTCTCCTCCCCACATGGAGCAGAAGGCAGTGCCCTGTGCACAGCCCTATGTGCAGGTGGTGTGGCAGGAACCAATGTCGGGAGGAGAGAGGACACTGCTATTACCAGGGCCTGGAACTGTACCCATGCCCCCCTTCATTCTGCTTTTGTCTCGCCTTGAGCCTGGGGTGGAAAAGCTCTTCTGCTCTTCCCTATAGAGCAGGTCTGTCATTCAGAGGCTGGTTCTTATAAAAGATTAACCTTGTCTCCCTCCTATAGCCTAAGACCACCTGTGAGTCACCTCCCATTAATCCAGCTCTGACCAGAATTCCAGCAGGTGCCTAACTGCCACTTATCCCCTATCTGATTCTTACTGTTCCCTGGGATCTTTTCTTTCATCACTACATGACCCTGAATTGATAGAGTCCCAGTTGGAAGGGACAATTTAGGGGCTTCCAGTAATGTTTCTACATATTTCTGGCAGGTGCTCATTTAGTGTCTGTTTGAATACTTCTAGGGATGTCAAATTCACTACTTTATAATGCAGCTTGTTCCCACGTTTGATCAGGGAGCCCACAATTTCCATGACTCCTAAGGCTGCTCTCTGAGCCCGCACAGAGGAGGCAGAGCCAGCTCCACAGGGCTGTTCTTTAGATATATGAAGGCAGCTGTTCTTCCTTGCTTGAGTATCTACCATTCCTACCAAAGCACTTGCATTTATATTAGCCATTCTTTACTTGACTGTTTCCAGACCCTCTCCTAGTCTGGTCCCTCTTTCCTTTTTTTCAATATCCCTCTTAATTGTAGGTCCCAGATAGCAACTCCAAAAGTGGGTGCAGGTGGACTCTTTTTCTTTTCATTAACTTTTATTTTAAGTTCTGGGGCACGTGTGCAGAATGTACAGGTTTGTTACGTAGGTAAAAGTGTGTCATGGTGGTTTGCTGCACAGATCATCTGCTTACCTAGGAATGAAGCCCAGCATCCATAAGCTATTCTTCCTGATGCTCTTCCTCCCACCATAACCACCACTGACAGGCCCCAGTGTGTGTTGTTTCCCCAGTGTGTCCATGTGTTCTCATCATTCAGCTTCCACTTATAAGTGAGAACATGCAGTGTTTGGTTTCTGTTCTTGTGTTCGTTTGCTGAGAATAATGGCTTCCAACTCCATCCATGTCCACACAAAGAACATGATCTCACTCTTTTTTATGGCTGCATAGTATTCCATGGTGTATCTGCACCACATTTTCTGTATCTAATCTATCATTGATGGGCATTTAGGTTGATTCCATGTCTTTGCTGTTGTGAATAGTGCTGCAGTGAATATATGCATGCATGTGTCATTATAATAGAATGATTTATATTCTATTTATATTGGATTATACATCCTGTAATGGGACTGCCGGGTCAAAAGGTATTTCTGGTTCTAGGTCTTTGAGGAATTGCCATACTGTCTTCCACAATGGTTGAACTAATTTACACTTCCATCAACAGTGTAAAGTGTTCCTATTTCTCCCGACCCTCACCAGCATCTGTTGTTTTTTGACTTTTTTTTTTTTTTTTTTTTTTTTGAGACGGAGTCTTGCTCTGTCACCCAGGCTGGAGTGCAGTGGCCGGATCTCAGCTCACTGCAAGCTCCGCCTCCCGGGTTTACGCCATTCTTCTGCCTCAGCCTCCCGAGTAGCTGGGACTACAGGCGCCCGCCACCTCGCCCGGCTAGTTTTTTTGTATTTTTTAGTAGAGACGGGGTTTCACCGTGTTAGCCGGGATCGTCTCTCAATCTCCTGACCTCGTGATCCGCCCGTCTCGGCCTCCCAAAGTGCTGGGATTACAGGCTTGAGCCACCGCGCCCGGCCTGTTTTTTGACTTTTTAATGATAGCCTTTCTGTCTGGCATGAGATGGTGTCTCATTGTGGTTTTTGATTTGCATTTCTCTAATGACCAGTGATATTGAGCTTTTTTCATGTTTGTTGGCAGCATGTATGTCTTCTTTTGAAAAGTGTCTATTCATGTCCTCTGCACATTTTTTAATGGGGTTGTTTCTTTTCTTGTAAATTTGCGTAAGTTCCTTGTAGATTCTGGATATTAGACCTTTGTCAGATGGATCGGTTGCAAAAATTTTCTCCCATTCTGCAGGTTGTCTGTTCACTCTGATGATAGTTTGTTTTGCTGTGCAGAAGCTCTTTGGTTTAATTAGATCTTGTTTGTCAACTTTTGCTATTGTTGCAATTGCTTTTGACATTTTCATCATGAAATCTTTGTTTGTGTCTATGTTCTGAATGGTATTGCCTAGATTTCCTTTTAGGGTTTTTTATAGTTTGGGGTTTTAAGTATTTAATCCGTCTTGAGTTAATTTTTGTACAAGGTGTAAGGAGGAACTCTTACTTAATTTGCTCCAAATGTTACACATATGTCAATGCTGTCTGAGTTTTAGAGGTTGTGACACACTTTTGGCTTATGTTGAGTTCAGATTCAACTGGCTCCCTGAAGGCGTGTCCACCTGAACTGCCATTGATATGAGCTATACCCACTCACATGCTTTTCTGAACCTAAATGGAGATCCTTACAGTTGACCAGTTCAAATGTCCCTTGTTAAGTTCAGCCAGCCTTGCTAGGCACCTGAGATCTTCAGGGATACACCTACTGCCAAGCAGTTTGTTATATCTGCTTTCCAACCTAGCGGTATCTGCAAATTTGAAGCTTGATTTTTCTTTATCCAAATCACTGATAAAAAAATTGTTGATCAGGAGAAGGTGAAGGAGAGTGGCACATGGTCAAGGATTTTCTCTCGTCATTTCATTAATCAATACTCTTTAGATATGTTTACTTCACCAATTGCAAGTCCTTCTAATTCCACGTAGCACAGAAGACGGCATTCAGTCCCTTTCAGAAATGCGTTCCAGTAAATCCCTTGGAAAACTTTGAACTCAGTCCCTAATATTTGCCTTTATGTATCTTTTTAAATAAAAACTGTGGCCCCAAATGTGTCCATCTTTCCTCTGGCAGAGAGAAGGCTGAAAATTTGGCTTCCTAACCCAGAGCCTGGAGATACCCCTGCCACCCAGTTGGTGCCCTGAGGATCTCAGCTCAAGTATGGGCAGGCTTGGAGCCAGTGTCCAGGCACTTGTCCAGATCTCTGGTTGGATAGCCCTTCAGAATTCCTAATGTAAATGATGCTGTCACATCTGGTGGAGGGTAGAGATATAGCCATCAAGCTTATGCCGCCCATGTTCCAAACTAAGTCTTTCTCAATCAGCGTCAGGACATCTTTGAGGCCACCCCAGGAACCTACATGTAAAAATGTGTCAGCATCAGTTATCTAGGGACCACTACCTCTGAATCAGGACTGAAAAGTAGTGCTTCTCACAAAGGAGCAAGATTGGTCCACATCAGACCTGAAGGATTTGATGGCTTAAGGGTGGGAAGCTGGGTGCCCTCATTCTCACGCTTTCCCTGGGGTACATTTCTTCCCTACCTCTCTGATCTTCTCTCCTGCTTATCTTGTCCAAACTGCAGGTTTGTTTTCAAAACCTTTCATTCATTGAAATGCCGCTCTGCTTTCTCTACTGCTCGTCCCTTCCATCCCTTCCAAAGATGCCAAGAGGGTGTGGCCTATGGGAGAGAGGAGCCATCTAGGGAGATTACCCCCATGCTGGAAGTGGGAATGGCAGGGAAGAGGTTCCTATTTTCCAGTGAAGAAAAGCCAGGACAAATGCTTCTTTTCTCTTTCCCAGGAATGAAGCACCTTTTGAAAGGTGTGAATCCTCAATGGAAGTCATTTCCTTTGGGTATGGTGGCTGAGCCTTCCTCTCTCCCAATGCTTGACCTCCAATAGGTATGGGTGGTACAGTGGTCAGGGATGGAGGTGGGTGGGATTCTCGTGACCTCTGCCCCTCAGAGTGAGGAACATCATAGAGAAGTTTCCCAGCTCATCAGAGGCACTTACCCAAGGGTCTCAGCAGAATCGGAACATCTGTTGCTCCCCTTTCTGCAAATTTGTCTCTTGCTAAGGTGGGAGAAGAGTAGGGACAGAGAGGGGATATGGATGTTGTGAGCTTTCTTCTTCCTCAAAGGAGGACACCAGCTCCATATGGATGGTAACACCACTGTACCTTTTGGGGTCTCTAGATTTTAGGAACAGAGTAATTTCTTTGCTTATATTCTGAAATAGTGAGTTGCTTGACACTGTTGCCTTTGGGGACATAATGGTTTGCATTTCCTGTTTGTGACAGCAATTTGTCCTCCACGCTACCTTCTCCTTCCCCATGGGTGCCAAAGGCCTCGCCAGCACCACCCCACTGTTCCAGATGTGAATCATGGAGCCTTTTCCTTTTCCTGCATCATTCTCCCCCTCAATCCTGAGATCCCTGTCTCTTCTCTTATGCCTGAAGCTCCTATATTTCCTTCTTTTTTTTTTATTTTTTTGAGACAGAGTCTTACTCTGTCACTGAGGCTGGAGTGCAGTGACATGATCTTGGCCTACTGCAACCTCCACCTGCCAAGTTTAAGTGATTCTACTGTCTCAGCCTCCCAGGTAGCTGGGATTACAGGTGTGCACCACCACGCCTGGCTAATTTTTGTACTTTTAGTAGAGACAGGGTTTCACCATGTTGGTCAAGCTGCTCTCGATCTCCTGACCTCAAGTAATCTGCCCAGTTCAGCCTCCCAAAGTGCTGGGATTATAGGAATGAGCCACCGGGCCTAGCCTGTTTGATTGTATGTCATCTTTGCAGTACATTTGTAAAGGGACAAACCTTTTATTTTTAGTATTCTACTTTCAGAAACTTAGGATGAGGGGCATTTAAAAATAACTTACTATATTTTTTTCTCTTTACAAAATAATCTTTGTTTACTGCAGGAAAAAAAATAGAAACTCAGATAAGTTACTTAGGAAAAAAAGCAAAGAACAATTATTCTAAATTTGACCACCATTAACATTTTGATATAGTTTCTTGTAATCCTTACATGCATGTGTGTGTTTGTGGGTGTAAATAAAATGAGATGTACTGTACATTTTGTGACCTGAGTTTTCTACTCAATAATTATTGTGAACAGGGAGCCATACTTAGCCTGGCATTTTGGCATGATGCTTCTAAAACCAGAGGGGCCTCTTTTTGTTGTTCATCCCCTGCCTGTGCAAGTGACTGTGCAGCATGTTTGCCTCTTATCTAAGCCATGGCTGAGTGTTCTTTCCATTTCTCTCCATACGTCCATGAGATCTTGTTTCTGTGGCTTGACGCCTTTCTAAATGCATATTTCTTACTTTGGTATCTGGGTGCCCAGAGAACATCTTCCCCTCCAGGAGAGGCCGTTAGTGACTTCTGCTGCAACTGTGTCTGCTCTTGATCCTGTGACTGGGAAGGTCAGCGTATCTCATCCCCAGTGAGGAGCAGAAACCCAGATTAGGAAGGGGAACACAGTGGTGCCCAGAGTTGTCAACCTGGAAGATATGACGTGGCTCTGAGTCCAGGAGCCTCGTGTCCAGCAGAGGCCTGGAGAGAATAAGTGTGGAAACTAATGGAAGGAGGAGGCTGGGGTGGGACCTAGACGGGCCTCCCAGTCTCAGAAGGGCCATACAACTGAAAGTACATGTGTCCCACTCTCTGTGGCCCTGAGACTGGGGCAAGCACATGAGTCGCACAAATGGCCAGAGCAGATGAGAATGCAGAGGTTATCGAGACCTTTACTTGACAGATGGAAAAACGGAATCCCAGAAGAAGAACATTCCTATAGCAAATAACGACAGAGCTAGGTCTTGGAACCACATCTCCCGTCTCTCAGGACAGAGTTATCCTGTGTCTCAACCTTAGGGCAGATCTGAGAACCGACGATAGCGAGGCGAGGGATCGGGTTATGAGGCCAAGGGCAAGTGTGGGTCCTCAGTGAAAGATGTCAAGTGTAAAGTTGAGTTCCCTTCCTCTTTCCTATAAGAAAGGCTAGGGTTTGGAAATACGAGGGTCTGGAGGAGGTGACAGTTGGCTCCCTTTCCCCCAAAAGAAGCCAGCCAGCCAGAAAGTGCTTCTTAAGAGCCTGAGTTAAGCTGAGACTGAGACTGAGAAATCCAGTGGCTAAGAGGTGATCTCTGCCCCCAGAGCGTTTGAGGTCTAATAAATTGTTATATTGCGTGGCAGAGACTGTGTGTGTTATGGAAGCACGATGGGAAAAGATGGGCACGATGAGCTGCGGCTGGCAGAAAACTCTTGGAAGATGCTGGTTTTACAAGGACAAATAGGGTGGGGGTGTGTGTGTGTGTCTGTGTCTGTGTCTGTGTCTGTGTCTGTGGAAACGGAGCAGGAAGAGTGTAGTATCTGACCACGGAGTCACACTGACCTAGGCTCAAATTCCAGCTTCTCGGTTACATTCATTCATCCATCCATCTATTCATTCATTCAGCTTATATTGATGGAGGATCAGGAACTGTTGTAGGTTTGGGGAACACAACAGATAGCCCCCCTATTCTATGGAGCTTTCATTCCAGTAAGGCTGCACAGTGACGTTGGGCAACTCAACCGCCCATCCCTTAGCTTTCAAGCTGCAATACTGCCTCCCACCTCACAGGCTGTGGGTTCCTAAGAGCCGTAACAATGATGATAAAATAAGTACTATTTATTCAGCACTAACAACCTACCAATACTCTGCTAAGCATTTTGCAAGGATAGTTTCCTCTACTCTTCATAACTTCCCCAGGGGACAGGGCTTTACAGATGTGGAAACTGAGGCTGAGAGAATTGAAATAATGACCCAGAATCAAGTGACAGAGACAGGATTCCAACCCAGCAGTCATAACCGCTGTACTCAAGGTACCGCCTGAAGTGTGTTGGGAGTGGCTGGAATTGACAGCTGAGGGGCTCTGTGACCCAGCAGAATCATGTACTTTTCCTGGAGAGAGCTGCTTCTAGGAAGAGGTGGCCACCACAGCCGATAGAAGGCTGTGACCTGAGTGCAAGCCTCGTGCCAGCCACTTTCTGTGTGTGAGACCGTGCTGCTCGCCAGAAGCTGTTAGTTCCTTCCATTCTGGCTAGCTGGGAGAGATTTCTCATGGCTGTGCGTGGGGAGAGTTGACATGTTTATGTGGAGGTAATGACTGCGTTGGCTCCTTAACGAAGAATTAGGATGAGAGCCCAGTTCCCTGTTTGGGGACTTGAATTTAGATTCTCTGGTGGCCTGGAAAAGATGGATACCTTGCAGGTTAATGTAGGAAGTTACCATCCCATGACAATTTTATTTTACTCTTCTTTCCTTTGCTCATTAGCTACTACAAACTTAAAATTACCTACAATGGAGAGTGGTAATAGTCTACTTCAAAAACAGCAAATTCCCAGGCATTTGCCCTCACTTTTGGAATCTTAGCTAAATATTTTTTTCTCTGTGGGATCACCCTCTTTTGCATGTGACTGAGGCAAGCCTTAAAGATCAAGCTGGTCTCAGAGGAGAGGAACTGCTGGTTGGTAAGGATGCCTCAGAGGTGAAAAGGGGAGGAGGAGGGTCTCAGAGAACCAGAAGAGGAGTGGGAAAGTCGGCCCTGGAAGAGAACTTCTCACTCCTTCCCCAAGCCTTGCCCTGTTTCTTGACCTCCCTTGACTCCCTGCTCTTCCAGCTCAGCTTTGTCCATGGGCTGGACTGAATATTGCCAGCAGATAGCCATAAGGACCCATGCGATCCCCCAAATCAGTACTGAATACAAAGAAAGCTGTTATTTTGCTTCTCTGGCAGGAGAATAGGAAGTGACCACTGGCTTGAGAAGGGCTGTGCTACCAAAGTAAACCCTCACGGGGCTGGTTCTGAAATGGTCCAATTCCCTGTCTCTTTAGGATGAATCTCTTTAATCCAAGTGCCATTAAATTGGAATGTAGTGATCATTTAGATTCAACTAATGTTTATTTTATGAAGTGGCTACTATGAACCGAGCACTGGGATAAAGTTTTAGTACAGTTAGGCCATTTATTCACTTAAAGAGCACTCAAAGTTTGCCTTTCCATGATCTATGAGAAAAAAGGTTTACCAAGCAAATGAGTGCTGTATGCAAGATTGCCAAGGCGAGGTTTTAAACCACTTACAAGGACAAACTGCTTCCCAGAAGCCTGCCAACGCTTCTTCAGTACTCCCTTGCGTGGGCAGACACAGATCCAGGAGACAAGGCCACGAAGTGGGAAGGGCCTAGGACAAAAAGCCAGCAGGCTACATTCCACTTCTGCTTCTGCACTGAGCTAGCCACACGCCTGCTATTGTATGGTGTCATCTAGTCCCCGTTTCTTGTCCACAAAATTAGCATGAGCCCTCCACAAAAGCCTTGCTGAGCAAGGGGTTCAGTGTGCCTCTTTTGCATAAAAAAGGGAGAAAATAAGAACAAACGTGCACACACATTTGTATGTTCTTCCATGTTCATAAAGACCTCCATAAGCTTATTCAAGAAATTAATAATCATGGTTACCTATGGGGAGTGGAGAGGTAGGAGTGAGACCTGGGCAGATGGAGACATAGATGGGAAGAAGATTCCTCCCCATGGATATATTGGATTTTGTTGAACTGTAGAAATACGTTACCTATTTAAAAATTTAATTCATGGGAAGGGCCTCCTAAAATCCAGACATAATGCTATGTAGAACTTCCAGACAAAAAGAAAGTCACGTTGGCATTACCTGTTCTATTATACCGATGTTGGCTTTTCCTAATCATTAGTTTTTTTTCTGAGTGCTCCCAAACTGTCCTTAAATTGTTCATTTCTAGACTCTTGCCCGGGGTGGAGGATATTCCTCAGTGCTAGGTCACTGGGCAGAGATTTTCACTGTTTTGGATCTCTTCTGCTTTCTCTACTTTCTTATTTGTGAAAATATGTGTGCATACACACAGAGACGCACACACACACACGCGAGCTGACTCACAGGTAGTTGACCTCCATGGGTCCACACTCTGGGTCCAGACTCAACTGAAGGAAAGTGCACTGAAGGAGGCATTTGTGAATTTGATTCTCCAACCTAAGGACTTTGCTTTTCGAACCGAGAGTGTTCGGAAGGGCACAGACTGCAGAACATGGAGACTTCTGTTACCATTGACACAGTCGCCCGGCTCCATGAGGCACGAACAGCCTCTCTGAGAATGCACCAACAACTCAGCATGCCTTGTAAACAGACCACAATTATAGAGCTTGGTTTCGACTTCTTTTCCAGGGCCTTAAAGTCGATATATTTTTACATTTCCCTGGATTGGAGGGTAGGGGGCATGGCTTTGGGTTTAGCTGTTGCTCTGCTGATTACCTCTTCGCTCCCTGAAAAACCTTGGCAGTGCTGTGGGGAATTGGTGCGGTGGGGGATCGAGGCTGAAGAGTCAGTTGAATTGCAGACCGAGATAGAGCTTAAGGTGGAAACTTGGATGAAACCTTTAGGCTGTCCCTTCCAGTCCCTGGCGAGAACCTAGGGATCGCCATGTGCAGTGGTTGTGGATTGTCGCACCACAGGCACCAGAGGGAGTTTCTGAGGTTGCAGAGGTGACTGGCCAATATTTTCCAGGCTCCCTGGTGTATTCTGGTTTGGCCAAGCAATGTGTTGCTGCAAGAGCTCAAGGAAAAGTGAACACATGGGAAGGGACAGCAATCCACTGAGTGACTACATTAATGGATGGGGAGAGACTTCCAGGACACAGACTGTGGCAAAATGTGGTCATCATAAAGAAAATGGCTGAGTGTATCTCTAGGCTTTCGAGTATTGTCATTTGCATTGTGTTGTGTTGTTTTACCCTCCAAGGGGTTATTTGGGGAAAATTGTGTACATCCCAGGGTTGAACTTCCAAACAAATGCAAGCTGCAGCCAGCCCCAGAGCTGCAGATGGGCATGTCCCTAGGGTGGCTTTAGAAAAGTGTAATTCTCTCTGTGCTCAGCTCCTTCTGCCCCCTCTGCCCTGAGATGCACACACACACACACACACACACACACACCACTCACACACACGCACACAGTTCCTTCCTTTGCAGAAGAGATGAGAAAACCTCTCTTTCTTTCCACTGTAGAGCAATTCCTTTGGAGGACAAAGACTGTTGCAATGATCTTTTTATCTCAGCAGAGTTTGCTAATACATTTAAAAATAGTTATTGTGAATGGGTTGGAGGAAGTTGCTGTGGGAAACCCTGTGTGCTATGTATACCTTTGCCTGCTTCAGCAATGCCTGCCCAGTGCTTTGGGGACTCAGCAGATGTTCACAGATGATGATAGTGACTTTGAAGAACCCCCATATTTCTTGAATTTTTCATAATGACGTGTAGAAAGAGGTCCCAGCACTGGAAAGGAAGGTGGGGAGCTGTTTCCCCTCATTGCTTACTGTGGTCTACCTATGGTAGACACAGACCTCTACCTTGAGGAGCCCCTTTCTGAGGGCAAGTGTGCTTCTGAGAGGGCAGGTGCCAGCCATGCATCACAATCTAGGGAGCTAGGAAGTGTGAAGTTGCATGGAGGTAAGGAACCTGGGCTCTAGACACGACTCTGCCTCTAACATTCTGTGGAAACCTCAGGCTTCTGTTTCTTTGAGCCTTGGTTTTCCATGGGTAAAGTGAGACCATGGAGATCCACCTCACGTAGTTGTTGAGAGGGTTGTTTAAAATACATGTTTTGGCCAGGTGTGGTGGCTCACACCTGTAATCCCAGCGTTCTGGGAGTGTGAGGCAGGAGGATCACTTGAGGCCAGGAGTTTCGAGATCAGCATGGACAACACAAAGAGACCTCATCTCTATAATTTTTTTAAATTAGCCAGGAAAGGTGGCACAAGCCTCTAGTCCCAACTACTTGGGAGACTGTGGTGGGAGGATTAATTGGGTCCAGAAGTTCAAGGCTGCAGTGAGCTATGGTTGTGCCACTATACTCCAGCCTGGGCAAAAGAGTGAGACCCCATCTCTAAAATAAATAAATTTTAAAAATAAATACATGTGGAACATTTCAAAAATGTGAAATAATAGCGAAAACGATACAGTGAACCTTCATGTTGTCTCATCCAACTTCAGTAATTATCAGCTCCCAGACAGTTTTGAGTCATCTCTATTCCCACCCCGAGCCCCTTCCCATTATTACCCCTCAGTGCCAGAATATGAGGACTTCATGGCATGGAACAGTGGTATGGAAGTGCCCTCTAGAGTATCTAACATATAGCAGATGCTTAGAAAATGTTTGTGGAATCTGAACTTCTTAATAGTACATGCTTTATAATTATTACCTACTGTAGCATGGCCATAGGATACAGTATTTCTCACTGCCTTATGGATGAGATGACCTAGTCTCAGGTCAAGTGACTTGCCTAAGGTCACGCAGCCACATAGGAATATGGTACTATCCTAGAACCATGGTTCCCAATTCCCACATGTGTACTCTTGGCAGTGTGCTCTGCTGCCTCTGTGTTGATTTTTCCTTTTGGATATCTTCTTAGAGAGGAACAGGAGACTTGTAAAGTTTTATGTGGGCTCACAGTTTAAAGAGAACCTGTTTATGGGGTTGTAATAACCATGTATTCATTGACACAACTGCTTATGTCTGCGAAGGATCAGCAATTCATCAGACACTTAGTGGGTTACTTTCTGCTCTGATTGTCAGAGTGAAAGGTGAGTAAGATCTCTTCTTTCAGGGAGCTCACAGTCATATGCACTGAGTCACATGAAATAGAGTACAGAATGATGAGTGTAATGGCAACAGCATGAATCAAGTACTGAGGGTGCATGGAGGAAGGCTGTTTAACTCCTAGCTTCTGTCTTCATTAAGAATTATCAATACTTCCAGCCATTTGTGACAAACCCACAGCCAATATCATCCTGGATGGGCAAAAGCTGGAAGCATTCCCCTTGAAAACCAACACAAGGCAAGGATGCCCTCTCTCACCGCTCCTATTCAACATAGTATTGGAAGTTCTGGCTAGGACAATCAGGTAAGAGAAAGAAATAAAGATATTCCAATAGGAAGAGAGGAAGTCGAATTGTCTTTGCAGATGACATGCTCCTGTATCTGGAAAACCCCATCCTCTCAGCTGCAAAGCTTCTTAACCTGATAAGCAACTTCAGCAGAGTCTCAGGATACAAAATCAATGTGCAAAAGTCACAAGCATTCCTATACACCAACAACAGCCAAGCAGAAAGCCAAATGATGAATGAACGCCTATTCACAATTGCTATAAAGGGAATAAAATACCTAGGAATACAGCTAACAAAGGGAAATGAAGGACATCTTCAAGGAGAACCACAAACCACTGCTCAAGGTAATAAGAGAGGACACAGACCAATGGAAAAACATTCCACTCCCCTGGATAGGAAGAAGCAATATTGTGAAAATGGCCCACAGTGATTTGTAGACTCAATGCTATTCTTATTAAGCTACCATTGAAATTCTTCACGGAATTAGAAGAAACTATTTTAAAATTCATATGGTACTAAAAAAATCTTGTATAACCAAGACAATCCTAAGCAAAAAGAGCAAAGCTGGAGGCATCACACTACCCAGCTTCAAACTATACTACAAGGCTACAGTAACTGAAACACCATAGTACTGGTACAAAAAAGGCACACAGACCAATGGAACAGGATAGAGAACTCAGAAATAAGACCATACATCTACAACCACCTGATCTTTGAGAAACCTGACAAAAGCAAGCAATGGGGAAAGGATTCCCTGTTTAATAAATGGTGCTGGGAGATCTGGCTAGCCATATGCAGAAAATTGAAACTGGACACCTTTCTTACACTTTGTACCAAAAGTAACTCAAGGTGGATCAAGTAGTTATATGTAAAACCCAAAACTATAAAACCGTAGAAGAAAATCTAGGCAATACCATTCAGGACATAGGCACGGGCAAAAATTTCATGACAAAATTGCCAAAGGCAATTTCAACAAAAGCAAAAATTGACAAACAAGATCTAATTAAACCAAAGAGATTCTGCACATGACAAGAAACTATCACAGAGTGAGCAGGCAACCTACAGAGTGGGAGAAAATTTTTGTAATTTATCCATCTGATAAAAGTTTAATATCTGGAATCTACAAGGAGCTTAAACAAGTTTACAAGAAAAAAATTTTTTTAAAACCTTAAAAAGTGGGGAAAGGACAGGAATGGACACTTCTCAAAAGAAGACATTCATGCAGCCAACAAACATATGAATAAAAGCTTAACATCACGGATCATTAGAGAAATGCAAATCAAAAACCACAATGAGATACTATCTTATACCATTCAGAATGGCTACTATTAAAAAGTCAAAAAACAACAGATGCTGGTGAGGTTGCAGAGAAACGGGAACGCTTTACACTGTTGGTGGAAATGTCAGTTAGTTAAACTATTGTGGAAGATAGTGTGGCAATTCCTCAAAGATCTAGAACCAGAAATACCATTTGACCCAGCAATCACATTACTGAGTATATACCCAAAGGAATATAAATCATTCTATTACAAAGATACATGCACGTGTATGTTCACTGTAGCACTATTCACAATATCAAAGACATGGAATTAACCCAAATACCCATCAATGATAGACTGGATCAAGAAAATGTGGTGCATATATGCCTTGGAATACTATGCAGCCATAGAAAGGAATGGGATCATGTTCTTTGCAGGGACATGGATGGAGCTGGAAGTCATTATCCTCAGCAGACTAATCCAGGAACAGAAAACCAAACACCACGTGTTCTCACTTATAAGTGGGAAC
Source organism: Macaca fascicularis (assembly GCF_037993035.2). Classification (NCBI taxonomy): domain Eukaryota; kingdom Metazoa; phylum Chordata; class Mammalia; order Primates; family Cercopithecidae; genus Macaca; species Macaca fascicularis. Next base: position 6,572,364 of record NC_088385.1, on the reverse strand, counting down.
TGAACAAATGAGAACACATGGACACAGGGAGGGGAACAACACACAGGGAGGGGAACAACACACAGGGAGGGGAACAACACACAAGCCTGTGGGGAGATGGAAGGGGATAGGGAGAGCATTAAGAAAAATATCTAATGGATGCTGGGCTTAATACCTGGGTGATGGGTTGATACGTGCAGCAAGACACTATGGCACACGTTTACCTATGTAACAAACCTACACATCCTCTGCATGTACCCTGGAACTTGAAATAAAAATAAACATTTTTTTAAAAGAGCTATCAATACTTCCAAAAGTTGTGACCCTGAAACCATGGCAATTTGTACTCATGCTTATACAATCCTAGAAGCTGACTACTAGGTTGAATCTTTTGATGAAATAGGAGTCTTCATTAGGTCAATGTACCAGATGACTAGATTAAGAATGGCCACACCAGGAGAGGTGCCATCTACTTATCTATTAATCAGTATTATCACTGTGAAAATTCAGGTCAGCTGTAAAGAGCTAACCAACTGTGAAGTTTGGGGACTTGATCTACACTTCTGACAGCAATTGCAAATTCAGGGGGCCTGATAGTTTGCTAGAAGGACTCATAGAACTCACTGAAGTCTGTTGTACTTTGGGTTTTGGTTTATTACAGGGAAAGGTTGCAGGTCCCTTCTTCAGCCAAGGGAAGAAATGCATAGGGTGGGCTCCCAGAAAGCAGCAAATGCAGAGTTTCCAAGTGTTCCCCTTCCATCAAGCCAGGACAATGTTTCTTTCTCAGCATCGGCATGTGACAGTATGTTCAGAGTATTGCCAACCAGGGACACTCATCCAAGCCTTTTGTCCAGAGTTTTTACTGAGGCTTGATCACATTCCACCTGCATGGTTGACCTTCAGTCACCAGCCCTTCTGTGGGTAGCCCTGATACAATGTGGCTCAAAACCCCTGTCATAGATCTCGTTAGATTGTCCAATGGCCAAAGCCCCAAGGCAAACAAAGACACTCCCATCAGGCAGGGCATTCTATGGTCCTGGAGATCACTTCCCAGAAGCTGAGGACAGGGGCCAGCTGCTGCAGAGCTCCTCTTTGGTTCAGGTTAATTCTTTGCCCCACAGCCACCAAAGAGTCTTCGTCTGAGAACATCTAAATGGCCAGCTTTTGGAGAAGAGGGGAAGAAAAGGGCGGACCAAGTAATGAACATAGTTCTGAAAACCGTTTTATTTTTTCAAGGTAAAATTTGGTAACGAGGAGCTTAAACAATTTTTTTTTCCTCCTTCTGGGTCATGAAAACTCACACAGCAAGTAAATAATAGCAGAGCTCAGGTCTGGTGTGCATTTCATGAGTGCTTGTCAACCAGTGGTGATGGTGAGCCCTGACTCAGGCAGTCCTGGGATACCTGCCCAATGTTTTCCTCCCCAGACTAAATAAGGGGTGAAAGAAGAGGACACAAGGATGGCCCTCTTTGGGAAGATCAGAAGTTGAGGCTCTCTTTCCTTCCCTTCTGTCTTCACTCCTTCCCTACCATCAATATTTCTCTATGCATGATGAATAAAGATGGGTGGAAAGGAGAGAAAGACTCTTCATTTCTATTTTGCATTCATTGTCCTGCTAGCTTTTTCCAGGTTGCCTACTCTTTTCAGTGAGGTAGGTTCCCCTTCTCTTTCCCAGCCTCAACTTTCACTCTTCTGCTTCTGTATCAGAAGACAATCAAAACCTAACACATCATCTACAAATTTTGACCTGGCATGTGCAGGATTCCAGAGAGCCCTGATTACCCTGTGTCCAGGGCCTGCAGTTGGGTGATGATGATGAGACCAAGGAGAGGACAAGCTCTTACATTAAGCTGTGCATTTTGTTCACTAAGTAAAGGGTTGCCTCATGCGTTTTCTGGAGGCCAACTCCAGCTACTTCTGTGTGTTAAGCATTTGTTATGATTTGAGCTCATTGGAAAAAAATCCCCAGCCGGTGGCACAGGGGGGTGGCTCTGTACCCTGTGGTGCAGAGTAGGAATCCTGGCTGGATCAGCTGAGGCTTCAGATTCCCTGGCCGTCACTCCCCAACCATGCAGTGAGTCAGGGCCTGGAGTGCAAAGAGATGATGTGTTGACTCCCTGGGAGGGGGTGGTGGTGGGGGTGGTGGGACCAGGGTGGGGTGTGGCAGGACTGGAATGTGGGGCAGGTTGCAGAGTGGAGAGACTCCCTCAGGTGAAGGCACTACTGTGTCGCCATTGGCTCCTGGGTCCTGGCTTCAGGTGGGGAGAAGCAGTTTTCTCTTTCTGAGGCAACAAATAAAATCCCTCCGGGCACAGGAGTGCTCACTGCTGGTTGGTTATGCCAGTCTCTCTCTATTTTTAGAAAGAACTACAAGAGGGAGGAAAAGAATCTAGGGAAGTAAGTACAAATGGATTCCTCCCTGAGGCAGAAGCTTGGGTCTGCGGGATGAAGCACAGACACAAGGCCATTGTCCTGCCACCCAGCCACGGAGTTGGAGATAGATGGCATGAATCTAGAATACTATGGGAATGGGTCCTTGCCCTGGGCCAGTAAACATTTGAGACTCAGAGCCAGGAGATAGGATGAGAAGAACGCAGTGATGAGACCCACACGGGGCAGCAGCCGTCTCTTAAGGGATCAACTTGGAGACCAAATCCATCATTTCTTGGAGGTCCAGTAGCCCCTGCACCCTCTGCGCTTTGCAGAGACATCCTGCAGTTCAGGGAAGAAACCGAGCTGAAGGGCATGTGGAAGAGGAATGTCACGGAGATGCAAGGGGTTTGGTTATTGGTTGGCTTAAGATCAAATCATTATTTGCTGCCTGAAGAAAAAAAAAAATAGACAACTTGCTTAGGGAAAGAAGTCCTTGTGCTGGTCTCAGGTCAGATGAGGGGGTAAAGGAACTCTTCCAGCTGTCATGGAATTGGGTATTTTGCCACCAAGAAGTTTCATGATCAAGTAATGATGATCATAATCAGTAAATACTGGATTAAACTGAAAATAGTACAGGACTTCTCTGAGCCTTTAAAATGAATTTGCCCATGAAATTCCCTAAAAGAGAGAGAGACTATGCGTATTGAATATCTGTTAGTACCTGGAAAATCCAGTTTTCTGTTTTTCAGTATGGGGGAAGAACAGAACCGCGCTTGAGGGTCAAAACAAATTCCTCTGAACAGAGTATGAGGAATCCAGAAGAGATTAAAAGAACATACGATTGGAATTATTCAGATCTGGATGAGAAGCCTGGGTCAGCCGTTTACTAGTGTACTAGTGTAACCCTGGTCAAGCAACCAAACTTCTTGGGTCTTAATTTTCTTACGTATGAGACTAATAATTCATATATCATAAAGTTATTGAGAGGAATAAGTGAAATCAGATACGTAAAGAATCCTATAAAGAGCCTGTAACATAGTAAGCATATAAGAAATGAATGGACACATGGATGGATGGATGGGTGGGTAGATGGATGGATGTGGACACATGGATGGCTGGATGGATGGATGGATGGATGGGTATATGAATGGATGGATGGATGGATGGATGGGTATATGAATGGATGGATGGATGGATGGATGGATGGATGCCTGGATGCCTGGATGGATGGTTAGATGGGTGGGTGGATAGATGGAAGGATGGGTAGATGGATAGAACGATGGATGCCTGGATGGATGGGTAGATGGGTGGGTGGATGGATGGATGGAAGGATAGGTAGATAGATGGATGGAATGATTAATCTTGGCCCACTACCTTAGCTAGATAGGGTCATTGTTCTAGTGCATACCCAAACCACCAAACATGAGTTTGTGTGTATGCACATGCATGCATGTGCACATACGTGCATAAGTACATGTAAGCACTCATGCATGAATTTTCCTGAATCTTTTCCAAAGACAGAAAAGTCAGAAGCTCTTCTACCATGCTTCCATAATATCCTGGCCATGGCTACATCACAACTACTCCACTGCACTGTAACTGTTTCATAACCCATCTGTCTCTCTCAGAACACTAAGCATCCTGGACCACAAAGGTCACAGCCCAGTCCCTGGAACACCATGAATGCTTATAAAAATCATAGTAAAATGTTTCTTCTCAATTGTCTAGGCAGGTAGGGCCACTGCACGGGTGACATCTGAGAGGTCTGATCCAATCAGCCTATCAGTGTGTCTTAACCCCTCTTGAGGGTCAAAACAAATTCCTCTGAACTCAGCACTCACAAGGGAGTTGGAGGGGGCTCATGACAGGGCTGGTGTCTAGAGTAGGATGAGATAAGTTCTGGCAGCCATAGCAGTGCAGAGGTTCCTGCAGTCAGTATTTCAGGGTATGGGCTGAGCATTTCAGCATTTCAGGGACCTGGGCTCAGTCCCAGGTGCTTCTCTTCCTTGCCACCTAGGATGGTGGGTGGGTGATCATGTGCAGGAGCTGAGTCTTAGTTGGATTTGTGGAGTTCATTCAGTCTGCTCTCCCATGCTAAGACCTGCACCTACTGTTGTATTCAGTAGTCCCCTGTGCACAGGTCCTAGTCCTGGGCCCTGTGGGTGAGAGTGGGAAAGGAGGAAAGAGACTCTACCTGCTCATTCACCCACAGTGTAACCATTCCATGCTTCATTTCCTCTGCTTAATGGATTTTTCTTCCTCTCTTTGGCTCTGCTTTTCCTCTCTGCACCAAGGCTTCTTGAGTTGAGGCCCATGCCCAGCTGAAGCCCCTCATGCCAAGGACACAGACTGACTTCTGCCCCTGAGCTGTGGCTCTGTCCAGGATGCCCTCAGCCTAGCAGGACAGGGCAGACTCCTGGACACGGAGAGCACTGGGCCCAGAGAAGAGGCAGGCGCGTGTGGGACATGGTCTCTCCTCGCCTGCAGGCCACGCAGGAAGGAGGGATCCTTCTTATAGGTCATTTGACGTGCTCATTTCAGAACTGGTTACTGAGCAGTGTGTGTTATAGTGACTCCGAGTGTGTCTGCAGGAAGTACCAGGGCCCAGCTTTGGAAATGATTCTGTTCCCCCAAAACGTAATGGAGAACTCGTCCCTCGGGGTGTTCCCAGGTTTGGAGAAGGTCTAGGAAGTGCTTCCTTGTGTCCTACCCAACTTGCCTTTTTTAGGGTCCCATCCCATTTATTCTGCCCCCTTGATTCTAATAAAGAAGAAGAACTAACCACCATTCTCTATTAGTTAACAAAATCTGAAACCAAACCAACAAACATTGCATGCTAGGGGAGTTCAGTGTTATCAAATACCATGATGAGGGCCAATTGCAATGTCTTTTTTTGGCCAGTTTATTATTGTTGCGAGTTCCTGAAAACAGTTTCTTCTGCCCTCCTAGTTAAAAACAAACACTATTTTAGATGTATGTGGTCTGCATCCTGGCGTAAGAGTGATGACTGTCCATAGGTGGAGGCTAGAACTGATTGATGTTGCTAACAAAACAATGAACAAGTTTCTTTACTTTTCTGACCAGAACACATGGGGGTTGGCAAGACTTATTATCATGTGAAATTGATTTCAAAGAGCACAATCTTTAAATAAAAATTACCAACACATTTCAAAATGTCATTTTTTTTTTTCACACTGAGAAGCCTGGCACCTCTGCTTTGAGGGGAGGACACCAACCATCTCTTAAGGTGTAGGATCTAAGGTACTTGTTAAAGTGTTTTGTGTGTAGTGAGAAATTTTAAAACCCACAAAATGCAATAAATTCACAAAATGCAAGGTAACTGCATAGGTCTAGGTCTTCTCTGGTGTGTCAAGCTGATGCTTTGAAAATCAAAACAAGCTTTGACTGCAGCCCAGGCGGCATGCCCACCTTCAATTCTTGCCCTTCTTACTCCCTGAACTACGGAGAGAGTGCAGTGGGTCTGAAGTTCATCCCTGGACTGAGTGTAATCAGCATTTACCCTAGCCCAGTAATCAGCTTCAGGGTGGGGGAGAAGGGAGGGGCACCATGGGAGCAGGTTGGCGAGTTGGCGGGGCTGCCTGGCAGGTGGCATGGCGGGTTCTGTGTTGACACCATGCATGAGGGAATTGTCTCCAAGCTTGTTTCCACCCTGTGAACTCCTCTCAGAGAATCTGTTCACAGAGGAACAAGCCACAGGAGTACAGGCCCTGGAGCAAACACAGCGAGGGAGGGGTAGTTAAAGAACAGCATCTCCCAGCATTGCCCATGAAGCATTTTCAAAAACAGATTCCTGGCCCTCCCCCAGGTTCTGAGTTGGCAGATCTAGGGAAGGGCCGGGAATCGGTGTATTTTTTAAAGCTCCCCCCATGTGATTCCAAGGATTAGCTGATGTGGGACGCAGTGGCATTGCCCTCGTGTCCCATCCCAGCCTCTGTCTGTCACAGTGGTGGCCAGTCTTCCCCATGGCCCGAGCCTCACTGAGTGCCAAGCCCCAGCTCTCCTCTTCCCATCCTCCTGGGCTGAAGGCTTTTGTTTCAAGTCCCCACCCACCCCCAGCACAGTAAGCTGTGGGCAGCCCAGAGTTCCATCAAGGCACAGAAGGGAGTTGATACAGACAGGAACAAAGGATTCTGATTCCCTTCCATGTTTATTCAGTAGGAAAACTAATGGTAGGAACTAGGAATATTGAGCCTGAAGAAAATAAGAATAGCAGGAGATTTCATCAAGAACTTTAAGTCTAAATGAACGCTCTAGGGATCTGTTCTCTGGTCTGTGGGCTAGAACATAAAGAAAAGGACCTAAATAAAGCCTCAGGCCTGTAGCTCAGACTAAGAAATTCTATGTGACCCAAAGGGACAGGAAGCACTAGGCAGAGGAGCTAAGTGTGGCTGCAGGATCGCCGTTGTAGAGGTCTTTGTGATCAGCACAGGAGGCTCATGGCCTGCTCGCTACAGGCAGGAGGGTAGATCAGATCATAGTTGGGTGTCACTTAACACTCCTTGCTGCAATGCATATGAGAAAAGCTGCTCTTAAAGTCTGTGGGCCACGCAATTGACTATTTTTCTTAAACTGTTGAGAGGTTACTATGAACCTTTGCATTGTTCCCTTCGGTTTTCCTCAGATCCGTGAGAGATTGGCACTGGTGTGTTACCTGAAGCAGTGGCACAGAATTGCTTTGTGGAATTCTTCCTATGCAAAACTAGATTTGACCAACCCAGCGACTGAATACTCATTCCCAATGTTCTGAGCGTGGAGCGCCACCAAAATGAGCACGGCTATTTTTCCAAACTGATATCCACTCTCTGAGTCATCCATGCAAATGAATTCTGTGATCAGTGTGGTCCAAGTGCTGGATCCATGTTGAATGATACTTGGAGTTCCCTGCTTTTACGGAGCTGATGTTTTCCTTAAAAAGCCAGTTAGGAGATGAATAAATAAACAAGGTCACTTTGGATAGCAATAAGTGCTGTGGTGGAGAATAACAAGGACCAGGGATGGACAAGGGGCGTGGGAAAGTTCTCATTGTGGGAGTGATGCTGGGATCGAGAACTGAAGGCTGAGCTGAGGGAGCAGCGGGGTGGAGAGAGAGGAGAGGAGTCATGCTAAAGTTTTGCTATGGAAGCCAGCTTGGTGTGTTCTAAGAACGGGAAGGAAGCCAGTGTGGCTGAGAGGGAGTACACAAAAGATTGTATGGCAAGAGATGAAGTTGGATAGGAGTAAAAGCCCAGATTGTGGTAAGCATTGGAGGCCACAGCACAGGGTTTAGATGTATTCAAAGTTCATAGTCATTTGGCTTAAGATGTTCGTATGATGGTATAGAAAAGGCTGAATATCAAGGATTCATATGTCAAGATGCTCTTTGACTTACAGTGGAGTTATGATGGATAAACCTGTCATAAGTCAGAAATATTTTAAGTAGAAAATGCATTTAATGACCTGATAAACCTGTTGTAAAGTTGAAAAATTGCGAGTCGAAAAAATTGTTAAGTAAGGGACCTTCTGCAGTACTGATGGAGGTCGCTGGTAGCTTCAGGCTGGCCTCTCCCTTTTGCAGACAAGAAGGCTCAGAGACGGATGAGGGCTTGCTTGCCCCAGGCCTTCCCACCTCATTAGGAGCAACCCATCAAAGACTCCTTGTACCACTGTCACAAAATAAAAGGGCCTCCCTTGAGAGTGACTGGGAAGAGGCTCTCAAATCCCAGTCCAGGCAGGGCACACAGCAGAACAGCTGGGATTTAGGGAATGGCCACAAAGAAGCTCAGCCCAGTACTGGAACCCAGGGAGGACAAGGCAGCGAGCTGAGAAAAACAAAGGGGAGCTGCAAGCTCTCTGGGAAGCCAGAAAGAACAGAGTAAGTGAGCTGGACCCTAGGAGGGGAGAGGGGGAGCCAGGGTTCTTCTGTGTCTGCTAGGAAAACCACGCAGTGGGAGGAATAAAGAATGTTTTCCAATTGAGCCACAAATTACACTGCGTTCTGTCCTGGGCTTTAGGCATGCCTGCAGACTTAGGTGCTGTGCCACATGACTGCCTCGTGCCCCTTGGCCAAGATTCCCCTCCTAGACTGAGGCCCTGTCCCTAAAGTCTTTCTCTACTGCTGGAAGGCTTCGAGGGTCAGTCATAGGTGAGTGCACGGGGCTGAGGGGTGGGACCTGGAGGCTCAGCTCCAGAGAGGCTGGGTGTGCTTGGGCTGTGGAGACCAAGACCATTTTGCAGACTGACGTTGTGTTGACAGGAGCTATGGGAGGCTAATGCTCTGTGAAGGGAGGGATATGCACTCAAATACTGGCCTCACTCCTCTGATCAGGCCATGAAGGCTTCCTGGAGGAAGAAGTATTTTAAGAGGGAGACCTAAAGAGAGAAAGAAGATGATGAAGTTGGTGGGGGAACCTCTGCTGCTATAGTAGGTGCTGTTTGTGAGAAGACTTGGGAGCTCACCCAGCAGAGAGAGCATCGAGCAGCTTGGGTCTGAGGGGAAAGTGGGACCAGGTGGTGGAATGAGGTCACACAAGGCAGTTGTGTGACTTTGGGATAAGAAGAGCAGCCCCTGGGTTTGTGCTGTAGAAAACTTTGCCCATAATTACCTGGGTTTCCTTGTTAGTTAGGGCCACAGGGTCCCTGGTGGATAAAGCAATGATGATGCTGATGATGCTGATGATGATTTTAATGATGCTGATGACAATGATGATGATATTGATGACAATGATGATAATGATGTTGATGATTATGTTGATTTTGATACGATGATATTGATGATGATGATGGTGATGTTGATAATATGATGATGGTAATGATGATGATGATATTAATTTTGGTGATATGATTATGATGATGATGACAATGATGATGCTGTTGATCATCAGATGATAGGTAACAAGTATTGGGATCTAACTATGTGCCAGGCACAGTCCTATGCATATTTCATGCATTACCTCATTTCATCTCCACAGCAGCAATCTCATACTGTTGGCACTATTTTCAATATCTTTGTTATGGTGAGGAAGTGGAGGTATACAGAAGTTGGTAACATGCCTGAAGTCACACGTTCAATAAGTGTGCAAGCTGGAAATTGAACCCAGGCAGCCACCTCCAGGCTAGACTACACTGCAGCATTCCCAGGATAGACACAGTGAGATGCCCAGCTCCAGCAAGGAAGAAGAAAAGGGGGATGAAGAGAAGGAGAGAAAGACAAATGAGCAGATAATATTTTTTCTCAAATGTAACTTTATGGTCCCATTTCACAGATTGCTGGCCCAGAACCTCACTATCTCTTTCTCCTTTGTTTTAGTCAACATATGTAATGGAGGGCTAAGGTGGCCTGAAGTCACAAACCAGGAGATCACAGCATAACTCCTCTCAGTTTATGGCTTGCATTTATTTTGTGAAAGCAGCCAGAGTCCCCTCTCTGCCCTCGAACATGTGCCATTCTGTGAGAGGCTGAATTTATGGCGTTGGCTGCTGGAATTATTAATCTCCACCTGAAATTGCGCTGAGGAGTCCCCCACACTCAGGGCTACTGATGCACACAGTGGGCTGGCTCATAAAAATGCGTAAAGCTCATTAACCAGAGACCTTCAGTCATGTGAGACCAGATGGCCACTCGTACCTCGTCCCTGAGCCGAGGAGCACCTGGGTTTTCCTTGATTCTCATCTCTGACAGTGTCCCAAGGGCCCTCAAATGGAAAAGTATACTGCAGTCCAACCTGGCTGACAGAGCAAGACCCTATTTCAAAAAAGCATAACAAAAAAATTGAAAAGTATATTGCACTTCTTCACATTGCTCCTCTCTTTTTGGAGTTTCGCTATTTCTCAACCCTCCCTTCTCTAAGCCCTCCACGTATTGATGTCTCCTCAAGCCAGCCCTATCAAATCACAATGTGTCATGGAGGCACCCAGCACAGGAATCTCATAAGTGGTACTTGATCAACTTTAGGAGCTTGTGTTCTTGATGAGGACTTTGGAACAAACTACTGCTATTTGACTCTTTCTCAGACATAGTTGAACCTGGGCTTTAGCCTTCCACTGCCACCCCTACCCCCAACCAAGTCAATCTCTAAATCCCACTCTGCCGTGAGTCCATTTGTCTGGGACCAGCTCCTATCTGTCATGCAATTTAACCAGCCCTGGTTTACTGAAGTCATTCTTGGAAACAGGCTCCCCCAAGTAACTTCCCTCAGAAACCGTGTCCCGGCCCTGCCAACCCTTTCCATCCACAGTTCCCTGTGGTGTCTCTGACCAGAGGCCTTTGGCCTCAGTCACCTCCCAATCTGTAGAAGACCTCTGCCTGCTGCAGTGTCTGGATCCCCTGTCCTGGGAACTCAAGGCAGACAGAGTTTCCCTGAAGACAGGGATGAGAAACTCTCCATTTTATTTCTACCTGCCACTGGCCTCAGTGAATTCTCATAGTGTCTAGGCCATGCCCTGCATGCCTCCTTACATGGAGAGGGATCTAAGTGAGGCTGGTTAAATGTTACCAAGATTGTTTTCAGAGTTGAGGTCCTGATAGGACCTGATAGGAGACACACTGGTTGAACAAACAATTAAAGAGTTTGCACTATGTATCTGACACTATGCTTAGACATCAGCTATATGGCCTCTGCTCTCCTGGAACTGACAGTTCATGAAGAGGAAAGACAAGAAAATCAATAAGAACAGTGGATGGGGAATGAGTCCACTGTGCAGGGCCTGAACTAAGCCATCAGAAGTACGAATGGACAGGAGGGGAAGATCAGGAGAAGGTTTAAGAAGTGGACCCCATGACACCTGGGGCCAATCAAATGTGAGTGTGTGGGAGGAAATAACCCAAGGGAATGCCTCTGTTTCAGGTGTTGCCTGCTCAAAGAGGCATGGTTCAGTTCACGTGGTTGAGTTAGGATAAAAAAGAAGGTTTAAGGAACAAGGTGATCCGTTCTTTTTGGGACATTTGAGCTTAGGACATTCCGTTGAAGATGCTCACTAGGCAGTTGGACAAATGAGTTTGGAGCTTAACAGAGAGATCTGGGCTGGTGATAAGAATTTGAGGGTCCTCAACAGGTGGGTGGTCACGTTAGCTAGGAAAAAAGTATGGGGAAGTGCTGGTATTAAACATCTGAACTCTGCAACCCTGTGTTCCCTCCAACTTCTTCAGAAAGGAAATTATAGCTGCTCTCGCCTCACCTTCCATCCACTTCCTCATTTGCAGTGTTGGTTTTACTGCCACTATTCCCTTGAAATTTCCTTACAAAGGTTGCAGATGATCTTAATGACAAATTCTGATGGATGCCTTGCTGCTCTTAACTTGCTTCATCTCTCTGTCAAGAGGAGCTGTGACTCTATGTCCCTCCCTGAGTTTTGGGCACCCTACTCTCTTCTGACTCCTTCCAATATTGTGGCTACCTCATGGTTCATGTATTTTTTAGATGACAGAGTATTGCACCACATGAGAGGCTGTGGAGTACGTGGCATTGGGCTCACACACATTGGATTCCAGAGCTGCCACTTATTCACTTGTGAACGAGTTCCATAACCTTCTGGAACCTTCAGGTCCTACAGCTATAGAATGGGAATAATAATCATCCCTCACGAGTTACTACAGTAATTAAATAGGATATGTCTAAGGCACATAGCTAATTGTCAGTCACATTGTAAGCAATTTAAAAGTGGTGGCTCTTATTTTTTGGTGTGTCTGCAGGCAGGGTGGCCATACCCAGCAGAAGGAAATGGTTTAAGACAGTTAGTACAGTTCCCTGACTAGCAGCAACACAGCAGCAGCAGCAGCACTCACTGTACCTGAAAACTTATTAAAAATGCAAATTCTCAGGCCCCATTCCAGAGCCACTGAATCAGAATCTTTGGGAATGGAGCCCAGAAATCTGTTTTAACAAATCCTGCAGATGATTTTGAAGGTACCTGCAAAAGCCTGAAAACACAGTTTTAAGATAAAGGAGAACAAAGTCCTTGAGGAGAGGATGAGATTTAAAGGAAAGGTAGAAAGAGGATGAGATTTAAAGGAAATTTAAAGGAAATGACAGTCAGCAAGAGGGAGGGACATCTCTCCAAATGAGACAGAAAGGTCAGATGCGAAAAAATGAAGATAAAATTGTAGATGGCAAAAGGAGAAATTGAGATTCTCACATGATGATCTTGAGGTTTTTTTTCCCAATAAAAAAGTGAGGTTACATAATGAGTGGGAGAAAAGGGATAGAAGAATAGGGGGCTTGCATAGAGAGAGGGGCAATGTGGACACAACTGATGGGTGTATAGGAGAATGAGAAAAGCATGGCCAGGAAGCAACAGGGGCACAACTGATGTTGCCAGTTGTGACTGTATAGTGACATCAATCCATGCAGTTGTGTAATTTTTTCGGTGGCACTCAGAATCCCTTATCTTATTTAGAAGTGGGATGGCTGCTCTGATTCAATATGAGGCACTGTTGTGTAGCTCTGTTAGACGAACTCAGGCACGGAAGCATGTGTGTGATGTTTAGTATGACTGGAGTGGTGGGCCAGACTAAGAGTAGTGGAAGAATAGGAAGTGAAGAGTTCCAAATATCAACATTACCTGGACTGTGGTGAGGAGCTGCTGGCCAGAGTGAAGTAGGGTTGACATGAGGACATTAAGGAGTAAGTCAGTTTCTGGATCTCAGCTGCTTGTGATGATGGCAGGATTGGGGAAGATGGCGATGCAGATGATAATCACAAAGTACAAGTCCTTCTGGCTGAATGGTGTGCCCCACAAAGGAGAGGCTCTCATAGACAGAAGAGTAAAGGTTTGGAAGTGATAGGCAGATAGCGCCTCAGCTCTGCTCCTCAAACAGTACACAGAACTGAATGCAAATAAGCAATTGCTTTCAATATTTTCCACCATCAGAATAAATCGACTATGGCATTAAAACATAATTCATGTTTAAAAGGTCCCTGGATATTATTTAGAATTTAAAATCTAGAAGCAACCATTCCTTATAAAGGAACCAGTTAGCAACAGCCTTCTCAACAACTGAGCAGAAATATCAGAGGCCCTGCTCTGGTGTTGCCTAGAATGAAGTTGCTGACTAGCCATGGGTGTGTCACCTCGCCTCCTGTATGTACCTCAGGACTGATCTGATCAGCAAGGGACTGGATTATTTATTCTCTATGACCCCTGCCAGACTACGATCAGATGACTTGCTATGTGCTAGTTAGAAGTGTCATTCTGTTCTGATGTTTGATCCTTCATGTCATAGTGAAAGATGCACCATAGATTACCAGGTAGTCAGGAATCTGATTTTAACCTTATCTATCTAAAACCCTGCTGCTGTGTATACGTCCTACCCTCTCATTACACTGAGCCATTTGATCATACCGTGTGTTATGGTATCTCCATGCTTTTGCACATGGTGCTTTCTCTGGAATACCTTCATCCCCCTTTGCATCCTGGGAAACTCTAATCATTCTTTAATCACAACTGAAATGTCTCCTAGTCATTGAAGTTTCTCCTTATTCCTCTAGGCTGGAATTCACTCCCTCCTGTATGTTTCCGTAGCACTTTGTGTGTCATATCATGTCGTAATTTGTGTTCATCTTTCTCAGTTTCTGGTACTAGTTAGGGCCAAGAATGTGAGCTATTCTTCTATGTATGCCTACTGCCTGGCGCTAGCATGATGCTTGAGGTACATATTTGATGTTCGATGTATGCGTCCTGTATAGAAACAAGAGTACTACAACTCACGATTATATAGAACTTGTAATTTTCCAAGTCCTGTCACATATGTGGTATACTCATTGAGTGCTCAGTAAGGAAAGTTACCAGTTGTCCCATTAGAGATGCTGATTTGAGGACACAGATAATTTGAACAATATGCCCTAGGTCAGCTAATAAAGAGGTGGAGATGGAATGAAGCCCACATCCTGTATTTCCAAATCCATTATATTTCTCTTCTGTTTGACACTGCCCCCAAAATATTTGCCAGAACATATGGACAGTGTATGAACATTTTGATAGAAACCAGTCTGACCTATTCCTGACCCTCTTGTTATTATCTGGAGGGCTGAGGCAGATGATGATAATGAAACTGCCAGTGAGGATGTCAAGGTTTGGCTTCCTGTCCTTTGTGGGCTTCCCAAAGAATGAGGACCACAGCCTGCTTCTTTTGAAGCCCAAACCCAGTTTCACTCCAGTCCTGGTCACTTGGCATTTATCGTCTTCATTCTTCTTTTAGGGTTGGGAGTAACTTGCACTGGTTTCATATTGGTATGACTGAGTATCTCTTCTTTACAGTTCTGCTTTTAGCAAACTCAAAATATAAAAATCTGGATTAAAAACCTAGGAGAATCTGCAGATCCTGCCCCTTCAGAGAGGTGGAGTATAATTCCCACACCTTAAATGTGGGCACTTTGTGACTTTCTTCTGAAGAGTAAAGTATGGAAAGGAGAAAAAAAGAAACTTTGCAACAGAAAAATCTGACAGATATCATCTCCACTAGGAGATCAAGGTTGACGTCATCAGTGGTCAGTCATATTCTAACCTGTACCCTTGATATGATGTGATGAAAATGGCCCCTTCCTCTTTGGTCTTCCTCCCCCAAATGCATAACCTCAGTTCAATCATGGGAAAAACTTCAGACAAGCCTGTGTTGAGGGACATTCTACAAAATACTTGACCAGTACACCTCAAAACGAACAAAGTCACCACCAATAAGAAAAGTCTGAGAAACTGTCACAGTCTAGAGGAGTCTAAGGGGGCATGACGACTAAATATAATGCGTTTTCTTTGAGGGGACCCTGGAACAGAAAATGGCTATTAGGTAAAAACTAATATAAATAGTATATTATTAAATTTAAGTAATATTAGATTTTATATTTATAAGAAAATATGAATAAAGTATGAACTTTAATAATACTGTACAATATTGGTTCATTGGTTGTGAAAAAATGTATTTAACTAATATAATAGGGGAAACTGGGTGCAGGGTATATGGGAACTCCTTTGAAGCTTTTCTGTAAATCTAAAACTATCCTAAATTAAAAATGTATTTAATAAAGAAAATAGAGGAAGGGAATACCATATCTTATTAATGGAAATGCAAAATGGTACACCCACTTTGGGAAGTTGTCTGGTAGTTTCTTATAAAGTCAAACATATACTTACCCTATGACTTGGTAATTCCATTTCTTGGTAATTATCCAAGGGAAATGAAAACCTATGTTCACACCAAAACTAGTGCACAGACACTTTACGATGGCTTTATTCATAATTGCTAAAAACTAGAGACAATTCAAACATCCCTCAAATAGTGAAAGGACAAATGAACTGTGGTACCTTCACACAGTGGAATATTATTCAGCAATAAAAAGGAACAAACTATCAACACACGCAACCACATGGACAACATGAATCTCAAATGCCAAGTCGAAGAAGCCACACTCAACAGCCTGCATACTCTATGAATCCACTTATATGACATTTTGGAAAAGGTAAAACCAAAGGGGCATAAAACAGATCTTGTCAGGTTCTGGGGGTTGGGGGAGGTGATAGACTACAAAGGGCCATGGGAGAATAATGGGAAGTGATGGTATTGTTCTATGTCTTGATTGTCGTTGTGGTTGTGGTTGTATGACTATGTATTTATCAAAACTTACAGAACTAAACACTAATGAAGGTGAAATGTACTGTGTGTAAATTATATCTTAATTAAAAATGAAGTCAGGTGTGATGTCCTACGCCTGTAATTTCAGCTAATCTGGAGACTGAGGCAGGATGATCACTTGAGCCCAGGAGTTCGAGGTTGCAGCGAGCTATGATTGTGCAACTGCACTCCAGCCTGGGTGGCAGAGTGAGAGATTCTGTCTCTAAAAAAAGAAAAAGAAAAAAAAAAAGAAGAAGAAAACAACTCAAGGATGATTGCCACTTTACAAAATTATTCTCCAAGGGATTTGTTTAAATAGCACTCTCACCTATTGCCTTTTCAGTGATTTCATTTCCAAATGTTTAGCTTGCCAAAAGGGCACTTATGTGGTTTTATTACTGTGCTGCTTGCTGTCTGGAGGCTCAAAACTGGAAGCCATCATCAAGGGACATAGACACAAAGAGCTGAGACAAAGAAGCTAGCACAGAGGACAGCTAGGCTCCTGTCTTAACAATGATTGCATTAGCTAAGTGCTTTATAGTCACCTGCTTTTGATTATATCATGAAGCTGATTAGACCTTACTTTTATGAGCCTTCCAGTTTACAAAGCTCTCTCATATGCGTGCACTCATGTGATCCACACAATACCTGGGCCACTTAGGTGGGACAAGTGTTATTTCCATTTTAAAAGGAGAGAGAGGTGCTAAGAGTTCTCCTACCTCTGTGTGCCTGCACTCTCTTGACCTGCTTCACAGGCTAGGCAATTTTAAATGCATGGTAATTTGGTGTGATAGATATAACTATATTTTACAGATAGGGCACATAAATTATTTTACAGATAAAGAAGCTGAGGATCTGGGAATTTCCCAAGGTCATTCACCTAAGAAGGACCAGAGCCAAGAGTTCAGAACTTGGATGTCCTGGTTCCAAGCCTACTTCTCTTTGTGCTGTCTTGTATGCTGGCTATAGGATTTGTAAGCAGAATGTATTTAAGTTAAGGATATTTTGTTGCAAGTCTTCATGTTGTTAATGTATCCGTGAATGGAGAGTTTTAATTGGCTTCCATTATTAGAGCCAGATTATTATAAGTAAAGACTACTTTACTCACTGTCATTTTTACTAGTGACTTTGGGAGCTTGGAAGACGGTGGTGCAACGTTGTGTTTCTCTTGGCTTCTTATGTTGGGAGAGTGTCTGAACGCATGAGCACTGTGTGTGTGTTGGGAGCTGTGACTTCCAGAAAAAAGAGATCACCAATGTAAACATAAGAAGGGGTGATTTTTCAACATACACTACAACGTTATATCAAAATGAGCATTTTTTCTTTCAGTTGCTTTGAGTGGACATTTAATTTGGTTGCTTTTTAGTTACGTCTCGTTTTTATGCAAAATAGTAATGCCACCTTCCGAATCAGATTTAGCTTAGAATTGCTTTTCCTTGTTTCCTTGGTGGTCTCTGAGCTCCTCCTGGGCAGAGCTGAACTTTCTCAGTGTGTCCTCAGTATCTAGCACAGAGCCCGGCCCATTGGCACTGTTTAGACTTTGTTTGTTGAGTAGGACTGAACCAAGACTTATTCATCAAAACCTTGACCATAATTGGGCGGGAGGCTCAGGAAAAGTCCTTCCCCGGCCCCTCAAATGTCTCTTCAGAATGCCTATTGAGTGTTATCATTCGTCAGCCCACCCTCAGTTTTCCTTGTCAACAGCTTGAAAAATCTTTTAAAAATACCCTTAAGGGGCCGGGTGCAGTGGCTCACACCTGTAATCCCAGCACTTCGGGAGGCCAAGGCGGGCAGATCAGATCACAAGGTCAGGAGATCGAGACCATCCTGGCTAACACGGGGAAACACTGTCTCTACTAAAAAAATACACACATACACACCCAAACTTAGCCGGGCGTGGTGGCACGTGCCTGTAGTCCCAGCTACTCGGGAAGATGAGACAGGAGAATCATTTGGACCTGGGCGGCGGAGGTTGCAATGAGCCAACCTCGTGCCACTGCACTCCAGCCTGGGCAACAGAGCGAGAATTCGTCTCCAAAAGAAAAAAAAAAAAAAAAAACCTGTAAGGAAACTGTTAGTGTGTGAGTGAAACTAAGAATTAATACTGAAGGAAAATGAAAGAAACTCTAATCCCTGTTGATGTTTGGCCTAATTTAGAAGAACGTGAATGAGTCTTGTTCCAATCCCATCAGAAATAGGTTCACATGTTCCTATTCCTTCAGAATGGCCACAAGATGTAGTTACCTTGTTCTCACTGTGTGATGGAAAGCCTGTTGGGCTAAGAGTCTAGCAACAGGCTTCTATCCCTAAGTCTGTGCAAACCTGAATCTATTGCTTGTTTACATAATCTGTAAATGCAAGTGCTAATTACTAAGTGAATTCAGCTATAACATCATTCCCACCACAGTTTATTAAGCCAACTCCACCTGTTGCTCAGTTCCAGGCAAGAGGATTGTTCCTCTTCTCACATCCCTTCAGACTCACTCCCAAGGTAACCCTCACTCCCAAACTGACCAGGGATTCTTAAACCTTTTGGTGTGTGGGTGTCATCTCTGTTTCCTTTGCCTGTGAGCCCCCCAGGAGTGGTGATCCTGTCAGTTTTCTTCTGCCTCCCACTGTGCCTGGCACCAAGATCAACGCACAGTGGGCCCTAGAGGGATTTTTAGAAAGAAATCTTTTAGGATAAGGAGGTCCTTCGCTTACAGTACAAGCTTTCAAAGGCTAGATGGCACTGTTGCTAGCACCAAATCAGGTGTGTTCTGAATATCAGTGGTGAGGAAGCGAGAGGAGAGAGCAGGGGCCCTGGAGCGCTCACCGCTGAGCCGCATTCAGACACCTTGCAGAAGTACTGGTGGATTCTTGCCGTACTGGCAGGGAGTGCTCTGCCATATTCTCGGCACCTTCACAAACACGGCTTCAGATGGTCTTCCCAGCTACCTTGTGTAGTAGGCAGGACAGCTGTATCCATTCTAATTTTATAGAACTGCAGCTCAGAGGAATCAAGTGCCTGAACTAAATTTATACAGCAGAGCTGTTTAATTAGCAGAGCTGTTTGCCATTCATAGCTGTTGGCAGCCCCTCCCCTGTCCCCCACCAAATGAGGGTCCTCAGAGCATGCTGAAGGAGGACTCTGGTTAGTGATACAATTGTCCCAGGATAATGGCCCGGGTGAACTGGACCCAGTCCAAGGGGAAAAAGGTAGGATTCTCAGCTAAGTTGATTGAATGGATCAGCTTAACCTGTGCCTCAAAATGTTTGGATTTGTGACAAGGGAGAGCACATAATACTACATGTAGCCTCTTTGAAGAACAAAATTGTGGTAATTTGCACAATTATTAGGCTCTAAGATCAGTGGTTGATGTTTTATTTAACAGATGATCTATTTATGGGATGCTGCCCTGTGGTTGGGTTGTTATCTGTCATTTGTCCATTGCTTTACTGTATTCACATGTTTCTTACTAAAACAAAACAAAACTGTCCTGTGCAGT
Organism: Macaca fascicularis; assembly: GCF_037993035.2. Lineage (NCBI taxonomy): Eukaryota > Metazoa > Chordata > Mammalia > Primates > Cercopithecidae > Macaca > Macaca fascicularis. The sequence continues at coordinate 6,552,924 of NC_088385.1, read as the reverse complement.
AGGCAGGGCAGGTGTCACTACTGTGCCCAGTTTACAGATGAGGAAATAAAATGTCAGAAATGTTAATAAGAGACATATCCAGGATCACACAGCTGATAAGTGGTTGAATTAGAACTTCAGCCCAGTGTGAGGTTGAAGTAAAATCTTATCCTTTTTTCATTGTAATTTTTCCAGGCTATTCCAGCTTATCTAGAAATTATAAAATTAGGAGAGTTGTTGATAATATGGAGAGTAAGGCATCAGTGACTAGAAATATATCTATATAGGGTGATAATGATCAATCATATGCAAATATATGCAAATTGAGAGCAAATTAATATCTGTTATTTGTGCCCTCTGATTGTCTCTGCTCTCCTGTTTCTCCCCAGGATGATGAAGATAAACTGACCTGGAAGGATCGTTTCCCAGGTTACCTGATGAACTTTGCCTCCATCTTATTCATGGTAATTTCTTTGAGGGACCACTTGCCTGTGACTGCATGCATGTAGATGCTGTTATGTGACTATTGTGGATATTATATTCTGCTAGGAAAATCATGAGAGGTTGGTAAAGGGAGAGCCACACTCCTGTGTAGAGGGGCCGGATCTTGTCTGATAGTGAGGCCATTGACCACACAGGCTGGAAGTTGGAACTCCCGGGGAGTAGGTTGCCAGATGGTGCTTCCACATCGAGACAGACCAGAAACTTGGAGAAGGAATCAGGTAAGATGGCTGCAATTGCAGCAGCCTGTCTGGGCTGTGGGGTGGCTCTCTCTGACGTCTATGGATAGACCAGAGTCTGGAAGCCACAGGAGATAGCCAGCTTGGGCTCGGTAACTGTGATTCTTCAGCTTTCCTATGGTTGCTGGGTTTATTTCCTTGTGCTGTACCTTAGAGTTTGGTACAGCCCTTTTGCAAGACCCAGATGGTCTCAGCTGTGTCAGGGAAAGCTGAGGGAAAATCCTGTGATTCCTATTTGAGTTAGATCAATAAGGTGGTAGCAGTTTATTCTTGTTTGCCAGCATGGGCAAGACAGCAGTACCTGAAGCTAGAGGACCTCGGGGAAGGCAAAAATCAGAGGACAATGTTAGGGTTACTAATACCCCGTATCTCTTTATGGAAATATTCCTTACGGTATTCAAGATTGGAGGTTGTGCTTTGTAAAGGAGTGTGTGTACTCACAGCTCAGAGCATTTCTAAGGAGGCCTACATGTTAGTTGCAGGTTGAAAGAGGGATCACTTATTCCAAAAATTGGCCTGGAAATTGTTGTAACTCTGACTCTGGCCTGAGGGGGTTTTGTTTGTTTGTTTGTTTGTTTGCCATTATTTTTGCCATCATGACCTTTAAGTACAGGAACTGTGTTTTCGTCTCAGAAATGTAAAAGGTGAAGGAAACTTAGATATCACCAATTCAACTCTTCATTTTTCAGATGAAGTACAGAGTTGATGGGTGCCTTGCCACAGCTTAGAAGTCTAAATTTGCTTTCTTTTCATTGCTTAACAAGTGCAAGGCATGTGGAATTTATTCAAGAATATGTGGTGAGTTGCCGTGTGTTAAGCTGTTATGACATAAAGTTTAATTTAGCACTTCAAAGCCTCCCACAATATGCATATTATTGTTAAAGAGTTTATTCCTTCATTCAATATTTAATGAGTCAAACGATGTGCTTGACACCATTCTTAGACACTGGGGATACAGCAGAAAACAAAACAAAATAATCCCTCTCTTAAAAAATTTGCAGACAATAAATAAGTAAATAAATAACAATAAATAGGTAAAATAGACTTCTGTCTCCCGTAGTAGTAGGTTAGGATATTTGTAACTTCCCATTTTGCTAAAATTTACAAAAAAAAATTGAATGAATATATTTTTCAATCTTCTCAAAGCCTCAAAGGGCTGACAGAATAGGAAGTAATACCAGAGGCTAAAATCTAAAGGAAAATGGGAACCAAGGAAACAAATGCCTGGGCACTAGAGCTACTTTTACCTTGAGAACATTTGCCCGTCTAGGCAAACCTAGGCTTTGGTTTTGGCGGTTTTATGGGAGCAAGCAGGATAGAAATTAGGGATGACGGATGGCCCCAAGTGGGGATTGTAACAGGATGCCCTCACCAAAGGGCTATGTTCAGAGTAAAGATGAAACTGAACTATACACACCCTTTCCCACTTATGAGACTACAGAAAAAAAATTGTTATGGATCTAAGCAGAAAAGGGAGGAAAGGGGAAACAAAACTCTGTTCTTAAGAAGTGGCCAGGGGCAATCCCTATTGTGGCTTTCTATCCTGGGTCACCACGTAAGAGGATCAGGGAACCTCAGGTTGTGAACTTTAACACTAGTAGGGCTCCCAGGGGCCCAGAAGAAGGTGAATATGTACTATTTATGCCAGGCCTCAAAAAGTCACCCAAAATAATTTTTCAAGGGCAATGAAGAGAACACAGTCAAAAACAACTAATTGCTCAAGAAAGTGAAGCACCATGTGAAAGAACCAGCGGGAACACACAGCAAAGACCAGAGATATGAAATTATCAGTCACAGGTTAAAACAGCAAACTTAAAAATATACACAAGGAATAAGAAGCTATTTTGAAAATTATCTAGCAGATGTGAAAACTAACCAATAAACCTCTATCTGCTAGAAATAAATATATATATATAGAAATTAACAAAAATATTGTTATATATATGATTTTTATATACCATGTATATATGTGTATATATATGTGTATACACACACACCCCCACGACCATGGATAGATTTTGTTTTTTTTCTTGAGACAGAGTCCGATTCTGTCACCCAGGCTGGAGTGCAGTGGCGCAATCTCGGCTCACTGCAACCTCCGTCCCCCGGGTTCAAGCGATTCTCCTGCCTCAGCCGTGGATAGACTTAACAACAAGTTAGACAAAGCTGAAGAGAGAATTTGTAAACTTCTATACAGGCTGGAATAAATTATCTGTAATACAGTATAGCGACACAAAAAATTGGCAATATGGAAGACAGGTTGCAAGAGAACAGGTAATGAATGAGATATAAGGACTGGTGGTTTCCTAAGTTGTTGCAGAATGCCAATCCACAGATTGAAGAATCCCAATGAAACCCAAGCAGAAAAGGTAAAAAGAAATCTGTATCTAGATATATCACAGTGAAATTGTAGAATGTATGAGACATAAGAAAAGTCTCAAAAGCAACCACAAATCCAAAGGCAAATTACCTTCAAAGGAAAGACACCTGGACTTAAAACTGATATTTTATAGCACATTGGAAGTCAGAATACAATGAAAAGCCCTCTTCATGTGCTGAAAACAAAACAATTTCTAACTGAGAATTCTATGCCCAAGAAAAACATCATGTAGTGATAAGGATGAATTAGAGATATTTACAGACAAATAAAAACTGAGAGTTTGCTATCAACTGAATCTCTCATTAAAAGAAATTCTAAGAATGTGCCTTGGATATGATCCCATATGGAAGACCATGGTTTTAGAAGGGAATGAAGAGCTTTTAAAGTGGTAAATATGTGAGAAAACCTATATGAACCTTGACTGTAAAAATAATGATGCCAATTTTCATGAAGTTAAAGAAGATAGAACTAAAATATATGCAACAATAATATGTAAGTTGGGTGGGCAATAAATAGAACAATAATGTTCTAAGGTCTTTAGATTGTCCAGTCGATCAACGGATTTTAAGATTTATATGGAAGCACAAAGGCTAAGAAGAGTCAACAAACTCTTGAAGGATGGATATGTTACTCTAATTATAAAACTACAATAAGTAAGATAATGTTATATTCTTGTGGGAAGAGATAATTAGACCAACGGAATAAAATAGAAAACCAAGAACCAGATTAATGAAAGTGGCACTGCATATAAATGGGGAAAAGAATGAACTTCTCAATAAATGCTTCTGGGACAGCTGGGTGTCCATACAGAAGAAAATAAAACTGGGCCTTATTCACACAACTCAAAAACATCAATTCTAGGTGTATTTTAAAGATGAACTGTGAAAGGGAAAACAATCAAGTTTTTAAATATATAAGAAAAAAATATTTTCATGACCTTGGGGTAGGGAAGAATTTCTTGAGAAAGATACAAAAAGCACAACCATAATAAAATGCTGGTAAATATGACTATATTAGAATTAAGAATTTAAGTTCATAAAATACCTAATACACTCTGTGAGAAGACAAATTATCAGAATGGGATAATGTATTTGCAACAACTATAACTCAAAGAATTACTCTTAACATAAAGAATTAAAAAACATGGAAAAAGGTAATTCAGTATGAAATAGGAAAAAGATGAATATGTACTTCACAAAAGAGGAAATCCAAATGGCCAATAAACCTATAAAAGAGTACCCAGTCTCATTAGTAATCCTGGAAATTCTAATTTAAACCACAATGAGATACCATATATGCCCAAAAGTCTGTAAATAACAAGTGTTGGAAAAGATCAAAAGAGCATCTTAAACTCTCCTATTGGGAGTATAAGGTGAAAAAACAAAAACACTTTGGATATAGTTTGGCATTATCTAGTGAAACTGAAAGTTTCTGAGAAATTCTTCTCCTGGGTATCTGTCTTAGAAAAACTTGTGTCCGTGAGCAGCAAAATACATGTACAAGGATGTCTATGGAAGCCCTGTTTATAATAACTCAACCTGGAAACAGCCCAAATGCCTGTCACCACCAGAATTGATACATAAATTGAGGCATATGTATACAATTAAATACTATACAGTCATGAAAATGAGCAAACTAATAGCTATGTATAACATCAAGGGTGAAAAAAACAAGGTGAAAGAATATATACAGTTTGAATCTACTCATAGTGTTCAGAGACAATACTCAACTATATAGTTTAAGGATGCATACCTTGGTGTTAAAACTATCAAATGAGCAAGAGAATGATTATCACAAAATTCTGCACAGTGGTTAGATCCAAAGGAGCAGCAAGGATGGGAGGCCATGTGTGTGTACTGGGGAGAAGGGAATTCAAAGCTGCTGGCAGTGCTGGTCTGGGCTATACTGGTGTTTGTTTTATTCAGTGTGTGTGTGTGTGTGTATAAAATGGATTTTTCTGCATGTTCACAATAAAATTTAAAAAGACACAAAATGCATATATTAAATGGGTTGGTCAGGTAAGTTCTCATTAAGGTGACGTTTTATCAAAGATCTGGAGGAGGTGGAGGAGCCAGCCACATGGATATTCTAGGGGGAACATTCTGGGCAGAGGAAACAGCAAGAGAAAAGGCCCAAGGGGAGCAATGCCTGGCATCAGGAGAGACAGCAAGAAAGAGCCACAGTGTGGCTGGAGCTGAGCACCCTGCAGGGGGTAGTGCAAACGGGGACACAGTTAGAGAAGTAAGGAGGAGCCCTGTAATTAGGGCCCTGGAGGCCACAGTAAGGACATGGGCTAATTCTATGTGAGATGAGAACCCCTAGTAGAGGATTTTGCAGGGAGTGACATGACCTGACATACATTTCAAAAGGATCATTCTGGCTGCTGGGGTGAGAACATGCTGGTAGAAAGGCAGGGGTAGGAAGAGGGAGATCAAGTAGGAATCTGTCGTGATAATGCAAGAAGTGTGGTGGCCTGGGCAGGGTGAGAGTGAAGAGTGTTCAGATGCTGGTTCTATTTTGAAAGTGGACTGAAAGAATTTGATCATGTGGTATAAAACTGAAAAGAAGTCAAGAATGACTCTTAAGGCTTTTATCCTGAGCAGCCCAAAATCTGCCGTTATTCCTTACTCGGTTGCCCTCATGATGGATATGAATCTAGAGTTCAGGGAAGATGTCCAGGCTGGAGACCTAATCACTAGAAGGCATTTAAAGCTATAAGATTGCACGAGATCACCAAGGGAATGAGAGTCGATAGAGAAAATGTCCAAAGACCAAGTCCCAGGACACTGCAGTGCTCAAGTTTAGGAGCATGAGGAGGGGCCAGAAAGGAGAATCGAAAAGGGACAGGGGAGAATACAGAGTCCCAGAAGTCAAGGAAGCATTTCAAAGGGGCAGGGCAATCAATTGTATCACATGCCACTGGTAAATCAGGCAAGAAGAGCACTGAAACTAGGAGCTTAGCTGCTGCCTGAGAGAAAAATCTGTATCATCATCATCGTCATCATCATCATCATCAACAACAACAAATAGATCACTGGACCACCATTCAACAAATACTAAAAACTGGGTCAATGGTGGATCATCTTGCCAAAATTCTAAGCTTTCTCTTTTTTTAAAATTCCATTGATAAGTCCTAAAGCTAGACTGGAAAGTGGGAATATTTTTATTGTCCACAAATAATACATAATTATTTCTCCTTTGTAAAATCTTCCCTTTCCCAACCCCACCCAACTCCAAATCTTGATATAAATGCAAGATTCTGTATCAGAACCAATAACTAATTGAGAATCTCACTCTGCCTGGGGTCCCACAACTGCCACCAGCAAGTTCTGGGAACTGAACCATGTGGGCAGGAGCTGGGAGCAGAGTGGTGGGAATGGGGGGAGCCCCCTTTACACATCACCCTTCACAGTCAGGTGCTCAAGCTTGTCCAGGCTTAAGCTTCCAGACCAGGGGGAATTATTAATAGCACTTTTTTACTCTCAAAAGTATTTCAGATTGGACAATACATTATATTGTTTCCTGCCTATTTGGTTTTTTAAAATCCTTATTTGAACTAACTTGTCCCCGTTACTTTTTCCCACTTAAAAAAAAATCCCAGTTTTCTTTCTTTATTTTTTATTTAAGTTCTAGGGTACATGTGCACAACGTGCAGGTTTGTTACATATGTATACATGCACCATGTTGCTTTGCTGCACTCATTAACTCATCATTTACATTAGGTATTTCTCCTAATGCTATCCCTCCCCCTGCCCCGGACCCCCCGACAGGCTCTAGTGTGTGATGTTCCCTGCCCTGTGTCCAGGTGTTCTCATTGTTCAATTCCCACCTGTGAGTGAGAACATTCGGTGTTTGGTTTTCTGTCTTTGTGGTAGTTTGCTCACAATCATGGTTTCCAGCTACATCCATGTCCCTGCAAAGGACACGAACTCATCCATTTTTATGGCTGCATAGTGTTCCATAGTGTATATGTGCCACATTTTCTTAATCCAGTCTATCATTGATGGACATTTGGGTTGGTTCCAAGTCTTTGCTATTGTGAATAGTGCTGCAATAAACTTACATGTGCATGTGTCTTTATAGGGGCATGATTTATAATCCTTTGGGTATATATCCAGTAATGGGATGGCTGGGTCAAATGTTATTTCTAGTTCTAGATCCTCGAGGAATTGTCACACTGTCTTCCACAATGGTTGAACTAGTTTAACCACTCCCACCACTGGTGTAAAAGCATTCCTATTTCTCCACATCCTCTCCAGCATCTGTTGTTTCCTGACTTTTTAATGATCGCCATTCTAACTGGTGTGAGATGGTATCTCATTGTGATTTTTATTTGCATTTCTCTGATGACCAGTGATGATGAGCATTTTTTCATGTGTCTGTTGGCTGCATAAATATCTTCTTTTGAGAATGTCTGTTCATATCCTTTGCCCACTTTTTGATGGGGTTTTTGTTTTTTTCTTGTAAATTTGTTTAAGTTCTTTGTAGATTCTGGATATTAGCCCTTTGTCAGATGGGTAGATTGCAAACATTTTCTCCCATTCTGTAAGTTGCTGTTCGCTCTGATGTTTTCTAAAGAAAAAGGACTTGGCATTACCCTAGAACAAGGTGTGGAGCATGAGATGAAGGGGTCAGGGTGGTGCTTAGAAACAGGTAATTTTCTGTGGTGAAGTTAGGGTAAGCCATAGACACCTACTGTATCTCTCATCTCATTCCTTTCTTCACCCCTGTGCTTGAACCTAGGCAGAAGATGCCAGGAGCATGGGCATTAGGAAGGTTTCAGACATGCCAATCTACCAAGTCAGCTGGGAATGCTTTTCATGGGGTGATGAGAGCAAAGAAATGCCCCAGTGCTATTTCATCTGCCTCCTCGTGTTAGAGGCCAGCATGGACAAAGACGAACTTTCTCTCTCTCTTCACCAATCCAGTGTGTTCAGCTAAAGTTTCCTTTTTAGATGGGCCCTCCTGTTTTCTTCTTGTAAGGGAGGGGATTGTCAGAGGCAGTGTCCCTCCTCTAGAGCTAGGTGCCTGAGCTTTCCTCCTATGCCCCAGATAGTCATTTTCTTACACTTGGATATTGGGAGTCCACCATCAGAAATCCTCCTCCACAGCCTGGATTCTCATCATAGCCCCTTCACTGATCTGCCTTATTTGCACACTGCCCCTGATGGATCATCAGCATGCTAATTTTTAAAACCTAAACCAACTCACATCCCTCCTGTGCTCAAAACTCTCTGACGCCTTCCCATCTCCTGAGGTGTGGAAGCCAATATCCACACACTAGAGGGCGCCCTCCTGGCTGCCCACCCGTCTCCCACTCCACCTGTCCCCTTGCTCACTTCCCTTAAATCCTTCCTTTAGGTCTTTGGTAAAAGGTCACTTCCTCACCCATCTCTTTCCCAACCACCCTGTTTTAAATTGCAACTGATCTCTGTACCCTCTTTGCCTTCTTTGTCTCCATAGTATTTCTCATGCTGAAGGTACTACGTATTTTACCTATTTATTAGTTTATTGTCTATATTTTCCCACTAGAAGATCCACTCTGTGAAGGTAGTGCTTTCTGTTTCCTTTTCCTACTGGGACCTAGAACTGAGACTGGCACAAGGAGGAGCTTAAGACACATTTTATGAATGACCGAATGCGTAAATAAACTAGGTGGATGTCACAGGCAGCGTACTGTGTCAATGATGAAGTTGCTAGTGTGTGTGCACGCCTGTATTTTTATACTTGAGCTACTGTTGTGTGCCATGCTGGGGATCAGCAGAGGTTACTTGTGCCTTGTGCATTGCTACTTGCTCCTCTTCCCTTTTCCGGAAAGTTCTTCCTTCTTATTCTTTCCTCTCAGTCTTTCCCACAGGAAACTGTCCCAAAACGTTTTTCTGTGGAGTTTTCTCTGACTAATCCCCCTGCTCTCTGCTGAGAGCATACCGGAAGCTCGTGAACAGAGGCCTGTGACTCCATCCAGCTGCTACTAGGCTCATCTTTGTTGTATGTGTGCAATGATTTTCTCAACTTTGCTTCAGAATGCAAGTTCTGGAGGGCGATGAAGAGGCCTCCTCTCTTTCCTGTCTCGCTCTTGGTGTCAAGTAGGACTCTGGACTCTGTAGCCTGGCTTATGTTGCATTTTGTTTGTGCCTCAGAAGTAAAGTTGTGATGTGAAAACACCAAAAGCAACAGGAACCATAATAAAATGACCGTGTGCAGGGCAGCCAGATCCCCTAGAGCTGCTGACCAGCGAATCTTTACCAAACCAGTTCTACAGGAGGCGCTGCTATGAAGTGGCTTTAAGGCACAGAATGTGGTACAAGACAAACCTCCTTTTGACCTAGTTAGAAGAGACAGATCACAAACATGGAATATACCCAGTGCAGTGGTTTGCACAATAAGCAACCAGAAAATATGTATTGAACTTAATAAACAAAATCAATCATGTGGGCTGGGCATGGTGGCTCACGCCTCTAATCCCAGCACTTTGGGAGGCCGAGGCAGGCAGATCACCTGAGGTGGAGAGTTGGAGACCAGCCTGACCAACATGGAGAAACCCCATCTCTACTAAAAATACAAAATTAGCCAGGTGTGGTGGCACATGCCTGTAATTCCAGCTACTTGGGATGCTGAGGCTGGAGAATCGCTTGAACCCGGGAGGCAGAGGTTGCAGTGAGCCAAGATCGTGCCATTGCACTCCAGCCTGGGCAACAAGAGTGAAACTCTATCTCAAACAACAACAAAAAAAGAAAAAGTAAATAAATAATGTAACCACAAGTGGTGGAAATAGTACTGGATTTAGTGCTGGAAAACCTGGGTTCTAATGTCAGGATGGGATTGTAGACTTTGGAACCATGGAGCAGGGTTCAAATCCTAAATCATCATTAAATCTCATGTATTAAAGGCATGTCTTGCATGGTAGTTAAAAGAATCAGTGCTAGTGAATATATGCATCGAATAAAGACATCTAGAAGGCACAAGCAGTTCAGCTGGTATTGATGATGTTATCACCATTAACATCTCAGCTCTACCATATACCCTCCAGACCTTGGATCAATCACATTGTTGCCTCTTGGGCTTCAGTTTCCTTATGTATGAGACTAAAGACTGTACATAGATGATTCCTAAATGCTAAGATTTTAAAATTTCTGCCATGATCCAGAACAGTAGGGTTGTAGTCCACACCTTGTGGACTTCAGCAAATCGCTTCACTTTTCCATGCCTGTTTCTTCAGCTGCAAAATGGTCACGTGGCTGGGTTGGTGCTCTGCAAGTTCCTGCAACTTGAAAGCTCTGTGAATCTTGGAATGCTCTGGGAAACACCAAACGAGAGGCTCAGAGCTTGATTTCTATAGTGGGATAGGAAATCAAGACCAGAGAAGGTAAACCTGCAAGGAATCAGAGAGCTGAGTGAGGTGTGCCGGGAGTGGGGCTAGGGAGGAAGGGAGGGTGGGAAAGAAGGCTTTCCTAGGTAAGTAGGACAGTGCTCCTTGAATGTGAAAAAGAGTTGTGTTAAAATGCAGGTTCCAGGTTAGTAGGTCTGGGGTTGTGCTTGAGATTCTGCATTTCAATCAAGCTTCCAGCTGATGCAGCTGATCCTTGGACAGTATTTTGAGTAGCAAAGAGTGTTCCTTCTCTAGTTTAGCAGCTGGGCCTCTTAGAGAATAACAGAAGCTGATCTTCTCCCCACACCTTCCTCCATGTCCCTCCCATAAGACCCTAAACAAAGGATGTTTCTGCCATTGTTTTTTTCCCCTAGTCTATCTCCCAATCCCAACCCCCAAATACGCACACACACATTCACTCACTCCTCGATACCCTCACCTCTCCAGCCTCATCAATACTTTAATCACTGGTCTTCACTGCGAAAGTGATTTTTGGGGAAAAGAATCTCACACCACATTTTCTAGGCCCTTACTGTCTGGCAGTGACAATCCCAGAGGAATGGAAAGTGAACATGTCTACATTGTTGGAGAGGGGTGATGTCATGTCCAGGTTTTCCCAGTTACACGGTAGTAGTCCCTACTTAGTCCTGGAGGCTGGTGTTTCTGCCGCTCCCCACCCCCACCCTGCAGCAGAAGAGGGGCCTCACACAGAGTGTTTTTCCCATCCAACCTCTCCTCTCCCCACACCCACACACACCCAAACACACACAGCCTTCCTGTGCCCAGAGAACACCACCTTTCTGCCTTCCTTACCAAGGGCTTCTTTTTCACAACACGGCCCATAGGGCAATTACTGGTAGTTTTTGAAGCCCACCAGGATAAAGAGCTGAGTCTGCCACCAGCACACCCCAGGTACCCACCAGAGGTCTGGAAACATCCATACCTGGACACATCTGCTACCCATTGGCAAGCCACTGGAGTGTCATTCACACTGCTTGCAAAGCACTGCCCAAGCCAGAGGCCCCCACCTCCCCTCCCCTTTCCTCCTGTGCCTCTCCTCCCCTCCTCTCACCCCCTCCTTCCTGCCCCGCTCCGTGTGTGTGTGTGTGTGTGTGTGTGTGTGTGTGTGTGTGTGTGTGGGGTCCAGCACAGCTTATTTTTTCTGGGGAGCCTACTACCTGCCGTGTTCTCTCCCCACGTTTTCTATTTAGTTCTTCATAGCCAGTGCCCATTCTCTGTCCTGCAGAGGAAATAGGACCTGAACAGTTTCCTTTACAGAAAGAATCCTAAGAAGGAAGGCTTCTTTCTTGAAGAAGTCTTGACTGAAGCAGGTTAGAATTTGCTCTGAGCGGGGCATGCACCTAGCAGTTGTCTCTCTCTCTTCTGTCCCCTCTAAGAGGCTTACTCAGGGCACTTTCTTCTCATAGCATCCTTATTCTTCCTGGAAATGATCCTTCCTTGGTTGTGATGGGGACAGGAGGGGACATGGGCACAGAAGAAGGAAGAGGGACTGTTGGGCAGATCTAGGTCTAAGAGAGTGCCTTATTATTCTTAGGTTCTAGAGAGAGGAAATGAGGAGACCCTTAGAGGTCACGTGGCTATAACCCTCCTTTTGGAGCACAGCAGCTGGACACTTCTGTACCAAATGAGGAATCTGAGTCCTCCATTTCAAGTCACCTAGTAGAGAAATCTTACAGTGATATTTTGGTCATCCTGAGGACTGAGATTCCTAAAATCTCACTCTTGATGTATTCCCTCTTTTCTCCTTTGAGCAGCCTTCTTGCCTCTACTTATCAAGCTGTAACTCATCCCTTCTCAGCTCAGGTACCTTCAGTGGCTTTCTATTTCTTCTCATGAAAACTCCATTTTATTTATTTATTTATTTATTTTATTTATTTATTTTTTTTTTTGAGACGGAGTCTCGCTTTGTCGCCCAGGCTAGAGTGCAGTGGCCGGATCTCAGCTCACTGCAAGCTCCGCCTCCCGGGTTTACGCCATTCTCCTGCCTCAGCCTCCCGAGTAGCTGGGACTACAGGCGCCCGCCACCTCGCCCGGCTAGTTTTTTGTATTTTTAGTAGAGACGGGGTTTCACCATATTAGCCAGGATGGTCTCGATCTCCTGACCTCGTGATCCGCCCGTCTCGGCCTCCCAAAGTGCTGGGATTACAGGCTTGAGCCACCGCGCCCGGCCGAAAACTCCATTTTAAATCCCACTGTCTCCACAGACTATTCCCTGGCCACCCAAATTTACTTGCTCCCATGTACTTGGAGTTCCTTCAGCAATAATACTCTTCATTTAGCACTTAATACATTCTTGGACATTATTTACTACGGTTTGTTTAAAAGGAGTTCATGTTATTTCCATAGAAGATCAAAAGCTCCCTCACGAAAGAAATTGCATCATGTATGTTGAACACTCCACAGGGTCCAGCGTGTTCATCCTTATTGTGTGTGTGTGTGATAAATCATTTCAATTCTGATAAAAATTAAGACATCCTCCCCTGGAAAATGCACTTCCCCTCAGAACTCTGCCTAAAAGTTTGTTACCCAGTCAAATATTCCAGACTCATAATATCTAGAATCCCTTGTTACCCACCAAAAGATTCCCTTGTTACCCACCAAAAGACTCCAGATTAATAATATCTGATAATAGCAAATGGTCCTGTTGGCAGAGCAAATAGTAGATGCTCAAGAATTGCCTGCTGATGTGCATTTTTCTCTGTTTTCCCCCAAACAGATTGCCCTGACGTTCTCAATCGTCTTTGGGGTGATTGTGTATCGAATAACAACAGCAGCCGCTCTGTCTCTCAATAAGGCTACACGCTCCAATGTCCGGGTGACAGTGACAGCAACAGCAGTCATCATCAACCTCGTGGTCATCCTCATCCTGGACGAGATCTATGGTGCTGTGGCCAAGTGGCTCACCAAAATTGGTACTGTGTCACCGAATCTTCTGGCTGTCCTAGGCCCTCTTTAAGTCAATGTGTGCAAGGCTTTTGGTGATAATGAACCAAAAAAAAAAAAAAAAAAAAAGGGACAGGGACAGGATGCTTTGTACAGTGAATTAGAGGAATGGGGAAGTGCAATGTATGTGTATTTGCAGGGCTGCCAAAGGGCTTTCTCTAAAGGCGGGAATCCTTCCTGTAACATTCTTGATCAAGTCCTCTGGCCTGTGTTGATTGCCTCATGTGACAGGACACTCACTATCCCCTAAGGATAAACCACAGGGTCTGTTCTTTTTAGCCTAACCTAGAAGCAAGGCAGACTTCCTGTTAAAAAGTACAGAGCTTTAGCTCTCATTTTCCCAGCAGCATCTATAAAGTTGAGGATAAGCCTCTTGATACTTGAGCCCAAGAGGGTCTTATTGGTCTTATCTATCCCCGTATTGTCAGAGGCCCCAGAAAATCCACACATTCCCCGGGCACTGAGTAGACTTCAAAGAGGCATATCAGACTTCCCAAGCTTCAAACCAGTGAGAAAAATGCAATGGCCTCAATATTCAGATGTGTCATTTGAGCTGTAAGCCGCTGTTGCCCAAGCACCACGTTTTGGCATTTGGCATTTGTGCTTATTGGATGGGGGAGGCTGACAGTCGAGACCCTGTCCCATTGTATGTATTCTGGGTGGCCTGGATTCATCCCTTCCCTCTCTGAATGTAGGGATTTCCCTCTCTGACACTAGGGACGAGGTTTCCCAACTTCTTGTTAACCTCATAGGGAGGTTGCATTGATGGTATGTATGATGTCTTTAATTCACGGACCCTTGATAGGATAGCCACCTCCTCAGGAGCCTTCTCCTGATGACTGGAGAATTCCAGAAAGTTGCTCTGTCTGTGCCTTTCCCCTGCTTGGCCTCTACTGAAACACCACCCATGGTGAGCACTTTGCTTTGGCTTCTGTATTGCTATCGGCAGCTTAGCATCCTCAGGGGCAGCTCTGCTGTTTCCAGGAATGTGCATATTTATGAGTGTTATCTGTGTGTCTTCATAAGCTTCTGGAGAAAAATAAGCAGAGAATTTTAATTCAGCATATTTAATGATAGACAGGATTCTATGGAAGCACTTTGGAAGAACATCCAACACTCCTGGGGACTCAGGAGGCTTTGGAGGGAGAGGCATTTAACTGTAGAGCTCAGAGATAAGTGAGAGACAGATAGGCACGCATATAGGGAGGAGAGGATGGGCAGGAGGAGAGGGAGATTCCTGGCAAAGGAAACCAAGTGAGAAATACGGCACTGAAGGGAGTGATCAGGGGGTCAGGAAAGGCATGCAGGAAAGTGGCAAATGAGCCACTTGGGTGATTGGGAGAGTCTTGGTCGAGCTGAACACCAGCGGAGGAGGAGCTGAGCTCAGCGTCTGGGAGAAAGAAAGCATGAAGCATGCACAGGACGCCAGGGGAGCCCAGTGCCGGGGCTCTAGGTCCAGGGCACATCCAGGGCATGATGGAGTGGGAAACTGGGCCAACGGAGTTAACCAGCTCGTGTTTTCTTGTTTTGTTTTGCTTTTTGATGGGAAATCTAAAATGCCAGGCTGAGGACTCCGATTTTTTTCATAGATAATGGAAAAGTGTTTGCTGGAGTTCCCAGGAACATTCAGCAATAAACAGTACCATCTTCCTGGCCTGATGACTGGACCAGCTGAGAAATTAGATCAAGGCAAGAGTAGACAAAGCCAAAATATCAGCCGTAAAACTGAGAAAGGCTACATGGGAGGCAGTAGCTTAGGAGAAGAGCCAAAAAGACATTCTCTCTCCATGGCAGGCAGCGGTGGATGGGCCAGCCCTGTGAACTTAGAACTTGGAGGGACATAGAAGAACACCTGCTTCCTGCAGGCCCTTAGCTCCCCTCTAAGTAGGGGCAGAAAAAGAGGCTAGGCAAGGAATGCCAGCATCCTCTTCCAGACTCAACAATAAGATAAGCTACTCCTCCTTCTCTCACCCAAGAGGAGAGATGGTTGAGCTGGGGGAAGACAAGCTGAGACATTACAACTAATCACATTCCCACCACATGGAGGAAACATCAGGAGTAGAAATAAATGTCCCCTACTCACTCCATGTGGTCCTGATCTAGCACCACTGAGGATTTTTTTTAAGAGCGTGGCATGACGGGAGCTGTCTGCAAAATTACTTAGCAGGGAAATAGGATGTGACAGAATAGGGAGAGGTAGGAGAGCCAATTGAAAGGACATTGCTGAGTGTATGGGCAGGAAGTAGGAAAAAGAGGGATCGGAAGTCAGTGGTGATGTCGACCTTCTTGCTGTTCATTTGTGTTACATTATCTCTCTTTTCTTGCATTGCTCTAGATAGTGATAAAGATGAAAGAGAAATTGAGTGGGCAACAATAGAAAACTCATTAATAAGTATTTAGTGAGTACTTCCCATGTGCGAGGCGGGGCCTTAACTCTTCTGTTTAAAGCCACAAATAAAATGGGCTGTAATACAGCTTTCACATCATGAAGCTATGTTCACTGTTTCTACCGACACACCCTCCTTGCCCAGACCAAAGCAGCTACCCTGGGCTGTTAAATCGATGTCCAGGACTCCATAAGAAAGTCTGTGCCCTGGAAAGGAGATAAAATCCTAACAAGTACATTTTGTTCTCTCTGAGAGTGATACTCATAAAGTATTTTTAAACTTAAAATAAAATTTGTAACTCCATTTCATCTTCACAAAAACTGCATGGCCAGGAAGGGAAGTATTATACCCTCACTTTACTAAGGTTCAGACTCAGATTCCACCTCTAAAATGTGAATCTCTTTTGTGTGACTTTGATGTCAGTTTCTCACCATCTGTACTGAAGTGGTGTGTTGGGTCTCCATCAGGAACCCCAGTGAGCCTTGTTCTGGGGCATTGCTCTTGTCTACCTTAGACTGGGTACCCCAGAGGGCTCAGAGAGGGACCGCTGAATTTGAGAATCCAGTAGAAAGAAGCTTTGAACTCTAGACCTGGCTCCTTCTCCTCCCACCCCCCAACTGTGTGGCAGTGGGTATTGGGGAACTTTTTCGGACAAAGGTTTGCTGATCCTTCCTTCGTCATATTCCTCCTGTCCTCTGGTCATCATGTGTCTGGACGGTTTTCACAGCCTAACGCCTATGCCGTTGTCCTCAGCCTCTTTCAATGGGCTTCTAGCTTGGAAATCCCCATCCAGCCAACCTTTCCTGAACAGTGGGTTTGGGGACATTGCTCCCAGTCAGCACCCTCAGACAGCTTCCTTTGGCCCTAGAGCAGCTCTAGTTAGCATTTCAAGCTCTCAGCTACTTTCTTCCCACTGTGGTCCTCCACCCCAGCTGACCCACTCAGCTCGCGGTCACCCTAGCCTCCCCGTGTGGCCCCAGCCCAGCCTTGCTCATGCTGCTGTGACTGCCAAAATGACCTCAGTGACCCCCCTTGAAAGGGCTTCTTGAGGGCTCCTCCTTTGTAAATCCTCTTCTGGCCTCTCAGCCGTCAGTGGTCATCCTCCCCCTTCCAGACTCCCCTGGCACACACCCTCTGTTTCTGGGTTCATCCATCAGCTGTTGATGGAGTGCTTGCTCTGTGCCAGGCACAGTTCTGAAAACACAGCAATGACAAGCGACAAGGTCCCTGCTCTCATTTTGCTTTCACTGTGGCAAGGGAAAGATGGACAGCGAGCAGGGCCATTCCACAGAATGTGAGGAAGGTCTGATGAGACAGACAGTGGTCTGGGGCTGTGCACTCTGGAGGAGTTGGTCAGGAAAGGTGTTTCAAGGTGGTAACTTTATAGCTGAGACCTGGATGGCAGGAGGGAGCCACCCACAAAAGGATGTGGAAGGACAACTCTTAGGAAGATGAAACAGTAAAGGCAAAGCCTGCAGGTCAAGGCTAAGCTTGGAGCGTCTTATCCACACTACTCATTGGATGCTGATCAGGTGCTATCTGATCTTATCACATTTCACATATATGTGTCTTCCCAGTGTTAGAATAGACTAGGCTCTGCTGGGGTAATAAATTCATCTTGAAATCTTGGTTGCATCTGTAAAGTCATCTGTGTTCTTGCTCAGCCCACATATATAGTGCAATCAGGCAGACCTAGACTGATGGCGGCTGCCGTGGACACCATGTCAAGAAAAGACAGCTGGAGCATTGACTGGGGCTGTTAAATGCTTCAGCCTCCAAGCATCATTGTTCATCCCGTTTGCTCACAGCTCACTGGCTAGAATCAGCCTAATTATGAAGAACTTGGAAAACGTGTGAAAGGACATGGCCATTCTGTAAGCAGGAAAGGTCTCTGCTACTTGCTCCCAACCAGGCTGCAAGGCTCTTGAGAACAGTGACCCTGTCTTTCATTTATTTTTATTTCCTGCACAGTGCCTGGCCCATGGCAGATCTTAGCACATTTTTGTCATTGCAGTCATTGGTGAACTACGTCTCTCTCTTCATTCATGCATGCAAAAAGACGTTTTTCAAGGAATGCCCAGAGGCTAGGTATCTTTTAAGCCACAGTAGAGGCTGAAGTGAACATTTATGTATTCCTTATTTCACCTGTCTTCCTACAGAAGGATGTATGATCTTATTGAGATGAATAAGGCCAGTGCAAAGTTGACACAATGGGATAGTGACTGAGAGAGGCACCATGGGTATCGGGAGACTTAAAGTTTCCTTAAAGGCAAAGAATACCCACACTAACAGAGACGGTCCCACAGAGTAGGTCCCAGCAGTATCCCCACAGGCAGAGATACGGTTACAGGGTTCCCTCAGGCTCCACGCGGACATAAAGCTATGGATAATGCCACCTAATGGAATGAGAAGTCTGCCGGGCTTAAGACTTCCTTTGCCATTCTCACGCTGGGTTTAACACCCGCTTGGCTTCCTGCCCCAGATGTGTTGATAGTTGAGGAGGCTGTAAGTATGCGCTTTGCTCACCAGGTGCAAACAGCTGGTGTCAGTAACCCCAATAAGTACCCAAGTGTTTCCCACAGGGCTGAGTAATGGAAGACCAGTTTCCTGGGAGCATCCTTCAAGAGGCTGAGGTGTCAGGCCTATCTGAGGTCCATTCTTGCTACAAATATATATCACAGAAGGCAAGATTTGTTAATTTCCTTGAGAATGATATCTACCACTAGCAGCAGTGGCAGATAAACACAGTGATTGTCCCCCTGGCTGCCATAACACTAGTCAGGAGCTTAGATGCAAGGCATGCTGGAATCTGGAGGCAACACAGCACTGGTGAAGCAGGACTCAGCTGAACCCCAGGGTGGTGGGAAGGGGGCTTTCTGGGGAAATGCATGAAGCTTTGGAACTGTGTCTGAGAGGGAGCCCGGCTGGCCAAGGCACAGTGTACAGAGTGTGTGGCCAGCTTTAGCAAGCATCAGTATTGGATTTTGAGTGCTGCGGGGGTAGGATTCCAGTGGACGGGTGGGACAAGGTCTCTTAGTCCCCAGTGATCCGTTCACTCCAGGAGGGGATACAGGTGGTGGCTGTAGAGAAAAGGTTCAGGTCCTGGGGGAGGAAGCAGGCAAAATCTGGGCAGGTCACTGGGCCTCTGGACATACAGCAAAGAGGACAGGCTGCAGCATGTTGGGAGGATAGGGTGGGAAGCAAGAAGGCAATGGAGCTGACTGGTGCAAGGTGTGCTTCCTCCTCGGGTCAGGATGCAGGGGTGTATTGTGCCTTTGAGCCATACAAATCTGGGAGAAGGAAAACTATAGGATCTTAGCGTAACAATGTAGGCAGTGGTCAGGGTTGGCCTGGACAGGGGGCCTGTCTGTACTCTAGCTTTGGAGAATTCTTCCAATAGGAGGCAGGATGGAGGAGGCACGTCTAATGGCAGGCTTCTGGACTGAATACTCAAAATGCTTTTGGCTTTCTGACTGCCTTTCCTCCTTGTCTTTTCTTTTGAAACTCTGTGCAGAGTGCTGGCTGGTGCACTTCATCCCTCCCTTGCCATCCAGTCTTTCCGAGTCCCAGGGTTGGGCTCATTGTAGGTGCTTGAAAAAAAGAGTATTAGTCAAGTCAAGGTTTTTATGAAAATGGCCGTGCTTGGGAGCTGCTTGGACATTGCTGATAGCCCACTCCTGACTGTCACTGCCCCAGATGCTCCTGAAGTGGGGCCAGGGACGGGAGTGAAAGGAGGGATGGGGAAAGGCCCTGAGTTCCATTGAGTGCCCACCTCATGCCAACACTGGTTTGCGTACTTTGCCCCACATTATGACAGTAACACTGGGAATGAGTCATTTCTTTCATTTTACTTATGAGAAGGCTGAAGAGGTTTAGAAACTTGACCAAAGCATACAGTTAGTAGTGTGCATGTGTGTGTGTTGATGCACACCCTGCTTACCCTATATGTCTGTCACACACATACACACTTGCCCACACACACACACACATACACACACACACACACACACTGCTTACCCCGAACCAAACATTGTTCTAAGCACTTTCCATATATCTGTATGTTTAATCCTTCAAACAGACCCAGTCAGGTAGGTAATCTTAACACTCCCATTTAGAGACAGGAAGACTGAAGACACAGAGCAGAAAATGACAGGCCCAAGGTCATGGCACTGATAAGTGGTGAGTCTGGCCTCATTGTCCTTGCTAAAACCGTGACACTCTACTGCCTTTTAATATGTAGCTGTCCTTGTTCCCCAGAAAAGTTTAAATTTATTGGGAGAGCAAAAGGAAACACCACAAAGGCTCCAGAAGATTTAAAATGCAGTGCACTCACATATGTGAATGACAAGAGGTAGAGTGTTTCTGGGGATGGGGACAACCACGTGGGTCAGATGCCCCAGGCGAGGAAGACGGCAGGGAGGCAAGCTGTGAGTGCAGCCGTCTGTCTCACGTGCACAGGGAGAGCGGAGCTCCCCAGGCTTTGGGATCCTGCGTGCTTATAAGTTTTAAACAAGAAAGAAATTTTTTAAAAATGTGCAAGGCCACCAGAAATCTCTCTCTCTTTTTTCAAAAATAGACAGGATCTCGCTCTGTTGTCCAGACTGGGGTGCAGTGGCATGATCATAGCTCACAACAGCCTTGAACTCCTGGGCTCAAGGGATCTCCCACCTCAGCCTCCTGAGTAGCTGGGACTCCTGGTGTGTGCCATGGCATCTGGCTAAATTTTTTTTTTAACTTTTTGTAGAGAAGGGGATCTCATTTTGTTTCCCAGGCTGGTCTTGAACTCCTGGGCTCAAGTGATTCTCCTGCCTCAGTCTCCCAAAATGCCAGGACTACTGGTATGCGCCAGCGTGCCTGGCCCCTCCCGGGAAGTTTTGAGTCTAAACTTTTCTTCCAGTTCTAAGCTACTCTAGCAAAAGGCAATATATTCTTACTGAGGAGAGAAGAGCAGGAGGAAAGGAACAGGACGGGGGAAAAGTTGGTATCACAGATACGAATGACTGCCGGGCCACCAAACATTCTTTAAAGAAGCATATTTGGGGTATATATGAATCTAATTTTCTAAATGTGGATAGTGTTTGTTTTTGGAGCATGGGGTGAAAGTGTTGGCTTTATTGGATGCAGTGCTCTGAGATGGGGGGTCTGCTCTCTGCAGTGGAGCCTGATCAGGGACAGAGTCCAGCAGAGGACATGGGTGGGCCTGGCCGGCGTGGGCTGGAGAGGGGAATGGGGCCTATACCTTTCTGGGGGGGACACCACAGTGCTGGTCATTTGCAATCTGGCCTGAAAGTTGGGTCTGCTGGCTTGTATTCTCTTCCTGCTTTGCACCGGGATCCTGGTTCTCTGGGGCTCCTGGCTCTCTGGGTGGCCTCAGCCTGTGGGGGAGAAAGAACCTCCCAGGGTGTGACCAGGGGGATTCTATGCTTGTCGGGGGGCCCCTCCATGATGTTGGCTTAAATTATTCTAAATGTTGCCTGGGAAAGAGAGAGGATGGCAGGAGGCTGTGACTACTAATAAAACGATGTGAGTACGGTTATAGCCCAAGTATGTGGAGCACCCTTACCAGTTATGTAAGACTACAGTCATTAATCCCACTGTTTAGAACACTTAGTATAACTGGTAATAATTCCTTCCCAAACATGACCTGTGACCATGAACACGTCTCTCGTTTCCCTACTAAGTCCTTGGAGCACTCATCTCTTCTGTTAGCAAGAAGTACAATATCTTCCTCTTCCTCTCCCTCTCTTTGGATTTTCTGGGAGCCCAGGGACTAAAGCATCCAGAAGAGAAGGAAGGGCCGTGGTCCTCCTCCTCTGTTTGCACCTTTTCTCCCCGGATCCCCTCTCCACCTCACTAGGGAACTGGAGTATTTTCCTCTGCCTCTCCCTGATCCTCCCACATCTCTGGAGAAAATGCATCTCTTCATAACTGCAACTCTTGCAGGATGAATTCTCCCTCTTGGTTCTTCCTAGGCATCAGCCAAGCCATTTCTTCTCCTCGTCTCTTCACTGCTGTGAGTAAGGGCTTCATTAGAGTCGCTTCCTTTGAACCATCGAAGGGGAATTGTTTCCTGCTGCAATCCTGAGTGGTAGAGGGGTCAGGCCAGCATCCAAAGTTAAACAGAGAGATTCCTGGGTAGAACCTGCCCTTCGCTCCTTGGGTCTCACTGCTACAGAACATTGCTGCTGGCCACACCCCTCTGATGGCCACTGGCCACACCCCTCTGATGGGAGAGGCTGGACTGCTGCTGAGGCGGCCCCTCCTTACTCCAGGCCTGGACAGCATGGGCCCTTCCAGGAAGGACACTCTTCTCCTTTAGGGCGGGCTCAGTCTAGGGGCTGCAGCTGTCAGGGTTTCTTGTTTCTAGGACACATATGTTACCTCCACCCTCATCTCCAGGATGCCACCTGACACCCAGACCCATAGCAAGGGCCCCTGCTCTCCCTGGGAACCCACCCTGGGAACACGCAGCTTGCCACCTTCATTCTTCAAAATGCCACAGATCCTACGATTGCCTATTTCGCCTCCCTGGCCCTCGGTGATTCCTAGGGACCTCACCACCCCAAGTGATGCCAAAATGTGCCCCCCAACCTTCTAAGAGGGCTCTGTAGGGGATTTTTAGCTAATTTGCTAGCATCTCTTTTACTAAAGAAGTAGAAACAAATGTGCAAATATCTGATGGAGCGCCTTGCTGTGCCATCATCATAAGAGCAAATCTTTGAGCCCTTACACCATGCTTGGTGCTTTCCATGCTGCATTTCCCAACAAATGTTGAAGGAAAGTACCATTTTATGAATCAGGACACTGAGGCTCAGAAAGATAAATTCCCTTATCTGGGAACTCTAGGACAGAAAGGTCTTCTGACTTCCAGCCCAGGGTCCCCCTCTATTCTTCCGTCAAAGCCTCATGAATCATATTGTAGAGCACAGAAGACCAGAAGCAGGAAGGACCTGGGAAATCACCCAGTCCAACCTTGACATTGAGGCTTAGACTTGCTTGAGGTGCTGACTCCTCCAAGCTGGCTGGGTACTTCAAAGGATGATTCTCAGTTCATACAGTGTTCTAATGGCCTTGGGTCATGAGTCGGGGTTTGGGGGTTTTGGGTTTTGGGGGACAGTATCACAGGGGCCAAGGAGAAGCATAGGAGCCAAGAATTTAATGTGTCCAACTCTGAACACATAATTTTTCCTCCAAATCTGGTGCCTTTCACTGATTCTTCCCATCTCAGGAGATGGCACCACCAGTCACCCAAATGCTCACTTCCAAGTCCAAGTGCCATCCTGGTTGTATCTTTCTGTCTCTCCCTGGCACTCTCACTCCTTGGAGCTCGCTCTCTCTCACCCCTAGGATCCATTCTGCTGGTAAGTATTGTTCATTCTACCTTCAAACATATTCCAGATCTGACCACTTTTCACAAGTTTCATCCTCACATTGACTGGTTTGTGCCTGGACAACGACACACTCACAATTTGTCTCTCTGCTTCCACTTCTGTCTCCCCGCCACACTCCCCCCCCTCCCCCCCGCCACAGTTCACTTTCTGTGATTTTTTAAAAATTTAATTTCGTCACATCCTTCCCCTGTTCAGAAACCTACAACAGCTTCCCATTGTACTTCCTGTGGCTCACAGAGCCCCACATTGACTCTCCAGCCTTCCTCTCCAATTTCCCCTCCCAGTACTTCCACCAGGCTCAGGATGCTCCAGTTGTGTGGACCGGCCAATTCCTTGCACAGCCTTGGGGTTCTCCATGAGGACTTTGCCCAGGCTGATGCCTCCCCCTGGAGTTCTCCCCAGCTCCTGGGGCTGACTTCTCCATACCCTGCAGGTCTCAGCTTAGAGGTCACCTCCTCAGAGGCCTTTCCTGACCACTCTGACCAAAACAGTCTTCCCATTGCCCTTTCCTTCTGCTTCTCATATCACTACATATTCCTTCAACACCCACCGCTCTCTAAAATGGTTGCAATTGTCTCCCTCACCCTTCTAGACTGGGAGCTCCACACGGCGGGAGCTTATTGGATTGTCCACCACTGCACACCTGGTGCCCAGTGCCTGGCACATGATCATCCTCAATAGATACTTGTCGAATGAGAAAAGATAATGGTGGGAAAGACAGGAGACTTTCCTCTGGGTTGTTTTCCTCTGGGAAGACATGAGGGGTGGGCTGAGGATGGAGTGGCTGTATGCCTCCTCCCTCAGGTTCTAGACCAGTGTGTGCATTTGCCAGATGACTCAGGGGTGTTAGGGGTGCCTGTGATTAGGGACAGGGCACACCTTCCTGCTGTCTCCTCACTCCTGTCCTTGCCACAGGGAAAAACATCTCAGGGAAATTGTCAAGTGCTTGTATGGTCCTTGGCACATAGTAGGTGCTGGATATAGGAGGATTCTCATGATTGGCCCATAACAGAATATGTTTCTGTCTCTCTCTCTCTCTCTCTCTGTCTCTCTCTCTCTGTCTCTGTCTCCCCTCCCCCTCTCTCTGTCTCTCTGTCTCTCTGTCTCTCTCTCTCTCTCTCTCTCTCTCTCTCTCTCTCTCTCTCTCTCTCTCCAGGGCTCCCTTCCTGTTTAGGTCCCTTTTTTTCTTAAAAGGAGATGTGCCGGGGGCGCTGTCACCCTGGCCTAGGCTGCTAGCCAGCACAGTAGGTCTCATGCTCCTTTGCATAGGTGCAAGAGTTACCTCCCTGACTCTGAGAGATAAGCCCCGTGTGGTAGGAAGCTCTCTGGGGCCGCAGGAGTATCTCAGGTACATCCTCCAGATCCCCAGTTCAGGTGCTCTCAGCTCCCTCAGGCTATGAGCTGGCTGCCTTGTCATCCAGCTAGCTGACTTCTCCTAGGGTGATTTCCACCCTACCCATGGCACTACCAAGGCAACAGCATCACACCAGGTACCCGGATAGTCCCTCCACCTGCCCCCGATTCCCAAATGAAGGGCAGCCCAGATGGTTGTGCTGTCAGCAAACATTGCTGTTTGCAAAGGCGTGACCTGCCTTAGGAAGAGGTAAGGGGAAGAGCAAGCACTTTTGCTTGGGCATCCTCTTGTTCTGTTTTGCTGCCATCGTTATGCATTTGCCAGCTGGGCTGTCGAAGACGCCAGTCAGGAGGAGCTGCTTTTCCAAGACTCAGAGCCTGCAGCTGGCATCCTCTCCTGGCCGTGCTGTTTCCATATGATTAGGATGGAGCTCTGGGGACTTTCAGTCCTGAGCTGGCCTCCTGGGATGAAGCTGGGCTTTCATACTAATTGTTTTCCAAGGCAGTTTACAGCTGGGTCATTTGCACTCATATTTTTTCATGACATGATGCAGCAGAGGATTAACACTTAAAAGAAAAGGGCTGATGGTGGGAATGGCTCTGCACAGAAATTCCCTCTGATTGTCCTTTCTGGCTGGAAGTGGAGTCTGCCCTCTTTGTTGGGATCCTGCTCTGCAGGTCGGAAGCAGGTAAAACTTCCAGATGGCCTCTAATCAACCTGGGGTGCCTCCCGGGGGAGGTGCTATGTTAGGGGCACATGAATAATAGAGAGGGTTGCCTGTCTACCTCCTCACCCTCTCTCCATTAGATTCCCCTCCTTCGTATCCCCATAGCCATGGAATCTAAAGGTACTTTATTTGGAGTTGTTCAGAGCGCAAGGATGGACCATTTTTTCATGGGGTTCAAATTCAGACTCCTCCAGAAGTCTGTCTTACGAGGAATCCTGCCTAGTGGCCTGAGATGCAGACAGCCCTTCCTGACCTTCAGACGTCACCCCATCCCACCTGGCCTCTGGGAACACTTGCTCCATTTCTTCATTTCTTTCCTTCTTTTCTTTTCTTTTCTTTTTTTTTTTTTTTGAAACAGAGCCTTGCTGTCATCCAGGCTGGAGTGCGGTGGCATGATCTCAGCTCACTGCAACCTCTGCATCCTGAGTTCAAGCAATTTTTGTGCTTCAGCCTCCCAAGTAACTGGGACTATAGATGTGCACCACCACGCCCAGCTAATTTTTTTATTTTTCATAGAGATGGCGCTTTGCCATCTTTGCCAGGCTGGTCTCAAACTCCTGGCCTCAAGTGATCTGCCCTCCTCAGCCTCCCAAAGTGCTGGGATTACAGGCACGAGCCACTGCACCTGCCCACTTGCCCCATTTCTTCAACCGTGTAGTCTCTGTCACAGGTAGGTGAGGCTGTCTGTGTTGGCTTGTGAAAGGGATCCAGAAGCCAAAGTGGAGCTCCAGGCTGTGGCATCCCTCCTTGCCTCAGACCTTCATTTGTTCCCTCCCTGGGAGGTGCTCTCCTGAGACCCCTTTCCCAGAAGGCTCGGCCAAGCACACACTGTGACTCAGAGCTGCTCCAGGCTGGGGCACCAAACTGATTTTGTGGCCTGTCACATGGATTTGGATCGTTTATTGGAAATGCTCCTTATTTATGGTGGCTCATGGCCCTAAAGCACAGGCACAGGCTGTTTTTTAGAAATAAAACTCATGAATAATAGCCAGGCCTATGACTTATCAGTGTGGAGGAATTGAATCACTCATTTCCAGTTGGAGGAAAGGCCTCTGAAGTGACTAGATCCTCTTTGCAGGGAACTTGGAGGAAATTCCTGTAGGGACTGGGAGATCTGAGGACACACAGTTCAAAGGGGATGATAAAATAAAATTAAAGACACGTGCCACTCCACATCTCATACCGATCACCTTCTAGATATGTTTTCCAAATTTTCAGACCCTCAGATCTGATTGCTTATTTTTTTAGGTGACGTGGGCTTAAGTTTTCTTGCCCCAAAAATATTTAAAAGAGATGAGATGTGGTTGAGTTATTGTTAAATTGGATGCCTCAGGCACACCGGACAGAGGCTCAAATTCCTATTGAAAAAAGGGAAAAAAAAAAAAAACATCCTATTGAAAAGTTCTCCCTTTCTTCCTTCCCTTTCATCCCTCCTCCCTCTTCCTCCTTCTTTTTCCCCCTTCCCTTCTCTTTCTTCTTCCTCTTCTCCTCCTCTGCCTTCCACGGTATCTGCCTGTTTCCCTAATGTCTCTCATTTGTTACCCAGATCAGTTGCTGCCCCTTCCCCATGCTCATCTTGAAGCAGAACCCAGTCCTTCAGCAGTCCCCCAAGAGCAAATCCAGAACACCTTCAAGGAATCATTATTGAAAATTCTGTGGAGAGGCACACAAAGAGGTCACGCTGCAAACCTCACAGTGGCACTTAATGAAGACTCCCAGTGGGCCCTCCCCACACCTGTCAGTCCATTTCCTCTATGCCCTTCCCCTCCCATCGCACTGGCCCTCACCCTGCTGGGTCCTGCCTCCAACTCCAGCACCCCCATCTCTTAGGTTAGGTCGGCGAGTTTGAGTCTTCTGGTTGCTCCTGTCGTATGGCTACACCTGTCATCTGCTCAGAAAAAAAAGTCCCTCCTTAGAATTTGTCCTCCTTGGAATATGACAGGGAATTTTTAATATGGGACAAATTTTTTTTTCATTCTTCCAAACACATTTTTCCTATCATTCATTCACTCATTTATTCATTCAATGCGTGTTCATCGTAGAGCACATCTGGCAATAGCTGGGGTCTGCCCGGAAGCTGTCTCTTTGGGACCTTGCTCACGGAGAAAAGCCCTCCAAGCTATGTGGGGGTGGGGCAAGAGTGGGGGCGCGGTGAACGCGAGGGTTCAGAGCCATATGAGGCTGCGGAGTGATGAGATCTGGAAACCGAAAGTGATCTGTCAATGGCAGACACTTCCACTGGGCCTCAGAATTGTCTCCTGTAGTTAAGGGGAATGAGAATCAGGCTGAAGATGGGGATGTGGCATGTTCAGGCAGGTGAGGACCTGATATGCACAAATCAGGCAGGGAGGACCTGGCCTCTTGATGGCAGGGAGGAGAAAGGCCTAAGAAGCTAAAGATCTTACGGGGCGTTTGCTAACATGCATAACTAAAGAAGAAATGCCAGAAGCGGCAGTGCTAGCTGGAAACGGTGAGCACAAATCATTATCCAGATGATTATTTGGTGAAGCAGTGCAGGATCACCCAGATCTTTTATCTCAGGGGGCCATACCCACCCAGGCGGGACCAAAAGGAGAAAACTACAAAACTTTCCACCAGCAGGGGAATATCACAGAAGGCTTTTCCAACTCCTGTAGAATTCCAGTTCAACTCCTGTAGAATTCCAATTCAACTCCTATAGAATTCCAGTTCAACTCCTGTAGAATTCCAATTCAACTCCTGTAGAATTCCAGTTCAACTCCTATAGAATTCCAGTTCAACTCCTGTAGAATTCCAGTTCAACTCCTATAGAATTCCAGTTCAACTCCTGTAGAATTCCAATTCAACTCCTATAGAATTCCAGTTCAACTCCTGTAGAATTCCAGTTCAACTCCTGTAGAATTCCAATTCAACTCCTATAGAATTCCAGTTCAACTCCTGTAGAATTCCAGTTCAACTCCTGTAGAATTCCAGTTCAACTCCTGCTATAGAATTCCAATTCAACTCCTGTAGAATTCCAGTTCAACTCCTGCTATAGAATTCCAATTCAACTCCTGCTATAGAATTCCAATTCAACTCCTGCTGTAGAACTCCAATTCAACTCCTGTAGAATTCCATTTCAACTCCTGTAGAATTCCAGTTCAACTCCTGTAGAATTCCGGTTCAACTCCTGCTATAGAATTCCAATTCAACTCCTGTAGAATTCCAGTTCAACTCCTGTAGAATTCCAGTTCAACCCCTGCTATAGAATTCCAATTCAACTCCTGTAGAATTCCAATTCAACTCCTGTAGAATTCCAGTTCAACTCCTGTAGAATTCCAATTCAACTCCTGCTATAGAATTCCAATTCAACTCCTGTAGAATTCCAATTCAACTCCTGTAGAATTCCAATAAAACTCCTGTAGAATTCCAATTTAACCCCTATAGAATTCCAATTCCACCCCTATAGAATTCCAATTCAACCCCTGTAGAATTACACTGCTGTCTCCAGAGTCCCTGGTGGCCAATGCTCTTTGCAAAGTAGCACCAAAGGATTGCTTAGCTTTCCCACTCTCATGTCCTTCCCCAGGGCCGTGGATCCTGAAGTCTCACCCCTGCCTGTCTCTTTAATAGGTCTCTGATCAGGCTCGGATCATGACAGGTGCTGTTGGTCCCCTGGCTCTGCTGCCATTCTCCACTGATACTGTTTTACTACTGTGTCTAACAGCTTAGAAATTTCCTCTCTGAATTACTGCAGGTCTTTCTTAGAACTCCAAAGTGTTGTTTAACTTGCTCAGTTTTGGAGGATGTGTTGTTTGGATGATGTTGGAATCAGTTCCCAGTGATTTATACTAGACGGTATTAGAGTGTCACACTCAAACACTGTTTCTCTCAAACACACTTCTCCTCACCTACAACTGATCACTGGCTCAACAGGCATATAGGCCTTGGACTTTGGCTCTAGGCACCCTCAGTGACCTCTGGGCCTGCTCAGAAACACTATCCATACTTTCCGAGGGCTTGAGTTGGGGCAAGTCTTTCTCTTCATTTAGGAAAGTTACAAGTGGTACCTTAGGACCTGTCTGTCCCAGTTTCCCTCGCCAGCTGCGGTAGTCAGTTTCAGCACATCTAAATGTTGGAGCATATTCAGGAGACATGTTGTAAGCCTCCAACATTTAGTTCTTGCTCCTATTGTAGTTAAGCCAGGTGTTTGGAGGACAGCCTTCCATATGGTGATTCAGGAATCTGGGCTTCCTCTTTCCAGTGGTACTATTGACATTTTCCCTAGGAGATGACGGAAGAGAGAGAGAGCAGAGGACCTCACAGGAAACACTGAGGCCCAGGCTTGGAAACAGCATATGCCACCTCCACTCATCTCTCTCTGGCCACAGCTCCTTCATATTACCCCCATCTAGCTGTGTATCTAGGAGGAGGGAATGCATGTGATGAGCCCCTGGCCAATCTCTCCCTCCCCATCTCATCCAGGAGGCTGGGGAGGCCTCACACAAGTAAGACTCTTGGGGGTCTGCTCTTGTACTCCAGGGTTATTCTTCCTGCAGCAACCCTTGCTATTGATGAATTTTTAATATTAAAATCTGTATGTGTCTACTTATATTTTTGTTAAATCTTCTACAACATTTTTACCAAATACGGTATTTCCTAAACAATGCATTATGCAGTTGAAGATGCTCAGCAAAGTAATCCTATTCACTACAGTTCTCAGTCCCATTGAGTGTTCTCTGGCAGCTTAGTCCCCACACAAAGACCCCGACATTGGTGGTCTTCAAGCCTTGGACACATTAGAGGCTCTTCAAGACTCAGGGGAGGCCTACGTGCTTCAGTCTTCCTCTAAAGGGCCATCTTTACACATGCAGTTGTGCAGTGTGAGAGGGTCGTTGGTAATGCACCAGCAAAAGCAGTCATCGCTGGAGTGGCACAGCATCTCCTAATACTCAAGACAGTGTTGTAGGATTGGCAGTGAATGAAGGGCTCACTGTGCTGTGTGGGAAACTGGAACATGGCAATGCAGCCTTTCCCTAAGACTCTTTCTGCCCTGAGATGGGAGATGATACTCTGCTGCTGACAGGTCAATCTGGGAGAGACTTGGCAGTGAGCAAAAGCCTCTCCACAGAGACCTTGCTCAGTGAAGCTCCTTGAAGGAAGGGGGAAGCCTTTATTCATTTTGGCCTGGCACCTGACACACAGCTGGTGCTTGATGAATGTGACCTGCAAAGGACAAATATTTCTTAGGCGCATCAGGTTGGACTGGGAGTGGAAGGTGGGGAGGTGAAAGAGAGTGTGTGATGAAAACAACAATGGGTCAAACATTCTGATTGCAAAAAGTGTTGTTGTTAACAACTATTTTTTTGAGGCAGGCAGATCTGGGTTCACATCTTACATGTGTCACTTACCTGCTATGTGATCTCGAGCAAGGCTGTAACCTCTCTGGGCCTCAATTCCCTTTATCTACAGAAGTGACACTTAATGCCTACCTCACCCAGGAAGGTGAGGGTTAAGTGAGGTGATGACAGTGCACACCTATGTATGGTGCCTTCTGTCACACACAGAGGATGGGAGCAGATGCTTTTTTGCAGCACCCACCTCCCGCTGGCCCACCCTGGAGGTGACCTTCAGATGGTTCCTCTGTACCAATGACTTCCTGCCACTCTCTGTCTATGAGCGTTCTCTGATTGTGGGAGCAGGTTCACCCGTGCATAGAACAAGCTGGAAGAGCCAGGGAGTTAGCCCCAAAGGTGATATTCAGCCAGGGAGGGGCTCCTGTTTGATCTCCCATTTCAGTGTGCAAATTTGGAGGTGTGCTTCACAGTTTCTTAGGAGGTCTCCAGTGCGGCTGAACCCCAGTTGATGCAGCATTAACCTGTTCATGAGCATATTTATCTTAGGTTTCCACTCTCCTCATTCTCACCATCCCACTCCTTTACAAAGCTTTCTGGGAGCCCCTCTCAAATAAACTACTTCCTCCTAAATCCTTGCCTTAGGAAGACTCCAAACACATGGACTGGAGGAATCAATGATAATGACTGTTGTCAGTTTTCAAAGGGCGCAGGTATGGGTAGTTAACACAGGGACATATAAAGCATAACAGAAGAAAACAAGATTACTAACTACCCGCTGAAGGCATCTAGTAATGCTTCCAGAAAGAAAGCGTGGCACTGTGTGATTTGGAGAGTGTGGTACGGTGTAATCTTGAGGTTGTGATGCAGTGTTATGTGGAGAGTG
Organism: Macaca fascicularis; assembly: GCF_037993035.2. Lineage (NCBI taxonomy): Eukaryota > Metazoa > Chordata > Mammalia > Primates > Cercopithecidae > Macaca > Macaca fascicularis. The sequence goes on along the minus strand of NC_088385.1, from coordinate 6,521,435 downwards.
TGGTACGACGTAATCTGGAGAGGGTGGTACACAGTGATCTGGAGAGTTTGGTATGGTGTGAATTGGAGTGTGTGGTGCGTTGTGATCTTGAGGGTGTGGTACAGTGTGATCTGGAGAGTGTGGTACGGTGTAATCTGGAGAAGATGGTACACTGATCTTGAGGGTGTGGTACGGTGTGATCTTGAGGGTGTGGTACAGCATAGTCTGGAGAAGGTGGTACACTGTGATCTGGAGAGTGTGGCACCGTGTGATTTGGAGAGCTTGGTATAGTATGAATTGGAGAGTTTGGTATGGTATGAATTGGGGAGTTTGGTATGGTATGAATTGGGGAGTTTGGTATGGTGTGAATTGGAGAGTGTGGTACTGTGTGGTCTGGAGGATGTGGTACTGTGTGATCTGAAGAGTTTGGTATGTTGTGAATTGGAGAGTTTGGTATGGTATGAATTGGAGAGTGTGGCACTGTGTGATCTGGAGAGTTTGGTATGGTATGAATTGGAGAGTTTGGTATGATGTGAATTGGAGAGTGTGGTACTGTGTGGTCTGGAGGATGTGGTACTGTGTGATCTGAAGAGTTTGCTATGTTGTGAATTGGAGAGTTTGGTATGGTATGAATTGGAGAGTGTGGCACTGTGTGATCTGGAGAGTTTGATATGGTATGAATTGGAAAGTGTGGTACTGTGTGGTCTGGAGAGTTTGGTATGGTGTGAATTGGAGAGAGTGGTACTGTGTGGTCTGGAGAGTTTGGTATGGTGTGAATTGGAGAGTGTGGTACTGTGTGGTCTGGAGAGTTTGGTATGGTGTGAATTGGAGAGTGTGGTACTGTGTGGTCTGGAGGATGTGGTACTGTATGATCTGGAGAGTGTGGCACTGTGTGATTTGGAGAGTTTGGTATGGGGTGAATTGGAGAGTGTGGTACTGTGTGGTCTGGAGGATGTGCTACTGTGTGATCTGCAGAGTGTGGCACTGTGTGATCTGGAGAGTTTGGTATGGGGTGAATTGGAGATTGTGGTACTATGTGGTCTGGAGGATGTGGTACTGTATGATCTGGAGAGTTTGGTATGGTGTGAATTGGAGAGTGTGGTACTGTGTGGTCTGGAGGATGCGGTACTGTGTGATCTGGTGAGTGTTGTATGGTCTGATCTGGAGAGTGTGGCACCGTGTGATCTGGAGAGTTTGGTATGGAGTGAATTGGAGATTATGGTACTGTGTGGTCTGGAGGATGCGGTACTGTGTGATCTGGTGAGTGTTGTACGGTCTGATGTGGAGAGTGTGGTAGTAACTCACCTGGATATTAAAGGATATAAAGGATTTCTGCATAAGGAGGTGGGTGAGGGAAGGGTATTCCGTGGAAGAAACAAGGTTTTGTGTCCATTTCTTCAGCGATGCTTACAAAAGCTATATGTGGATTTGTGGAGCAGGCAAGTTAGGGGGCCCATACACTCGTCTCATGTGGATGCAGAACTCCTCAGGTGGCGTGGCCCTGCCATCAGTTATCTCTGCTCAGCACACTTTCAGGCCGTGCTTCTTGGTCCATATGATGTAGTATTAGTGCTTTTCTTCTACCTCTGAAGACTGTGGCCCTGTGCGATAAGCCTAATATTTGTGTTCCCCAAAATTCTTATGTTGAAATTCTGACCGCCAAGGTGATGGTATTAGGAGGTATGGTGTTTGGGAGGTGATAAGGTCATGAGGGCAGAGCACACATATATGGGAAAGAGTCCTATGTAAGAGGCCTGAGAGAGATGCCTTTCCCCTTGACCAGGAGACGACAGTGAGAAGGTGCTGTCTATGAGCCAAAAGACAGGCCCTCACCAGACACCAAATCTACCTTGATCTCAGACTTCAAACCTCCAGAATTTGAGAAGTAAATGCCAGGTTTTCATGAACACTCAGTTTATGGTCGTTTGTTATAGCAGCCCCAATGGACTAAGAACACCCTGTCATCTCTTGTGCTTGCCATGCCATTTGTCATGGTCTGTGGAGTCCTCCTGAGTGTCCTGAACAGTTGTCCACTGGAGCTTCCTGTATCTCTAGTCTTCTTAAGGCACCTATGAGGTTTCTGCTCAGTGTCTCTGAGTCCTTCTGGGAATGCCAGCTGACTCCTCTGCTTGGACCTGATAGAACACCCTGGGCCCATGACCTGTGAGTCTGAGATCTTAGGCTCAAGCTGTTTGTTTCACTCATCTTGTCTATAACAAGCTTTCATCATTGGAGTAAATGACCGGGAAATGTCTTAGGTTACCTAGAGCATATGCAGATGACTGCTTTCCTGCATTCATCCAAATTAATGCCAAAATTCATTCAGCATTTTTTTCTGCTAAAATGAAAGAGAGAAAGAGGAATCAAGAGGAATCAAGACGGCGAAAGACGGCGATCCTCTATTTTTTTTACCCTTCTGTAACCTCGTATTACCTGGCAGACCACCTGGGCTTCAGATGACTTCAGATCTGACGTGCCTGAGAGATGGGTCTCGTGGTTTTTGCTGTGAAGGAGTCAGCTGAGAGATAGTAGCTTGTGTCTAGGTCAAAACTCTGGAGAGGTGAGAAATCTCACCCCAATCTCATCAGCCTCGCTCTTTTCTTACAGAGGTTCCGAAAACAGAGCAGACTTTTGAAGAGCGCCTGATCCTCAAAGCTTTCTTGCTCAAGTTTGTCAATGCCTACTCCCCCATCTTCTATGTGGCCTTTTTCAAGGGGAGGTGAGTATGATGGTGTCATGAGTAGAAAGGCAATTTTTCACTAAGACTTGGTTCTCTACTGTCAGGACAATAGGGTCAGCCTGTCCCCATTGCCCACTCATCCTCACCCCACTTCCACCTGCCTTCCCATGGAGAAGGAATGCTAGCATGCAATCATTTTGAATTAGCATCTTGAGATTCTGATGACCCTGGCATTTTACAGGGATTTGACTGTAGGCCCTGAAGAGAAAGTTTTGAAAGAATTTGTGTCTCCCAACTTTGAGGATGAGGCAGGAGGGAATTTCACATCTAGCCAGTGACCCTGGATCTTGTAATGCAATTCTGATGCCAACTACCTGGAGTTAATACAGATTTCACAGGTTAAGGACACAGCCCCTCACAAGACTTCCCTCACTTCATACACCAGTGGCAAGCTCTGGGGTTCTCAGGCCACTGGCAGTTGTGACCCACTGGCTGTAATTCCAGATTTCTCATTACTCCATCAAATTCAATAATTCACTAGAATGACTCACAGAACTCAGAAATGTGCTATACTTACAACTGAAGTTTTATAGTAATAGAGGGATGTAAATCCAAATCAGCAAATGGGAGAGGCATATAGAACTAGGTTTAGGAGGTTCTTAATCATGAAGCTCCCATGTCCTCAGGATGTGTCACCCTCCTGGCACATTGGAGTGGCATGATTGATAGAATCATTTGCCATGTGAGTGAACTCAATCTCCAATGCCCTTCCCTTGCCCTGAGATTGGGCTAGTATCACATGACTCAAAGCCTCAACCAACATGGTTGATCCTTCTGGCCTGGCTTGCCCACATCCTGAGTAATCTCATTAGCATAAATTTAGGTATAGTCCTAGGGGTCTACCAGGAATAACAAAGATGCTCCTATCACGGGAAATTCCAAGGATTTAGGTGTTCATGCAGGAACCAGGGACAAAGGCCAGTGAAATTCTTTATTATACAATCAGTCTGGATATAAAATCACTTTGATAAATTTTTTTTTATGATCAAGCCAGTTGGCTACCTACAAGGAAATTTCCCAATAGACGTCAACCAACAACACATCAGGAAAGCTTCCCTAGAACTAAAAGCTCGTTAAGCAGGCACTAATAGCACGAGCTGTCATCATCCACACTTGATAATTTCTTACAGAGGTGTTTGTCATCCACACCACAGCCCCCTTCTCAGGACCTCTCCCCTTGGCTGACATGAAATTATAGAAGCAGAGAGACTATCCATATTAAGAAGTATACACTTCATTGGTGCTTTCAATGTAGATTTAGTGGCAATAGCAAGTTACATGCATATGACATTCTAGGCAAGAAAAAAGAATCCTGACCCTTAGATGAACGATGGTATACTAGAAGAGATAGTCTTAGCAATAGCACACTGTAATCTCCAGTAAGTGATTATATCCAGTAAGTGATATCAAAAGAGGTGTAAAGAAAGTGTTGGGGGAACAGTTATGAACGGAGACAAGAAGAAGACTTCAGCAAAGGAAAGGCTTACACTCAGCCTTAAATGGATGAGTAGGATCTCAACAGATGAACACGGGGATGACACTGCAGTAGGTAGGATTATTCAGATTGTCTGTCTGGTTCCATGGTGGGCTTGTACCATTTTGCTTCCCCGACCTGCACCATTTTATTATCACCCAATAAAATAGACTCTACTTAGAAGAGGAATGAGACCAGCTTCTTTTATTCCTTTGAATATTTTCAGCAAGAAGTCAAGAATTTTTCTTTTCTGACCCCAGGAATCTCTATTTGCAACTTTAGTCCATCTCACCCTCCCTTTCCTGGGAATGAGAAACTCTTATTAAGGAGTTGCAATCAGAGCTGTGTTCTTGACACTAGTTAGGGAAGAAGGTGTGACGACAGTGCACTTAGAGATAATCCAAACTGCATGGTGTTTAGGCGCGCGCGCACACACACACACACACACACGCACGCACGCACCAGGCCCAGCTTCATCCTCTGCCCAGCTTATCCCTCTCCTCTGACATTTGACTGGGTTAAGAAGTGAACCCCAGGTGTTACAGGGGGTTACTTGTTGATAACGGTGTGCACTCCTATCCTTGAGTGATCTAGCACTCGCCCTGACCAGTGCTTTCGAAGAGGACAGTGGTGGTGGTATTCCCCTCAGAAGACATGTCCTTGAGCCACCCTTCATGCTTTCTCTTCCCCTAACTCTTCCCACACTGTTTGATTTCAGGTTTGTGGGCAGGCCTGGAAGCTACGTCTATGTATTCGATGGTTACCGCATGGAAGAGGCAAGTACAGCCACTGGTGTTTCATGCCTGGCACCCCAACCCAGCCCCATTCTTATCTCCAGCACAGCATGGCTTCATTTGCGCCCCTGCTTCTCAGAGCTCCGCTTGTTCTAACCAGTCCTTTCCTTATCTTCTCCCTGCAGTGCGCTCCAGGGGGCTGTCTCATGGAGCTCTGCATTCAGCTCAGCATCATCATGTTGGGGAAGCAGTTGATCCAGAACAACATCTTTGAGATTGGAGTCCCGTACGTAATGAACTCCTCTAACCTCTCTCCTTGCTGCCAGGGGTTAGCCCAGAAGTGCCAGGCTTTCACCAGGTTATCTATGGCCTTTCCTCTTCTTAGACAGCTTGGTGATTTAATTCTCTGTCAATTTGCTGATAACTTTCCCCATGGGGCAAACCTTGCTTGCCATTCTGATTTGAGATGTTGGAGGCTCAGAAAGATTTACCCTTGGCTTAAGTACACATAACTAGTAAGTAGCAGAGCCAGGAGTCAGATCTCTTGGCTCCCAGAGTACATAATATTTTAATGCTATTTGTCCTCTCAGTGAGTGAGTAAAAAAGACTCGGTATGGTGGATAAATGAATGTGAACGATTGAAATGTAATGGAATCATTTAGGACAACCTCTAAGAAGAAAATGTGGAATACATAATCTTAGGAGGGGAGGGCGGAATAGTTGGTGAAATGCAGAATGAGTTATTATCACGTGGATTCCCCCCTGTGCTCCCCAGGGTTTTATGAAAATGTCGTAGAACTTCTTTCAGTCAGGTTTTGCATTGAGATAGTCACGAAAATAAACACAGACTCACTTTGTACTGGACCTAAAAGAAGGAAGGATGGAGCAAGCTAAACTATGCTTACAGGTCAAAGAAAAATGTAACCCCCTCTGCCTTTCCTTCCTATTGCCTTGTGGTTTGGAAGAAGAGTCTGTTTCAGGGGATGCTTTTAGGCAGTCCAGCATCAGAGAGCTAGGGAATGACAGAGATGCCCAGGGGTAACTGAGAGGCTGGGCCAGGTCTGCTTAGGAGGATAGATGGACAGCTTGTTCCAGGCCCAGGGTTCTTTGTAAACCACTTTAAAGATGACCATTCTGGGATGGATGTAATCGTCAGACAGTACCCATAAGATTCTGTGACACACTTTCATCTGCTTAGAGATACATTAATTGTTTGGGAAGTCATCCAATAATGAACCTTTTAAAATCCCTTTCTTTCCAAATATATTTCTTCGTGTTTGCCCAGGGTTCTTAGCTGCAGCTATTGGAATTCAGTGTGGCTACTTTAAGCAACAAAGGCATTTGTTTCAGAACAAAGTGACTGACAGAGAATGCCGTATTCTTTAAAGGCCAGAGAGTAGGCGCTGAGCTACATAACCAGGAATAACACTGTTTACACTGCAGGGGGACTTGCAGGGGATACCACTGTCTCTAGCTCATGGCTCATACTGCTAAGACAGTAAAAGAAAAACATAGATGAAACGGCCCTTGTCTTCCCAGAGCTTAACTTTTTAGTCTGGGAGACAAAATAGACTGCATATAACTGCATATTCCGTGTGTGAATTCAGAATCCAGAATAAGTAAAGGTCAGATGTTTGGGAGCAGTCAAAGAAGCCTTCAAAAGCAGAGAGGTTTCTGGCCAGGTGCGGTGGCTCACCCCTGTAATCCCAGCACTTTGGGAGGCCGAGGTGGGTGGATCACGAGGTCAGGAGTTCAAGACCAGCCTGACCAATATGGTGAAATTCCATCCATCTCTATTAAAAAAAAAATACAAAAATTAGCCGGGCGTGGTTGTGTGTGCCTGTAATCCCAGCTACTCAGGAGGCTGAGGCAGGAGAATTGCTTGAACCCAGGAGGCGGAGGTTGCAGTGAGCCGAGATCATGCCACTGTACTCCAGCCTAGCAACAGAGCAAGACTCTGTCTCAAAAAATAAAAAATTAAAAATTAAAAATAAATACATAAATACATAAATAAATGAAAAACAGAGAGGTTTCTTCCAGGGTGTGTCTTCCAGGTTTCTTCCAGACTGCCACCATCATATGTTATAAGATGGATTGCCATCCTTTTCTTTAAAGAAATAATTTCCCTTAGACGTGTGTGTGTGTGTGTGTGTGTGTGTGTGTGTGTGTGTCTGTATGGGCAACTCTGATAGGCTTGGCCAGCTGGGCCCTGAACATGATAGGTTGGGCCTTTTCCATGTTATATCTATAAATATATTTAAATATATATTTACATAAATATATTTAAATTTATATATTTAAATATCAATGCATATATTTATACGTAAATGTATATATACATTTTATAAAATACACCTATGTTTCAGATAGATATAAATTTATATACAAATTTTTATATGTGTAAAACATATATATATATATATATATATAACTTTTCTAAACAAACAACAGACTGATTCTGGTTTTATCACAACCACCTATGACCCAGTTGGTGCTATAGGTGGAGAAGGTAAGGCAATGAGCTGGCAGTTCTTTGACCAGGGTCTTGGGGCATGTCAGGGACCTGGCAAGGGCAAAAACCCAGAATCTCCCTCAATCTATGGAAAGACTATGGAGTCCTAGGTTCTTGGGCTGAATGGAACCACGAGAGGATGTATATCCCAATCCCCCATTCCATGTAAAATTATACTAGAGCCACCTGCTCCCTTGGTCCCCAGAGAAAGCTCCCTTTTGGTCTTCCTCAAAAATACATTTGTAGAGCTAAAGTTATAATGGAGACAATTTAATTTACCTGGAAAGAATATCATTTTTAATGAAATCCCTGCTTCAAGGAATGAGAATCCACAACATTCCCTTCTAACACTGGGTGATCTAAGCACGCAGGGTGCTTTTCTGACCTTGTACTGGGATAGCCTCAGAGGCCACTTGGGCACGTGTTTTCTTTGGGGAGGATTGGCGGGATCATGGGATCATTGGTGTCTGGGTGCCTCACTCCACCTCCTTGCCTAAGCCAGCCTCTAGTCACCAGTCAGGCAGTCAGCAACTCTGAGAAACTGAGCCTCTGAAGCTGTGTCCCGCTCCCTGCTTTCTGGCAGAAAGTCCCTCAGTGGTAAAGTCAAGCAAAGCTAGATGATGCTTGTTCTTGTTCCAGGCAGATGACACTTGTTCTCTCTGAGCTTACCATCTTAGAGAGACATCATTTGTTATGGAAAAACATCCCGAGAATATGCAGACGGTACCAAAGACGGTACACATCTGGCCCCTTTGAAACCATGAGGCCAACCTCTCCACAACTACAAAGAAAAGTCTTCGTCCCCGTTCAAACATCTGGGAAAAACACCAGCCTTCCCAGTACATTGTTATTTTGCTCTGAGCAGAATTATTTACAGCTTGTGGGCATGGAATGCCCATTTTTTCATCCCTGGTCATCTGGTCTACCACTTAGCCCATTTTCTCTGGACCCAGAAAGCTTTCATAGAATACAAGAGAGGCAAAATCTCAGGCGTGTGTTTGGACAACACATTGGTATGTCCCCATCCCCCAACTCCATCCACTCCATAACAGGTGAAAATAATGCATGGCGTATGCCTTGAAGGCTAAATTTTCTTGTATATGATTGACGTGTGCTTAAAACTTTGTATGTTTTAAAATGTACCACCCTTTAAACAATGGCAATTGCACAGTAACTCATAAAGCCATGGGCAAGCTGCTTCTCTGAGTCTAACTGTCCTCATCTCTTGATGAATGTGGTAGCATTAAAATCACATGTAAGGTGTCTTCAAGCTCTAGTGCCCTCTGAACTTCTCTCTAATGAGCAAAGCTGGTCACTGCTGATTCCAAATACAAGCCACTCCTCTTTCAAAAGATGTTTCCTTTCCATTTCTACTCTGCCAGAGGATGTATACAACATAATTATGTAGTTAAATTCAAAGATGTAGAACGAAAATTCTTTTACCAAATCTTAGGGTCTTTTATCTCCAAAGTTCTTTATAATTTGTATAATTATGAAGGTTGCATTTTGAGTTTGGTCATATAAGATCACTATGATTATGATTACTGGATCTTCCACTCTCAATAAATCAGACTCCTTCAATTCAGCCTTGAAGTACCTGGCATGGATGACACAGATGCAACATAAACAAGAAAAGAAGTCTTTCATAGTCAGAAGAGAAATGATGATTGAGCCTGCCAGTGAGGAAGGAGTCGTGTAAATTATAAAAATTAGACCCAGTAGTTTTTAACACATCTGTAGGGCAAAGATTTGGTGGCCTAACACAGTGGTCCCTAACCCTTTTGGCACAGGGGACAGGTTTCCTGGAAGACAGTTTTTCCATGGACTGGAGGGGTGGAGTGTTATTTCAGGATGATTCAAGTGCATTACATTTATTGTACACTTTATTTCTATTATTATTACATTGTAATATATAATGAAATAATTTTACAACTCACCGTCATGTAGAATCAGTGGGAGCCCTGAGCTTGTTTTCCTGCAGCTAGACGGTCCCATCTGGGGGTGATGGGAGACAGTGACAGATCATCAGGCATTAGATTCTCACAAGGAGCTCCCAGCCTAGATCCCTCACATGCGTAATTCACAATAGGGTTCACCCTCCTATGAGAATCGAATGCCACCACTGATCTGACAGGAGGCGGAGCTCAGGTGTTCATGAGTGATGGGGAGTGACTGTAAATACAGATGAAGCTTCGTTCGCTCGCCTGCTGCTATGTGGCCCAGTTCCTAACAGGCCAAGGACCGGTACTGGTCTGTGGCCCGGGGATTGAGGATCCCTGGCCTACTAGATCTGGGTTTAAATCCAGACTTTACAATATACTCATTGTGTGACCTTGGCAAAGTTATTCTAGAAAGATTTCCATCTAACTTAAAAAAAAAGTTTTTACATTTAAACAAAACTAAACTAAAAACCAGCTTGGATAAATGCTGAGCTATCTAGAAAACATAAAATGTGGACATCTGAGGAAAAAAGAACCATTCTTGGGGTTTCCAGGTGACCAGCATTTTACTGTGTGGCAAAGGCTTTTATGTTTAAAACTGATGCTTTGGAAGCGTTGCCACTCCAGGGGGTGAAACCGGAGAGAACAACTCAGGGACAGTCGTTTTCTCTTCTGTTCCTGGCTCAGTGGCTTTTAGTGGGCAGTAAAGCTCTTACGTACCTTCAGAGTCCACATAGAATTCTTTCCCCAAGGGAGATACATATTCATTCTAAAGGCCAGTTTTGTTTTTTTTTAAAAAAAAAAAAAAAAAAAAAACCAGAGGCAAGTCTGGGGAGTTAGATGGGTGACTGTGCTGGATAAGAATATTTGGGAATAGCTGGACGCGGTGGCTCAAGCCTGTAATCCCAGCACTTTGGGAGGCCGAGATGGGCGGATCACGAGGTCAGGAGATCGAGACCATCCTGGCTAACACGGTGAAACCCCATCTCTACTAAAAAATACAAAAAACTAGCCGGGCGAGGTGGTGGGCGCCTGTAGTCCCAGCTACTCGGGAGGCTGAGGCAGGAGAATGGCGTAAACCCGGGAGGCGGAGCTTGCAGTGAGCTGAGATCTGGCCACTGCACTCCAGCCTGGGCGACAGAGCGAGACTCTGTCTCAAAAAAAAAAAAAAGAAGAATATAAAAATGTAGTAAGACTTTACAATTAAAAGATTTATCACCTTAGTTGATCCTTTACTTCTGAAAGCAATTTTCTAAGATTCTTCCAAAGAAAATTTTTAAATGTTTAAGAGTGTCTAAATTGTCCCTTATTAGTAGGCCAGGTAGTCAGCTATAATTTTTCTATCTCCCTGAGGTTGCAACATTCTCATTAGATTCTGTATGTGCGTGTGCACAAACATGCGTGTGTGTGTGCATGTATGTGTACTGAAAAAAATAACATCATTTTGATGGCCTTGAGAATCTTACAGTCTAGCAGGCTTCTTGAATTAGAACATTGCTTCCCACTCTTCGGTCATTTTTGAATCAACTTTTGAATTTCCCCAGATTATCTATGGAAACAGCTACTTACGTATTAGTTTCCTGCAAACCAACTTGCTTTTTAATTAAAATCCTAACATTTCTGAAATTGGAAAACTAACACCATCAGTCTCCATAAGGAGGAAATAATGTGAAAAGCAATACAACAAAAACACACCATTATTATTAAACAATCAATGACATTCTTTCCTCTCCAAGGCTTTTAGACTAAGATCTGCCTTCTCTTTGTGAAAAATGAAAGTACAAGCCTTGGGCGTTGTCAAAGGCAGACCAGTTTCAGGCCAAAGGTATTTTTCTTAATGGTAATGAGAGAGACTGAACAAGAGCAGCAAAGGAAATAACTAAATAACTCCTTCCCAAGGGGCTCTAATGAGATGCAAGGCCAAGTGCAGGATTTTCCGAAGGGTCATACGCCACCTCTACTTCTGGCAGGTGTCCCGGACTGGACCACTGTGGAAGCCATGCTCTGTGTCCAGGTATCTTCCATCAGGCAGCAGCTGCCCCCACTATTGCTAGGCCTGGCTCAGAGACCCTGGAGGTGGAAAACAAAATGCTTCAAAGTGAGGCAGTAAAATGGGGTCACTGAGCACTTGAAAGGCAGCTCTGTGACTAATGCCATGATAGTAGAGAAAACTTGGTTGCGTGATCTGGCTTTGGACGGTCCCCGCTCACACATCCCCAGGCTCTTGGGGCCTGACACAGTTGTGGCAGATGCTTCCCAGAGAGGATCGGATGGTTTTAAACACTATGGGCCCCGGTATGATGTTCATATGCGTCTCCTTCTGAGATTACTTATACATGGCGAGCAGCATGGCTGAATCTGATCTTGTGGCATTTATTACCTGAATCCATGGATGGGAATTTCCCTCCTCCCCTCCCTACACCATGCCTTTCCCATATATGTTCATGCAAGATAGACTTCGGGTCCAAACTGCATAGTGCCCCCGGAACACATGCCCCACCACAGCCCAACTCCTTGCTGTAATTCCATCTCAAATTGAGCTCCGGTCCACACTGAAGCAAAATTGGAAACGGGCTTCTTCTCATGCAGAGAGATGGGTTTTTGGTGAAAGGGTAAATGCCACCTTTTTCATGTGCCACGTTCTTTCCTGGGCATGCTTTGAGACAGAGCAGATAGACAGATCAATACTTCCACGGTCAAAATGTCTTGCCATCCCTATTCTGACTAAAAGCTCCAGATCATATCCAAAAATAACTGTTAAATATACCCCTGGACACAGCTAGTAAAATTTCATAAACTTTCTGCTTTCTTTTTGTAAATGTGATAAATGTTATATTTCCAGACATAAAACAGTCTCTCTTTAAAGCCGTCACAGGAGGGAGGTCTGTGTTCTCCTCAAATACAGTGGAATCTGGCCAGAAATCAGAAGTGTAAGGAACAAATTTGAACCTTGCCAGGTATCAGGAAAAGGAATAGGAATACATAGCTTAGAGGTTGATGTGTTCCTCATCTTTGGTCATTTAGGGCTAAGTTCTGCTTCTTTATTTAATGAGGTTAAAGATCTGTGGAGTCAGGTCTGTAGGGACCGGTCTGGGGCCCAGATTCCTGCTGCAGGGAGGCCTAAGGTGTGACGGACACTCACCATGGTCCTGGGGTGACTCTATGGGGCACAGGCAGAGGGAAAGCTCTGAGCCTTCTGGAAAGAGTTTCTGAGACTTGTCATTAAAAAGGGACGGAAAAATAGCAAATAATAAAAAAAAAAAGAAAAGCAAGGGGGTAACATCAAAGGAGTTATTTTAATGAGTGAGTGCATCATACGGTTGGAATCATAATCTGAAGTTTTCCAAAAGCCCATCTGTATGTTATACAACTTCCAGGATTCCTGTTAAATTCTGCTCTGGAGGGATTTTCTTTATTATTATTTTTTAATGGTCACTGAGATATCCAGGAGGAAATCTGGGAGTGATAAATTCACAGGACTATTTGTGGATATTTTCCCCCACATTCGTTTTGACCTACCCACACTCGATAGGACTTTGACCACAAAGCCCCTCCCATAGCCCGTGTGTCTTCCCTTGCCTTCGCCACACAGTCTTGCAGTCGGCCTTCTGTTCCCATGGCTCTCCTTCCTTGTCCTTTGAAGACTCCTTTCCCTCTACCCCATCCCATAAGGCTACTCAGGGATGTCAGAAAAATCCCATTTTCTGACGTACGCTCTATCCATAGTTGGCATTGCTCATCCCTAGGGCTTCTGCCGCTCTCTCCACGACAATTCTCAGATCTCCATCAGTCCCAGATTGTTCCAGGGCTCTAGGCACAAACATGCAGTTGCCTACTGGACATGTCTACGTAGTTGTCTCGTGGGTTTCTCCACTTAGGCATGGCAAGAACAACTCCCCCCGCACCTTGTCCTCATCAAAACTGTCTCTTACATTGTGTTCTCTATCATAGCAATCGGCGCCACCATCCACACACATGCCCTAAGACCCTGAGAATCATCACCGATTCCTCGTTGTCCTTCCCTTTCTGTGTACAATCCACCATCCACTTTTTAATTCTACCTCTTATGCATGTCTCAAATGTCTACTTCCCTTCATGTCCGTTGCTATCACCCCAGACTCTGCTACCATAATCTCTCGCCTAAACCACTGCATAATATGGTGTACAAGGCCTTTGATGCCATGAGCCTACACTACCTTTCAAGACACCTTTCATCATTTTCTCGATTGTACTCTATGCTCCAAGCATTTTACATTCCCTTCAGTCCTTTCTATGAGCCATTTTCACATTTGCCTTAGGCCGTTGCATAAATAATTCCCCCTGCCTAGAATAACCTCTTCATCCCTCACACTCTCTCCACCTTTCTCGTTCTTCTACCATCTTTCATTATTTAGTCTTAAATAATAAGACTAAATTATTTAATAAATTAATTTAAATAATTAAATTAGTTTACACATCTCTTCCTCAAAGAGAACATCGCTGCCTTAGGCCAGCTTAGGACTTTCTATTTTATGTTCTCGTAATCACCTAAACTTCTCCCTTTATAACGCACTTATATTGGTCACTCTTGTTTAAATGTCCCTATTGCCAGTGAGATTACTTCATCAAACACATCACATGTATTATTAGTCACATTTTTTTTTTCCTGTAGATGATTTCTAGGAATACTCTGTTCTCCTGTACAAACCAGAGCTGCCCATTTGCTAAACCTTCTATAGAGCTATCAATCTGAGTTAGCTTCAATACCTTGTTTCTTTGGTGGGGTTTCTGTTTGCTGGATTCTGTATGTTTTCTTTGTTGCTTGGTTGGTGAAATTCATCCTCCAGGAACTTCATGAGAACGGATGCACGCATAGAAAGTTAATTTTTTTGAAACCTTGCATACTTAAAAGTGTCTTTAGTCTGTCTTTGACTTTCATGTATACTTTGGCTGTGTATAGGAGTCTATGCTGAAAATTATTTGCCTTCTGAATGTAAATACATCTCTGCAGAGTCTTCTAGTGTCAAGGCTGATCTGGAGAATTGTAACCTATTTTTGATTCCCGATTATTTGTAGAGGATCTATGTTTGTTTCTCTGGATCTGGAAGCTTTTAGAATCCCTTTCATCATTCCTAGAGTTCTGAAATCTCATGACGATATGTTATGCTGGAGGCTTTTTTTTCACCATTGTGCTGAGTGGGTGCTTCCAATCAGAAAATGCACATCCTTCACCTCTGGGACATTTTCGTATATTTCTTTTGTATTTTCTTCCCCACTGTTTTCTCTGTCTTCTCTTTCTGATTAAGTGTTGGAGTTTCAGGCTGGGTGTGGTGGTTCATGCTTGTAATCCTTGTACTTTGGGAGGCCCAAGTGGGTGGATCACCCGAGCCCAGGAATTCAAGACCAGCATGGGCAACATGGTGAAACCCTGTCTCTACTAAAAATACAAAAAATATTAGCTGGGCTTGGTGGTGCATGCTTGTAGTCCTAGCTACTCGGGAGGCTGAGGTGGGAGGATAGCTTGAGCCTGGGGGACAGAGGTTGCAGTGAGCCTTGATCACACCGCTGTACCCCATCTTGGGCTATGATCAAGAAAAAAAGGAGTTCCTAGATCAATTAATTTTTTAATATTTTCTGTCCTATTGTCCATTTCTATGTCTGTTCTAGTTTTTTTTTTCTGAGAGATTGTATTGATTTTTATCTTTCTGTCATTTTATTGAATTTATTTTGGATCTAGGTTTTTATTGGTTCATTTTTCTCTTCAGAATAAACTTTTTGCTCCTGTTGGTATTGGGAAGTCCTAGGCAACATGCGTACAGAGACATTGGGGTCTACTGTTCCTTAAGCAGAGCTTTGACCAGTCACCACTCCCTGCCTTGGGGGTACCTGGTGCGTCCAACTCCTGAGCCTTTCTGAGATTTTTATAGCATGAGTTGGCTTGTTTCTCTCTACCATCTTCCACTGTGAACAGTTGATAGCAGCCACACAGCTTTGCTGACTCCCTCGTACACTGTCCATCTTCCAAGATATTCATCAACATTCCTCACACACTACTATATTCATGACTATTTTCATTAACCTGTGGTTTTATACATTTTTAAAAATTCATTCATTGTTATTTTAGTGGCATTTCAGAAGTGGATAAATATATGTTTATATTCAATTTTCCATGTATGAATCACAATTTAGTAATTCTTTACTAAAGATTTCACCAGGTCATCTGATTACTATTCCTGGAGGAGTAGTCTCACTTTGAGTTCTGGTTCTAGACTTCCCTCACTTTCCTTTCTTCTTTTCTTCTCTCTCTCTCTTTGTTTTTTCCTCTATCCTCTCCTTCTTTTCTGACTCACAGACAGGATCTTAACCAGTCCACACTATTTAGCTTCAGAATCTGTGGGCTCCATCTAGTTTTTCTCGATTTCTTATTATCACAGAATTATTGCTTACTTTTTTCTTATGATTTTTTTACTACTGTTTCTAAATAATTTCAGCCCACTCTTTAAATCCTTCTGTGATAAAGATGATAGTAGGGACAATGATAGATATATTTATCTATCTTTATCTTGATAAATGTCTATCAGAGCATGTATCTTGGTACACACTCTTAACAGGTATCAAGCCCTAAATGAAGCATGCTGTATAGATTATGTCTTTTAACTCACCCTATGGGCAAATTCATGTTTATTTCTCCATTTTAAAGATAAAACTAAAGCTTATAGAGTTGTAATAACTTGCCCATGGACATATAGTTGGTAAGTTGTGAAATCTGGTTTTATACAATTTCTGACACCAGAGATGAGACTTGTATCCACTATACTCTACTACGTCCTCTTGATGGGAATTGATATTAGACCAGAAACTGATCAAAATGTTATTTTGAACTATTAGATTTTCATTAGTTGTTAGAGGCACTTTCAAACAAGGATTGGATGCCTAATCATACCAGGAGTGCTCATCTGGAAATGTCTACACAAGGGTTGGGTGGTCTTGGGTGAAGAATGTTGGGGGACATGGGGAGGTTCCTACATCTAGATGAAGCATGGACTTCAAAATCCCATTTAAACTCTTCAAGTCTATGATTCTGACCATTTTGCTGTTAGGTCTCCCAACTATTAGGTTGCTGCTTAGAGTAATTGCAGTTTTTGCCATTAAAAAGTAATTGCAAAAACCGCAATTCTGTTCCCTATACATTGCACATCAATGGGAAGTATGAAATAACTCTACCCTAAGGTGTATTTTAACATTCAACATTAAAAATAATAATAGGTATCATCTATTCAATGCTCACTATGTCCAGATATTGTGCTAAGGACTGTATAAACATTGTTTCACTTAATTCTTATGTCAACCCTGATAAATCGGGCCATTATCATCATTCTAGACCAAAAAAATCCTGAATGTGTTGTCTTAGTCTGCTCAGGCTGCTGTAACAAAATGCCCTAGGCTTAACTAATAGAAATTTATTTTCTCATAGTTCTAGAGGCTGAAAGGTTCAAGATCAAGGTCAAAAAGGGTTGAATTTCTGATGAGGGCTCTTCCTGGCTTACAGGTAGCTGCCTTTTCACTGTGTCCTCAGATGGTGATGAGGTATCTCTTTCTCTCTTCCTCTACTCATAAAGCCACCAATCCTATTGGATTACAACCCCACCTTTTTGACCTCACTTAATCTAAATTATCTCCTAAAAGTCATATCTCCAAATACAGTCACACTGGGGATTAGAGCTTCAACAAATGAATTTCAGCGGACATCATTCAGTCCATAGCAGTGGTAGACAATGCTTAGCTTGGCTTTAATGGAAAGATGATGCTATTAATGTTATTGAGACTTGAAAAATGTTTCACCTGGGAGGAGAACAGCCCTGTGTTCCCCCATGAAGAGGGTGGATAGATCACCTGTTGGATAATAGGACTGGCGCTGTCTCAGCATTGGCAGGAAGGGCCAACTCTCTTGTTGCTTTTCAAACAGCAGGAAGAATTCAAAAGGTTTTTGGGCTTTGAAGAAACCTGATCCTTTGTGGAGGGAGTCTGCATGATCTTGATAAAGGACTTCCTCAGGTTGTCTTTAGGAGAAACGTAGTCTCTTTAGTGTCTCTCTATCTCTACTTGTTTTTGGATCAGAGATGGCTTTAGTGTCAAACCTTTGTGTTCTTTTTCTTTTTTCTGTCTGCAAAACCAACCCTATTCTCCAGAGGCTTTTTGTAACTTAATCCATTTCTTTTCCAGGAAGCTAAAGAAACTATTTCGAAAGCTGAAAGATGAGACAGAAGCTGGAGAAACTGACTCTGCCCATTCGAAACATCCAGAGCAGTGGGACCTAGACTACAGCTTGGAACCATACACAGGACTGACTCCGGAGTACATGGAAATGAGTGAGAACCCATGGTCCTGCCTTCCGCTGGGGGCAGGTTCAGACAAGGGGTTAGTGGGGTTGAGGGGAGAAGGTAGGGGATTGGGGAAAATGACTGGACAGCCTTTGCTTCTTCATGAGCTTCATGGCTATTCAGTGTTCCCTTCAGTGCCACATGAAAGTTGAGAAGAATGGGGCAGAAAGAGACCTGGAAGGAGAACCTGGAGCAGCTCAGTCAACAGTTTGGTGGATAATTCTAGGATGATGTTCTCTTTCCCTTGGGACTCCTCTCCTCATCTATAAACTGAAGTTCGATCTCTCAGGCCCTTTCCCATGGTTTCTATTATTGATAAAGCTAAAAGGGAAATAGTAAAATCTGAAATTTAAAAATATAGTTTCCATGAAAGTCTTCCTTCATGGAAGATATCCGATGACACTTGGGTCAAGGATATCTACATTTTGACTCGGAGAATATAGGAGAGTCCCCTACTTTGATCAGATAAGGCTGGATAAGATGACAGCTTTTTAACAAAAAGTTGGGTCTATTTCAGTAGGGAGTGAGAAGTGTATTTCTAGTTGCAGCGCCTCTGGTTGTTTTGGATAAGGCTTGAAGGCGGGACACAAATCAGTACAGGCTGATGGAACACAATCATTTTAGATGTGGCTTGGAAACCATGAGTTCTTTATTATGAGAAGGATCCCAGCTTAGGCCAGGTGCCTTTGCACTCTTGGCTACTTGACTATAACTCTGATCATCTATTGGGATGGATGTTTGAGAAGCCTCTTTCCAAGACTTGGAGCTAATGAATTAAAAGCATAGGACATCTAGAGCTTAGGTATAAGCCGGGCACAGTGGCTCACCCTGTCATCCCAGAACTTTGGGAGGCAGAGGCAGGTGGATCACCTGAGGTCAGGAGTTTGAGATCAATCTGGCCAACATGGTGAAACCCCATCTTTACTAAAAATACAAAAATTAGCCAGGAATGGTGGCAGGCATCTGTAATCCCAGCTACTTGGGAGGCTGAGGCACGAGAATTGCTTGAGCCTGCGAGACGGAGCTTGCAGTGAGCTGAGATTGTGTCACCCTACTCCAGCCTGGCCTACAGAGTGAGAGTCTGTCTCAAAAAAGTAAAATTAAATAAATAAATATCTTAGCTATAACATCTAAACACTCTGAACATTTACTCAATCTATGGATTATGGGGAACCATCAGTAAGATCCATCAAAAAAATCACTCAATGTTTAATTCAATACTTAGCATCATTGCACCTATCATTGTGTTTGCGTACAACTCCTGCTCCCTTCACCTAGTCACTTGTAGCAGAGGGCCGTCAGTGCCTTTTTGTGCACAGGATACCTCACTCATCATTTCTTTTTTTTTTTTATACTTTAAGGTCTAGGGTACATTTGCACAACGTGCAGGTTTGTTACAAATGTATACATGTGCCATGTTGGTGTGCTACACCCATTAACTCGTCATTTACATTAGCTATATCTCCTAAAGCTATCCCTCCCCACCCCCTCCCCACAATAGGACCCGGTGTGTGATGTTCCCCTTCCTGTGTCCAAGTGATCTCATTGTTCAATTCCCACCTATGAGTGAGAACATGAGGTGTTTGGTTTTCTGTTCTTGCGATAGTTTGCTGAGAATGATGGTTTCCAGCTGCATCCATGTCCCTACAAAGGACACGAACTCATCCTTTTTATGGCTGCATAGTATTCCATGGTGTATATGTGCCACATTTTCTTAATCCAGTCTGTCACTGATGGACATTTGGGTTGGTTCCAAGTCTTTGCTGTTGTGAATAGTGCTGCAGTAAACATACATGTGCATGTGTCTTTATAGCAGCATGACTTATAATCCTTTGTGTATATCTCCAGTAATGGGATCGCTGGGTCAAATGGTATTTCTAGTTCTAGATCCTTGAGGAATCGCCACACTCTTTTCCACAGTGGTTGAACTAGTTTACACTCCCACCAACATGGTAAAAGTGTTCCTATTTCTCCACATCCTCTCCAGCACCTGTTGTTTCCTGATTTTTTAATGATTGCCATTCTAACTGGTGTGAGATGGTATCTCATTGTGGTTTTGATTTGCATTTCTCTGATGGCGAGAGATGATGAGCATTTTTTCATGTGTCTGTTGGCTGCATAAATGTCTTCTTTTGAGAAGTGCCTGTTCATATCCTTTGCCCACTTTTTGATGGGGTTGTTTGTTTTTTTCTTGTAAATTTGATTGAGTTCTTCATAGGTTCTGGATATTAGCTCTTTGTCAGGTAAGTAGATTGCAAAAATTTTCTCCCATTCTGTAGGTTGCCTGTTCACTCTGAGGGTAGTTTCTTTTGCTGTGCAGATGGGATCTAATTAAACTAAAGAGCTCTTCACTCATCATTTCTAATGGATGTTCCTCCTATTCTGTTATAAGAAATTGCATGTGTATGTTAGCAGTGGAGTAATGGGCAGGGTCTAGATCAGATGGCCATGAAAATGTTGTCCTAGCCCTGGGATGTCTACCACTCTAGGCAAAGTCTCAAGCTTTGTAATCTGAAGCAACTCACCAGAGAAGAAACAATCATTATGTCTGCTTCAGAAACAATAGATAAAGAAAACATCAAGACCTGGTTTAAGGAAACGTGTAGCGCCTTTATGCTTTTCATGTTTGGCTAAGAACTACCTCTAATCCCTCCCTCTCTGATGCTGTATTTACGCAAAGGTGATTGCTCATATTTCAGACGCCATTCTACATCTGCCATCGTCTCACCCAGAAAGAAAGAAAGTGCTGCCAGAGATTGGGACTTCCGTTTGGGAAAGGGCTTACATTAGGAACCCCTGAGATCTGTCTGTCTCCGCCCTCTGACCCCAGTGGTCACAACTCCACGGCCACCAGTTAGCTGTGTGGGTTTCACATGCTTGTCAGCCTGTCTGTTCAGCTATTTGAAAGCTTTCTTTTTTGAGTGATTAGAGCAGAGACCCTAAATTTTTCTAGTTTATGTACATAGAGGTGTTCATAATAGCAAAGAATGCATTCTACCTAAATGCTCGTCAATGATAGGCTGGGTAAAGAAAACATAGTACACTGTGAACTACCACGCAGCCATGAAAAACAATGAGTTCACGTCCTTTGAAGGAACATGGATGGAGGTGGAGGCCATTATCTTTAGCATACTAATACAGGAACAGCAAACCAAATACCAGATGTTTTCACTTTTAAGTGGGACCTAAACCATGAGAACACATTGACACACAGAGGGGAACAGCACACACTGGGGCCCTTCAGAGGGTGGAGGATGAAAAGAGGGAGAGGATCAGGTAAAAGAACTAACGGGTACTAGGCTTAATACCTGGGTGATGAAGTAATCTGTACAACAAACCCCCATGACATGAGTTTACCTATGTAACAAACCTGCACTTGCACCCATGAACTTGAAAGTTATAAAAAGAGAAATACATTAAAATACAACAAAAAGGAGCAAAGACCCTTGAACCATACTTCCTGGGCTCAAATCCCAGCTTTTGACCAACTAGCTAGATAACCATGTGTAAGTTATCCACTTGCCCTTATCAAGACCCCTATGTGTCTCAATTTGTTTGCCTATTAAAAAAGATAATAATATCCACCTCATAGGATTGTTGTGGATAGTGAATGAATTAGTATCTGTGAGTAGAAGAGGGTCTTAGTGCTTAGTGCTAATGTAGTTCTTAGAAGAGGGCCTAACACATACAAAAGCTGTGTATTAAGTGTCTGGTGTTATTCCTCTTAATGGTCCTGAACCCTGAGGAAGGCAGAGTTAGGGAAATATGCTCTACTTTGTCAGGGCTATGCCATTGAATACGTATCTACTGTATTATTATGTGTTTAAACTTGGGTGCTTACCAAGAAATGAGAAGAGTGAAAAGAAAAGTGGCGCTAGAAGATTTACTTGATGATTTTGGGAAGGAATTCACACCAAGATTGTAGAGAGTGAGATTCAGACCATAAACTGAAAAATCAGAAACAAAAGCAAACCCCAAACCCCACTCCTTAAAATGAATAAAACAATCTTATACCTGGAATATTGGAAACAGAAAAGAAGAGAACATATCTCCCAAATCCAACCTTGTAATTTTTTTTTTTTTTTTTTTTTTTTTTTTTTTTTAGCATTTTGGTGCTGTTTCTTAGACTCTTTTTGTTATGTACATGAATTTAAAAATAAAATTGTGATCTTACACATTTATTTTTTTATTTCCCATTATATGAATAAATATTTTAAGTTGTCACATAACATTCAAAATGAATAGCTGTGTAGTAATCCCCCTTTTTTTTTTTTTGACTTTTTAATTATGGTTAAGAATAGATTTTTTTTAACACATGGTGTTGGGACAAATTATTTACCGTTTGGAGGGGGAATAACCTGATCCTTATCTCACCTCCATCCAAATAAATTCTAGATGGATAAGGAAGTTTAGTCTATTAGATTTTAGACGAACAGGAAGAAAACGTGGATGAATATGTACCTGACTTTGGAGTAAGGAAAGTATTTCTAAGCACTCTTTTCTTTAGAAAGAAGAAAGCACGAAGAAAAAGAATAACTAATCTAAAGTAATCCCTTTAATAAGCGTGCCATAGTTCACTTACCTGTCTTCCAGTGGAGGCTTATTTAACAATTCTCCCGTATTTTAATCCTCTCATAAACACTATCTTTGTGCATATAGTCTTTTATTTAGGGTATTATTTCATCCAGATAGATTCACATAGGTGTGATTAGGTATAGTCATTGTATGGTTCCTGATTCATTTTACCAAATTACTTTCTGAAAGAGTAAGAACAATTCACCTAGCCTTGAGCAATATATGAAAATACCCTTTCAGTGAGTGTAAATCACTTAATATCCTGAATCCTGAAGTCATGTGATATGAAAGAATTATCAGCGTATAGGAAGCTGGATATTCCCAGCCCCCTACGCCTGGGAGGTTAACTCCATTCCACGCTGTTAACCTGAATATTCCAGACTCATCCTTAGCTTAGTTTTACATGGTGCTTCCTCTAGGAAGTCTTCCCAGGTCAAACCCCAGTTCATCTTGAAACAAATCATTCTTTGTTTCTGTCCTAGTATTGTGTTTGGTACACACGCTGATGGCATCTTACTGAATTATGGTAGTATTGCTTACATATATGTTCTTCAACAGACTCAGTCTAGGGGTGACTCTGAAGAGCAGTGGGTAGGGACCATGGCTTATTCATCTTCACAGCTTCTGGAGTCTAGCACGTTTCCTGGCATATAATGGACACTCCAGGCCAGGTGCAGTGACTCATGCTTATAAACCCAGCACTTTGGGAGGCCGAGGCAGGAGGATTGCTTGAGGTCAGGAGCTCAAGATCAGCCTGAGCAACATAATGAGACCCTGTCTCTACAAAAAGGAAAAAAGAAATAAATAAATAAATAATAGAATGTAGTGTTGTACACCTATAGTCCTAGCTACTTGGGAGGCTGAGGCGGGAGGATCACTTGAGCCCAGGAGTCTGAGGCTGCAGTGAGCTGTGATTGTGCCACTGCACTCCAGCCTAGGTGACAGAGTGATGCCCCATCTCTAAAAAAACAAAAACAAAACTCAAACACTTGGTATGTCTGATACACAGATGAGAGAATGAATGAATTAATGCATGTGTTAATTAATGAGAGAAGGTTTCTTGACAGAGGTAACTCTATAATAATAACTTTACAAGACAAGTAAAGAATTTACATTTTCAAAGCAGGGCTTACTTGATGGTGAACTACAGATATTCTGAAGAGGTTTCCAGCTGTAGGGTGGGAGGTTGATTTAGTGATCCCAAGATCCTTCCGATTCTGGAGATCTACATATAGATGATAAGAACAGAGAAGAGCATTCCAAGGGAAAGGACTGGCAAGTGCAGCGAGTCTCCTGGCCATGAGTAACTGTTTGTTGTTGTTGTTGTTTTGTTTTGAGACAGGGTCTTGTTACGTCACCCAGGCTGGAGTGCAGTGGAACTACCATGGGTCACTGCAGCCTGGACCTCCCAGGCTCAAGTGACCCTCTCACCTCCGCCTCCCTAGTAACTGGCACTACAGGCATGCACCACCAAGCCCAGCTAATTTGTTTGATTTTTTTGTAGCCGTGAGGTTTCACTATGTTGCCCAGGCTGGTCTCTAACTCCAGAACTTGAGCAATCCTCCCATCTTGGCCTCTGAAATTGCTGGGATTACAGGCATGAGCCACCACACCTGGCCATGAGTAACTGTTCACAAGGAGAAGCAAATGGTAGTCTTGAGGTATGGAGGGTTCAGGGACAGACCTGGGATTAGTGGAGAACCCTGAAGACCAGATAGGTTTGCAGTTCACATCAGACCATACAGAGTAGTTGTAAAATCTTGGCCAGTGTGGTGACTGTGTACTCTTTGCTTGGGAAATTGGGCAGCAAGTGCAGAAGAGGGATAGTAAGGCTCAGGAGGAAAAGAGAAAACACAGGTGCAAGAATTCATTTATCAGTTCATTCATCAAACATTTATTAAGCATCTAGAGGGAGGAGCAAATCTGGAGACCAGGACAGTCTCTTCAGCAATTCAGGTTGTTCCTGATATTGATTGAGTCAACAACTCAGTTGATATTGATGCAATCTTATCTGAAAGAGGAATCACACTGGATTGGTTCACAGAATTTCAAGGTGGATTGGTTCACAGAATTCTTCAGTTCATTTCACCATGACTTTCAAGCTGGATTGGTTCACAGAATTCTTTAGTCCATTTCACTATGACTTTCAATCTTAAGAGACGTGTTTTAGAGACATGGCTATTTTATTTCATATTTTATTTAAATGTGAGGACAATGTGTTCTGGGTTAGGTTTTGCTCCTCCCTTTTATCTCTGGACTATCCTCTTAACCCTTTAAGGACATACTTTTTCTCAAGTACAAAGACTGGACTGCAGAATAACCCTCATCAAAGTTCATCGAACAGCTAAGTGTGGTTAGGGGTGGGTGCTGCCGTTGAACCACTGAGCTTTTGAACCTAACCCTGCTGCATGCTAGCTACATGACTGGTTTTGAGGCTTAAAGTCAGCCAGGCCCAATTCTCCCATCTGAAAAGTAGTTTTGATGATAATAGCGCCTACCTCATAGGACTATTCTGGGAATCAGCTGATGCATGTAGAGTGGTAAACAATGCTTCCACATGTAGACTCTCAATGAACATTGGCCACCGTTGTTATTGTCCAGAGTTCAGTTTCTCTCAAATCTACAAAGTTTTTGACTCAAAACAGCTTGAAGCTCCTGAATATAGTGATCTCTGGAGGTTCTTCTTGTACTGTGAGTGTAGACTGTGCCCTAATGGTTAAAGAATGAGGGTAACAGACCCCAAGGCATATCTAAGAATCAGAAGCCTGAGCTCTAAACACTCCAAGATGTTTGTCCTTTCAGTAAACTCTAAGCCCTCAGGGCTCTATTGACAAGTCTGGACTCTCACATGGGCTCTTTTTGTCATCTGTTTATCTAAAACCCACAAGCTCTAGTCATCCAAAAAATAATCGCTATTATAATCCTGCCTCAGGAATTCAATTATCTCCCTTAGAGCCTTCCCCCAGCTTCTTAAATGCAAACACAAGTTTGAGGCCCTTGGGCTATTACTGTGGGTGATGAGATGAATTTCTTCTGTCATTCATTCACACAGTCATGAGAGCAGGTCTGATTTTTCTTGGTCCCGAGCTTATATCCTGTCAAACCCTCACAGAAAGGGAAGTGCCTCAGTGATCGCATGTTTACTTGTTCATTTATTTGGAGTAAAAGCCGGATAATTATTTTGAAAGGCAAAGGGCCCCCAGTCTCTCCTGCTCTCTGGAAGTGTGCACCAAGGCCTGTAGAAATCACTGTGCCAGGGAAACGCATGGGGCAGGTTCTCCTGGGAGACCAGACATTAAAGCTCTTGCAGCCGCATTCGAGTTGTGTCCTGAAATGGCAAGTCTGAGCTTCTGGATTCAGGAGGAACGTCTGTGGACTGGTGTGGATCCTGTCTTAGTCTCCATGACTACTTTCTGACTTTGCATCAACCCTCACTGGGGAGAGTTTCTATGTGAGGCTACTTAACTTGCTGACTTTGCCTCTAGTGAGAATTTTGGATTCTTATTTGAACCCTCACCATTTCTCCTTGGAATTACTGCAAATGCATCCTAGGTTGACTCCCTGCTTCTTTTTTTACTCCTTCTACCTTTCCATCTTGCTTTTTAGAACGGCTTTTTAAAAATGCAGACCAGATTGTATTCATTTTTCTACTTAAAATCCTTCAATGCTACTGACTTCTTTTCATATCAAGTTCACACACCCAGTGCAGCAGATGAGGGCATCCCAAGCTGGCTCTTGTTTTGCATCTTCTTGCAGGCCCGCGTGGGTGTATCTGGTTATCTCACACTCTCATGTCCAGTTTGCCTGTGCCATGTCGTCTGCCTGTGACCGCTTGCTGAGTGTTGCAGCCTCAGACACATTTGCTCTTGGTACGATTTTCTCATTCTCCCATCCTCAGTTTTTCTCTTCCCCTCTTCTCCTGTACCTGCACCCTTTCAAACATGCTTTGGGGACAGAGACAGTGTGTTACTCCTTTCTAGTCACAGCACTCAGCATGGGTACTAGAACCTAATAACTCAATGAAATAATTATCAAATGAATGGCCCTTTAAGTCCTTTTCCTTCACTGGTAGAGAAATAGAAGCCCTCGCTTCTCTTGATCCCATGACTGTGGGCCACCTTCTTCACTGTGGACATATTTGTGTAATTTTTAATATGCAATAATTTTAGTCTCCTGAGACCAAAGTGAACCATGTTTATTATCAGAGTTTCCCTCAAAGAAAAGTCACCTCTGATTTTAATTTATTCCTTTCCCTTAAGGGGTCAAGTCATTAGTGTCAGTGGACAGGGTGAGATGACCTCTTTCAGACTTGGTTCTGACCTCCACTCCAAGGCCACATCCCTCCCTCTGCAGTGCCGCCCCTCCTGGCCTGCCCCGGGGCAGTGCTCTGGTGTCTGCACTGCTGCTGGCACTGGGGACGTGGAGACAACAGACATGCCTGTGCCTTCCAGAGTTTCAGGATCTGGGATGAGAGAGAAATGTGTGAAGGAGCTCAGGGAACGTCACCCCAAAGTATGACTCCCTGGCATAGTCAGTATTTTGATTTAAAGATCCTAGAGATGAACAATGCTAAAGGAGATTTTTCCCCTATCTACGTAAAGACCAGTCAGACCCACCAAGGAGAACAATCTCTCCCACCCTTCTCTCAATCCTCTACCTCTCCCCAAACACAGACTGAATTTCTCTTAGCTGCCCAAAAGTCTGGACCTACTAAAGAAAAGAACAATTACTTCTGATTCCTTCCCTGAGTTTTCATGAACTGAACCCACATTGCAGGAAAGAAGACGGAAGTCGGTCAACAAACCTGGACACTTTTGTCACAAATCATTGTCTGCTCTGCAGACCCAGTAGACTTTGCCCCAAACCATGGCCTGTTCTTTAAGCCTATGAAATTCCCCTGAAATCACTAGCCCCCTAAAATCATGCGCCCTTCCCACGCCCTTTCCCCTAAGAAGCAGGATATGTAAGCACCTGTACTACACTGGGATAGTGGTCAATCACTCTGTGATTTTCCCCGTGTGCATAGCAGTAATAAATTGGTAGTTTTTGTTTTGTTTTGAGACAGTTTCACTCTTGTTGCCCAGGCTGGAGTGCAGTGGCGCAATCTTGGCTCACTGCAACCTCTGCCTTCCAGGTTCAAGTGATTCTCCTGCTTCAGCCTCCCGAGTAGTTGGGATTATAGGCATCCCCACCAAACCTGGCTAATTTTTTGTATTTTTAGTAGAGACGGAGTTTCACCATGGTCAGGTCTCGAACTCCTGACTGTCATGCATGTCCGTGTGAAGAGACCACCAAACAGGCTTTGTGTGAGCAATAAAGCTTTTTAATCACCTGGGTGCAGGCGGGCTGAGTCCGAAAAGAGAGTCAGCGAAGGGAGATAAGGGTGGGGCCGTTTTATAGGATTTGGGTAGGTAAAGGAAAATTACAGTCAAAGGGGGGTTGTTCTCTGGCGGGCAGGAGTGGGGTTCACAAGGTGCTCAGTGGGGGAGCTTTTTGAGCCAGGATGAGCCAGGAAAAGGAATTTCACAAGATAATACCATCGCTTAAGGCAAGGACCGGCCATTTTCACTTCTTTTGTGGTGGAATGTCATCGGTTAAGGCGGGGCAGGGCATTTGCACTTCTTTTGTGATTCTTCAGTTACTTCAGGCCATCTGGGCATATACGTGCAAGTCACAGGGGATGCGATGGCTTGGCTTGGGCTCAGAGGCCTGACACTGACCTCAGGTGATCTGCCCGCCTCGGCCTCCCAAAGTGCTGGGATTACAGGTGTGAGCCACCACGCCTGGTGGCTAGTTTTTTCTCTGATTAATCTGCCTTATCGTGAGTTGATTTTTCAGCAAACCCTCCCAGGACAAAGGGGAAATTCCATTGGCCCCATATGGGCAAACAGACAGTAACAAGAAAGAACCTACTGTTCTAGAAAATAGTTCGCCTAGGTCTTTGCAGCTTCTGGTTGACTGGCAGAAAGGTGTTCTCAAAGATCGCCTGCTCTCCTCATTCTTTTGGCCTTGTCTTTGGGTTTTAGAAACCACCTACTGAAGCCGAGCAAACTCTGAACTGGATGCAGGAGGCTCTTCTCCCGCTTACTGCCCCACGCTTGTCTTGAGACTTCAGACAAGGCAGGGAAGGCCCCAGACGAGAATCCACTTCAGGGGAAACATTTCTAAGCCTTTCTGCCTGCAGGCTGCATCCCCTTGACTCTTTTCTGAGTTCTCTGCCACATTAATGGCCCCACCATCCTCCAGGCCCCTGGCTGAGAAATCTAACATCACTGCTCATTCTCCGTTCTGTCTCCACACACCTCCCATCCAGTGGGCTTGCTGTGCCGCCGATCTTCCCTCTAGAGCTGGGGTGTCCAATCTTCCGACTTCCCTGGGCCACATTGGAAGAAGAAGAATTGTCTTAGGTCACCCATAAGATACAGTAACATTAATGATAGCTGATGAGCTAGAACGATGCAAAAAAAAAATCTCGTAATGTTTTAAGAAAGTTTACGGATTTGTGTTGAGCCACATTCAAAGCCGTCCTGGGCCATATGCAGCCCACGGGCCAGGGGTTGGACAGGCCTGCTCTAGGGTGTCTTAGGAATCTGCGCTGTCAGCTCCGCCTCCTTCCTGGTGCTTTTTTTTTTTTTTAAACTACATCCTCAACACAGCCACTTGCAGCCACCACCGTCTCGCCACTGCCTCATTTATTCCTTCCAAGGTGTAGTGTTGGTCATATCCCTCCAGTGTCCAAAAACCATCGGGGTCCCGTGCTCCTAGTGAGGCCCTCCCAGAGCATCCTTCCCCTGTATTTAATCCTAGGTCCTTCTCCATGTCCTGTGGTCCAGGGAAGTGAATCCTCTGCACCCTACAGCTTCTTCCTGCCCTGCCTGTCCTGAGTGCTCTCCCGGCCCTGGACTTGCCTGAGCCTTCTCATGCACGCATCCAAAGCCAGCTCTCATGTCACCTGCTCCTTGCCACCTCCCCCTTCCCCCTGCCCCACCGGATTTCAGACAAAATGTCTCCTAAAATAGAGATGCCTTTGGTAATTAATTTCCCAAGGGCAGATTCTTCAAATGGCAGGGCCTTGCCCAGCACTGCCCCCTGGGGCATGGGCACTAAAAACATATTGGATAAGCCTGTAAAGGGGGTCACTGAATACATGAGTGTATCATTTATGTCTTCAGCTTTCTCTTATCTAGGCTAACAGAATCTCACTTTCTAGTGATGCTGAGCCACGGTCAATTCTCATTTATTTATGGGCTGATAATCCAGTGAGTGGATTATCAAGAGAGGTGGTTATCCTTGTTTCTCTTTCTCCTCCTCCTCCTTCCCTGTCCCCCTCTCCTGCCACCCCTTTCCTTCCTCTGCCTCCTCCCCTCCCCCATCCCAGGCCTATTAAGCACTCGTTTCTAGCGAGTAAGCCAGGGAAATAAGAGAAGGTGTAATGTGAACCCATCCATGCAGTTGAGAGATAGCAGCTCTGGGGACTAGCGTGGTGGGAGAGAAGACTGAAGTCCACAGCAGATGTCAAAATCTCGTTGGGGGCTGTAGTTTCTGCCATCTCCATGGATAACTAAGACTGGGCGGTAGTCACCATATCATTACTTCTGATTTCTCTGCGCCCTTGTGTTTGAAGTAAAAGCCCCTTCACATCCGCTGCCTCTTTTATCTGTAGATGATCACTGTAGGCAGAGTGAGCGTCTCTCCTTCCCATGTTCCCAGGGTGTCAGGTGAGAGTCAGGTGCAAATCTAGCTCTGCTTCTATCCAGCAGTGTGGCCTTGGGCATGATGTCGTATCATCTCCCTGGCTTCCCTTTTTTCCTGGAAATTAGAGGGAATTAGACCAGAGAATGAGTTTTTCCCTGCAGTGATGCAACCCACGGGTCTGTGGTCAAAACCAATTGTGCAGTGTGTCACAAGTAATGCACCACTGCCAATGTTTTAGACATACAAGGTAAAACAGAGTCAGTGCCACCCTCACTTTCTTAGATTTCTAAATGTTTTTTGAGGAAGGGACGTGTCAGCATGCACAACTGGAAGTGCAGGTCATCATTTTTCATTAAGTGTCTTGACAGGAATAATAAGTTTCAGACCACGAGACCAGCTGACCTTCAGGGTGCCTTCCAGTGGTGACATCATGGTTCATACATCCTAGTTGAACAATGCACCTTGAAGCCAAGAGGCCCAGGGTGATGTGAGTTGCCTAAGGTCACCCAGATGACTCACTAGTGGAATTGAGGCTACAGCTCCTTTCCAGACCATTCCATGGGAGACTGTCTTCAAGACCTATAGGAACTTGGGCTTCTGTGGAAGGATGGAATGAAGTGAGGTTTCCTCCTTCCTTCCCAACTGGCTAGACCTCCTCAATTCCAGAAGGGCCCATGTCTTGGACTTTGAACAAAAATGAGAGCAATGAAACCAAAGCTGCCCACCGCCTCTGGTGTGCTTGACATGGTGATCCCCGGCCCAGCTCTCAGCTGTCAGCCTCTTTCCCTGAGATCCCCAGGACCACCCATGCAGACAGGAAGTGCGCTGAGCCCACTCCGGGCCTGTCAGTAGGAATGGTGGGGCAGGTCATCAGCCGAGGGAGGCAGCAGGGGGAGATGTATTATATTTACATTTTCCTAAATTGAGCTGGAACCTGGGCTGGGGCCCAGCAGGCTTGGGGGAGGGGCCGCGAGGTGAAGGGAGGCTGGGATCAGCCTGAGGAGGGGTGTGGGGGTAGAGAGCCCCCTCCGGCCGGTGGGTGTGGGGATGGGCTGGCTCCAGACAAAGGGAAACCTGAGAGTGAGGGATTAAGCTGGAGAAACCTGGGAGGGGAGCAGCGCGGGCTTTCGAGGGAATCTCCAATATCAAACCTTTTCCTGTAGGGCTTACTAAGAAGGACTTCAGGAATCGTCTCCCACTCCCCCATCTCAGAGGGGAGGAAAGAAAGCTGGCCCAGGAGTTGGCCACGGCGTTAATCATCACTGTCCCCTGCCCCAAAATGGGGCTTCCAAACTGCCTTGCCGCAGGCCTCTCACAGCCCTGTTGTGGGGTTTTCCTCAGGGCCTGGTGAGAGGAAATTCTTCATTTGCTTTAAGAGCTGCAAGCTTAAGTTCTCTGGACACTTGCAGCCATTTGACTTTTCCTACTGAGCAGAAAGACATAGGCCCAAGTTTAATCCCATAAGAGTTCAGCGACAAGTCCCAGAAGAATCTCTTGGTAAAGTGTTATCACCATGTCATTCAGATAAATAAATGATGTGATTGTCAGTTCTTCTCATCTGAAGACCAATGGCCCAGGGTCATGATACTCCCTACATTGTGATGGAAGCTTCTTGAGGGTGAGATGTGTGTCTTATTGATTCACAAGGCCTGGCGTACAGTAAGTGCTCTATGAATGTTTTCCTAAGAAGCAGGAATGAAAGAAGTGATCCTGTAATGAGGACCTTCTGGGCTGGGTGGGGGTGGGGACGGGCTGTCAGTCGGACTCTGCAGACATGACCTTTCATGAAAACTCTCCAGACATCCTTGTGGTATTGATTTAATTGGGACAACCTAGTCCACCTCTCGCAGTGCGAAGTCTCCTTATTTTGAAGTGCTAGTAATTAGGGAGTGCTGTCCTCCTTAGGGCAGGTCTCCCGTAACAGCATAAATTGATGAACTTATACAATTATCTGGATAGTTCAGGAAAACTACCCCAGATGTTAGACAACTACTGCTATGATAATGCTTTATAGCAAGTACCCCAAAGTCCCAGTGACTTAAAACGGAGACAGGGAATGAAAAACAATGAAAATGACGGGCTCTGGTACTGAGTTCCCTGTCTAACAATGATCAGGTGAAAGTGGCCACTTATTAAAGGAGCAGAACAGCCGGAGCTTCAGATGGAGGGACAACTTAGGTGACACCACTTTCTTTTCAACTCTGATATTCTTTGGTCATGGATGGCAAAGACTACAATGGGTAATTTCCAAATTTCCGACAGAGGCTGGATTTAAGTGATCAGATTTTCTAGAATACCTGAGAAACCGTCAGCACGGAAGGCCCACATATTCTGTCACAAACAACTCCAAGTGTGTGTGTGCTACAAGCCAATGGCTCAAAGAACCAGGAAATTCCTTTCCCTGGGCCATCCTGTTTACACACACTGAGTCATTCCACTGGATAATGAGGCTCCTGCCATCTTCTCCAAATGCTGTTTAAACACAATTGAGGCAGCATCCAGGAGCCGCTTCTAGCATTTCTGGGAAGTAGATTGAATCCCAGGTCGTTTCTCTCCTTTCGCTGCTGAGGCATACATTGCTTGGTGTTATCTGCACTAGACTCCCTCCCCATGCATACTTAAGAAAAAAGGCAGAAGTGTATCTGGATACCACAGCCCTCAGCGTACCACAGAAGGCTTCTGGGATGCAGAAGATGCCTAGTCAGTGCTTGAGGAGGGAGGAAGGAATGCAGGGAAGGCAGTCTTTCAGTTTAAAACTTATGAAGAACTGTACTGCTGCCCCACTTCTCTTCTTGCTGTAACAACCAGGAAGCTCGGAGTAAACATTACTGCTCAAACATAGCAGCATTGTGGTTCCCCGAGTTTGCTTACTTGTTTTGTCCTCTTTTCTGTGCTCCTTATTTCCTTTTTCTAAAACCCTATAAGCCTAATTTTATTTTCATTTTGTTCACTTTTGCACAGACCTTTTGGGAAGAGGTAGAGGAAAAAGAATAAAGCAAAACAAGGTCCTCAGTAATGATGTGTTGCTGGGGAACTTCTTTCCAGTCATGACTGGTTTCATGGCCCTTCGAACTCACACACTACATTACCACAGTCCAAATGAGAGGATGGAGGGACGGGAGGAAGGATGAATGAATAATTGTCCTTCACACTCCCGTCTTGCAGGTGGATAATGTAAACAAGAGTGAGAAAGCCAGACCATTCATTTGTTCTTTCAGTAAATATTTACTGGAAGTTCACCAGTCTGTCCTCCAGGAAGTGAATCAGTGGATCTTGCCAACTTAAGTCTCCCTAGCTTTGATGTGGGGCTGGAGAAAAAGCAGGGACTGAGTCTCCTTTAAACAGAAAGAAATGAAGAAAACTTGGAGCCAGACGTGCCTTGCTGGTCTGTCCCAGCATTGCATTGCCTTGCATGCGGTAAACTCTTAATACCTAAGCTGTGACTTCAAGCCTGTCCCTTCCTGTTATGACTTCCCAGGCTTTCTGAATCAGTCCTGATCCATTGTGTAAACCCCCAGGTGACTCCATGCGGGACTGAAAGGGAATTCCACGTATTGTCTTTATTTCCTAAGTATTTTTTTGTGAATTTGGATCAGTGAATTTACAGGAATGATCTTAACTATCAACCATATAGCAAATCTTCATGTACTCCTTCTACCTGTTCTTCACGTGGAACCCAGTGACGAGTGGTGCAAAGCCTCCATGGGTCTGCTGGTGAGAGTCGATTACTTCTGCCCAGCGTTCTACAGCACTGTTAATGCTGGCATTTTGCTCTCGCCACGTGAGGCTGTCAAGGATTGTTTCCATGTCCATCTTCCCCACAGCATACTCTGAGCCCTTGGAAGGATGCCACAGTAATCTGCTCATCCTTGTGTTTTAGCAGTGCACATGGTCTCCAGTATATGGAACGTGCTCAATAAATGCTTGCTGAATGAATGCATGAGTGAGTGGATGGTGAGTGATGGACATTGAGAATTGTCTTATGTTTCTACAAGGCTTCACCATTTTTCTAAGCGATGGAGGCCCATGCTGAGGATCTATAATAGCTCATGCCTTTTCTTCTCACTGTCTTTTCCTATTTGTGTGTTCAGTCGACACTTGCAATTCTTTTTATGCCAGATGTTGTCAGCCCAAAGCAGAGTTGACTTCCCTTGCTCTTGGGAAAAGGGGATTCCCGGGCACAGCCTGAAAATACGGACTGATGAAATAAGCAGTGATGACCTTCCCCTGCTGTGCTCTTACATGAGTATATATTAATGGGCTGTTTCTAGCGGCATCTTTCACTTACTGCCTCCTGAGTGAGAAGACAAACTCATACCAGTGTGTCCTTCCCTGATTCCCTTGCATTGCTCATTAATGGCTCACAAAAAGGAAGATTCTTTTTTTTTTTTTTTTTAAGCATTTCGGTTATTTTTAATTAAAGAAAAACATCCTTCTCCAAGGGCAACAAAGTGAACTGAATGTTAGAAGGAAGCTGGGTGTGAGTTTCTCGCAAGCTCTTGTTCCAAAACCTGGCAGTGAGGAGAAAGGGCCCTCCCAGAGCTCTGGGGAAGGTTGGCGCAGCACAAGGGTTCCTTTCGTGGGGTAGGCAGAGCCGCCAGCCCACACATGGTCACGGGATTGGTTCAAGTGGGCTCTAAGGCAACTGCCACGTGCCAGTGTGTTGACATGATCGACATTAATATTCTTGGGGGGGGGGCAATTAAACTGAGGAATGACACAGGGAGCCAAGAGAGTGGCTTATTCATTTGGATTCTGAATCACAATCAGGAAATAGTGGTTGTCTGGTGCAACCGTAATTTCATTTTTCTTGGAGCAAATTCAAAGGAAGTTGAGATCGTTCTGGGGGTCAGTTTCACGCCCGGTGCTCCGTGCCTTCAGGATGAAGCTGTGCATGAGGCTGGCACACTGTGTGGTGGTGAGGTTGACCGTGGTGCTCTTGATGAGAACGCCGTCTCTGTTCACCACGATGATTCTCTGTACTCCCCTCTGGCTTTGAAGTCACTTCAGTGTCTCCTCCGCCTCTGATATTTACGACCGATCCGGTAGTCCTGCATTGCCAACACTCAAAAAGGAGAATTCTTAAGCCCCCAGTATTCATCTTCTTTAAGTAGACTGTGTTGCTTTTATTAAACAATAGAAAGCGTTTTTTTTTTTTTAAAAAAAAAAACTATAATCATTTTCATTAGAATTGGACTCTCCCAACCAACTGTTTTTACTACAACTTTCTTCAAAGTCTTCCGTGCAGATTGCAGCAATGAGAATTGCGATGTAGAGGTGTTAATACTTCAGGTCTACCTTTCTTTTCACCATCATCAAGTGCAATGCTTTCAGTTCACACACTTTCATTTTTGGCCGTGTGTGTGTGTGTATTTCACAACTGGTGAAAATAAGGTCAGATTTATGAAACAGATACTCTTTGAGCATCTGCTATGTAAGAGGCACCACAAAAGATGGTGAGTGAGGACTTGGAAAAGAATCAAACAAGACACCTGGTCTCAAGGAGCTTTCCATCTAGGGAGCAGGTCAAATAAACAGAGAGGCACGTGCAAGGCATTATGGGAGTAAGGATGAGAGATGCCCAAGGCACCCAGTTCCACCTGGGTGTGCTGGTGGGAAATGGAGGTGGAGAGGAGTCTTCATACAGAAGGTGAAGTTTGAGTTGAGCCTGAGAGATGAATAGCATCCCACTCAGCAGACAAGGAAAGAAGGAAAATTACAGACAATAGTGGCGTGTACCAAGGCTCAGAAATGTAGAATTCATGGTGAGTTTGGGGAAGTACAAATGATTTTGGAATGGTTGGAAGGCAGGCGGAGTTGATCTCCAACATACTTGCTAAATATTTGCCCTTAGCACAGAATATGGGTTGGGAGGAAATGGGTCTGGATATGTTCACTGAAAAATTTTAAATAAATGAGTGAAAAATCAGAATTGTATTCCATCAAAATCTTCTCCACCAATCCCGGCAAGTCCATTCTATTTTATCTACTATACTGTTTGTGTTCTCTAAACAGATTGTCCTGAAACCTCCTTGCTGAATGTTGTTCTGGTTAGTTTAACCCACTCCTCCTTGTTTTTTTAACCTAAACTCAGAAAATCACTGATATAGGAAATGTCTCCAGCATCAGGCAGTGTAGGGCTGATGGTTATTCTAGAAGATCCTTGGCTGCTGAAGGGTGAGAGGAGAAAACGAATGGGGTTTGCATGGAGGAGTTTCCAGCCTTTGAGCTCAGCATTACTGGAGCATTTTACAGCAGGCGTTGTAAAGATTTGGTTGAAAATCAGCTCAAAGTTTTCTCCCTAATTGGCTTGGCCTGGTTTAATCTGTTACTGGTCAGGCCGAGCTGGCTTCTATTACGCAGCACACTGAGGATTTCCGGTGTTGCTCTTATCCTAATGGAGGCTTGCTGCTTTTAGAAACAAATCTTGGTGTTGGCAAAAGCTGGTATCATTGTATCCTCTGAAGTAAGCCCAGAAGGACTTCCATCTGATACAGCATTTTAGACCTTTGACTAAAAAGAGCAAATCTTGGATTTGGAATTTGCATGCTAGAGAGTTATGGTTTTATGTTTTATTCTCCCCCAAATAGAACAAAACTTCCTATTTGTTTCTGCCTCTTTGGGTTGAATCCTGGCAATGCTCAGGTTACCCAGTCTG
This sequence comes from Macaca fascicularis, assembly GCF_037993035.2. Taxonomy (NCBI): domain Eukaryota; kingdom Metazoa; phylum Chordata; class Mammalia; order Primates; family Cercopithecidae; genus Macaca; species Macaca fascicularis. Next base: position 6,484,768 of record NC_088385.1, on the reverse strand, counting down.
AGCAAGCAGCACCTGCAGCAATGGGACGTCTGCAGAGAGGGCCTATTCTTGGCCCAGGATACCGTGGAGTAACACCAGAGGAGGGGACAGGAGGATCTTGTCACTTCGGGTCCAGCATTGCTGGGCCCAGTCTCTTGAGGCCATCCAGTGCTGAATATAGAGACTTAAATGGTGAGGGGAAGGAGGAGGGACATTTTGTTATGGGACTGGGGTAATGAACAGGAGCTGTTAGAGGGCATCGAGCCAGCACTGGAAGATGTTTGTGTTGACAGAAGAGGGACAACAGAGTCCATGTGTGGAGAGTTTGTGAAGGTAAAGAAGCAAACCAGCAGGGAACCCGTAGAAGACAGCATTCATGTCTGCCTCTGGAGTTCATATGAAGAGAGAAGAGGAAGTGGAGAGTCCCATTTTCCCTATAACCCTGGAAGGAAGTTAGATTTCAGAGTACCACGTGCACGAATGTGGTGAGGGCATGCTGTGTACATTTGCAATCCCTCAGAAGTAAACTGCCCTTCTCCCTCCCCATCAGTCTCCTTGCCAAACCCTTGCGGAGGCTCTGGAGAGTTTGCACAGTTCTGCTGGCGGAAGTCACTCATGATAAGAACATATGCCTGCTGAACTGAGCTCATTAGAATCAAGAAGACCAACTTATAACTCCATAAATATACATCCATCCATACACTTAAACACAGACATGCATTTTACAGGTTTTAGAATGCTAGTCTAACATCTGTTTTCCTTTTCTTGTTAATTCCATTCATCCCCACACCCCCTCTGGCCTTATCCCCATTCCTGACTCCAACGTGAATTCCTCAGCAAAGCCTTATTTAAAAGATGAGAGAGCGCCTGCATTTTGAACGGGCTCCCAGAGCTTGTTTTGGGGGATTTCTCCACCACCCTCCAATCCTTGTTGGCCAGCCAGCTAGTCAGGTGATCACTCTAAGGTCCCAACCTGGACAAATATGTGTCTTTCGATGCAGGCGTCTTGCTGTCAATCAGCACCTGCCAGCCTCCTAAGGCCTGCTGGAACCTACTGGGCACCAAGGACAATGGCAGTGGACAGGGTTGAATCAGCCAGAGCAGTGACCCACAGCTGTGGGCTGAGCAAACAGCCAAACCAAAAGCAGTTGGGCTGGGGAAAGTTCCTTGCCTGTTCCCTTTCCTGGAACTTCTGTTGTGGTTGCTCTTATGCCTCTGTAGAAATGGAACTTTTTTCCCATTCGTGTCATGTTTTGTCATGCTTTATTTGAATATTCTAGACTCGTGAAGCTTGTCTAAGACAATGTGAACCATAGCATCACAGCAAATCAGACTTGGAGGCAATATAAACTGGTCCCTTCAATTTATCAATGAGGTTGCGGATGCCCATTGAAACAAACAGGCTTGGCCAAAGTCATACCTCTAGTTAGAAGCATATCCAGGTCTAGAAGTTGAGTCTCTCTCATTCAGTGCTTAATCCTTAAGTTTGTGTCTGTTTAGCATATAAGTACATTGCAGTCATCTGTACATGATATTTATTCCAATAAGAATAAAATTACACATAATAGATACCATTTATTCAACAGTTATTATGTATCTGACATTGTACATATTGTACATTGTATGTACATTGTACATATTTTGTATATAATTTACCCGTCTGGAAACCCTACTGGGTGGTTATTACTATTATCTTCAATTTATAGTTGAAGTACCTGAAGCACAGAAAAGTTTAATAATTTGCCCTTAGTATGTAGGGGAGTCCTAGAACATTGTAACTTTCCTGGACTCTGGGTTGTGTTTCCATCAGCAAATATGTACTGAACCCCTAGAGGGGATGGAGGTCTTACCTTCTCACTGGGAAATGAAGATATATGAGCAAGTCAATCACAGAAGCATGCAGTGAAGGCTGCACCAGAGGCCTGAACACGGGGCGGTGGGGACCAGAGGAGGAAGGATTGGGCTTCACCAAGGAGGTGGCATCTGAGTGATCTCAGGGATGCACAGAAGCTTGCCAGCCGGAGAGTGGATGCTTGTGCACAAATGAGTGGAAGGAACTCATGTGGCAGGGGACAGTTAGGAGGGTGAGAAGGCAGGACCATGGTCGTTGCTGGGGAGATGCTGGGAGATGAAGCTAAGGAGGCAGCTTGGAGGCAGATTATAAAGCGCCTGTATGCAGCGCTAGGGAATTTGGATTATATTCAGTGAACAGAGTGGAGGCCAACAGGAATTTTTATAAGCAGGTAGATAACAGAATCAGATGACAGGGGCTGTGTGCTGGATAGACTCTAGCATTCTGGGAGACTGGTGACAAGAAACCCCATCAGGAGGCTGTTGCAATGGTCCAGGTAGGGCTGGACTGTTTCCGGCTGTCTGATGGGCATGGGTTGTCACACCACGCTTTTGCTTCCGCAGCTTCCGCAGCTTAGAAGGTCTCTGACTTGATCCTCATGAAAACTACATGCCCATCTTTCCAGACTGTGCTCAGGGGCTCTGCATGGAGACCCCCTTCAGTCCCTGCCCTGAACAGATGTGTGTTCCCCTCCATTTGGGTCTTCTCTATCACTAGTACATTCTTTATTCTTTCTTGGAACACATAAAACCTTGTTGCATGTGTTTGCCTACATTTAACTCTCCCCTTTCAAACCCAGTTTCTTGCAGGCAAGACCAGACCTTTGCCTCCTTAAATACTTGGTACGGGGCCTGACATTTAGTGAGCTCTCCATAAATGCATGATGGATGAATAAACTTTTTTTTTTTTTTTTTTTTGGAGACGGAGTCTCGCTCTGTCGCCCAGGCTGGAGTGCAGTGGCGCCATCTCAGCTCACTGCAAGCTCCGCCTCCCAGGTTCACACCATTCTCCTGCCTCAGCCTCCCAAGTAGCTGGGACTACAGGCACCCGCCACCACGCCCGACTAATTTTGTTTTGAATTTTTTAGTAGAGATGGGGTTTCACAGTGTTAGCCAGGATGGTCTCGATCTCCTGACCTCGTGATCCGCCTGCCTCGGCCTCCCAAAGTGCTGGGATTACAGGCGTGAGCCACCGCGCCCGGCCGATGAATAAACAAAGGCAGTGACTGTAGACATGGAAAGAGGAGTCCAAATTTGGGAGGTGGTTTTTAAAGCTATATCAAGGGTAGGCAAACTGTGACCTGTAGGCCAAATCTAGCCACTTTATATATTGCTTTTGTAAATCAAGTTTTATTGGAACTCAGCCAAGCCCACTTGTTGATGTGCTGTCTATAGCTGCTTTTACTGTATAATGGCAGAGTTGAGTCATTGTAACAAAACCATATGGCCTGCAAATCCAAAAATGTTTATTACTATCTGGCCTTTTACTAAAAAAGTTTACCAACCCCTGAGTTAGATCAGTAGGATTAGTGACTGGCGGTAAAGGGTGAAGGGAGGAATTAAGACATTTTTTTTTTTCTCATATCTCCCCACCATGCCTAATCCAGAGCTTTGCTCCCAAGTGATGGCATTGACCCACAGGCCTGCAGGTACTTAGAAAGAAATACCGTGTATGTGGCACAGGAGGAAAAGGGAGGCTAAAAATTACCCCATATGGGAAAGAGACCCAAGGAAGAAAGGACAAGGGGCCAGAGCTGCGAGCCAGAAGGGACCTGAGTCCTGCTTGTCCCTGCTGAAGCCCTCATGCTGTTCTCTCTTGCAGTCATCCAGTTTGGTTTCGTCACCCTCTTTGTGGCCTCCTTTCCCCTGGCACCTGTGTTCGCCCTCCTCAACAATGTCATTGAAGTGCGGCTGGACGCCAAGAAGTTTGTCACGGAGCTGAGACGGCCGGATGCTGTAAGAACCAAAGATATCGGTATGTGCCCTCCTTAGAGGTCCCACCAGGCCCATCCTTCTGTCATTCTGTTCCCTGTGGACACAGTCACACCACACCAGGAATCAAGAGGGCTGCGAAAGCCCCTCTTCCCTTTGGGTCCCTCATCCTCGTATCCTGAGGTGCAGGGACGCCTTCTGAGACCACATTATCCACCCCCACTTGTGATCTGAGCTTCCAGACAGTGGGGCTACCTAAGCCTTTCCAGACAAGCCCATTCTGGGGGGCCCAGCAAAGCTGCTCGGTAGTTCACCTGCGAAACATCACCCGGAGCTTCAGCCTTGTCATCACTGGGCCGAGGGCGGGAGTGAGCCAGACGCTGTCTTTTCTGTCTTGTAGGAATCTGGTTTGACATTCTCTCTGGAATTGGCAAGTTCTCTGTTATCAGCAATGTGAGTACTTACATTCATGACGCACTCGCTCTGTGGGAAGGGCTTCCAGAGAAGCTGAGGTCTTCAAAGTGGGAAGCCAGCCCTTGCACCTCCCCAGCCTTTTCCATTTGGAGCTTTATTGGTGACAGCACTCTGGTTAACAGCTCACAAATGCCTTGTAACTCATTGTGCTGTCGCTAAGGCTGTGTAGGTTTATTTTTAATTTCACAAGGAGAAAGGTAATTATCCATCAGAATGCATACCTTGGCCCTGACAGTCAAAATCAGATCTCTCCTCAGAGCCAAGAATGATGAGGAAAGAATTCTACGTATCTGTTCATCTCTTTCCTTTCTTATTCTACTCCTGAGTTAAACAATGCATGGAGCATTGCCCAGGCTGCAGTCCCTAATTACAGTTCCTCCAGGTTGTCAGTGCAAAGTCTTAATTATCTCCAAGGACTCTGGCACTGCGTAGGTTAAGATAGGACATAGAAGAAGAAGGCTCCCACCTGTGGTGACTTCCTTAACTCTCTTGCCAGACGTGTCTACACTGCAGAGGAAATCCTGCTGGGCCCCAGCCAGCTCCTCTTCTGCTGTGTTCTTATATGGACAGTGGCCAGGAAGGGCCTCCTGTCCCACCTCCCAGGAATGTATCAGCCAGCTCAGTGCACACCAAGAAAGCCACAGCCCTTTTCCCTGGGGAGGCGAACAGTGATTTGACCTGATTTCCTACTAAGATCACATAAAATGGCTGGAAGGTGTGAGGTGAGGCAGAAAAAAATCAGCCCACTGCATTTGGAATGTTGTGATGTAGGAAGTGCACATCTCGAGGCTTAGAAATAAGGTGCAGTTGGGAAAACAGATCAGTCTGCTACTTTGAAGTTGTGTCTGCTAGAACAGAGGCCCCGAGTGTTAATCACTTTGCATCTACAGTACGAAATGACATGCAGTCTTACTTCCCTGGCCTCTTTAGGCCTTGTTTACTTATCTGTCAAACAGGAGATAATAATAGTACCCACCAAATAAGATCATTTGGGACATTAAGTGGCATGATGAAAGGACATATAACGAGGGCCAGTAAGTTGTAGCTGTGATTACGATGTTATTCCTTCTCAAATATGGTTCTGGCCATTCATATTCACATACACATTTAGAAAACAATATCTGAACTACATTTTGGTAAAGGGCTTTAATTGTTGGTGCAGGATGCAATATAAACACCTGCCAGAAAGATTGAAGACTTTCTTTGCAGAAGGTACCTCTGCGTTCAAATATGCAGTCATTCATTTGTCGTTTGGTTTGCTCCATGGACATTTATAGAGCGCTTAGATATGCCAGACACTATGTTGGGTGTGTGTGGCTCCATCTAGCAGGACCTGTTTCTTTCTCCGCTGTGTCTCCGTTTTCTTAAGTAAAATGGATACAAGAATAACTTCTATTACATGACTTGCTAAAAAAGTGTTGAGAGAGAATGATCAAATGAAGCAAACTGTGGAATCATATTCTTGGTATTTCTGGATTTCTGGTACCACTCAGGGGCAGAAGTACATGGGCATTCCATTTCCTTGCCCATTACACTTATGTAGTACCCTCATCACTATAGGTAATTTTCTCAGGAAAGCGTTCACTCTGTTTGGGCTTGCTCAACAGCAATGTTAGATATCTCAGAGGTGGTTTCAATCCTTCCAGCACCAAATGGTCCAAACTGACTTAGCATCCTTTGCTGCAGTGGTTGACTTGTGCTCTTTTGGCAGCCACTGTCTGGTGGACTTATTATACTTGTACACATCAAAGATGGAAAAGGCAGGTGACTCAGCTGCATGAGCTCAGGGACCTGCGCATGCTGTATGAGCTTCTGTGTCAGAGCAGCTCCTTCAGATGGACAGTCTAAGAGTGGACAGTCCTTTTTAGCATCAATCCTGGCTACTCAGTGCTTATGGTTCTGTCCCTCAGGCTTTTGTCATTGCGATCACCTCCGACTTTATCCCCCGCCTGGTGTACCAGTACTCCTACAGTCACAATGGGACTCTGCACGGCTTTGTCAACCACACCCTCTCCTTTTTCAACGTCAGCCAGCTGAAGGAGGGGACGCAGCCAGAAAACTCACAGTTTGACCAGGAGGTTCAGTTCTGCAGGTAAAGTAATCTTCAGGAGGAGGGCAACAGAGGACCAGAGGCAATAGATCTAGATAGTTATGGGGATGACCTAGAATTACAACCCTGCACAACCTGACGATGTTTTAGACAACAGACCACATATATGGCGATTGTCCCCTAAGGTTATAATACCACAGTTTTACCATACATCTTTTGTATTTAGATATATTTAGGTACACAAATACTTACCACTGTATGACTGCCTACAGTATTCGGTACAGTAACATGCTGTGCAAGTTTGTAGCCTGGGAGCAATAGGCTATCCCTTATACCCTAGGTGTGTTGTAGGCTACATAGCATCTAGATTTGTATAAGCACGTTCTGTGATGTTTGCGAAGTCACCTAAAGATGCGTGTCTCAGAACATATCCCCATCGTTAAGCAACACACAACCGTACATCATTCTCCTTTCCCTCTGTCTCCTGCTCTCTCTCTGCAATTGTTATAAATCAGTTGTTATAAATCAATTTTGATGACTCAAAAAATATTTATGGACTGCCTTTTTCTAGACACGTGGAGCAGACAAAGAGCCTTGTCCTCACCATCAGGGGGGCTATGGTCTGGTTGAGAAGAAAATAAGCAGAACAGATAGGAAATAGTAGGTTATTTGCTGAGCTTATGTATGGACCATGAGCATTGTGGGTGCTCAGAGGAGAGGGAGATTACTTGAGGGACTAGAATGGAAAGGGTGGGCCCCCTGGAGGGGCTGCTAGGAGCTGTAAGACAGAAAAGAAAAGCATTCTAGGTGGGGACATCATCATTATAATGTGATACAATAGGAAGGCACTGGACTTTTTTAGTGTTGTGGAATTATAGGATAAAGGGAAGGTTTAGGGAAATTGATCTGGTCTCGGTGAGGACAATGGGCTAGAGTTGGTAGGACCCAGGGAGGGCAGCTGGGCTGCTGCATCATTTAGACATGAACCGTGCTGGGCGTAGACCAGGGTGGTGGGAGGAATTACGATGAGGGGAGAAGATGAGCTATTTCACATGAAATATTGCAGAGTTGGTGACAGTAGACATAGGAGAGTGGCTGAGCTAGCATTATCTCCAGTTTGGACTGAAGTCAGAGGACTGGGAAGTGGTCACATTGATAGGGAGAGGGAAGATGCTGAGAGAGTCTACTTTTATGCTACATATGATGAATTTGATTTCAATCATGTTACATTTAAAACGATGTTAAGAAATCCAAGGGGCCATTTTCACCCAACTCCTTGACACACTAAGCTGGGTTTCTGGAGACGTCCAGCTTAGAGTCCGGATTGAAGGCCATCACCACAGGGGTCACCAAAGCCCCAAAATGGAAAACTCTCCATTACTTACCCAAAAGGGCAAATGCAGAGAAGACGAGCACAGGGGAATAATTTATTCAACCTGTTTGTACCCTGGTTAAAAGATGGTCCCAATAAAGCACTTGATGCAAGATCCTACCTCATATATATGAATCAGAATAACTAATTACACCAATAACAAAGGAGAAGGTACTGTGGGACCAATATAGGGCTTTCTTAGACCATCCTCAATAATATTTGATGAAATATGAAAGCAGTGTTTTCAGCTGTGTTTGCAGTGGTGATGACCCTGGGCATGTCTGCCATGCTTTCCCACCTGGGACCCTGGTGCCCAAGGCCAGCCTTTTGTAAAACAGCCTCTTAGGTTCAGATTTGCGGTCTGAGACCGTGAACGAGAGAACACCAATTGGTTTTCCCAACCTGGGTGACTGAGTTAACCAACTGTACTAATCTGTGGTTTAAATAGAAGGGTGTTCTGGTTCCAGGAACAAAAACTTCAGGGTTTCACTCTAGTCAACCAAGAAAAGATAAAAAAAGAGGAACCAGACCCAAAAGTGGATGAAGAAATTTACTCATAAGTGTCCATTTATGTTAGCCTAGATGTTTCAGGATTTTTCACATCTGGGCCTATAAAGAGTCTGACTCTTATACTAAAATCACATTGCAGGCAGATTTGCTGCCAGGCCATGCGCTGCCTGGGGGCCCCTCTGCATGGTTCGCACACTAGACTGTCTGTCCATGGTGCTGGACTTGGGTCTGCAGACCCCAACGACATAGTTCCACAGTGCAGTGGGTCAGGAACAGCTCAAGGCCTTTCCAGTAGCATCTAGGTCTTCTCTAGGCAGGGTCTAAAACTGACATCTAAGAGCGCAGGTCTCCACCTCCATCTCCAGTGAGAGGCAGCACCAGTGTGACTTGTGTGCAAAAGCCAGGCTCACATCATCTGTGTCTTTAGTTGCTCTGGAAGCACTTGTCCTCACGGAGCACAAGGGTCTCTGATCTTGCCCTTGACCATCAGATTTTCCACTAACACCTGTGAGTATGCTTTTCAGATATATCTGGCTTAAATTAATAGGGATTTTTTTTTTTTTGAGACGGAGTCTCGCTTTGTCGCCCAGGCTGGAGTGCAGTGGCCGGATCTCAGCTCACTGCAAGCTCCGCCTCCCGGGTTCACGCCATTCTCCTGCCTCAGCCTCCCGAGCAGCTGGGACTACAGGCGCCCGCCACCTCACCCGGCTAGTTTTTTTTTTTTTGTATTTTTTAGTAGAGACGGGGTTTCACCATATTAGCCAGGATGGTCTCGATCTCCTGACCTCGTGATCCGCCCGCCTCGGCCTCCCAAAGTGCTGGGATTACAGGCTTGAGCCACCGCGCCCGGCCAATAGGGATTTTAAATGGTCCCTATGGAAAGTTGAGGGTAGGTCTAATCTCAGGCAGGTTTTTATTCAATCCAGTCTGCCCAAATCCAGTCTCTGCCCACCTCCCAGTTCCACTGCAGTCAATGTTGACTGTGTTTTTGAGTTCCATATGATTGCCAGGAACTGTGGTGAGAAATAAGGAAAATGGGTGCTATTCAGCCAAAACAACCAATGTCCAGGACACCAGGTGTTGTGATTATGTGTGGATCAGATTGAGCTTTCTTGTATCTGCCTTCTGAGTCGCTGGATTTTTCCAGCCAGCTGTGAGGCTCTGATAATCATCTCCCCATTATTCCCATGCAAGTAGATAAGATCATGACTTGGTTGTGGCCTGTTTTAGAAAAAGGTCTGACACTGAGTGGCAGAATTATCAGTGGGCACATGCATAGCAAGTGCACTTTCATTCTGTATTTCTGCCAAGAAAATTTATTTGCAGAAAACAAATCATCGCAAGATCAAGCTGAAGTGACTTTGAAGCATCCGTCATTTTTGCTTCCCCTCTCTCAGTACCAGTGAGGATTACAGATTCATTAGGCAAATACTTTTGAGACGCTACTAAAGGCTTGGCCTTGGTTATGTAATAGGGAGCAAGACCTAGTGCCTCCCTCGAGAACTCTAGATGGAGCAGGCAAGTAAGCAAACAAGGAATTAAAATTAAAATAGAGCTTTAATGATTGACAATAGGATAACAACAGAGAGCTAAGGGATCCCTGAGGAGGGAGGCCCTGCACCTAGCCCAGACTTAAGTGTTGAGGGGATGTTTCAAGGGAGATGAAACCTGAAGAATGGCCATGGAGATGATCACATGGAAACTCCCCACTCATGTGGCCACATCAGCCTGGCTGGTAAGCAGGGTGGGGAGGGTGGTGGGCCACGGGGCAGCAAGGGCTGTGTCAGGTGGTGACGGAGGTTCCGAGAGAATACTGTATTCCAGGGAGATAGGCTCAGGTGAGAGGGGTAAGCTATGAGAGAGGAGGCTGAAAGAAAAAACAAACTCCATGTTAAGGAGAGGATGCTGGTCCTGTTGAGGTGCGTGGAGCCTCTCGTAGGGTCACAGGGTACCACTGCAGGTGTTTCAGAGGGCAGTGATGAGATCAGGCTTTTTATTGGTGTTATGTCTGTGCCTACAGTGTGAAGACTATGGGGTTACACTGAGGGTTCCGTTTAACATAAAGAGATGCCCTACTGTGAAATGTAGGTAGATGTTCAGAAAATAGGGTCAGCAGGTGATCTAGACATAATATGTCAAATAGGCGTGCTCTGGGGACTACGTTTCCTAGATTGATAAGGGTTGTTGATGGAAATCTCTGCCTCATGTGAGTCCCGTCCACTGCCTGCTGTGTGAACTTGTCTGGGTCACTCAATTCTCTGGAGATTTAGAAAGCAGAGGCATAACCTCTATGATGTCTTTCTGAGTCAGGAATTGAGATGCTTGAGATAATTCCATATACATTTATATGTACATGGAAGACAGAGAGAGAAAGAAAGAGAGAGGGGAGGAGGAGGAGAAGGGACTGTGATAGAGGAATATTTTGAGAAACAGAGATAACTCTTCAGCTAGTCCTAGAGCCAGTTAAAACTGCTTCCGTGGTGGGAAACGAGGTTTGCCATGATTTTCTGGCAAATAACGTTGGGAACTTGTTGACCCTTCTTATTCTTAGCTTTCAGTGACCTCTGGAGATAAATGTGGTCAAATAAAACTGAGGTCTGCGGCTCCAACCCAGCCTCGCCAGGGATAGAGGTATCTTAAAAATAGCAATAAAAGTTAGGACAAGTCTCCGGCTGCCCGTTTGAGATGCATTCCCAGCATTTTGGAGCAATGCTTGCCTCAGTCATCTGACTGCTCTGGCAGGGCTGCTCCGTAAACAGTCCCGTGACATCAATCTGCAGGCACGATTAGCAACCATTTGACAGGGTCGAGGGGCCGCCACATCCTGGAGGACGAATGTGGGCTTGACTTCCCAGCTCAGCTGGAACAGGGCAGAGAGATCCTGTCTCAGAGCTTGAAGAGCCTACCCGGGCATGGTCCACCCAACGGGTCTGCTTGGAGGTGTTTGTTGAGCTTCCAGCAGCAGCTTCTGTGGATGGCTCCTGCCAGGTTTTCCTGCAGGTCCTAAGGGCTTGCACACCTCATATCCTGAGAAAAGCCTTTGAAGAGGGTGCTCCCTTCCAGCCCATGGCTGCCTCCCCTCTGCTCCCCACTGAAACCAGAGGCTGTTAGCTTTTCTGGGTGTCGTCTTTCCTGATTCTTATCAACCACTGGATTGACATGCTACTCATTAGTTCCTAATTGCCTGTACTGTTTTCCTTTGTTAAGGGCCAGTTCCAGAAGGCAGTCTTAAGTAGCTCAGATGGTATGAAAATATTGTATGTAGTTGTGTTCAACATTAATATGACATTAATTTCCACCGGGGCTGTTAAAATGTTTTTTACGCGCCGCTATTTGGAGTTGAGAAATGCATTTACTAGCTGATTTATTACATCACAAAAGCTCATTAAAAAGCTGTTACTGATCGTTGACTTCAGCACCATCCCTGCCCACAGTGACTTTGTGTTGTGATGAGTTGTGGCAGATGTCACTGTCACGAGTCACCCTGCAAGTGAGGACAGGATGAGGACATCTGAGCCCTGAGTCTCTCTCCTCTCTGTACCTCAGTTTTTTCATCTGTAAAAATGGGGGCTTTGGAATAAAAAAATCTTCAAAGATTCTTTTCGAAAAACTTCAGGTTTAATGACATGTCATTTATTAATCTAGTTCTACAAAAATTCTAAACATTACAGGCAACCACTCCACCTCTGTTCTGCCTCCACCCTAACCCCTGCCCAACCCAGGCATCCTTCCGACAGTAATAGGGTTATACTTATGGGTGAATGTTTTCTAGGCATTTTTCTATGCATTAACATGGTATTAACTTGTAGAACTTTTAAGGTATTGTTTTCATTTTACAATGAAAGATATTTTGAGTTAATGGAAATCTTATTTAAGTCATGTACAAATTCAATTCAATCAATGTGATTTTTCACAAAGTTAGAACAATCTAGATAAAATATTAACATAATTTTAAAGCTAAACTATTAAGTTGATTTCTGTGTCAGTTTCATATATGAGTCTGTCGAAATTAACACTATAATTTTGCTCAGGAAAGCTTAATATAAAAATGTACTTGAATCAACTGTGCATTGCCATTAATTACGTTCATCTTTTACCATTTTGAACTTTTTAATTATAAAAGTAATTCCATAGACACGTATTATGTATGTATATGAGAAGAAAAGGGTCACTTCTCAGCTCCCATCCCAGCTGTTCTCTCCCAGAAGAAACTTGTGTTCATTTTCTGCAGAAGCTCCAGAAATCATATTCACATAGATTGTCTTAATTCTCACAGCGTCTTCCTTTAACACGCAAGGTATACGCACACACAGACACGCATGCACGCACACATAGACACGCACACACACACAGACACGCACGCACGCACATCTATTCATTCACTCCTGGCTGAGATTGAGACAGCTCCTGTATGCTCAGCACTGGGATACACATTTTGGGAGCTGCACTCTGTAGATCCGGGACCTAGGTTCGGAAATGTGGAATGACTTCCTCGGGCTCTTCAGTAAGTGGCATAGCTGATCCAGATGCAGACTAGGTTTTTTTTTTAGACAGGCTAGCTGTCTCATTATTGGAAGTCTCTCCCTATTAGAAAACTCAGGGGAACTCTCAAACTTTATGTTAAGCCTCAAGGAAAATGAAGGAGGACTGGAGGGGTGAGGGTGAGATCCAGGAATGTCCCTAAAATAATATGCCGGGGATTAAACTCTGCATCTCTTTGGGGGCCACGGCTGGCAGCTGCAGGAGGCTGCCCAGATGTAGGGGCTCACCCAATGCTGGGGAACTCAGTGGGACTTTGGGAGACCCGAGCTCCCCAAGCCATGGGAACAGGTCTGTTGTGGAGCTGTCTTGTGGCCTCCACCCACCAGCCAGCACTTGTCCGTTTCATGCTATTTACCTGGACAGAGGTCCTGAGAGAAGCCCTGTGCAGCTGTGCCCTTGGCTGACTCCTGATTTGCACTAAAACTTACAGCATTTAGTGCTTGCATGCTCAAAAATCCTCCTGGAAAGCTAGGAGGAACTGGAAGCCGTGGTCTACATGCTCTGTCGTCTTTTAACCGAAAAGGTGTATTCCATAAGTAACTTCCAGTAAAAAGAGAAAGAACAGCTGCTATTTATTGGGTCCTCTGATGGGCCAGATAGTGTGCGGAGCACTCGATGTTGACCCTCCGTCTTCAGAACAACTCTGTGGTGGAAAGTTCAGGCCCATTTTATAGTTGAGAAAGCTGGGCATCAGAATGTTAGGTAACTTGCAAGAGGACAGAGAACTACAGTGCTGGTCGGGGCTTTCAACCCCTCACCTGCTGCCTCCAAAGCACAAACTGTTGCCAGTGCTAAGCACTGTGTTTAGAAACAAAACACTCAGCATCACAGTGGTGGAAGTAATTAGGTTGATTAGCCACTCTCTTTGGTGAACACTTCTATTCTTAAAGCTAATTATCTCTTGGTTTAATTAGTGTCTTCTGAGTTACTCAGTGAAACATTTGATAAGCCTGACTTCTTAGGGTAAAATTTAAAAACAATTGTGAAATCTGAACTTACATTGGAATGTAAACAGCGAGTCATTTACCTGGTGGTCGGGGCTTAGGAGAATCAAGGTTTTTCAAACTATGAGTCATGGTTCATTAGTGAATTATGAAATCACTTTAGTGGGTCATGATCGGCATTTTAAAGAATAGGGTGGGTTAGGATCAGATAGAGTAGAATAGGAAAATACTAGTGCATTGCACACAGCAAAGTATGTTTTGTGTAGTTTTTATTGCAGTCTGTGTATGTGCATGAGTGTAAAATGTATTTCTCACTGTAGGTCATAGTTTTTATAAAGTTAGCTTTGGAAAGAAATGTGAGCAGATGAATATTAAATTGCTCACTGTTCTTTTCTGTGGCATGGCTTTACCATCAGTTCCTAACAGAACCACACTTAGCCTGTCTGCATTCGAGCTATTTTCTGTACAGATCTCTGTGTTAATCTTTCTGCAGATCCTCGATTAGATGGATATGCTTGTTAGACTCGAAACATGTTTTAGACACTGAGGGAGGACAAAGTGACATTCCCAAAAGCTGGGGTGAGTTAATAGCAGAGGTGGAACCAGAATTAGATTATTTATGGATTCTTTTCAGACTGGAAAAAAGAGGGGTGAGCAGTGGCTCGCATACTGAGGTCAGCGAGCAGCTGTTCCTGCAGAGATGGAGCTAGAGAACAAGAGAAATGGACTTTGATTGTAGCAGTAGGGACTGGGCTGAACCTGGGGAAGGATTTCCCCATGGTAAGGAGTGCGTGTGTGTGTGTCACCCTCCTCTGGAGGTCTCTAGAAGAGTGAGATAAATTGCCTGCTGCCATGGCGTCCTGTCTGGAGGCAACAGGAGGATAGGTGAGGCTGAGGTTTTTCCCACCCCAAGATGTTCTCATTCACTTAGCCTCGCTCTCCCTCTCTCCCATCAGCAAGGATAATCTGGAGCTGGCCGTGTTTCTGTCCTCAGCTGAGGGTGGTTATGATGAATCCTGTGGTGCTCTGCTGGGCTGCAGTCAGCTTTGCTTTTCATCCGGATGTCAAACCAAACGTGCGGCAGCTGTGATCAGCTGTTGGGAGAGGGGGAGTCGGGCAGGGAGAGGGTAGCTCCTGGCCTCCTGCCAAACCCTAGTCGAGTCCCCAGTGTCCACTTCTCAGTTGTGTCTTTCTGTTGCTGACTCTTATCATTGCACCCTTTTCTATCTTTGTATGTGCATCTCTTTTCCTCTTCCTCCTCTTCTCTTCTTCTCTCATCTCTTTGGACAACGGAAAACCAACAGGCTTTTATGTGGGCCTTTTAGAGCAGCTAATTCATTTATGGCAGGAGAAGGACCAAAGAGCACCTACTTCTGAATGCCCCTACATTGTGGCCATTGGTAAGGTGCCCTATGATAACGGAAAGAAAGCCCAGATTCAGCCAGACTCACATTCCTACCCTGACTCTGCCTTTACTGGTCACGAGACCTTGGCCACACACTTCAACTTCTCCAAGCCTCAGGTTCCTCCTGTGTTATGCTGGGGTAACAATGCCTGCCTGAGGATGCTATAGTGAAGATGAAATGTGAAACCTTCCAGAAAAGCCCTTTGCTCAGGGACTGACCTGGGCGGAGTCCCTGCCTGCCTTCCTTGGCAGCCACTGTCACTGCTTGGTGGCCTGACACCACCCACCTCTTTCTGTAGCCCAGGACTTGCTTTGCTTTTATTGAGCAGCAAAGAGCTGTTGAATTCCATGGAGAAAACTGCTCCAGGAAGGGTCATAGTTCTGGTACCAGCCTCTTGTCATTATTCCAGGCTTAGAAAAATGTGAGTCTGAGGAAATGAGCTAGTTTTCACATGAATCATTCTGGAATGGGGGTGAAAAGGCAAGGGTGAGGGAAAACCCAAGGCTTCTCTGTGGGTCTGAGAAAGAGGCACGAGCTCAGGTCAGGCGTTAACATTTTATTGTTTAAACCGTGCAGACAGATCAGGAACATGATTAGCAAAACACAAGACTGATCAACTATGATGCTTCATGACCCTCCCATCCCAAATTCACTCAGCCTCCAGCTTGGTCTGGATCAGCCTTCTTTCTGGTTCCACAATGCAGCCATGAAACCAGGCCAGCCCCTCTGGTGGCTGTAGTCCTGAAGCATCTGGAAGGGGAAGAAGCCCGAGACTGCCTGCTGGTGTCTGCCTCTTCCCCGAGCCCCCTGGCTGCAGAGCACCATGCAGGGTGTCTGGGTCTCCCCTACCCACACAGAGGTCACAGGCTAGTGGGAGGCCCAGGTGGACCCACTGGCCTGGACTACCCTCAGATGCCCTGGGCTCCTTCGGGAGTTGAAGCCTGACACCAAAGTAAGCTTTGGGAGCTATTGGAGAGAGTCGTAGAAACATCTTTTTAGGACATTTCTAGGCTGACATTGGCTTTTTTGGACTTCAGTCCTTTTTGGAAATTTGTTGGTTAGGCCATAGATTTTGCCCACTTCCCCCTATTTTCCAAGTCAACGCCAAGGGCATGCATGCCTGATGCTCTAGCCAACCCTTGAGGTTTCACCCAGAGAATTACCACCCTGTTCTCCATCCCCTCCCGATCTTAACACCACATTTCTCTTTGGGCAGGTTTAAGGATTACCGAGAGCCGCCCTGGGCTCCGAACCCTTATGAGTTTTCCAAACAGTACTGGTTTATTCTGTCCGCCCGTCTGGCTTTTGTCATCATCTTCCAGGTGAGTTGTTGGGATAAGGAACAGCCCATTCAAATCCGAGCTGCAGGGGTAAGGATACTGCACTCATTTCTTGCACCTACCTCCAGGTTCCCATGGTACTCTGTGACATAAGAAAGCTTCATGTGTGGCAGGCAGAAGTGAGGGCTTCCTTCCTGGGTGAGCCAGGAGGACTCTTGAGAGGGCTTTCTTTAATGGGTGGACTTTGCAGACAGAGAATAAAACACAGTGTAAGGTTACAAGACAGATGTGGAGTAAGTTGCAGGGTGAAGATAGATTCCTGTTTAAACCTAAGGCTAAGAAAGGAAAGGGGCCATTGAAACCAGAGTCCCAGCCTGGGGCAGACAAACAGCCCCATCTCATCTCTGCAATCATGAAAGAACTCAGGTTTGGAACCTTTCTGCTTGCACTCTGGGCTCCCTCCTTTGTTAGTGTTGTTTCAGCCACTGAGACATCTGGTGGGAAGGGCCCCCAGAGCCGTCGAGCCATCCCTGAATGAATAGCAAACTCGAGCCCAGTGATTCCTATCTGGGACAATAGCCACAGCTCCAATTGCATCGCTGAGATTCTCTGAGCTCGAGGGCCCCCAATTCCCACTCTGGGTGCCCCCGGTCTTCAAGCAGGGCTGAAGAACGAGCCCAGATCCTTTTCTCTTTGGCTCCTTCAGGCTTTTGTATTCCCTGAAGGCAGATCTCTGGGGGGCTCTAAAGTATCCTGCCCCCAGACCCCGGCCCAGAAAGTGGAGAAGCCCATCGGCTAGTCTTTCACCTAAAGAAGACAGCCATTCTTCCTCTGGAGAGATGGGGGCGATATGTTTGAATGATCACTCAGACATCCCGTGCTGCCTCACACCCCAGAGTCTCCTCACTTTCCCATATGTCACATGTGACATTCCACTCACGCCAGAAGGAATGAATTGAGAGGAAGAGTGTGTGACTTGGTGAAGCAGCTCGCAAGCACCCAGGATGCCCAGGAGCCTCTGGAAGCAGCAGTTGGTCCCCAGCGTCTTCCCCTGAACCCCTAGGAACATGTAGGGTTCAAGGGCTCAGTCACAGTCCCAGAGGGGAAAAGGCATGTGAGTGCGTAACTGGCAGCCAGAGAAGAGTATCACAATGGGAGGAGTGTGTTGGGTAAAGCTGGGTGAAATGTGGCTTGGGGAATTGGATGGGAATCAGATGCATTCATTGAGCCATGCCACGCATTGCTGTCATGTATTCATTCACTGAGACAGTAAATCCTCCAGGGAGAAGCAGTCCTAGCCTACCGTGTGCACCAGCAAAGGGATGTGGCTTAGCAGCCAGAAGGAAGACTACTGCAAGTGTGCGCCAAAGCCTAGACCCGATCGAGGCAAGCTGGACGCAGGGGTTCCCAGCGAGGCAGGGTTAGCCGGGGTGGCTGCAGTGACTGAGAACGGTGTAAGGTCAATGTCAGCAGTGCACCGGGTCAGCGAAGGCCCGAAGTCAATGCGAAAACCCCAAGTCCGTCTCTAGTGTAGAGGATAGAGAGAGCCAGATGGAGGGAGGAGAGGAGCAAGTGGCACAGTGACAGCCCAGGAGAAGCCACTGGGCTTTGTCGCCACTTTCTAGAAAACCACTTTCCATTTTCTAAAGCATGGAGGGCCTGGAGGCTTAGAGGCCAAGAAGCAAGAACTGGACACATGGGAACACTCTGAGGATGGTGTGGGGGCACAAGTCCTGGTGAAGGGAAGAAGCAGTAGCTACTACTGACGGAGTCCTGCTCTGTGCCAGGCACTGCCGCAGATGCCCCACACGTATTAACCCATTTCATCCTGACAGCCACTCCAGGGTAGGCACTGTTGCCACTGCATTTTATGGGTGAGGACACCAAAGTAGAGTTATGCTCATTGGTTGCGATCACTGGGCTGGTAAGTTGCAAAGCCAGGATTGACATGGAGGCATTCTGCTCCAGGGTCACCACCTCGCCGGGCCAGGCCTCTCCAACTCGGCCCCTCTCTGCTTGGCTTTCTGCAGAACCTCGTGATGTTCCTGAGCGTCCTCGTGGACTGGATGATTCCAGATATCCCCACGGACATCAGCGACCAGATCAAGAAAGAGAAGAGCTTATTAGTGGACTTCTTCCTGAAAGAGGAGCACGAGAAGCTCAAGCTGATGCATGAGCCGGCCTTGAGGAGCCCAGGAGGTGGGGATCGAAGCAGGAGCCAGGCAGCCAGCTCAGCACCTTCGGGCCAAAGCCAGCCGGGCAGCGTGATGTCGTCAGGTTCTCAGCACACCAACGTGTGAGCAGTTCAGCCTGCAGCAGAGGAGGGCACGGCAGCGGAGACACGCACGTGCACGCAAGCGCGTTCCTACCCCCACACGGCGTGCTGTCTGTCTGCAGGGGCCCGGCTTGATGGGGTCTTAAAGAGGGAATATGTGTAGAAAGAAAGAGGCTGAGAGAATGGGTGTAGGAAGGAAGAGAAATGATGCTACTTCTCAGAAACTTCAAGCTTAAGTTTCTTTTAGGTCCTCTTTTAAGCTGCATCCTTTTGAGGTATCGGAACCCCACTGGGGTCTCTCCACCGCAGAGTTCTCAGGCACTGCAAGCATTCCCACATGCCCTGGGGCACCCTCCTGTACTTCACCATCATTTCTGACTTTGACCAGCTGTAAGAGAAATGCAGTCAGGAGCACGGCATCCCCTACCTACTATCACTAGTGACTCAGAAAACTGAGTCACTTGCAATGGGGCTGCCACAGTCTCAGCAGATGCAAATTAAGTTACAGGGCTGAATGGTGCAGCCGCTGGACCTGATAGGAAGATGCAAAGGTCCAAACCTGGGCTTGTCTCCAGTTCACATCACAAAAACATTTGGAGCTAAATGCAAGTAACTGTCATTTTACGAAAGTTCAGATTTAAAATAATAAAATAAATGGACACGTTCTTTATAAAGATGCATCTGTTGTCTTTGATGCCTTGTCTCTCCGTTTCCTTCCTTCCTTCCTTCCTTCCTTCCTTCCTTCCTTCCTTCCTTCCTTCCTTCCCCCTCCCCTACTCTCCCCTCCCCTCTTCTCTCCTCTCCTTGCCTTTCCTTTTGGTATTTATTGAGGTTCTACTGTGTGCCAGGCATTGTTCTCAGACTGGAAATACAGCAGAAGATAAAAGAGACAAAATCCCTGCCTCATGAAGCTTACATCCTGGGGGAAGACAGACAGTAAGCTAAATGTACAGTGTTTTGGATAGTAATAAGTGCTATGGAGAAATGTTAGGTAAGACGAGTAGACAGGAAGTGTGAAGGCACAGGAGGTAAGGGGTTTACCATTCTAAATACAAATTAATGACAAACCCCAGATGGTGAAGAGGTTACATCTTGCAATACTAACATAATCAATAGGTAGCAGCTTCCCAGAGCGCCATGCTGAGAACATGATGCAAAGTCGGAAGCACGGGCCAGACATCACTCATCATTGCCTTTCCTACACCTCAGGCCCACCTGCTGCCCAGAAATCTGGTGCACAATCGCTTCATCCTAGTTCCTTGCAGGTCAGCCTGGCTAGAGTCCAACTGAATGCCTGAGTGAAAGCTGCAGGGGGGATGGTACTCCAGGGGAAAAATGAGGGCTATGGTTCTGCTGTTTCAGCACACCTGGCAATGTGCGGGCCTGTAGGTGCTGGCTGGTCACCAGTGCCGCCCATCACATTTCTGGTTCCCTCCTAGGAGCATGCAGAATTGCGTTGACTGCGAACCCGTACTCAGGAAAGCAGCTTCTTCTTCTGTGGGGATAACAGGACGTAGATGCAGCTCTTAGTGAGAACAGTAGGCTAACATGCTCCAGGCCACTCCTGGACAGGAAATCTTACAACCAGTTTTAATTTCCTCACTTTTTTTTTTTTGAGAGGGAGCTTCGATCTTGTTGCCCAGGCTTGAGTGCAATGGCGCGATCTCGGCTCACCGCAACCTTCACCTCCCGGGTTCAGGCGATTCTCCTGCCTCAGCCTCCCGAGTAGCTGGGATTGCAGGCATGTGCCACCAGACCTGGCTAATTTTGTATTTTTAGTAGAGACTGGGTTTCCCCATGTTGGCCAGGCTGGTCTTGAACTCCCGACCTCAGGTGATCTGACGGCCTTGGCCTCCCAAAGTGCTGGGATTACAGGTGCGAGCCACAGCATCCGGCCTCTCGCATCTTAATATGCAAACTTACCACTTGAGCTGAGGTTCAGACTACAGCAGTATGGAACATTGCACCATTTGACAACAGGCTTTACCTGATTTGGGGAGAGTGCGGTGACCAGTGGGAGGAAGATGTTATTGCAAGGAGCACTGATGACATGGAGATTCCAGACCTATCAAAGGAAGCAATCCCCAGGGATGACTGCCAGTGTGGGTGGCGTTGACATTTGCAGGAAGCAGTGACAGTCCATGGTCAAGGTCAAGGGCTGCCTCCACCGCCATGACACCCACTTGGCTCCAGTCGTGCTATCTCCAGGCCCCTTGGCTGCTCATGGCTGGTTCAGGACCCGCCTGTTTTTCTTCCTCTTTTTTAAATTGAAAGAAACATTTTTGTATCATCATAAAGGTTAAGCTTGCATACCAAGAAATATTCAGATAGTCCAACAAACAATGAAGCAAATAAAATCACCCATAATCCCCAAATCTATAATCGACATTGGCACTTACTGTGTCTTGGAGACTCTCATCCACCCACCACCCCCCCCCCCCGCACACACACATCTAATTTCTTTTAATCACAGTTATGCTATTTTAAAGCAGAAAAGTATCTTGAGACAAGTCACAATCAATTTGGAAGTTTATTTTGCCAAGGTGAAGGACATTCCCAGAAGGAAAGAACATGGGATCACAGAAAGTCTGTGGTCTGTGCCTTTTTCTGAAGATGATGTTGAAGGTTTCAATATTTAAAGGGGGGAAAAAGTGGGCTGGGGGTGGTAAAGGGGAGGGTGTGATCTCATTACTGAATCCACATGTTACAAGAGAAAAGGAGCAGGTAGGAGGACAGCCCATTATGTGTTTTTCTGGTGCTCAGTAAATCGGCATTTCCCGTAAGATAGGGTAAACATAGAGGAGCTGCCTAGCCTTTTCTCTGTAGCTCTCTGCTTCGGAACAAAAGGAAAGGCAGCTTCTTGCATGACTCAGCTTTCAGCTTCGTTTTTCCCTTCTGGCAGATTGCTCTGGGGTCCTGAGTTTTTATTTTCCTTTCATGGTATATATGCTGTCTTTTCATCTTTTTTCACTTCATGTATCTCATCCGTCCTTTTATTCCAATAAGCATAGATTCATCCAAAGTGTGTACTGAACCCCTACGTGTCAGCCTCTGTGAGGCGCTTTGGATGTATCACCCAACAAAACACAGATTCCTGCCCTCAGGAGCTTAGGCTCTGTGTGTGGGTCAGAAAGGCAGAGCCAACAGTGAGAGTAAACTATTAATACACAGTGGGTCAGAAGGTGATCACTGCTGTGCAAAAAGAAAAAGAAGAGCAAGGTAAGGGTATTGGTAGTGAGGGAACAGGCTCTCTGGCTGCCACCTCCAGGAACCTCCAGTGTTCAGCTGTCTGGCAGTTCTGGAACCCAGTCCATTCTGGTTTTTTTGGAAGCTTCATCAGTAGGCAGGATTGGTTAAATCATTGGCCATCCTTGAGCAACTTAACCTACAGCCCCTTTCCCCTCTCCAGATGTTAGGGGTGGGGCTGAAAGTCTTAACCCTCTGATGCTGCCTCCATCTTTCTGGTGACCAGCTCCATCCTGAAGCTACCCAGGGTCTGCCAGCCATCAACTCATTAGCATACAAAATGACACTTCACTTTGGGATTCCACTGATTTTAGGAGTTACGTGTCAGGAAACAAGGATGAAGACCAAGTGCGTACTTCACTATATTACAGACCAGAGGGAGATTTTCACTCGCGAGGGATTCAACTTTCTTCCCCTCTTCCACCAGAAGGAATACAGGAATTTTATAATTTGCCCCCATTCCCCAGGCCCAAAGTCTCAGCAGCACTCATGTTACTAGCTAGACCACCAGATGTGCTTGCTTTACCCCAGCAGCAGTAGGGCTTAGGCTAAGTAAAGAGAACTTTCCAAAGGACTTGCTAACCTGGGTGAAGACATGGTAGGTGCACTTTTAATTTAAAAATAAAGCAAACAACAAAGCCTCCTTCCCTGAGCTCTTTAAGGAAATAATGAAAAATTTTTATTCCATTGTGACATGCAAAAAAAAAAAAATTGTGAGCAAAAATCTGAAACACTAAAGAAAGAAAAAGATATTGTTCATTATCCAATTCCTCCTTTCTAGAAATAATAATAGTTAATATTTCAGTTTGTGTTCCTGTGGTATATGTACCATAACATTCATTGATTTGTAACAGCATTTATTTTGTTTAATTATAAAAGTGATCCATGCTCATTGAAGAAGGCTTAGAAAATGCAAGCAATAAAATGTCAATTGAAAAGTTTAAATTACCTGAATTTTTACCTCCAAGAGCTAATTTGCAATCAGTCTTTTCTTCTATTCACTCATTTTCATGTACAATTAATTGCAATCACTCCACACACATTAACTTGTAGACTTAGTTAACAGACAAATGTCTACCAGCCCCAGGTAGACGTTATTATGAAGGGTTTATTGACAAACAGTGTCTATCACTGAGTGGTTTCACCATTCTTAAGGAAAACAAAAATGGAATCAACTTGATGGTTGATTCAAATAAATAATCTTAAGGGTCTTTATGTGCTCTTTGTGAAAAAGAATAGCATAAAGTAAGAGATGAGACTTTCCTTCACGTGCTCTCCTTCACAGCCCTTCCAGATCCAAAGGGTCTATTATATCCCACTTGTGATGATGGAATTATTCTATCCTCAAGAAAGCTTTTAGAGATGCAGAAAATTATCACTACATCTCCGCTCAGTAAAATGGCCTAATTTTGATTTTCAGTAAGAGAAATGGGAGTTTTTTGTTTTGCTAACCCTCCCAGCACAATATTCTAATCTTGCAAGTGAGGTTAGTCATTGTTAAGAAAAATAGAAAGGGAATGTGCCAGTTGCTGTTCTGAGTGGTCATAAATTGTAGTAGGACATTCTGATGGATGCAGGAGGAAGATAAGGGGGATGGTCCTTGGAGGATCTTCCACCAGCCTGTGCACTGGGAGGAGGGGGTGGAGACTCGGGAAGTTGGAGCAGTTTGCAGAGGGAGGAGCCCAGCCTCCCCAGTTCCTGGGTGGTGACCTGGGATTCAATCTGTGAGAGGAGGGTCTGTTAACAGGACTCCTCTCACTCTGCTGAGAGATTCTTTCCTTTTCACCCAATAAACCCTGCCCTACTCACCCTACAATGTGTCCACGTGCCTAAATTATCCTGGGCATGTGACAATTTTTTTCTACAACAATTCCAGCAGGCTGTGGAAGGCATTTCCTGGAGAGAGAGAAAAAAAAAAAAAAAAGAATGAGATGGGAAACCAAGGGACAAATCTTTGCCCCATGGCTTATTTGAAATATATAGCCATGTAGGGTTTGTGGTTAAAAATGAATTGGGAAAACTCTTCGCTCTTTTTATATTGTCATATCTATCTCTTAGTTAACCTGAGTACACCTTCAGGTCAAAAAATATTAACAAGTTGGTGTTAAAGATGCCACCAAAGTCCCTCAGGACTTAGGTGCTCATTCCCCCAGCTGGTGATGGTCACAAGTGAGTCACTGTGGAATTGCCTCAAGTGTAAGGGAGTTGCCCAGGCCATGGTCACTGTCCCACTCTGGGGCAGCCCACATCCAGTGACTCATCCCTGCAGGGAGATAAGACCCACCCTGCCTTGATTCTAACTCTAAATGCTACTCCAGCTCCAGAGCTTTCTGTGGGATTGTCTGAGGCCTCTGTTGCAACATATTGCAGTTCAGCTTCTCCCTCTGCCTAATTCTGCTTCCCTCACTAAGCAGATGCCCCAGGAATCTCTAGCATGCAAGGTCTGCAGGTCTTAGACTCTGCTTTCCAGAGAAACTGACCTAAGACATGGGGTATTTGGGTGGTATATTCTCTGAGCATATACATCTCTGAAATTGCTTTTATGTTGGAACAATGACTTGGCTGGATTTACCATTCTCAGGTCACCATCCTTCCTTTCAAAACATTGTGGCTATGGCGATTAATCCACACTCTTCTAGGGTTTCAGAGGAAAAGCCTCTGGAAGAAGCCTGATTGATATGCCTTTGTAAGCCTTTTCCCCCTACTGCTTTGGTGCTAGTAGGGTTTTGAAATTTATTCTTGTAACTCAAAAATTTCACTGGGCTGTGTCTCCGTGTGAGTTTCTTTTATTTAATGTGCCTAAAATGTAATGATCGTATTTGATCTGCACAGTCACTTACTTTTCATCTCTGAAAAGTATTCTTCCAGTACAGGAATGGATCTCAGCATATCTATTCTGAGGTTTTGGTTACTTTGGGAAAACACTGCAGTTTTAACTGGGTTCTCCAGTTTTTAATCTTCAGCCCACCACCTTCTTTCTCAACATGTCCTTGTCCCATTCCCCTATACTTCAGGAGCACCCTCCTCCCAGTGTTACTCTTTTCTCTGTCTCCTTCCCCTGAATCAATCCATCTATCCTCCCCACTATGTTTTTCAAGCAGCATCTTGAGCTCTTACTCATATGAAACTCACAGTTCCTCTGGAAGAGAGTAGGGCTAACCACCCAAAGCCCTACTCGCCTGCACTTCTCTTGCCCATGGTGTCCTTACCTTTACCTGCAGCGTCTATTTTTCAAGACACATTCCTTGGCTAGTGAATTAGGAGGCTGGGCTGGGTAAGCCCTAACATTCATTCCTGTTCTGTCAGGTACAATCCAACAGGTTCTCCACAGTATGGCCGAAGTGAAGAGTGTGGCTCACTGTCAATGACTCAGTCTTACCTTCCACACTGCCATTGTCTTCTGCAACTCAGGCCCGGGGCGTTTGTGTCTCAGATATCCCAACCCAAATAAGTAGAGGTAATCAATGACCGTGATTCTCAGCCTTGCCCTGCCTATGGCAGTATCTGATCCACTCCGCTACAGCAGAGGGCGCCAGAGAGCAGAACCCACCACTTCAGGCTCAGCCAGGAAGGTCTGGAAAGCACAGCTTAATTATAACTGCTCAGAAGGCAGCTGTAATTAAAAAATTAAAAAATAATAGATGTTGCCGTGGATGTGGTGAAAAGGGAATACTTCTACACTGCTGGTGGAAATGTAAACTAGTACAACCACTGTGGAAAACAGTTACAGGGATTCCTTAAAGAACTAAAAGTAGGCTGGTTGTAGTGACTCATGCCTGTAATCCCAGCACTTTGGGAGGCCGAGGTGGGTTGATCACTTGAGGTCAGGAGTTCAAGACCAGCCTGGTCAACATGGTGAAACCTCATCTCTACTAAAAATACAAAAATTAGCTGGGCCTGGTGGCACCTGCCTGTAATCCCAGCTACTCAGGAGGCTGAGACAGGAGAATCGCTTGATCCCGGGAGGTGGGAGTTGCAGTGAACCGAGATTGTGCCACTGCACTCCAGCATGGGTGACAGAGCAAGACTCTACATCAAAAAAAAAAAAAAAAAAAAAAGTGAACTAAAAGATCTACCATCCAATCCTGCAATCCGCAATCCCACTACTGGGTATCGACCCAGAGGTAAAGAAGTCATTATATTAAAAAGACACTTGCACACACGTTTATAGCAGCACAATTCGCTGTTGGAAAAATCTAGAACCCAAACACCCATCAACCAACAAGTGGATAAAGAAAATGTGGTATATATATACCATGGAATACTACTCAGCCATAAAAAGGAATGAAATAATGGCATTTGCAGCAACTTGGATGGAGCTGGAGACCATGCTTCTAAGTGAAAGAACTCAGGAATGGAAAACCAAGCATTGTATGTTCTCACTTACAAGTGGGAGCTAAGCTATGAGGACGCAAAAGCGTAAGAATGAGATAATGAACTCTAGGGACTTGAGGGAAAGGGTTAGAGGGAGGGTTAAAAGACTACCCATTGGGTGCAGTGTATACTGCCCAGGTGACTGGTGCACCAAAATCTCAGAAATCACACCTGAAAAACATCCATGTAACCAAACGGCACCTGTTGTTCCCCAGAAACTATAGTAATCGTCATCATCATAAAAAGAAGGCAGCCCTATTTGCACATCTGGTGAGCTTCTTGCCCCCATCCTCTTCTTTCCTGTTCTCCTCTACGGCAGCAAATGAACCAGGCTTAAATCATTCTCAGGAATTGCATCCTGACCCGGTGGAACCCACTTAACTCTTCCACCTTCCCAAGGCTTGTACAGCTTTATCTCCAGAAAGCAAGTACGAGGCAAAAGCCAGATGGGAATTCAAAAAGACAGCTCTGCACATGAATTCAGGAACCTTCATGTTTTATTGCCCCTCCTTTCTCTCACTTCCTGTCAGCCTAACAGAGAGAAAAGTGGAGGACTGAGGCTTCCAAGCCAGGATGTCCTCTCTAATTAGGGAAATGAAGCCACAGGCCCTAAAGGAAAGAGACATTCTCTTGACACGGATCCCACATCATAACCTGCTCCTAGTTTTCTCCCAGCATGATGGACTCTGGTTGGCCTGCATCGAGTTCTTCAGAGTATGTGTCAACTTCTATCAAGAACCACATTTGCTTGGTCTGGGTGAGGCTGCTAGTTGAGAAACAGATGAGGCCCTAACATAGGCCTCCCTATCCTTTTAGATGGGCCTCATTCCTACTTCTCTGGGAAACTCTTCTTATTCCCTGCCCTGTCAACTTCACACTTGGCTTTCTTCTTTGCAAACTCCAGGCTTCTCTAGATCCACTTGTCTCTTTTGATTCTTTTTTCCTTCCTTGATTTCATCTGTCTTCTCAGTGTCCCCAGTCTCCTTCCAGATACCCCTGTAAAGTTCTTCCCCACGTAGGTGGACAGCAGAGGTACAGCACTTTTCCATGTACCTTATGTCAAAAGCAGGTCGTATCATGAACGTGGGCAGATCCTGGTTTTGTGGGGATAGAAGATCCTATAATTTTAGAGAGACTTTTAAAAAAAGCACCCACAATTATAAAATAGAATTAGGTGCAATTGTGAGTATTTATTTAGCATGAAAATAGAAATCACAACAAAATATAAATTTCAGGCTAATATCACACATGTCATCAGAAAACACAAATAACTTCACTTTTTATGAACTGACACATATGTTTATAATATTTCAATGCTTTCCCCTCCACCTCTTTGGCTGAATGCTCTTTGATTGCTTTTTCATAACAATATTTTCAATAAGGAGAAGAGAAGATAATTCAGTCTTTCTTCCAGCAAGTTTGATCAACATTTGCTTTGCATTTCTGATAGAAAATATCAACTTAGAAAATTTTCTTTCAGTTCCACACCTTATTATTGGTAATTTCATGTGAATCTTACTGTCAAATTTGGGAAAATGTCTATCGAGTTTTTTTTTTTTTTTTTTTCCTATATAAGCTCTAAGAAAGTTGTTTCTCCTCCACTATCCATATATCCTTAGAGTCCTGGGCACCCTTGAAAGGTGCCTTGAGGTCGAAACTATACTAGCTTCACTGTAAATGTACCTGTCATCATTAACTCTGTTTTATTTGGTCACTGAACTGAAGCCTGGAGGGGTTAAGCAAGTTACCCAAGTCACACAGCTACAAGGACTTCCACTCTGGGGTTTAGACTCCAGCCTGGGCTTAGGAATATGATGCTGCCCACCTTGGACTGCACAGGCCCCCCCCGGGTTCTCTGCTGGAGGCCCAAGGAGAAATGCCAGTGGACAGGGTGTAATAACAGTAATACCACCACCATTCCACCTGCTAGGAGCCACTTTCTGTGCTAAGAACTCCCCGTTCATCTCCACGTACAACCTTCACCAGCTTCTGTGAACAGTTTGTATTGACCATTTTACACGTACCTGGTGTGAACCACGTACAGCACCAACTTGGATTACAAGTCCCTCTTTTCCCCGTTCATCGCATGCATGCCCACATGGTTTTTAACAAAGCCAGATCAAGAGGTCATGCACATTTCCCTCTTGAGGTCTCCTGCCCTGGATTCATCCAAATTCCCCAGGGCGTATTTCATTCAGAGGAGGTTTTCAGAGGCTCCCCTAAAGAAATATCAGAAGAGTCTTCAGTCCTCTCTGGCAAACGTTCTGTGTGGCATATGTGGAGACACTTGCTCTCTCCACATTGATGCTCTTGACGAACAGATTTCTTTTCTTTCTTTCTTTTTTTTCTTTTTTTTTCTTTTTTTGTTACATGGATAAGTTCTTGAGTGGTGATTTCTGAGGTTTTGGTGCACCCATCACCCAAGCAGTGTACACTGCACCCAGTGTGTAGTCTTTTATCCCTTACCCCGCCACCCTTCTCCCTGAGTCCCCAAAGTCCATTGTATCATTCTTACGCCTTTGCATGCTCATAGCTTAGCTCCTACTTACGAGTGAGAACATACAATGTTTGGTTTTCCATTCCTGAGTTACTTCACAATGATCTCCAATTCCATCCAAGTTGCCATGAATGCCATTATTTAGTTCCTTTTAATGGCTGAGCAGTATTCCATGGTGTATATATACCACATTTTCTTTTTCCACTTGTTGATTGATGGGCATTTAGGTTGGTTCCGTATTTTTGCAATTGTGGATTGTGCTGTAAACATGCGTGTACAAGTATCTTTTTCATATAATGACTTCTTTTCCTCTGGGTAGATACCTGGGAGTGGGATTGCTGGATCAAATGTTAGATCTACCTTTAGGTCTTTAAGGAATCTCCATACTATTTTCCATAGTGGTTGTACTAGTTTACATTCCCACCAGCAGTGTGAAAGCGTTCCCTTTTCACCACATCCATACCAACATCTATTATTTTTTGATTTTTCAATTATGGCCATTCTTGCAGGGGTAAGGTGGTGTCCCATTGTGGTTTTAACTTGTATTTTCCTGATAATTAGCGATGTTGAACATTTTTTTTTTCATGTATTTGTTGGTCATTTGTATATCTTTGTTTAAGAATTGTCTGTTCATATACCTTGCCCACTTTTTGATGGGATTATTATTACTTTTTCTTGCTGCTTTGTTTGAGTCCTTGCAGATTCTGGATATTTGTCTTTTGTCAGATGCATAGATTGTGAATGTTTTCTCCCACTTTGTGGGTTGTCTGTTTACTTTGCTGATTATTTCTTTTGCTATGCAGAAGCTTTTTCGTTAATTAGGTCCCATGTTGATGAATAGATTTCTAATCACAGTGAAGTCATGAGCCACACTTGGGATCCAAGGTTGTCCCTATTGTGCCACAAGGACAAGATCCTGGAGGGTCTTTGCCTCACCACATACCATGCCAAATTCAGCTCTTCCCCAGGAACACCCAGCTCTTTGTATTAAGCCATGTTCACTAGCCTAAACTCCTCTTCCATGTGGAGACATCCCCTCCGAGGTGGATCCACTCTGATAAAGACTGATTTTGGATTAGGAGTTGGGTATCTTAGTGTCCAGGAGAATCATTCTAGTTCCTTCTCAGCAAGCAGCTCTCCAAACCAAGATGAATCTAAGAGATTGCCCATCTCAAGCTACAGAAGATCCCACTCTCTCTCCACTCTGAGTGGTGTATCATCCCACATTTATGTAAATGTCAGCCCTCACTGAACCTAGAGTCTCTCATCTGACTGGGCAGAGACGGCGTGTGGGGTGGAAGGAGAGAATTCTAACACTCTGTCACACACAGGCGAAGAAACGGAGGCTCAGAGAAACTCTGCCTCTGCTCAAGAACCCAAAGCCAGTGGACACCAGAGCCAGAAGTCAGACTGCACCCTGCCGCAGCCCAGAGTCTGCTCCTGACCCTCACTGGAGAAAAGGGAGAGGCGTATTTCTAAAGCTATCCCTGTTTGGGTGAAGTACGGCAACAGGTTTCACATGGTGATGAGGAAGCATACTAAAACACTGTCCGTTTCGGAGCCAGACTTGGGTCCTAGTCCCTGCTCTCCATTGACGTAAATGCCATAACTTCTCTGTGCTGCTTTCCCCATCTGAAGGATGGAAATCCCTTCCCTGCCTCCTTCTCATGGTTGTCTTTGGTAAGCCATAGAGCACTAGATCAGTATCAGGGAGGTACTGTAATGAACCCAAGCAAATCGAAGAAGACAAACACTATCATCAATGACCAGAATAAGTTTATGTCTAGTATAAGATCCATTGGTAGAGACTACTGTGGCCAATGATGAACTTAAAGTCCAGGTGATGCCAGTCCAAGAGGCGGGTGTATGTGCCAGGAAGTGGAACATTTGTGTGCGGGAACCATCTCTGCTGAGGACATGACACTGCCTGGTTAGTATTCTTGCCATCGCTATGTTTGCTAAACTCTATTTCAGGACCGGGTTTCCAGATGAGTCAACTATTGAGGAAGACCTCAACTGCAATGCCACTGCGCAGGATTCACTAAATAATTATTGTCTTTTCCCCCCAACTTCTGTTAACATGTCTTGGCTTTTAAAACAAATGTCTTGCTTTGACGTCGAATAAATATGTAGTGGTTTCTTAAAAACATTGCACTGACTTCATTAAAAACATATCGAGTGGTGCTCAAGTATAAATTTTAGTCACTAGACCATGATTTTCAGAAAATACATTAATTTAAACTAATTTTTCAAGGTTTTTGTGGTTTCCTTGAGTGGCTCCTTATACGTATTGACCAAAGAAAAGAGAGTTTATTGTGGGAGAGGGTAACTTCTGTATTGAAATGCTTCATCATTAAGACTGAAATCCCTCAGAAGAAAATCAGCTTTTCAACTGATTTTTGGATGATCTCTCTATAGCTTCATGACACATCTAGAAACCAAGAGGGTGACTCTAGACACACCACTTGTTAGAGATGCTGTGTTAGTCTGCTTTTTCATTGCTATAAAGAAAAACCCGAGACTGGGTAATTTATAAAGAAAAGAGGTGAATTTTGGCTCATGGTTCTGCAGGCTGTACAGGAAGTGTGGTGCTGGCATCTGTTTCTGGTGAGGTCCTCTGGAAGCTTCCAATCATGGGGTAGGTGAAGGGGGAGCAGGTATCACATGGCAAGGGAGAGGGCAAGAGAGGGGGTGGGACCTGCCACACTCTTTTTTCTTTAAAGTTTTAATTTGCATTTATTATGAATGAAATTAAACATCTTTTCATTTGCTTAAAATCCATTTTTATTCTGTATCCTTATATATATATTTTTTCTTTATACCCCTCTGAATTCTTTTTTTTTAAATTATACTTTAATTTCTGGGGTACATGTGCAGAATGTGAAGTTTTGTTACATAGGCATACATGTGCCATGGTGGTGTGCTGCACCCATCAACCCGTCATCTACATTAGGTATTTCTCCTAATGCTATCCCTCCCCTAGCCCCCCACCCCCCGACAGGCCCTGGTGTATGATGTTCCCCTTCCTGTGTCTATGTGTTCTCATTGTTCAACTCCCACTTATGAGTGAGAACATGCGGTGTTTTGTTTTCTGTTCTTGTGTTAGTTTGCTGAGAATGATGGTTTCCAGCTTCATCCATGTCCCTGCAAAGAACACGAACTCATCCTTTTTTTAATGGCTGCACAGTATTCTATGGTGTATATATGCCACATTTTCTTTTTAAACAACCAGATCTTGCATAAAGTCAGTGCAAGAATTCACTCATTATTGTGAGGATGGCACGAAGCCATTCATGAGGGATCTACCCCCATAATCCAAACACCTCCTGGCCCCACCTCCAACATTGGAGGTCGCATTTCAACATGAGATTTGGAGAGGACACACATCTAACCCCTAATATCAGATGCACACAGGTGCAGTTACATTCCAGGATCACTTAGTCAGAAAATGCCCAAGCACCTGTAAAGAGTTGGTGACTGAGGAAGAGTGTCTTGACTTCCCGACAAAGTGTCTTCCACTGATCAGCAAGGGTCTGCAGTGTCAAATCCATTCCTAGTAAAGGTGGAAATGAAGAATCAGATGCACATTAAAAAGCACCAACTCAGATAAGAATTTATATTTGGAAAGATATTACATAGGTATTTCTCTCCCTCCACTCTTTTTTTTTTTTTTTTTTTGAGATGGAGTCTTGCTCTGTTGCCCAGGCTGGAGTGCAGTGGCGTGATCTCGGCTCACTGCAACCTCTGCCTCTCAGGTTCAAGCGATGCTCCTGCCTCAGCCTCCTGAGAAGCTGGGATTACAGGCGCCCGCCACCACACCTGGCTAATGTTTTGTATTTTTAGTAGAGACGAGGTTTCACTGTGTTAGCCAGGATGGTC
Organism: Macaca fascicularis; assembly: GCF_037993035.2. Classification (NCBI taxonomy): domain Eukaryota; kingdom Metazoa; phylum Chordata; class Mammalia; order Primates; family Cercopithecidae; genus Macaca; species Macaca fascicularis. Next base: position 6,452,157 of record NC_088385.1, on the reverse strand, counting down.
TCGATCTGCTGACCTCATGATCTGCCTGCCTTGGCCTCCCAAAGTGTGGGAATTACAGGCGTGAGCCACCGCAGCAGGCCTCTCTGCCCCTTTTTAGTGGGATATGAAGGGGCTGGAATGTGGTTCTGAAAGCAAAGGGTCGGATAAAAGCATATCTCATTGTTAAAGAGATTTTTAAGAACAGAAGATACTGTTGTTTTTTTTTTAATAGATTACGCACTTTCAAAAGAGATTTGAAGTTGCTATTATAATAAATTTTGAAGTTGCTATTAAAATAAGCAAAATACAGCTACATGGGAGGCTGAGGTGGGGGATCGCTTGAGCCCAGGAGTTCAAGGCTGTAAAACACAATGATCACACCTGTGAATTGCCATGTGCTCCTGCCTGGGCAATGTAGCAAGACCCCTTCTCTAAACTAAAAACAAACAAAAACAAGATAGTTAAACCAGAGAGAGAGATCAGAGACTACACTGAGTGTGTCAGGTAACTGACAACAGGGTTATCAATTCACTAAGTTCACTAAAACAACAGAGGTTACACTGCTTTGCTGAATATCTAGCTGGGTCCTTTGAATACACAATCTCTGTTGTTCCAGCAGGAGCAGTGCCACTCCAAATCGGTTGTGGGTCCTGCCGCCGAGCCTTCCCCATTGCCCAGCTTTTATGGGGTGGCCCACCCCTGGCCTGGCCTCCCTCTGCATCTGTACCATCCCCACTCGGCTGAGCTCTGTGCCTTTCCTTCAGCTTCATGCCCGGGGTTCCTTCCACAATCTTATACCAGCTTCATCCCCTGTCCCTGGGCATGCCCTTTCCTGGTGCTCCTTAGGACTATAGGGAGACTTCAGATCTGCTGGTCATGGCCATGTGGCACAGCCTTGGGGCTCCACCAGCTCCCTCAATAAACTTCTCCCCCATCACCTCCTTCATTCTGTGAGGGGAACTCCACAGCAAGTGTGGGTCTGGGGTTGGAAGGGCTGTGGAGTGAGAGTGAGGAAGGTGGATAGGGACCAATTCATTGGGACCAGTTTTATAGCAGGCACATCATATACATTATTTCTAATCCCTGCAACACCCATACGTTAAACATTAACTCTATTTTATGGATGGAAAAGCTGGTGCTCTAAGACACTCTCGAACTCACCCACAGGCAAGTAGCTAATACATTCAAGAGCCAGAAGTGAAACCTTGGTCTGTCTCATAGGCCATGCCATTTCCTCAATGCCAGCCTGCTACCAATTTTCTTCCTGCCCTATTTTCCACTATTTAATTGCATGAACCCTTTACTGTCGCCTCTTCTTCCCTCCCTGTGCCTTCACTGCATCTGGAGTGCTTGTCTGGTTTGCTGCCACGTCGCAACCCCTGGTTTTACCCTGACCTGTGGTTCCCCACTCAAGGCTGCTCACTTCTCGGCCACACAGTGAATATCTGGCTCTTTCCTTTATACCATATTTCACAGACTTGGCCACAGCCTTCTCACACATTCCCTTGTTCTTCAAGCTGCTTCCACCAACCCCATGCTGCTTTGCCTGGGCACTGGCAGCTTCACAGCAGAGCTCCCACTCAATGGAAAGGTACACACGGCCCACTCATCTGCGTGACTTCCCTTAAGGGAAATGGGCGTACATTCATTATCATTAGGATCTGAAGCCTCATACTGTGCCTAGAACAGTCACATGGTTGATGCTCAGTAAAGATTGGTTGCTGCAAGAAAGGAAGGCAGGAAAGGAGGGAGGGAGGGAAGAGGAAACGTGGGGCTGGAGTTGCTGTGGGACATTTAGGAGGTGGGTCCATGACGAGGCTTTCATCAGAAAGCAACAGTGCTCTCCTCTTCCCAGGCCCAATGCATCTCTCTTCCTTGCTACATCAGAGAGATCGAAAGTTGACATTTGGTTGACACATAACAGCAGGAACATCCCAGGGACTAAGAATATGGAAATACTTTGGTATTAGATTGTAAATGGCTGTTACCCCACAAGTACTCCAAGTGTGCCCCTAGACCATTCCAGCTCCTCCCTGGAGGCCCCCCTCGTCCTCCCTGTGATCCTGGAAGGACATAAAGGAGTGATGCTTATCACAGCAGGTGGGCTCTGGATCCTTTCATTGCTAGGTGTTTAGACTGCACCAAGTGCAAAATGTTAAACTGTCTCCACACACAAAGCTACCAATTCCTGGATACCTGATCCTGGAAGTCCCATCAATTCCCACTTGCCGTCTGCCCTGCCCCATCCCACACTGGAGAGTTGCCCCTTCTTGGCTCAAGGCTCTTAAGTCACTGCAGGTGGTCAACATAAACAAACCTGAGTTCATTCCAAAGGAAACAAGTGGGGTAGCTGCCTACCTGCGCTTTGATTCCAGAACAGTTAGATCCAAGAGGAGAAAACCTTTGGCGTCTGTCAACTTGGCTTCTCGGTGGAAATCTTATCAAAAAATGTTGGACCTTCCAGATTTCCTGATAAGACTAGAGTGAAGACAAAGCTTTGTGTGTCTCCAGTTCCTCATGTCCCCCTCTTCCCCATACCACCTCCCCAAATGCTAGTAATTATCATTTCTAATGTAATCCTGTGAAAATGTATTAATTACAGCCTCAGAGCCTTAGAGATCCTCTGCCTTTATCATGTTCCAGTGAATTTACTCGGAGACAGTTGAGGTCTTTTCCAAGGGCTACCAAGTGGCTAAAATACATCTACACTGATGGCAACTTACGTTTTCTTAACACTCATCATGGATTTACATGCCGAGAAGCCCACTTTAATGAACACCTGCTATCTTTTCCATGCAATAAATTGTTTCCAGGAGTGGGAGGACAGCGCTTATAGCATTTCCCCTGACTACACTTAATTGATTTCCACCCTTTCTCTCCCTCCTGCCAAGAAAGGACCCCAAGATGCTGAAATGTGCCAAACTTTGGCCTGGTTGGTGGTGGCATGACTCAGAGACACCGATGATTCCAATGGCTTGTGGATTTCTCTGTAGGTCACCTCACTCATCCTTCTGCCTCCAGGTCAGGAACCATATCAAACTCATCCCAGACTGGTATGACAGAGACTAAATGGGGAAATGAGCTCAGGGCCTGGAAGAAATTAGTCTGAAATGAAAGGAAACCATATTCTGAGTAAGAGAGAATGGCAACTGGAACAGATAAAAGAGACCAGCCTTTCGACACGAACTTGCCCCAGCCTCCAGCCAGTATCATGATAACCTTGGCAAAGGTGGAAACAGTGTTCAAAATACTTGAAATATTTGAGGGGGGCAAAAGACTAATATTTAGAACTTAAATTCAGAATTTATTTGATTCAAAATTGTTTTTAGGAAGTGGAATTCCATGCCACTATGAAGTAGGTCTAAGGGTGTGGGCTGGCTTGGGTGGGAAGCAGCAGGGGTGGGTGAGTTCTGTGGTGAGTCCTGCAATGCCAGCACCCCAGATGGGCAGGCCCCATGGCTTCCTCAGCCATGCCAATCTCCTGCACATAAGGCCTCCCTGCTCAAGGGTCTTTTGCCGAGATCCTTACATTGCTTGTTCCTGTGCTTTATTTGGTTCTCTGCTCAAATATTACTTTCTTAGAGAGGCCTTCCCTGGCTATCTTCCCAGGGTACCTCTCAGGACTTAGGACTGTACATACTGAAGACATGGTCCATACTGGGGAGACAGACCCAGGGAAGACCACACAGCCTTGCAAATGGGTTTGGAGCCAGACATTCAGGAAATCCTGGGGTCCTGGGTATATGCAAAATGGTTTAGAAGGGGGTACTTCTCACTGTGTGGGTAGGGGCATGTCTGGAAGGCAGCTGGAACAAACACACAGCTCCTCTGGCAAGGATCAAGCAGTAGTACTGGTGCTGGCTCCTCTCCTCAAGGCCACATCAGGGTTGCCAGGTGGCCTCTGCTCCAGTCATCCTTTCATTCCAGGAAAAGTAAGGAGGAAGTGGAGAGTAAAATAGGAGACTGCCTGCTGAGTTAGACTCCTTTCTAAAGGAATTTTCTGGAAGCCCCACCTGAAAACTTCTATCTACATATTATTGTCCAGGACTTAGTGACACAGCCACCCCTCTCTAAAAGGGAGTCTGGGAACAGTAGTTTTCTTTGCTGGACACATTGCCACGTCACCTTACAAAGGAGGGGTCTATTGGTGAAGGAAAGAGGAAGATAGATTTTGCAGAGGCAAGCAATAGTCTCTGCCCCCTTCTTTCTACTTCTCCTGGGCCTTTAAATACAGGAGGAAAAGGCTGAGCTTGAACTTGATGGTAAGTGAGACAGGAATGCTAGTGGGAGGTGATTCTGCTAATCCAGAAAGAGGCAGGTTACACCAAGTGCTGATGCCATGCTCAGAGTCTCAGAGGCACTCCAGGCTTGGCTTATGAGGCTTCAGGTAGATGCATGGCTCTTGTGCTGTGAGCTCACTATGTCAAGGACTTTTATATGCAGTTGACCCTCGAACAACATGGGAGTTAGGGGCATCAACCCCTTGCATAGTTGAAAATCTGTGTATCACTTTGGACTTCCCCAAAACTTAACTAACAGCCTACTGTTGACCAGAAGCCTTACTGATAACATAAAAAGTTGATTAACAGGGTACTTGATATAATTTCAGTTTTCTTAAAAGAAGTCTTATTAATAACATAAAAAGTTGATTAACAGGGTACTTGATATAATTTCCGTTTTCTTAAATTTACTGAGACTTGTTTTGTGGCCAATCATATAGTCTGTCTTGGGGAATGTTCCAGGTGCTGATGAAAATAATGTATATTTTGCAGTTGTTGGGTAGAATGTTCTGTAAATGTCTGTTAAGCCCATTTGTTCTAGGGTATAGATTAAGTCCATTGTTTTTTCTTTGTTGACTTTCTGTCTTGATGACCAGTCCAGTGCTGTCAGTAGAGTATTGAAGTCCCCAATATTATTGTGTTGCCATCTATCTCATTTCTTAGGTCTAGTAATAATTGTTTTATAAATTTGGGAGCTCTGCTGTTAGGTGTATATATATTTATGATTGTGATATTTTCCTTTTGGACTGATCCTTTTATCATTGTATGATGCCACTCTTTGTCTTTCTTTAACTGTTGTTGCTTTAAAGTCTGTTTTGTCTGTTACTGAAATAGCTACTCCTGCTCACTTTTGGTTTTCATTTGCATGGAATATCTTTTTCCACCCTTTTACCTTAAGTCTATGTGAGTCTTTATGTGTTAGGTGAGTCTCTTGAAGACAGCAAATACTTGGTTGGTGGATATTTATCCATTCTGCCATTCTGTATCTCTTAAGTGGAGCGTTTAGACCATTTACATTCAATGTTGTTATTGAGATGTGAAGTTCTGTTTTATGCATCATGCTACTTGTTGCCTGAATACCTTAGGTTTTTTTCATTGTATAATTGCTTTATAGGCCCTGTGAGATGCTTTAATAAGGTTGTATTTTGGTGTATTTCAAAGTTTTGTTTCAAGATTTCAAATTCTTATCATTTTTGATAGTGCTGGCTTGGTTGTGGTGAATTCCCTCAGCATTTGTTTGTCTGAAAAAGACTTTATCTCTCCTTCATTTATGAAGCTTAGTTTTGCTAAATACAGAATTCTTCACTGGCAATTATTTTATCTGAGGGGGCTAAAGATAGGACGCCAATCCCTTTTGGCTTGTAGAATTTCTGATGAGAAATCTGCTATTAATCTGATAAGTTTTCCTGTATAGGTTACCTGATGCTCTTGCCTCACAGCTCTTGAGATTCTTTCCTTCACATTGACTTTTGATAATCTGATGACTATGAGCCTAGGATATAATTATTTTTGCAATAAATTTCCCAGATGTTCTTTGAGCTTCTTGTATTTGGATGTCTAGATCTCTAGTGATGCCAGGGATGTTTTCCTCAGTTATTACCCCAAATAAGTTTTCCAAAGTTTAGATTTCTCTTCTTCCTCGGGAACACCAATTACTCTTAGGTTTGGCTGTTTAATATAATCTCAAATTTCTTGGAGGCTTGGTTCATTTTGTTTAAGTCTTTTTTCTTTGTCTTTGTCTGATTGGGTTAATTCAAAAGCTCTGTCTTTAAGCTCTGCAGTTCTTTCTTCTACTTGTTCTAGTCTATTGTTGACACCTTCCAGTGCATTGTGTATTTCTCTAAGTGTGTCTTTCATTTCCAGAAGTTGTGCTTGTTTTTTCTTTATGTTACCTGTTTCTCTGGAGAATTTTTTAAACAATATCCTGTATTGTTTTTTAAATTTCCTTAAGTTGTTTTTCAGCTTTCTCTGGTATCTACTTGAGTAGTTTAATAATTAACCTTCTGAATTCTTTATCTGGCAATTCAGAGATTTCTTCTTGATTTGTGTCAATTGATGGGGAGCTAATGTGTTCTTTGGGGGGTGTTACAGAAGCTTATTTTGTCATATTACCAGAATTACTTTTCCGATTCCTTCAAAATTATATAGAGTGCCTTGTCAGATCACAATGGAATAAAACTAGAAGTTAACTCCAATAGGAGCCTTCAAAACTCTACAAATACATGAAAATTAAATAATCTGCTCCTGAATGATCTTTGGGTCAAAGATAAAATCAAGATGGAAATTTAAAAATTCTTTGAACTGAATAACAATAGTGACACAACTTACCAAAACCTCTGGGAAACAACTAAAGTGGTGCTAAGATAAAAGTTCACAGCATTAAATCCCTACATAAAAAAGTCTGAAAGAGCAAAAACAGACAATCAAGGTCACACCTCAAAGAACCTATAGAAACAAGAACAAACCAAACACAAACCCAGCAGAAGAAAAGAAATAACAAAGATCAGAAAAGAACTAAACTAAATTGAAACAAACAAACAAAATATAATACAAAAGATAAATGAAAGAAAAAGCTGGTTCCTTGAAAAGTTAAACAAAATTCATAGACAATTAACAATATTAACCAAGAAAGGAAGAGAGATCAAAATAAGCTCAATTAGAAATGAAACAGGAGATACTACAATCAATACCAGAAAAATACAAAAATCATTCAGGGCGAATATGAACACCTTTATGCACACAAACTAGAAAATTGAGAGGAGATAGATAAATTCCTGGACATATACAGCCTGCCTAGATTAAATCAGAAGAAATAGAAACTTTGAACAGATCAATAACAAGCAGCGAGACTGAAACAGTAATTTAAAAATTACCAACAGAAAAAAAGTTCAGGACCAGATGGATTCACAGCTATATTCCATAATGCATTCAAAGAAGAACTGGTACCAATCTTACTGAAACTATTTCAAAAGATAGAGAAAGAGGGAATCCTCCCTAAATCAGTCTATGAAGCCAGTATCACCTTAATACAAAAACCAGAACATAGCAAAAAAAAGAAAACCACAGGCCAATATTCCTGATTAACATAGAAGCAAAAATCCTTAACAAAATACTAGCTAACTGAATCCAACAGCAAATCAAAAAGATAATACACCATGATCAAGTGGGTTTCATACGAGGGATGCAGGGATGGTTTAACATATGCAAGTCAATAAATATGATACATTACATAAATATAATTAAAAACAAAAATCATATGATTATCTCAACAGATGCAGAAAAAGCACTTGACAAAATCCAGCATCGTTTTATGATTAAAATTCTCAGCACAATCGGCTTTAAGCCATTTATGACAATCACAACTAACATTATACTGAAGGTGAAAAAGTTGAAAGAATTCCCCCAGAGAACTGGAACAAGACAACGATGCCCACTTTCACTACTGATATTCAACATTGTACTGGAAGTCCTAGACAGAGCAATCAGACAAGAAAAAGAAATAATGGGCATACAAATAGGTTAAAAGGAAATCGAACTGTTGTTATTTGCCAATGATATGATCATATACCTAGAAAACCCTAAAGACATCCAAAAAATTTCTAGATCTGATAAATAAATTCAGTAAAGTTTCAGGATACAAAATCAATGTACACAAATCAGTAGTACCGCCATACACCAATAGCAACTAAGCTGAGAATCAAATTAAGAACTCAATCCATTTTCCAAAAGTTGCAAATAAAATAAAATAAAACCCAAAATACTTAAGAATATACTTTAAAAAGGAGGTGAAAGATCTCTACAAGGAAAACTACAAAACACTGCTGAAAGAAATCATAGATGACACAAACAAATGGAAACACATCTCATGCTCAGGAATGGGTAAAATCAGTATTGTGAAAATGACCAACATGTCAAAAGCAATCTCTAAAATCAATGCAATTCCCATCAAAATATTATCATCATCATTCTTCACAAAACTAGAAAAAACAATCCTAAAATGGAACCAAAAAAGAACCGACATAACCAAAATGAGACTAAGAAAAAAATAACAAAGCTAGAGGCATCACATTACCTGACTTCAAACTATACTACAAGGCCATAGTTACCAAAACAGCATGGTATTGGTATAAAAATAGGCATATGGACCAATGAAACAGAATAGAGAACCCAGAAATAAAGCCAAACATGTACAGCCAACTGATCTTCAACAAAGTAAACAAAAACATATAGTGGGGAAAGGACAACCCTATTCAACAAATGGTGTTGGGATAATTGGCAAGCCACATGTCGAAGAATGAAGCTGGATCCTCATCTCTTACCTTGCACAAAAATCAACTCAAGATACATCAAAGACTTTAAGACCTGAAGTCTTAAAAATTCTGGAAGATAACATTGGGTATACTTTTCTAGACATCGACTTAGGCAAAGGGTTCATGGCCAAGAACCCAAAAACAAATGCAATAAAAACAAAGACAAACAGATGGGACCTAATTAAACTAAAAAGCTTCTGTGCAGCAAAAGAAATAATTAGCAGAGTAAACAGACAACCCAGAGAGTGGGAGAAAATATTCCCAAACTATGCATCTGACACAGACTAATATCCAAAATCTACAAGGAACTCAAACAAATCAGCAAGAAAAAAATTGAATAATCCCATCAAAAAGTGGGCAAAGGACATGAATGGATATTTCTCAAAAGAAGATATACAAATGGCCAACAAGCATATGAAAAAATGTTCAACATCCCTAATCATCAGGAAAATACAAATTAAAACCACAATGAGATATCACTTTACTTCAGCAATAATGGCTATAATTAAAAAATAAAAAAAAGGTGCAGATGTGGTGAAAAGGGAATAGAACATTTTTGCACAGATGGTGGAAATGTAAACTAGTACAATAAGTATGGAAAACAGTATGGAAATTCCTTAAATAACAGAAAGTAGAATGACCCAACAATCCCACTCCTGGGTATCTATCCAGAGGAAAATAAGTCATTACATGAAACAGACACATGCACATGCATGTTTATAGCAGCTCAATTCGCAACTGAAAAACTATGTAATCAGCCTAAATGCCCATCAACCGACAAGTGGATAAAGAAAATGTGATATATATTATGTATACCATGGAGTACTACTCAGCCATAAAAAGGAATGAAAAAATGTCATTTGCAGCAACCTAGATGGAGTTGGAGATCATGATTCTAAGTGAAGTAACTCAGGAATGGAAAACCAAACATCATATGGTCTCATTTATGAGTGAGAGCTAAGCTATGAGGATGCAAAGTCATAATGATATAATGGATTTTGGGGACTCGGGGAAAAAGGTGGGAGCCAACTGAGGGATAAACTACACATTGGGTACAGAGTACATTGCTCAGGTGACAGGTACACTGAAATCTCAGAAATCACACCTAAAGAAATTTTCCATGCAACCAAACACCACTTGTTCCACAAAAACTATTGAAATAAAAATAATTAAAACTTTAAAAAGTCAATAGTGCCAAGAAAGTTAACACGTTTTGTATACATATTGTATACTGTATTTTACCATGAAATGAACTAAAGAAAAAGAAAATGCTATTAAGAAAATTACAAGGAAAATATACTTACTATTCATTAAGTGGAAGCAGGTCAACATAAAGCTCATCATCCTTGTCATCTTCAAGTTGAAGGAGGAGAAAGAGGAGGGGTTAGTCTTGCTGTTTCAGGGGTGACAGAAGCGGAAGAAAATAAGTGAATCTGCGCCATTCAATGTTGTTCAAGGGTCAACTGCTCATGATTTCATTTAATCCTAATAACACTGCCATGAGGTAAGTTTTACGGTTTTCATTTTGCAGATGAAGAAATCGAGGCTGTTCAGTGTCTTGCTGAAGGTAATAAGTAGTGCAGCCTGTCCTTTTTCCTGTCTGTACCTGATTCCGAAGCCTACACTCTCATGTTGCCCATGCAACAGTCTCTGGCCAACTGTGCAATGGATGGGGTCTGCAGTCCCTAAAATCTTCAGTCCTCTTTCTGGTTTTTCCCCTTTTCCAACACCCCCCATCCCATTCCTTTCCTCGGCAGCTTTTTTCCTTTCTCATGCTCCATGGATCCTGGAAATTCAGGTTGGAAGTATCTCTTTCCTAGGCCCAGTGTGTTTCCCTAGCCTATTCACTCTCCTGAGTAAACGTTTCATTATCTTCCTTCTCCCTTCAAATCCTCAGCACCTCCTCCTTCACCCCGATTCTCTTTCACTGAGGGAGTGGGAGCCATCAGTGAACAACCTCTGCCCTCTCTGGCCCCCACTCCTCCAGCCTGTCTGCCCCTGAGCCTGCACAGCCTGCCCTCCTGTCCTCTCAATGGTCCCATCTGGGACCCTCCCCAACACCAGATTCCACATCCCTCTTCTCTGGGAGGCAGCCACCTCACTTCTCCCGCATCACTAGGTTCCTCCAGCTCTTGGATCATTCCTATCAGCATACCAAGAAGCTCTAATATCTCCCATATTTAAAAAAAATGTAAAAAACCTTCTTCCTCTAATTATTACCCCATTTACCTGCTCCTCTTTACAGTAAAGTTCACCTACAGAGTTTAAAATTGTAATTGTCTGCTCTGGGAAGAATTTTTCTCATATGTTCTCTTGAACTCTCACCCATCAGGCATGTGTCCCCACTACTTCCCCTAAACAGCTCTTGTCGAGGTTGCAAGCCACTGTCTGAGTGGATATCCAGCAGCATGGCATGTGGGGCAGCTGGTCACTCTTTCTGCCTTCCGGATACACTTTCTTCATCTGGCCACCACGGCATCCCTCTCTCTTGGTTCTTCTTCCTCACTGATTGTTCCTGCTCTATCTCCTTTCCTAGGTTTCCCTAATTTGCCCCATTGGCTTATTCCTTGGGTCTTTTCTCTCCCTAACTTTTGTCCATTATTTCTCATCCAGTTTCAGGGTTTTAAACACAAACTCCAGATTTAAAACCCGTCTGCTGGACATTCTATGAATATCTACTTTTGATCTCAAATTTAATAGGTCCCAAACCAAATTCCTCCCCCAGGATTCCTATCACAGTAAATGGCCACTCTGATTTCCAATTGCTTAGTTCAAAAGCCTTTAACTGTCAATCCTGTAATGCCTTTCTCAGTCCAAGGGCCAGTTTCTCGTCCAAAGACCAGACAAAACTAGAAAGGCCACCCACTGTTTTCCCCATGCTTGTTGATGGAAACCCCATCCTTTCAGTTGCTCACATCAAAACCTTTTGCATCATCCTTACCTCCTCTCTTTCTTTATACTCTGCATTTTTGTGTTCAGCAAATTCTGTCAGCTCTATTTTCAAAAAATACCTAGAATTTGACTTTTATTTTATTTTGTTTTATTTTACCAGCGGTATCCCGCCTAAGTCCTGGCTATCTCTGCAGGACTGTTACGACCGCCGCCTGGCCTCCCTGCTTCAGTCCTTGCTCCCTTATAGACCATTTTCTGTGTTCTTCTCCTGGCAGCCAGGGTGGCCATCGACATGGAAGCCTGCAAGCTGCGCCCCTGCTCACAACTTCCAAGGGGCTTCCCTGATTGTTCAAGGGGAAGAACAACATCCTTACCACCCAATCTGGATGCCAGCTCCCTCTCTGACTTTGCGTGATATTCAAAATGCTAAACAGCACAAAATGGTATGGCCAGGGCACTGATCAGGTCAAAACCGGTGCCCACTACAGGTCTTGAGGAGGGTTCTGAAGCACTCTAACTCTGCCAGGCATTACCATGGGGGAGTGTGAAAACAACACAAACCATTTTTCCTCTTCTCTCACATCACAACAATCAACACAGAAGACTTCTGTGACCAAATATGCATGAGTTTTCAAGTTTGAGGGCTCAGTCCCCATGGCTGTCTCCTTTTCAGACATGTCACAAGTCCTAACCTTTGTCCTCAACTTCTGTGGTTTCAAGTTGGGATTCCCTGCCCCCTCTTTGGGTTGGATTAATTTTCTAGGACGGCTAACAGAACTCAGGGAAACACTTACATTTACCAGTTTATTATAAAGGATATTACAGGCCGGGAGCTGTGGTTCACACCTGTAAACCCAGCACTTTGGGAGGCCGAGGCGGGTGGATCACCTGAGGTCAGGAGTTCAAGATTAGCCTGGCCAACGTGGTGAAACCCTGTCTGTACTAAAAATGCAAAAATCAGCCAGGCGTGGTGGTGGGCACCTGTAAGCCCAGTTACCTGGGAGGCTGAGGCAGGAGAATCACTTGAACCCAGGGAGGGGGAGGTTCCAGTGAGTTGAGATTGCGTCACTGCACTCCAGCCTGGACACCAAGAGCAAAACCTCACCTCAACAGCAAAAAAAAAAAAAAAAAAAAAAAAGAAAGAAAAGAAAAGAAAAAGGATATTATAAAGGATGCAGATGAAAAGATGCATAGGGTGAGGGATGGGGAAGCAGCACAGAGCTTCCATGCCCTTCCTGGATGCCACCTTCCAGGACTCCACCTTCCACGGAACCTCCGTGTATTCAACCATCTGGAAGTTCCTGGAAGCCATTCCTTTGTTTTGTTTTTTTAAAATAGGTAGACATGGTTGACTAAACCACTGGCCATTAGTGGTCAGCTTAACCTTCAGCCCCTCTCCCCTTCCCAAAGGTTGAAGAGTGGGGCTGAGAGTCTCAAACTTCCAGTCCTGCCTTGGTCTTGCCTGTGATCAGCCTCAACCTGAAGCTACCCAGGAGCTGCTGGCCTTCAGTCAACTCATTAGTGTCAAAAAAGACATCACTTTGGAGATTCCAAGGATGTTAGGAGTGGTATGCCAGGAAATGGGATGAAGACCAAATATATATTTCATGGCCTATGGCTGCGGGATATGAGGAGTCTAAGGTTGTCAGGGGAAGAGCTGGTGTGGTATGTGAGAGCTCCGAAGAGTGGCTATTTTCCAGCCAGTGTGGAAGTTTGTCAGCGGTGCAATGGTTGGTACTCCCGCACAGGTGCACCCTGGCTGGACACCAGCCTTGCTGCTACCAGCTTCCTCCTTGTGTGCTCACTGCTGCCCTGCTGGCTTCCTTACTGTCATTTGACAGGTGTCCCTCCGTGTGGGAGGCTCCTTTCCCATTAGGCTTATCCCTCACCCCTGCAGATCTCTGCTCAAGTTTTACCTCCCTCAGAAAAGCCCATAGTGGCCACTAGAGCACCCCTAACACTGGTATCTTCCTTATGGGCATTGTTCTCCAGAGGTCTACCAACAATCTAGCATACTATGTATTTACTTGCTTATTTTTTGTTCCTTGTCTTTCCTCATTGGCATGTGAATTTCAAGGGGAAAGGGGCTTTGCTTTTCTCTTCTGCATCTCCAGTGCCTGTACCTAATAAATACTCACACACATTATTGAATGAATTATAAATTAATGAGCACTCTGTCATTAATTAAAGCTAATCATTAGTACCAGCCATCCCTCTCCTAAAACTACAGCTTAGAATAAATAAGAGTTTTTGGAGAGCCAGAGCTACCCAAAGGTGGAGTGAGCTGTTTCACAAAGCCGGTGCGCTCTCACTTTTGGGAATTTGTGCATTATGTTGGGAAATCTGGGCTCCATTAACCGTATGCAACATACGTGGTATGTTGCAATCCATACATGGCCTGGGACTCACCGTATGCAACATACTTCCCCATGACCTGCATTCACCATATGCGACATACTTCACCATGGCCTGTGTGTTCTCATCTACAAGATGGAGTGCTATCACTCATGCCACAGGGTTGTGGCAACCGTGCTCACAAAGTGCATGTCACAATGCCCAGTACATATTAGGTGCATAATAAGTACTGATTCCTCCCCCACACCTTCTCTCATCCCTGCAGCCGTTTGGTGGCCCTCAGATGGACATATGGCTTCAAGGACTCAAGAGTAGGTGGGGGACATAGAGTTAGGCAAGGACTGGAGATGGGGGTAGTGGTAGGGATTGGTGCCATTGCTCCTGCTGGGATGGATCCCAGGCCTGCCGAGTTGGAGGGCACAGAGCAGACCCCATCTGTGCCACCAGGCCTTCTGTGATGCTCTGGGAGTAGTGACAAGCGCTAACCCAAATCATGCATATTCAAAGCCCGGTCTGGTTCCCTGGCACAACAGGCCAGAGCAACAAATCAGGTAACAGCTTTGCCTCCTTGAGTAGAACTCTGAGAAACTGGGTCTTTCAGGTATGAACTAATAGGGCCGGATGTGACCCCAAGAATATATGACATTTTCCTTTTTTAAAAAAATTCAGGTGGATTATCTCTAAACCTAGAATTCTTTTTTTTTTTTTTTTTTTTTGAGACAGAGTCTGGCTCTGTCGCCCGGGCTGGAGTGCAGTGGCCGGATCTCAGCTCACTGCAAGCTCCGCCTCCCAGGTTTACGCCATTCTCCTGCCTCAGCCTCCCAAGTAGCTGGGACTACAGGCGCCCACCACTGCGCCCGGCTAATTTTTTGTATTTTTTAGTAGAGACGGGGTTTCACCGTGTTAACCAGGATGGTCTCGATCTCCTGACCTCGTGATCCGCCCGTCTCGGCCTCCCAAAGTGCTGGGATTACAGGCTTGAGCCACCGCGCCCGGCCTTTAACCTAGAATTCTTATCCAAAAGTTGGTGACTCACTAGGCATCTTAGAATAGAATTCAGAGGGCCCAAAAATTCAAATGGAAAAACAAACAAACAAAAAACCCAAAACCTTATTTACTCATCTTTAACTTACAGTATATACTTCTATTTTGACTATAAGCGACAAATCACATTATGATTTGTGGCACTGGTGTCTTTGTTAGCAGTAGAATTTGGAGATAGTTCTATATCATACTCTAGTTGTTGCTGTATTTCAAAATATCATTCATACTCATCATTACTTTGAAATAATGAAATTGTAGAGAATCATTGCAGTATCTTGATATCTAATGCATTACTAAATAGGTTTTTTATCATACTTTACTGTCATATTGACAGTTGTATTTTAATGTCATTGGTTTCATTTTTAATCCTGTGTGTGTGAATATATTCCATATATTTTAAAAACATCATTCTGAGAAGGGTCTACGGACTTCAACAGACTGCCAGGGTGATCCATGGCTCAAAACCATTTTCTAAACCATCTCAAAGAAGACAGGTAGATGTTTGCTGTGCTGTGTGTGTGTGTGTGTGTGTATATATATATACACACACGTGTATGCTGTACGCACGCATAGATGTGCTTGTGTTCAGACCCAGAAACAAACTATGAATCTAATTTCAGGAACACTCTCCTCCATGTCAAACTTTGATTCCTTCTTCCTGCCACAAACTAGGTTGCCTGGTGTCAGCAGACCTGAAGGATAACTCTGCTGCCCATTGTGCCCTAGTGTCCCCAGACTGCAGTGACGTCATTGGCTCCTTCCCCAGGTGGCTGCTTGGGCCAGTGGACTCCTTCTCTCTGGGCCTGTCTCTCCAATGCTATCATCATCCATTCACCAGAACCACACTGGCATTGATTATCCCCCTGAGCTTGCTCATCTTTCCCCATCTGTCACTCGCAGAAGGGCTGAGCTTCTTTTTAGATCCAAGAACTTCACTCCACTTAGAAAAACAAAATATGGCACCCTCAGTAGAAAACGGTCAATTGTTGTGTCCCTATATAAAGGGATGGGTGTTTCAGAAGAGCCCAGAAAGCTTTGCTAATATCTGTCTCCAGGTTGTCCCTCTTCACCCCTACTTCTCTGGCCACATTGATGAACTGCTCAACTGGAAACTACATGAGAAGCCATCTTTCCTGTTTTTTTTTTTTTTTTTTTTTGTCATTTCAATCAGATAGTTTGGGTCAGTGGAGATAAAAGACAAAAATGGCAGAGTGGAATGTTCAGAGTTGATCATAAATACCTATAATGTGGAGTTATGGAAGGCCAGAAAGATCCCTCGATTACTTCCATCTCGAATGGCTTCACTATGCAGGCAGGGAACAAGTGACAAAAACACAGACATGTAAGGAGCTCACACCATCCTTGGCCCTGGAGATGCAATGATGAGCAAGATGATGTCTCTGCTCAAACTCTGGAGGGGAACGCAAAACATAAGCAAATGAAAAGAGAACAACACAAGAGAGTATGTTAATGACAACCTTGTAGCTGCAAATGACAGAGCTCAATTCAGACTAGTTCAAGAAAAAATAATTCATTGACCTATTAGTGAACTTTAATGTATAGGTCAACTTTCACTGGATTTTGCTTCAGTAACAACACTCTCTCCCCAAAATCTCAGCATCTTACATTTATAAAGGTTTATTTCTTACCCATGATACGTGGGTAGGAAGGGTAGGAAGGCTGCAGTTCTCCTCTATATCAGTTGACATTTCTGAACCAGGTTGATGGAATCACCTCTTTCTTGTAGAAGAGGGTAAAAAGTAGTTCTGAAAGCACATACTCGTTCTTCCAGTTCCTGTTCAGTGGCTGCATATATCACTTCAGCTGACAATGGCCAAAGGTTTACAACGGTTTTCATTGGCCAAACCAGTCATGTGGCCAAATCCAGTATTAACTGTGGTGACAGGAATTAGTAATGGAGCCAGTCTCAGTTTCCTGATGTGTAAAGTCTGCAGGTTAACCCGTCTCTTAGTTCTCTTCCATTCTATGACTCTGATTTTAAAGTGTTCTCTCCTACCTCTGAATCAGTTAGGATGTTTTGGTTACAAGTCACAGAAAACCCTGACTCAAGAGTTTTAAACAATAAGGGGGTTTATTTTCTGACATGGGAAGCTGCAGGCAGAGCCGACTTGGTTTGTGGGGACTCTGGTCTCTCTCTTTGTGATTCTCCTGGCTCTGATCTCTTCCATGGGCTGGCTGCTGCTTCAGGCTGATTCCTCTTGTGGTCAGAAGTTGGCTGCAGTCCTTCCAGGCATCCCATCTAGACATGACAATGTCCAAAGGAGGAATCTTGTATCTCTTATCAAGAATGAAGACACTATCATGGTCTCCCCTGGAGAATAAACCCTCTGAAGGTTGATAGCTGAACAATGTCAGGTTCTTTTAGGAGGGTCAAAGGAAAAATGACTGTTGGATAGGCATTAAATAAACTTTGCTTACAATTTACATTTAGAATTGGCTCTTCCTAAGACATCTTCCATTTCTCCCACCCCTGGTTCTTTTTGCTACCTGGCTAGCAGAGGTGGGGAATGTGATATTTCTCTAGCAGAACTCTAAGAGTACCGGCAAGATACAGCCAGCATGAAAATGACATACTTTTTCCGTATGTGACTTTGCAAACAGAAAATAGGATTAATCCCAGGCTCTTTAAGTTTCATTTATTTTTGAGTTTTTCAGTAAAGAGTCAATCAGGGAGCATTCTCAGGCTCCAAAGGCGACTATTTCTCAGAGGATCAGAGAGCCATGGCCTGGTGGCCGGAGAGACAAATGGCTTTCCCGTTCTGTGTTTTTCAATGTAGATACCATAAAGAAAGAGAAAAGGACAAAAAGGGCTATGTTGGGGACTTGGACCTTCTTCTCAAACCTAGTTCCTAGGATTAGCCCCCTCACCTCCTGGCTGAAATTCCATCCCAGAAATGGGCTCTTTTCTTTGGAATAATCTCACACAGCAAACTACTTCTTCTCTCTTTATTAATCTCCAGCCTCAGGGAAAAAAAATCAAAATCACACCTGAAATTGCTTTAGATAATTGGAATCATCATGTGAAGCATATAAAGAAAAATTTGCCAAGCTTAAAGAAATGAAAATCAGACTTTAAAAAATTAGCAAGACCAAAGATTATAAAAGAGGCCAACTAGATTTAAAAATCTAGTTGAATCAAGAATCAAATATAACTTCTAGAAACTGAAAAATATAAAAATTAAAATTAAAACTCAGTGGATGGATAAAACAGTAAATTAGACAGCTGAAGAGACAATTAGTGACTCAAGGCAGATTCAAAAAGTTTTCCCAAATGAAGCATAGAGAGACAAAATCAATTTAGGAATTTGAGAACCCAAAATTCAAAAGGTTCCAAAATCTGAAACTTTCTGAGTGCTGACATGACACTCAAAGGAAATGTTCATTGGAGCATTTTGGATTTCAGATTTTAGGATTGGGATGCTGAATTCTAAAATTGTAATAATGGAAATGTTCTGAAAAAAAAATTCCAAAATCCAAAATGCTTTTGGTCTCAGGAATTTAGGATAAGGCATACTCAAATGGTATTTTGAGGATGTTCTTACCTCTGAGGAATTGCATACCCAGGAATTACAGTTGAAGCCTTAGTCAGTCCAACAAATCACAACCATGGTAGAAGAACTCTTGCACGCATACATTAGAAGAGACAGACGAAAATATTCATGGCATTAATGCTGAAATAGCAAAGACAACACCACCAAAACACCAAAAACTAAAAAACAATAGAAAAACAGATAAATAAATTGTGATAGTTATTTTATATGTATATATTATATAAAATCATATTGTGATTATGAAATAGTATCTAGAAGCAAAAATTAATGAACTACTATTGTACACATAAACATAAGCAAGTCATTGAAATAATGTTAACAAGAAAAGGAAGTCACAGAAAGATATAGATATTTTTTCATTCATACAAAGTTCAAAATAATAAAAAATAGAATGATTTACCATGTAGGAATATATAAAAGTGAAGAAACGATAGATGAAAATTTAGGTTATCTTTGAAAGCTGAGGGAGAGTGATGGGATCAGGGAGAAGCACACAGGGAGTTCTATTACTTGAGCTTAGTAGTGGCTTGTGAGTATTTTTTTTTTTATTCGTATACCCTCGTTATGTTAGAGATACCTTTTTATGTACTCAATATATAAAAATGTATGAAAAATATGTATCAAGCAAATATGTACCAAAAACATAGCAAAGGTGTCAGTTTTATCAGACAAAATGGATTTTGAGGTAAACATTATCAAAAGGAACAAATAAAGTTACTATATATCAGTAAAATAGTATCTGGTACTACAGACAACACAATGGCCCCTAACATATATGCACCTAATAATAAAGCCTTGAAGTATATAAATTTAAAAACTGAGACATAACTGATATGATTTCCTTGTGCCCCCACCCAAATCTCATCTTGAATTGTAGCTTTCATAATCCCCATGTGTTGTGGGAGGGACGGGGTGGGAGGTAATTGAATCATGGGGGTGGGTTTGTCCCATGCTGCCTTTATGATAGTGAATAAGTCTCATAAGATCTGATAGTTTTATAACGGGTAGTTCCCCTGCACACATTCTCTTGCTTGCCATCACGTAAGACGTGCTTTGCTCCTCCTTCACCTTCCGCAATGATTGTGAGGCCTCCCCAGCCATGTGGAACTGTGAGTCCATTAAACCTCTTTTTCTTTGTAAGTTACCCAGTCTCAGGCATTCCTTCATAGCAGTATGAAAATGGACTAATTCCATAACTATAGGAATAAGCAGATAAATCATTTATTATAGTTGGTAATTTTAACATATTCTGCTGTGAAACTAATCAATTAAACCAACAAAAAGAAAAGAAATGGTAGGTTTGAATTACACAATTAGTAAGCTTGAACTAATACACATATATTTCACACCTAATAAATATAGAATGCATTTTCTTTTAAAGAAAACATGGAACATTCACAAAAGTCAACATTGAACTTGGGTGACAAAGGAAGCTCAATAAATTCCAAAGAGTCAACATTACCTCGTAGACTATACTCTCTGACCATAATGCTATAAAATTAGAAGTTGATAACAAAAGGATAGCTTTAGGAAAATTCCATATGCCTGGAAACTAAAAAGCATACTAATGAATAATCCTTTGGTTAAAGAGGAAATCACAGGGGAAAATATGAAATACTTGGAACTGAACAAAATAAAAGCACCGTATGTCAAAACTTGTGGGACGCAACGAAATCATTTCTTTGAGAGAAATTTATAGCTTTAAGTATATTTATCACTAAGTAAGAAAGAACAAAAACAAATGATCTAAGCTTTCAGCTTAAGAAGTTAGAAGAAGAGAAGTTGAGTTAACCCAAATAACTAAGAAGGATTGAGAAAATTAAAATGAGGGCAGAAATCATCAAAATGAAGAACTAAGAAAAGTGGAAAAACAAAACCCAAAGTTGGTTTTATGAAAAAGTTTATATTTCTGAGAAGTCTCTGGCAAGGCATTCAGATTTTAAGAAAAGGAGAAAATACACAAATGAAAAAATATAAAATGAATGGAAAAAAAAAACCCAAAGACACATCAGTTTTAAAAAATAAAAATAAAAAAACTATCACAGATTATTATAGAAAACATTTCAAAACTTAAGTATGATTAATAAAATCCTGATAAGTAAAGCAAAACTGGCAGGAGAAAAGTTAAATAAATAAGTCATAATTTGAAAAATAATTATTGAGACAGGGTCTCACTCTGTTGAAACAGGCTGCAGTGCGGTGGCACTATTACAGTTCACTGCAGCCTCAACCTCCTGGGCTCAGGTGATCCTCCAACCTCAGTCTCCCGAGTAGTTGGGACTGCAGATGCATGCCACCATGCCTCTCTAACTTTTTATAATTTTTGCAGAGATGGGGTTTTGCAATGTTGCCAGGATGGTCTGGAACTCCCAGACTCAAGCAATCCACCGGCTTTGGCCTCCCAAAGTGCTGGGATTACAGACATGAGCCACCATGCCCAGCCATTTATTTTAAAAATTGAAATAGTAAATGCTCCCCCAAATTCACACATTTCAACAAAGCCCAAAACTCAGAAAGTTTTATAGAAGAGAGTGCTATTAAACTTCAAACAATATATAACTAATCTATCTTATGCAAGTTGTTCCAGGAAAAAGAAGAGAGAAAGCTGATCAACTTTTTATGAGGCTACTGTAACCCTGATTCCAAAGTCAGCAAATGATAGTTCAAATGACTTATTTCACTTTTGAATGCATATATGATTACTCCCTATCATAAAAAGTATTTGTTAGCTGAATCCAACTCTGCATTTTTTAATATCATGATTAAAGTGGTTATTTCCAGGAAAGAGTGACAATATAAAAATGTTTTCAAAGTAATTCACAAAATTAATGGACTAAAGGAGAATAAAATAATATGATTTTTTTGATAGATGCAGAAAAAGAATTAAATAAATTTCAACAACTTTTTAGAGTAATAGTAAAAATAGTAATAGTTCTCACAAAAACTGGTAATAGAAATCTCTTTACTTTATTAAGAATATATACCAAAATTCTACAATAAACATTCCCAAGTGAGAAACTTCAGACACACTTTGTTTAAGCTGAGGCTCAGCATAAGGAATGCTTGTCATTGCCATTCTTTAACATGTAGTGAAATTACTGGCCCATGCAATAAAACAACAACAAAAAATGTATGAGAAACAACAATAGAAAGAGAAGAGACAAAAACTACACTAGTGGCAGGTGGTAGAATCAACCACATAGAGAAGAAACCAATAGAATCATCAGTCAAACTGTTGGCACTAACAAGAGAGTTCACCAATTCTTATAGCTACAAGCTCAATTAATAAAAAGCAGTAGATTATATTATTTCCACAAAAATCCAATTAGAAATATATAGATATTTATATCTATATATTTTATAGTATTATATCTATATATATCTATATATATTATATCTATATATATCTATATATATTAGAAATATATATATATTTCTAATCCAATTAGAACTATATAGAAATAAGGGAGACACAACTAAAATAACAATAAGAACTAGGATTAGCCTTTTTAAAAAAGATGTGTAAGATCCTCAGGTAGATATGTGAAAATTCAATTAAGTAAGAAACACTTAAAGTAAATGAAGAAATGTATTTTGCTCATGAATGTACAACCTAACATTGTAAAGATGCCAACTCTCCCCAACATAATCTATAAATTCATTGCAATTTCAATTTAAATCTCATACGGATTTTTTAAGGAACATGACACATTTATTCCAAAATGCGTATCGAATAATGTAGATCCCCAAACAGCTAGTTAAATGTTGTAAAAGAAAAACCAATTAGGACAGGTCATCTTACTCAATAGGAAAATATGAAAGTTCTACAAATCCACAGTAGTGCAGTAACAAAATCAGTGTGATAGATAATGAAACCGGTGCGATAGAACTGAGTGATAAAAAAGCAAATTATATTCATATTATATATTCCTTACATTAATTCACATATATTAATCACTACAAAATCAGGAAGATAAAAAGAAATATATTGAGAAAAATTAAATTATATACCTGCCTGACCAAAACTAAATGTTAACTTTTGACAGACTAATGCTCTATATATGAAAAGTAAAATCATAATATTAACAACAGAAATAGACAAATATACAAATATACAAGTTACAAATATACTTATAACTTTGTCATGGAAAGAGATTTATTAGACAATACTCCAAAAATACAAAGCACAAGGAAGTAAAAAAAAGACAGATTTAATATTATCAGAATTTTTGTTCAACAAAAGTCAGCACTGTCAAAGTTAACAAACCAGTAACAGATTGAGAGATGTTTGCAAGAACCAAAAATAAGCAAGGGATTAGTGTCTAGAATGTTCAACAAACACTTGCAAATCAGCAACAAAAACCTGGCAACCCAATGGAATCATGGGAAAAAGGTATGACTAGACAATTCATAATAGAGAAAACCCAATGGCTAACAAATATATGAAGGGACAGTAACCCTCATTAAGACTGGTAATGTTAGTAGCAATAGGAAGTATTACCTGTGCTACTACTAGTAGTAGTAATTACTGAACACTTTTCATTAATTTATTAGATCCTCACAACTACCCCATATGGTAGATTAATATTTCCATTTTATAGATACAAACATTTTATAGATGTGGCTTATCTGCTTTTATGTCTCACATAGCTGCTGAGTGATGGAGTGAAGACTTGAAACCCACACTGGTAACTATCACAACAACCCAAACATTGCATCTGTCAGATTGTTGGCAGTTGGTAAGGACCAGGGAAACAGAAAGCTTTGTGCCCTGCTAGCAGAATATAGGCTGGTGCAGGTGTCCTGGAGACAAGCCTGGGAAAGTCGAGCTCAACTAAGGATGCTCTGACCTGAGGACCCAAGCCCTGGTCACCAGGGGATGCGAACAAGAAGTTGGGTGCAGATGAGGTACATAACCCCACGGGTGTGGGTAAGACAAAAGGAGGCAGGTGGACCATGGAACACCAGGCGGCTGCAGTCAAAACCGAGACTTAGAGGGTCATACGGCATCACAAGCAGGTCTTTAAAACATTATGTTAAATTTTGTAAAAAAGGGAAAAACCCAGTAAGTCCATAGCACAATGTCATTTATGTAGATCTCTCTCTGTCACACACACACAACATTTAAAATGTATTTTTAAAAGTATGTTCCCATTCAAAGATGTGTACCAAACACATCAAGGCTGGGTAAGAGAACTGGTGACCAAGAGTGAAGAAGACAAAGATGAATAGAAGAAAACCGTAACAGCCTTATGCACAAACACAGTTTACTGCAGTCTGAGGTGTATGATTAACTGTGACTTCTATCCTTAATGTTCATGCCCCTGTCCCCAACAACAGCAGGCCATGGCTCTGAAACTGCCTGGCCATATGGGCCAGTCCTGTGGTTTTGTTTTGTTTTGTTTTTTGTTTTTTTTTTGAGATGGAGTCTCGCTCTGTCGCCCAGGCTGGTGTGCAGTGGTGCAATCTCGGCTCACTGCAAGCTCTGCCTCCCGGGTTCACGCTATTCTCCTGCCTCAGCCTCCCTAGAAGCTGGGACTACAGGTGCCCGCCACCACGCCCAGCTAATTTTTTTGTATTTTTAGTAGAGATGGGGTTTCACTGTGTTTGCCAGGATGGTCTTGATCTCCTGACCTCGTGATCCGCCCGACTCGGCCTCCCAAAGTGCTGGGATTACAGGCGTGAGCCACTGCGCCCGGCCCAGTCCTGTGGTTTCTGCCTGGTTGATGTGGCTTCTGTGAGGCTGGGGCTCCCCTTGACTATGTGAGCCCTAGAAGGCGGAACCCCAGGATTGATCAAGGACTCACATCTGGGGGTGGGCCTCTGTCAGCAGTGGCCAGAGCTGATGCTGGGCTCTGCCTCACCAGAGATGTGCTCCAAGGGAGAATGACTCCTCCTTGCCAAGACCCTACCCTACTCTATGCCACCTACCCAGTGCTGAGTTCAGCCGGGTCCTCCCAGCAGAATGACTGTCGTATTTTACTGCTGGGCTCTTCCCTGCTCGGAGGACCACAGTGTCACCAACCCAGAACTTCCCTTTTCCTTTTCACCCTAGTAACTAGAAGAAAGATGCCCTTTCCGCTTTTTGCCCTAAGCTGGATAAGAGAGGCTTCTCCCAGACACCGCATCTGACTCCCATGCCCTGGCTCACACAGGCCTGGGCCCGGGCCTTGATGTTCACAGGGTCAGACTTCAGGAGCGTGTCGAGTGTCCACTGACTGGGTCTAGCCTGCTCCTGCACTCCAGCTGTGTGGGCTTCAAGCATTTCCATGTTCAGTCTGAGCTGTGTCACTCGGCACTTTTCAGTGTGTTGCTTTCTAGTAAGGTCATTTCCTTCATATGTGTTTAGTGTCCCTGCTAGACTGATAGCTCTCAAGGGACAAGGCCATCCCCCATCCCCTAATTCCTTGAAAATGTGTGTGTGCCCTAGGATAACATTGGCACCACTTGTCAGTCGTGAGAGGGAAGCCCCGAGTACCTTCCTGTCCTAGCTCTCTCACCCTCCATGGGCAGACCTGACCAGGGTGGAGTAGAAGCTGGGGAGGAGAACCCACACGCCCATATGGCGCGGTCTGGACCTGCACAGCTGACAAAAGCCCTTTCACATCCACTTTTCCATCTCACTGTGCCCATCTCCAGGAGGCTGAGCACCTTGTCCAAGGCCACACAGCTGGCGGGCCACTGAGGCAGGTTTGATTTCCTGTCTTCTGAACTGATGTCACCATTCTTTCAGATATCCTGAGGCTGACGGACTTCTGCCTTTTTCCTGGGAGTGGAGATACACTCTGCCTGTTGTCTTGAGTTCTAGCCAGTTCTCTGGCCCAGGACCCTACCCTGTCAGCAGAAGCAGGACTCTCCAGGACAATTTCAGCCAGCAGGCAGGAAAAACCCAACAGTTTTAATGCCTTCCCCAAATGGTTCTTTCCTAATCAGTCCCAGGAGCTCCCCTTCGGGCCATAGGGAGATGCTGAACGGGATGCTGTCAATACTATGTGCCACACAGTAGCCACATCCACTGTAAGTACCCTGAACTGTGTTTAGACAACATGAAAGGCCCAGTTAACAGCAGGAAGCTGGGGTTCAGGGCCCTGCCTGCATCCTGGGCTTCCTGGCTGTCTCGCTGCACACGCAGGAGAGAAAGAGCCCATGTTTGCTGTTAGTTTCTTGTGGCTTCTCCACATCACACCCAGCACCTCAGACAACGGAAGTGAGGACATGGTACATCTCCATCACTAACCCTCGGTGAGGCTGGTGGAGAGAGCTTGTGATGGAAAACGGAGTCCCTGCCTTCTCTGCCGCCGCCATCCCTTCCTCTCATGGGTTCAGGGTACTGATAGGACGACAGCTCCAAGGCCGGGCCGGGCCCAGGGAAAACACTGTGTTAGTTTCCTGTGGCTGCTGTAATAAATTACTAGAACCTTAGTAGCTTAAAACAACGTAAGTTATTCTCTCACAGTTCTGGGGGCCAGAAGTCTGAAAACAGTTTCCCTGGGCCAACGTCAAGCTGTGTCACTCAGGGGCTGGAGGGGAGAATCTGTTCTGCACCTCTTCCAGGGTCCGGTGGCTTATGGCCACATCAACTCTGATGTTCAAGGCCCATGTTCTCAAGTCTGTCTCTACTGGTCTCCACACTGGGGCCTCCTCTGTGTGTTTTCAGATCTCTCTTTGGCTTCTTTTTTTTTTTTTTTTTAATTGAGACGAAGTCTCGCTCTGTCACCCAGGCTGGAGTGCAGTGGCCGGATCTCAGCTCACTGCAAGCTCCGCCTCCCGGGTTTATGCCATTCTCCTGCCTCAGTCTCCCGAGTAGCTGGGACTACAGGCACCCGCCACCACGCCCAGCTAGTTTTTTGTATTTTTTTTTTAGTAGAGACAGGGTTTCACCGTGTTAGCCAGGATGGTCTCAATCTCCTGACTTCGTGATCCGCCCACCTCGGCCTCCCAATGTGCTGGGATTACAGGCTTGAGTCACCACGCCCCGCCGGCTTCTTCTTATAACGATGCCTGTGACTGTATTTACAGCCCACCTGGATACCCCAGCATAATCTTCCCATCGCAAGATTCTTCATTTGCTCACATTGGCAAAGACTCCTGCTTTCCCCCCGTGTAAGGTGACACTGACAAGTTCCAGGTATTAGAACGGGAATATCTTTTGAGGGGCCATTTCTCAACCTTCCACAACCACAAACTCCTTATGCTGTTTGTTAACTTGCCCTCGCCGGGACAGTTTCCCCACTTGTGAAGTGAGAGGGTTTGTTAGAAGCCCTTCTGCGACCGTGACTCCACTTACCTTGTCTCAAAACCCAATCTGCTGGGGCAGCCTCTCCGTGGTGCTGCCGCTCCTCTCCACCCTGGAGGATGTGTCCAGGGTTGGTGGCGTGCCCTCCTTCCCACACAAGGCCATTTCCTTGGGTGGTTTCCATTGCCTGAGGTGCTGGGTGGGTGACTGCAAGGCCGCTGGAGCAGGCTGTGTTCTCACACATGCATGTCATGGTCGGCGGTGTCTGCACCAACATTCACCCAGCTCACGAGCTTCATTTAGGAGGGGCCACGTGGCCCAGTCCCGTGAGAAGGAAACAGGGCTGGAGATGGGAGGGCAGAGAGGCTGGGCCCTTTCCCCTGACCCTACACCTAAGGCATGCTTTGCTTGAGGGCCTCTGACCAAGTCCCTCTGAACACTCTGGGGCCCACCCAGCCCCTCTGGAGCACATTGAGGCAGGCAGAGCCTCTGCCTGGTAGCCCCCGCCCCTCACCCAGCTGCACGGCTCCCCACGGTAAATGCATGACCTCACGTCTGGCTGCCTGGCACTCTGGAATTCATCCAAGAAGCTGAGGCAGGTGGGTATCCCAAGTCCTCAGTGTGGAGCAACCACAGCCTGGGCAGCGCAGTCAGCCCATTCCTCTGGGATTTGAAAGCCACCTCTGCCAGCCAGCTGCATGCCCTCGTTCTGCCCTCTCTGCTCAGTGTGAGGCAGCCCTCATGTGCCTCCTCTGTGATGTTGTTTATGGTCCTCCTGGGCTGTGTGGCAACCTCTCCTCAACTCCCCCTCAGCATCCCTGAGTCTCTTCTCCTTTCACCTGGGAATCTGAACACCATCAGCAATTACCCCATTATAGCGCAGCTTTGGGAGCCCTGCACAAGTCAAGCACTGTGCTGGATGCCTTACACATGTGGTCCATCTCATGTCTCAAAAAAAAGACCTAAGAAGTCTGGGTTATTGCTTCCATTTTTACAGGTAGGGGACTAGGGACTCAGAGAAGTCATGGATGGACCCACGGCCACCCCACTCGACACGCGGCAGCCTAGGATTTGACCCTCGCTGGCCCCACTCAAGCCCAGGCTGGCTAACCTCCACCCCTGAGCCATCCCACACGCCATTCTCGCCCCAACCGGAGAGGTCTCCCATCTGTCTCTTTGCCAGGCATGGCCTTCTCCACCTTTCAAACTGGGATCAACTCTCACCAACATCAACAGCCCAGCAAAATGATGGCTTTTCCAGCAGCCTCCTTAGTCCTTGGTTATACCAGACTGCACAGGCTTTTACTGTAAAATTTCCCTGCAGACACAGGGTTCATGTGGACTGATGCTGGCTGGTGTATCAGCCAGGTCCTGGGTGGCATTTTCTCATCTGTAACTGCGGGAGGTTGGACATATGTGTTGCCCTGCTGGCCTCACCACTGTCTGGACTTCCTACACCCGGGTCTCCCCACCAAGCCTGGTGATGCGGCACACATACCACTGGAGAGAGATCAAGAATCAGTATTGGCTCCGGCACCTTACCTCAATCCCCCAGTCTTTGTGTAACCAACACCACGCAAGGCCTGGAAGGCTGAGGAGACGCACACCTGCCATGGAGTCCTCACCTCCCATCAGCAACTCCAGCCTGCCTCGGGGGACGCACCCTGGCTTGGTTTCTGCCAAGCCTCTCGTTCCTGGATTCTGAGTAGCCTCCCAGCAAAGGGCACAAGCATTGTGGTCACATTGTCTCAGGTTTCAACACCAGCACCACTCTACTCTGTCCTGAAGCCTCTTCACCCTCAGTTTCTTCCCCCATGCAATGGGGAATACAGTCCTTCAGAGTGCTGTAAAAGATAAAACAGGCCAGGCGCGGTGGCTCAAGCCTGTAATCCCAGCACTTTGGGAGGCCGAGACGGGCGGATCGCTAGGTCAGGAGATCGAGACCATCCTGGCTAACCTGGTGAAACCCCGTCTCTACTAAAAAATACAAAAAACTAGCCAGGCGTGGTGGCGGGCGCCTGTAGTCCCAGCTACTCGGGAGGCTGAGGCAAGAGAATGGCGTGAACCTGGGAGGCGGAGCTTGCAGTGAGCTGAGATCCGGCCACTGCACTCCAGCCTGGGCGACAGAGCGAGACTCCATCTCAAAAAAAAAAAAAAAAAAACAAAAACAGTGCAGCACAGTCATCTCATGAGGTAGGACTGGCTAAGGGGAGCTGCTCTCACTGGCCTCCCTCTCCAGAAAGCCCAGACCTAGAGCCTGGGGTACAGCATCTCTTATGTGGGGGGCTAGACCTTGGTGTCCAGTCATGGGCTCGGGTAATGACACTTATCACTGCCTGCTTCCTGGAAGCCCTGTCCCCCAACCTGTCTTCAGGACGGAGCCCAACTGATGTGTGCCTCAGGCCTCCTGATACCTCTGCAGGACCAGTCTCTGCAGTATCAGTCCCCTTAAGACTGCAGCCTCCTGAATTGCCCAGTGGGGCCAGGTTGTCCTCCTATCACCCAGACCTACCCCTGGGCCTCTGCATGCTCCCACTGTGCTGTTACTTTGTTCCATCTTCTGCATTGTCACCCTGTCCCCCTAGCTCTTGCAGCCTCCCCATGGAAAACAGTCCACTACTCACGTGAAGACACAGCCCCGAGGCACCTGCTTGTCTACGAAGCAGCCAGTCTGAGGGAGAACCTAGAGCCAAACATACGGACCTTATAAATTGTTCGCAGTGGAATTCTCCGCAGACTGAGAGGGTGCAGAAACATATTTTGAGCGTCCATATGATTACAACCTGTTTTGATTGATGAAGGCGAGATTTTACTGGGGTTAGGTGAGAAACCATAATATCTGACGCACAGGCACAGCCAAGACAGTGTAACAATCTCATGTGATGTTAGTAATAAAAACCAACAAGGACTCAGAATAGGTTAAAAAAAAGTTTCGGTCATTGCACCTCCCCCAGCTGCACATCCCTGTGCCCGAGAAGCTCTGCCTGCCTCCCCACCCTTCCACTGAAATTCTATTCCAGCCTCTTATCTCTCTATTATCTCTAGAGCTTTCACCCGTGGAGCAAGAGGGTGCCACGGGGCCAGGCTGGCACCTAGAGAACACTTGGGCTCATCGAAATCACTACGGCTGATTGTGACAAATACAGATTCCTGGGTTGTGCTCCTTGTCTACTGACTGAATTTTCAGAATAAGAAGCCTAGGACACTGAATTTTTAAAAGACTCCCGGGTCATTCTTCCGGGCACCCAGACTGTGAAACCTCTTCGCTCATCTGATCCTCTCACTGTCCAGGTGAGGCATGGAGGCCATGGGGAGCCGTGACTGATCAGGGCCGGGGTCAAACACAACAGGATCCGGTGAACCCACAGAGAGGTCACCTGGCTCCCCTCCTGCCCCGTGATCCCACGTCTGTTGCCCTGCAAAGCATCTGCCCTCAGCTTGTCAGATTATTCCTGTGCACAGGTGTGCTTGTGGCCACCAGGGCTGGGCTCTGAGATCACGTAGCAATTGTGAGTCCCGTCTATCGTCTGTAAACGGTGGGTGGCCATGCAGTTTCATCTATCCTCTGATTCCGCCCAGGGGGTTGGTGCTGGGCTCTGCGAATGGGGTCCAAGTATGCCATCTTTCCAGCTAATTTTGCCTCCAGTAGAACAGGCCATGGAAAATAATTCCGTGTTCCATTCCAATGTTTGAAACTTTCTACACGTGTCTGCGTTCTTCTGTAGTTCTGAACTCCGCCGTGGAATGCATGTTCCTCTTGTGCCAGCTCACTCAGGCCGACAAAGTCTTAAGCTGTCAAGATGACTCTCTTTATCTTCTGCAAGGCACAAAGCACTCTAGTGAATATCACAGTCCACGTTTCTAATCCAGAGAAGTTGAGAGACAAAAGGATCGTCCAGATTTAAAGCATCTCAGCGAAACAGGGGTAGCGTAGGTGTTAGAATCTCTTAATTCCTTACGTCTGCGCACTTCATAGTCTGCCAAAACAAGGGCAATACACACGGCCTCCTAAAGTAAGGAAAATATTTTCTGCCTCTGATTTCACAGTAAAGAAGACAATATGTCCCCACGGCTTTTTTTTTTTTTTGAGACGGAGTCTCGCTCTGTCGCCCAGGCTGGAGGGCAGTGGCACGATCTCGGCTCACTGCAAGCTCCGCCTCCCGGGTTCACACCATTCTCCTGCCTCAGCCTCCCGAGTAGCTGGGACTACAGGCACCCGCCACCACGCCCGGCTAGATTTTTGTATTTTTAGTAGAGACGGGGTTTCACCGTGTTAGCCAGGATGGTCTCGATCTCCTGACCTCGTGATCCGCCCGTCTCGGCCTCCCAAAGTGCTGGGATTACAGGCGTGAGCCACCGTGCCCGGCCATCCTCCCAGCTTTTATGTGGTTTTCCGTTTTGAGGATGAAAACGGCTCCAGCCCTTCCCCTCCCCCAAGTACAACATTGACGTGTTTCATAGTTTACAAAATACTTTAACATATATTATCTCTCTTAGCCCTCAAAATCCTACAAGATAGGCATCATTCTATCACTATCAGACTCAGGAAACTGAGGCTCGCTCAGGAAGTTAAAGTGCCTTCCATCCATCCCACCACTCTGTTTCACTGAAGGCAGAGCTGGTCCTGCTCGGGTCAGTCCTGCTCCCGTGGCCTCAGGCTGATTGAGGAGCAAGGGATACCACATCAGGTGTCCCATCCCACCTTCCCCCTCACTCTCCCTCTACCACCAGCAGCGGTTGCTTACTCCTGTTCAGCTGTAAGATAAGCCCTGGTTTAGGAGATGACAAACTATTTGTGGCAATTTACATAGATTGCCCTATTTCCCTCTGAGGAAAGCTTGGCAAGGTAGTTATTATCATCTTCTGTTTTTGAGTCAATCCACAAAGACCAAGAGCGTCCTGTAGAATTTCCATTTGCTGTTCCAGATCTACTCTCCACTCTTCTCCACCTGCTCGTTGCTGCCAGCTGACCCATTTGGAGCACACCAACAGACCCCAGTGCCCGCTGGCGTGCCGTTGGTCCAGCCCATGCAGAATGCCAGCAGGAGATGTGAGGGAGGGAGGAGAGCGAGGTCAGGATGCTCCCCCAGCTCTTTCCCTCCCTGCAGAGGTCTCAGCTCCTGCCAAAGAGCCCCCTCCACACTGCCTGCTGTGTCTGTAATTCCAGGAGACACCCCTCTCCCCCTGGTGGGAATGACGGCTTGCAGCAAGGCTGCAAGGCTCCATATTGGAGCCTGAGGTTACGGGAAAACTGAGCACCCCTGCCTACATGTCTGTATAATGGTTGTTTTTTTCCCCCTAAAACTAGTTGAAAAAATATTGAAAATCTGAGAAGTAGATGTCTCAAAACTCACAGCATTATTTTAAGCTTAGATATTTTATTTTATCTCAAACCGTGTGTGTTATAATTTTATTTTCCTCACT
This sequence comes from Macaca fascicularis, assembly GCF_037993035.2. Lineage (NCBI taxonomy): Eukaryota > Metazoa > Chordata > Mammalia > Primates > Cercopithecidae > Macaca > Macaca fascicularis. The sequence continues at coordinate 6,420,065 of NC_088385.1, read as the reverse complement.
TTAATGGAAGCAAATTCATCAACAATACTTTCAAAATCTACTTTGATCAGCTTTTTACAAGTGAGAGTTTTGTGTTACAACAAATGAGAATAAATAACTTGACATGCTGGATGAAAGTAAAACTTTAGCATGAGATATAAACATGCTTCTTAAATTTGAAAACAAATTTTTAAAAAGTAAGGAAATTGGAAATAGATGATTCATGGCTAAGAGTATCAATTAAAACAAAACCAGCTCAGATCAAATAGAAATCAAAATTTTAAATGTCTTAAGTTCACATTTGAAATGAACATGCAACAATTCAATAAAGTATCTTCAGATTTTGAATTTTTAAGTGTAGAAAAGTTAGAAAACTGCAGAAAAGTTTTCATGAATAGATCTTATTTACAAAAATCAGTCACTGATTCTTAAATATTCTGACAATTTAAGTACTATTGAAATGTCATCTGAAATAGTTTTAACTAACACATAGTATCAATAATTTACAATACAATCAGTATTAGATTTGAATCTGTAAAACAGATTCAGGAATTTTGCTTAGTGTAGTCGTATCCAAACTTGGACATGGCCTTGAGAATTCTTTTTTTAAACAATACTAGTTACAGTGCTATCCGGGGAAATCAGTTTTAGTGAGCTGAAGTTAATTATCAATTATTTAAGGTAGTCACTGGGTCAGTTGAAGTTGTTAAACATAGCAGTTCTTTCAACTGAAAACGGCATAAGTAAGTCAGTAGGTTTCGAAAATAGTATTGATGAGTTTGCTTCCATTTTAAGCCAGGAAAGTAAAATTATAATACATTCTGGTTTTGATATAAATAAGATATTTAAATTTAAAATAATGTTGTGAGTTTTAGACACTTTCTTCTCAATATTTTTAAAACTCATTTAATGTTCTGGGAAAATAGTAACCATTAAAAATGCACAAATACACATATATAGGGAAGCACAGTTTTTTCCTTTTGCCTCAGGCTCCAATATGGCTTGGCACGGCATTGTTGGAGCCTGTTTTTATTTAAAATTTTGATATTTTCTTCATCATGGATTTTTTTAACATAAATTTTAACTTAAAAAAATATTGCCTTAAAATACGATTTATCTGATTGCTGAGTTTTTTGAAGTTTCCTTAAATTGTATACCCACAGCACGCGCCTCCTTTGTTTCATCCTAGTCCAGGCCCTGGGTAATGGTGCCTGTTGCTTCTGGTCCTAAGGCACTGCACATCGCTATGTCTGTGCCTTGAGGTCATACTGCCAGCATGTAGCAAGGCCAGTGCTCACATTCAATTCTGTGTAATTCTAAATTTCTCGCTCACTCCTCTGGGCTGTGACCTCCCTGGGGAGAACCAGGGCTTGCAGAAAGTGAGCCTCCCTCCAAGTGAGCTGGCCTTCCAAGGCACCGGTGCTTTCTTCTCCTGTCCCTAGAAGCAGAGCCTGCACCAGGGGCAGGATTCGACAAGCCGCCCCCGCCCCCTTCCCGGTTGGGCATAGTGTTGGCTGTTTTCCTTGCAAGCAGAAGAGTGACAGGGTCCTGGCTCCACCTGGGAGTCCTCAGGCCTTGGGCAGGCAGGCTTCAGGATAAGCTTTGATGCTGGATTTTTTTTTTCTTTTCCAAGTCATTCTCTTATTGAAAATGACTCCATGCAGCTGTCAGCCTGGAGGCCTTGGGTGTCTGCACCCCGGCCTGTGCCAATTTCAGAGATCCTGGTTGTGATGACCTCAAGCACATAAGCCCAGGAAGACATTAACAACTGTTTATTTGCGCCTGACGAGAAGGCTCTGGGAAGTGCAGGCCTTGGAGCTCCTGGAGGCTGAAAGTTCTTCCAGTAAACCCACATGCACAGAGACTGTTCACAGAACAGCCAGGAGCACGTCCCACCCTGCCCTTCCAGGGGATGGGCCCTGGCTGAGCAGAGGAGCGCTTTCCTCTGTTATAAGAAGTGAGAACACAGCCTGCTGGGATTTTGCATCAAAACTTATCCACAGAGTGATTTTCTCTGGCCTCAATTCTTGGGCAGAATTGATCTTCTAAACCCTCTTCCTGAGACAGCAAAGACTGGCTTGACCTTTTCTGGGCCTCAGTTTTCTCCTTGGTGAAATGGAAGTAACTATAGTACCTACCTTTCAGGTTGGGAGGAAAGAGGGATGGTTTTACTTATTTTGAAGAAGGAAAAACAAATACTCAGAGAAGGGAAGTGGGGGGTCCAAATTGTTTTATTTTTCTTAGAGAAGCAACGAGATTCGATGTTCATTTCCTGAATTCCAAGAGTGGTGTTCTTTGAGCTATATGATAGACTTGCCCATTCACTTAGTTATTTTACAAAATAAGATATTTACAAATATCACCAGAATGGATGTGAACACTTAGGGATTCATTTCACAAACATTTATTACCAGATGACAAAAGCAAGGTACTGTTCAAATACTTAACATATGGTAGCACACCAGACAGCCAAGGCCCCTGCCTTTAGGGATCTCATCATGGCAACAGATAAGTAAATAAACAAATACATGGTATAATACAGAGCAATGGTAAGCACTATGAAGAAAACTAGAGCAGGGCAAAGGGATACAAAGTGAAGGATGTTGTCGGGTAGTGGTGATGGTGGCTATTTTAGCTCTGGTGGTCAGGGAAGTTCTTTTTAAGGAGGTGAAACACGACCAAAGCTTAGAATGCCATAAACAATGGTCCATGAAAAGGTCTGGGTCAGGAGGGTAACAGGCACCAGTGCAAAGGCACTAAGGTAGGAATGTCTGGTGAATATAAAGAAAAGCAATACTGCCCGTGTGACTAGAGCAGGGTTAGAGAGGTGGTCAGGGCCAAGTCATCTGGGGCCTTTGATTTTATGTTAAATGTGATGGGAAGATAGCAGAGGGTTGTGAGCTAGGGATTAACCTAATCTGACTTATGTTTGAACAGGATCTTTCTGCCTGCTCGTTAGAATAGAAGGTGGGAGAGAAGGATGGAAGCAAAAAGACCAGTTATCAATTTGTTTGTTTGTTTGTTTGTTTTTGCAAAAGAATAGGTGAGAAGCTTGCACTGGGATGGCGGAGGTGGAGGTGGTGCGAAATGGCAGGATTCTGTATATGTTGTGGGGGTGATGCTACAGGATTTGCCATGGATAAGATATGTATAGAACTAGGTGAATGAAGGTGTATCATGTATAGAGGTGGGCAAGACAGGAAGGATGCGGTTGGGAACAAGACTGGAAATCACATTTGTAAAGAGAAATGCAATTTGAATAAAAGTTGAAGAACTATAAATATACAAGTAATATAAGTATCACCCTAATTGATTGTTCTAATTGCTGATCACTGATTAATCTGGTTTTACCTCCTGACTTTTAGAAGAAATAACTAAATTCGAATCTAATGATTTATTGGCATATACTTGTAGCAGTATTTTGCACCTTTAGGATTATGAACTAGTAAGTTCCTTCAGGGCAGGGACTCATTATTTATCTTTGTCATCTCCTGGGCTTAGCTGGTGCCTGCTTGATTTACAATAGACTTCTAATAAATGTTTTATTAGAGAAAAATAAAGTACTTGCACAAGAAAACAGGGTCAATCCTTAGCAAAACTATGAGTGGGGGCATGACTGGGGCTCTGCTTCCAATCCCTGCTTAGTTCCGGTGACCTCATGGAGGCCACTCCTGGAGCTCTCTGTCAGGTCTGCACTCCTGCAAAGGCTCCTTCCCAGCCCTAGAAAGGTCATTTCTGCACCTGATTTCCACTTCACCTATCATGCCACTGAGACAGGAGGTAGGATGTGTGCTCCTCTATGTGATGTGTACCATGTGTGACGTAATTCAAAAGATCAAGTCTTTGGGCCGTGGTTTCAGATACCATGGCTGGCCCAAGTAGCTCACACTTTATGGTACCCAGTTTTAAAGAGACCCTGAAAAATAAAATTCTCTGCTGTAAGCGATTGCCTGCATGCTTCTATACATAGGGCTGAACTTACAGGAGGGAAGTTGTATTTTTAAGAAATAAACGCCAGGCGCAGTGGCTCACGCCTGTAATCCCAGCACTTTGGGAGGCCAAGGCGGGTGGATCACAAGGTCAGGAGATCGAGACCATCCTGGTGAACACGGTGAAACCCCGTCTCTACTAAAAATACAAAAAATTAACCAGGCGTGGTGGCGGGCACCTGTAGTCCCAGCTACTCGGGAGGCTGAGGCAGGAGAATGGCGTGAACCCGGGAGGCGGAGCTTGCAGTGAGCCGAGATCGCGCCACTGCCCTCCAGCCTGGGCGACAGAGCCAGACTTTGTCTCGAAAAAAATAAAAATAAAAATAAACATAAACTAGGCAGTACAGAGGCAGAAAGGGCAGATCACATGCAAGGATGTTCAAGAGGGCAAACTAAGGGAGATGTGGGATATCCTGGGGGTAGATCCAGGGTGTATTGTCAATTAACCATTGCTGTGTAACAAACCATCCTGAAACAACCAGCGATCGTGACTCAGGAGTCTGTGGGTCAGCTGCACGCTTCTGTTAATCTGAGCCAGGCCTGCTGACCTTGGCTGGGATTGGCTGGGACTCATTCACATGTCTGGGGCTCAGTTGGCTCAGTTGGCTGTTGTAAATCTAGAATGGCATTGGCTGGGCTGGCTGGCATTGCTCCACGTGTCTCATCCTCCCACAGCTAGCCTCAGTGTTCCTTCGCGGCAGCCACAGGGGTGCAGGAAAGAGAGAAGGGTTGGGCAAGGCATCTTGAGACCCAACCCAGGCTCCGCACCTACACCTTGATACTTTTAGTGCATTCTTTTGGCTAAAGCAGTCATAAAGTCAATCCAGATTTCAGGAGTTAGGGGATAGGCTCCAGCTCTTGCTGAGAGGAGTGTGAACTCCAAAGGCAAAGGACTAGCACGCAGGAGTGGAGACCTGGGCCATTTGTGTAGTCCGTTTACTCTGGGGAACAGCACTGTGTTTCCATGCTTGATATCTAAGGTCCTCACGACACATTGTTGTGGCATATTCCAGGGGAAGGATGAAAAGGGGACAAACAGACAAGGGCCTGGGTACTAGGAAGGAGGCCCCCTTCTTCCTGCCCTTCCCAGGAACGCTTGGCCACAGGCTGTCCCATTGGAGGGGAAGGCAGTTCCTTCGTGGGTGTCACTGTGGGGGGGTGGGCATCAGAAGCTCGCAGCCTTTTAGAGCTGACAGGGACCTGGACAACAGCCAGCACCATCTCCTCCTCCCTTTACAGAAAACTGAGCCCCAGAGAAGGGAAGTGACTTGCTCAAGGCCACATAGCTACTGTTGGCTCCAGGAGAATCCAGAGGGATAAGAAATGGTTGTTTTGTGTTTTTTTTTTGACTTTTAAAATGTAAAATGACAACCCTTTCCAAAGGCAAAGGAGCAAGTCAAACTCATTCGGTTTTAGGAAAACATTTTAAAAACGAGAGAGGGATCTCAGGAGCAGACAGATTAGGGATATGATTTACAAAGGTATCAAAAACTGAGGTCCGGGACGTTGGGAGGCCATTCCAGTGCCTCCAAGCTGCCTGGCAGCAACCATAATGGGCTTTGGTCTCAAGGCGCTTGTCTATGGGCAGGTTGTCCTTGAGGGAAGAAAAATTGGGATTCTTTTTCTTTGCTGGTCTAGATCCTGCTCCTCAGTCTCCCTTCTGCTCCATCATGCTATGTTTTCTCCATCTCTTCCTTAAAGAAAATGCACAAGCCGGGTCGTAAACATCATTCATTTATTCCAACTAATAAAATATAAGTATTGAATGCGCACTCTCGGTTGGGCGCTCTTCTCTGTGCAGGTAACAGTGCAGCAGCCAAAAGGACAGACACAGACTCTGCTTTCAAGGGACTTGGCATTTGCATGAGCAGAGCTCATCCATCAGTGAGCACAAAAATATCAGGCGAAGAGGACCGCCAGGAAGGGGTTACAGCAGGACAGTGACGGAGTACCCGGGTAACCACACGCTGGGTGGTCAGAGAAGGCATCCTTGGAGAGGCGACCCTTCAAGTTGCAAGTGGAAAGACAGGGAGGCGATGGCCAGGTGTAATCTGAGGAGGTGCCTTCTAGGCAGACGCAGCAGCTAGCACAAGAGCCTCCCTGAGCCAACCCGGGAGGGATCCTGTCTACAGCACAGCCTTGCTTGTCACCTCTAACACATAGCAGGTTTTGCTCTCCAAACAAAGAGTTTTTTAAAAATGCTTCTTCCTATTTGAAAACAGACTGTCAGAGTTGGCTCAGAACCCATTTGCTGGGCTGACAGGGGAATAAACATGCGGGCCCTTTCGTCTCGAGGGCCTGAAGTGGAGCCAGCGCCCTGGTGTGTGGGGCAAGAAAGATTTGAACCCTGGAACCGCATCCAATTTCCCCCAAACCCCAGTAACAAGATCTCATAGACTTGACAAGCGGGCCCTGTCCCCACTTCCCTCTGGCCTCCCCTCATTCTCCTGCCCGCACCGTCCCTGCCCCCTGGAATTCATGGACAGAACAGCTGCACTGGGGGCTCAGTTTTCAATGAAACAATAAAATACTCCTGCGTGTCCCTAAGAGTATGGCATTTATGACTGGGGTGGGCTGGCTTCCCTTCGCAGACGCCCCCTCCCCAATTCCCAGGCTCACCAGCCCAGATGCCCACATGTCCCACAGCCGTCCTTAAGCCTCTGGGAACTGCAGCATGGGTGCCTCAGGAGGTCCTTGCCCAGAACACAGTCCTGGAGGAAAAACAAAAGCACATCCAGTGCGCCGAGCACCTTTGCCGAGGGCATGCAAGTGCACATCTGTGTCAAGGGCCCTGCAGCACAGCACCCTCCCAGAGCCCACCCCCATCCCCCCATGCACACAGCTGCCTGGGTGAACCGTCTGCTCTCTTGTTCCAGGACAGGAACATCCTCACTGGCTCAGGGAGGAAAGCGAGCGGGTGTGGCCCACATCCCCATCAGCACTGCACCCCCACCCCTGCCCTCGGGCTCTTCTCTAACACCCCACGAGGTCCTCGACTTCCTAAGTTTCTCTTTTGCACAGCGTGTACATTTGGGCAGTAAGCCTGATACCCCTGGACTGCTTTCCAGGGGCCAGATAGGAACTTCCATGCCTAGGGGGCCAAACCTTGCAAGCTTCCACGTGGGGGCGCAGTGTGCCAGTCAACGGTTCCGCGTCACGTCACCAGGCACCCGGCGTCTCCAGCACAGAGTTTGTGCAGTTATTTTGCACATTTCATTTAATTTTGTCCTTACAGTTTTATAAAGATGAGTGGAAAGCTGGAGTAGAAAGCACAGATCTCATGAACTTAATATAAATGAGACAAAGATAGGAGTCCTTAGGCACACCCAAGGAAGACCAAAGAAGCCACAGTCAGATGCTCACCAGAATTAGGCTGATTGTGTTCAAATGCATGCCAGGCACGTTCGCGCCTTAGGGCCCTGTACCCAGAATGCCCTTTCCTTGATTTCCACGCGGCTCACTCCTTCACCTCCTTTCCAAGTCATCGCTCACATCTTAGTGTATCAGTGAGACTTTCCCTGATCCTCCTGTTTTAAATTGCAACCTGCACTCCACCCTCCACCTGCATTCTGGATCTTCTCTCTTTGGCTCTGTTCTTTTCTCCCTTTTTTTCCTCCCCATAGCACTTATCACCATCTAACATCTATGATGTGAACTTTTCATTATCCATCTCCTTCTATTATTAGATTGCACGCTCCATGAGGGATATATTCTGAATACCTGGAATGGTGTCCGGTACTAGGAGGTGCTCAGCAAATACCTGTTGAGTGAACACATGTTGAATTGTAGCAGAAGTAAATGAATGAATATGTTCAAAATATGGTTAGTATATTGCAAAAATTATGCATCGAATGTGGGTATAATTACAATTTTACAATCTTTTTTTAGATCTCTGGGAAAACACACCCCTATGCCATATAAATCTCTGGTTGTGCTTTTGAACGTTTGCTTTTGGCTCACAGTTCGAGAAACACACTAGCCGTGGTTAGTAGGGAACAGCTTTTGGACAAGCTGAACCCAGGGTTAGAGGAGACACAGGGCACGGGCAGAGTTCAAGGCAGGGCAGTGAAATCTGGAGAGGCTTCTCAGAAGAAGCAGTGTGACCCGTCCTTCCTGTGATTGACATTTGGCACGCCCGAGGGCAGATTTTGCCAGATTTAGCAGGGAAAGCATAGGAATTGCGGCCAGGGTCTGTCTAGAACTCTCTAGGTGTTTCCTAGCTGACCTTTGAGGCAGGTAAAGCCGCCTCATACACTGCCAGGAGGGAGCCGGAGCCAGAGGAAACTCTCTCTGATGGCAAACAGGAGACAAGACGTCTGACTGTTTCCCAGGCCAGAGGAGCAGAGGGTGCAGCTCCCAGTGAGGCCTGGAGAAGAAAGGAGTGGGGGAGTTGCTGGCGTAAGGACAGGGCCCTTGCCCCCTCGAAGTTTCCTCCAGTTCCGTGCATCAAACCCTTAATAAGCAGGTTCACTTTCCTGTAGTGAACGGTTATGAAGTGCTAGACCCTGTACAAGCCCCTGAGCTGCAACGACTCAATTCCCACAACTCCCACGTGCTGCCCATCACTTTTCCTCTGTTTCACTGATGAAGAATGGGAAGAACGGAGGGGTGAGTTTGTCCCGGGACTAGGGTAGGAGGGAGTCAGTGTCAGAGCCCAGCTGTTTGGTTCTGGTGCCCACACTCTTAACCACTGTCAAGCCCATGAAGGCCCCAGGCCATGCTGGGGGGGCCCAGTGGGATTCTTCTCACCACCTCTAAGGATTCCATCACCCTGCATTCCGTCCCAGAATGCAGAGGTTCTGTGGGGAGTGGATAACAGAAAATAAACCCTTTAGGGCCAAAGTGATAAAAAGACAAACAAAAACGCCTTACACGCAAAATCAGAGAAAATCTTGTTTTGGTGAACCAGAAGGCTGGTTGCCCACAGACAGCTCCATCTTGGGTTGAGGAAGTTGTTTCTCTCTTTCTCTACGTACAAACCTAGAAAATGTGCATAATTTCACCTTATTCTCACCTCATTCTCAGAACTTTGCTGCAGCCTGGGACCACGGGTCTGAAGAGTGGGTGTCGCTGGCTGGGATGAGTGTGTACAGCTGGAAGTGTCTGTTGGTTCAGTTCTTCTGAGCCCCACCTCCAACCTTGACCAGGGTTGACTTGCCACAAAGCTAATGGAGCTTGAGCTTCAGGTTTCTTCACTTGCCCCTGCCCTTCCAAAGACTGCAAGGCATCCTAGCAAGGTATTTATGTGGTTTATTATACGATTTAAACAGTTCTGTGGAAGTAAGGTTAAAATTATTCTCATATGAAGAAACAAATTGTAACAAAAAATCTTAGATCATACTAAAAATATTAATTCATTAAGAGGAAGACATACATTTCCAATCATTATGATACATTTCCAATGGAAGTAATAAGTAGGCTCTTGGATTGTAATATAACCCAGTTAAAGGAAAGGAATGAATTATACGCTCACGTTGGAAAAAAGATTTTCCTTTTTTTGCTGACTCAACGTGAAATCAGAACATTGACCAGGATAGCATAACTATGGGGCAGACATTGGTGACTGACTGGTTAATGAGTGTTAGCAATTCAAAGAGCATTTAAGATTAATCACTGCATTAACAGATAATGAAAATGTCCTGACATTTATCAGCCCATCTATGAAAGAAACTTGATAGACATTTTCCCAAATTTGGTACCAGTTCTGAAAATGTACATGATGTTACTGCTGATAAGTTGTAAACTTCAGACTTTTCCATATAGGAAAAAAATCTGATCAACCATGTTACAAGAGAAGTTAAATTATCTTTCTCTTTTCTCTATGGAAAAGAATATTATAAAACTTTTGTCACATATGAAGATTATTCAGCCAAAAATGTGGGAAGTAAAGTGTGATAGAGGTATGCCAGGTAGTTAATGCAGCTATGAATATAACGTTATTCCTCCATATTTCCAGACTTTTCAGTGGTATCTATCAGCTTTTGAGGTTTATAATTGGTTGTGATTTATTTTATCTCTAGGTATTTGTACTGGTTTGCTGGGGCTGCCTTAACAAAGCCCTACGGACTTGGAGCTTAAACAACAAGAATTTATTGTCTCACAGTTCTGCAGGCTGAAGTCTGAGATCAAGGTGTTGGCAGAGCTGGTTTCTAAGGGATCTGAGGGAAGGCTCTGTTCTAGGCTTCTCGCCTTGGCTTGCAGATGGCTGTCTTCTCCCTGTGTCACCACATGTTCGCCTGTCTGTGTTTGTCTCTATCCTAACCTTCTTTTTCTTATAAAGACACAAATCCTATTGGATTAGGGCCCACTCTTACAATCTTGTTCTAATGACCTCTTTAAAGACACTACCTCCAAATGCAGTCACATTCTGAGTGGTGGGGGGAGGGCTCCAACATACTCATTTTGCGGGGAGGGCTCCAACATTCTCATTTTGGAGAAACACAGTTTCAGCCCATCAGGATACCTAATCTAGTATTTTTTTAAAAAGAGGAGTCCACAGTTTTTGTTTGCTTGTTTCAAGCACCAGAAAATTTAGACCTAGACACATGGAAGTCTCTTTTGTTCTTAAAATCACCTATTCGGAAGTTTATAATCTCTTGTGTACAAGACAAGAAATCTTTCCAATTCAACACACATTATTGAGGGCCTACTCTGTGCCAGGCATTACTGACCCAGGGACTTCACAAGGAAAGCCAGGGATGGTGAGTGCAGGCGGGGAAGCCCCCGCGAAGGGGTGGAGCCACTTCATGGGTGTGGGACCTGGGCGGTCCCGCTGGGTGCTGTGTGTAGAAGAACCCTGAGCTTGGGGTTTAATGTTTGCTGCCACCATGTTGAAAGTCTCCATCATTTATGAATGACCCCGCCTGCATTTGCATTTTGGGCCCTGCAAATTATATGGCTGGTCCTGAGGAGAGGAATTGATTCAGCTTATGGTTATAGCCCAAGTTAGCCAGAGAAGCCTTTTCCTTCAGAGAAAGGGAGGGCCACCAGGAAGAGGAACAGTATGTGGCGAGACACGCGGGCAAGAGTCAGGGAGCACGGCTCATGTGTCATCTAGCGCTCTCTCCCTCTGCTGAGGGAAAGGAAACATGCTCTTCATGGAGAGCGTAGAACGCTGAAGCTGGAGCGCGTGGATTTGAATGCCAGCTCTCCTGTTTCCCAGCTGTGCCTTCAGGCAGGTTGCTGACTCTCCCTGGAGTCCAGCATCCTCATCTGTCAAGGGAGGAAAGTCATACATTCAAGACTCAGGATTTGATAGGTGTGCATCACTTTTGAGTCACAGTAAGGAGAGGCAGTTGTGTGGGTTAAAGATGGTGGTCAGGAAAGGATCTCTGGAGGCATGAGGATGGGGAGCAGCCCACGTGGAGGCTTGGAAGTGGGGATGTGCAGGTCAGGGATGAGAAATACAGAGGAAGGCAGTGGGGCCGTTCTCAGTATCAGTGAGGGAGAAACAGCCAGAAAAGAGGCTGGGGCTACTTTGTCAATGACCCCAAATGCCCAGCCAGGAAGCCTGGACTGTGTGTAGACAGCGGGGAACTCCTGAAAGCTTATGGGTTGGGGTCTGATGAAAGTGGTCTTTGATGAAAATCCCTGTGTGGGAATGTTCTCGTTCAGCTCCTTTAGAAAGCCAGGTCTGGAGAGAGGAAAGCCAGCTATGCCGGGGGCCTCCTGAAGGATAGGTGAGATCCCACTTCTGGTCCCACCAGGCGTGCAACACAAAGGCACACAGCGGGCAGCAAGGAACCTTGTGCTCCTAAGGCCAGCGGCCCTGTTCTGTCTTCCCAGCCACTTCAAGAATTGCAGTGTTGTTGCCAATTATGGTTGCTGGCCTGGAACAGGGCCTGTGGGGCTTGGAGGCTGAGTAAGGCCGCAAGACCCACCCCGAGTATGCTGACTTCATGGGGGTTGACAGTCACACTGACACGAAGCAGGGCTTGTGTCAAAAGTTCAGGAGGAAGCGTGACAGGATAAGAGGGAGAGGAAGCAACGTGGACAGCTCAATTATCCTGGGACCAAGATCCAGCATCTGGATTTCCAGCTGCAAGAGACCAGAAAGGGCAGGGATGGAGCTGGTCCTTCCACCAGGGCAAGGGGGTGAGTGAAGGTGCAGGGCGGTTCTGAGCAATGAGTCCCACCCAGATGAGGGGGAGGAGTGATGAAGCTGCCCCACCTTCCCCAAACCTGCCTTTCAACACAGCAGCATGCCTGTCCAGGTCGCTCCCTTCCATCTGACTTTGAGCATGTCCATTCTCCAGAGGAGACGTCACAGAGGAGCCTGAGGTCTGCACTGGAGGTGCCACATCTTCTCCCTTGTCTTCAGGCAGACCTGGGTTGGTGTGGCCACAAACAAGCAGCAAGTGTAGATAACGCAGCACACCAGAGGGTGGAGAGAGAAGCTCACAGCCCTTCTTGACAGATGAGCCACTGGGACCTATGGTGACCTGTCTATGAAAGGCCACTCCCCCGTGTCACTCCTGCATGGCCCAGGCTTCCTCTCTTTTGCAGGACTAAGTCCAAGCTCTCTAGCACGGCACATGGGCCTCTGTGTGCTGACACTTGCTGTCTTCACTCTTTAAGTTCCAACAATATAAACATATTTGTCAGCTCCCTTGTACTTTGCAGTATCTGGACTATCCTTCTCTTGTTTCCTCACAGGCATCATCAGCTCCAGGGAGATTTCCCATCCCCTGCCCCACTTGGGTGAGGCAAAGAACCCTTTATCTGTGCCCTAATAGCAGGCCTTCATGAAAGGAATGAAAACATCAATCACATTGTATTATAACTGTTTGTGTCTCTCTCTGCAGGAGACTGGGCTGCAATCTGCATGCCCAAAGGGAAGGGTAGGAAAGTCTGACACACAGCTGGTGCCCAGGAAGAAGGAAATGGATGTGGCCCAGAGATGCTTGACTCCCGTGAGGTCATGCAGTGAGACTGGGCTTCTAGGATTCACATCCACGGCACTTGCTGGATACCAGGCTCCTGCTTGTCTACATGATATTTCTCCCAGCTCTTGCTATCCTGCAGTGGCTGATGGGGTATGTGGGCAGTCAGCAAATTAAAGAGTTCAGTGGCAATCAGCTCACCCAGTCTTCACCAGGGGCTGGCACAGACTGGGCCCATGTGAAGCTGAACTGAAAGGATGAGAGCAGGGGGCAGTGCCTTACTCAGGGGTAAGGGCAGGCCTGAGCCCTGCTGAGGCCACTGTCTGCCAGAGCCCCAGGAGGACGCAAGGTTGATGTTGCAAAGGAACCCCATAGAAATCAATAGTCCTCTGCTTTGCGACCTCCTTTCCCATCCAGTTGGTGCCATGCTTTTGGAGCAAAGGGTATTTTTGCAAGCATTTAAGAAAAGTTCCAGATTTAGCCTGGACTTGAAAGTCAAAAGCACTAGAACTGACTTGGGCTACCCTGTAACGAATTTCGGCAAGAAACCAAGAAAGTTCCCTGGAAGTGGAGGTGGCACGAGCAGCAAGGTGTTGCGTGTGTCCGCACAGTGGGGCCGGTGGGCCATAGCATTTCTTCCTCTGGGGGCTGCGGGCACAGGCTCCGTCTCTCACGGGGAGAAAGCCAATGTTATTGAGCACTTCCCAGACGCCAAGCATTGTGCCAACAGCCTTACGTGTTTGTCCTCCATCCTGACAACCTCCCTGTGCAGTAGGCAGGCCAGATGTCAGGCTGGAAGGTGGGCCAGTTAGCGATCATGGCTGTCCCAAACCCTTAGGTGATCTTCTACTACCTGGCTGCCCTGGCCCTTCCCCTGGAGACCTCAGGAATTCCTTATGATCCAGCTCTCCCTGAAGGCCCAAAGGAGGCACCCCAGGACCTGCTACAGCCTACCATGCTCTGCTGGTGTCCAGGTCACTTGTTCCAGCTATAGACAATGTAACTGTCACCCCAGGACCTGCTACAGCCTACCATGCTCTGCTGGTGTCCAGGTCACTTGTTCCAGCTATAGACAATGTAACTGTCACCCCAGGACCTGCTACAGCCTACCATGCTCTGCTGGTATCTAGGTTACTTGTTCAGGCTATAGACAATGTAACTGTTACCCCTGGAGGTAGGTATTATTATCCCCATTTCATAGTGAACTTGAGAAGGAACGAAACCAGGGAACTTGCGCCAGGTCACATGATTATCAGTGGTGGGATCGGGGTTCAAACCCAGCTCTGCCTAACTTTGGCCACTGCATCACAAACATCACAATGTGTTTCCTCCATGGATTAACAATATGTGAATGCAACCTCCTCCAGAGGTTGAGGGTCTGAGAGCCATGAATTAAACCTTCCATGTGCACAAATCCAGGTTTCTGAGAAGTCCCTGGGAATGTAGAGGCACGTGCTGGCAGAGCAGATGCCGGGGGAGGTCTGCAGGGCACTTACAGAAGCTCTTCTGCTGGCCCAGGGGAGGTATCTAAACACCTCCCGTCACTCATTCCTGCAGTTTCATGTCGAGGGTGTCTCTTATGGCCGTGTGGCATAACGCAGGGAGTTCTGGACTGCAGGACAGAAGCTCTGCTTCTCATTCCAGCTCTGCCCCACATATAAGCTCTCTGAAGTCAAGCTGGCTTAGTAGGTTGGGTTTGGAGGTGGTTCTAGTGGCCTTTTGGGGGGATTCTTGGAGCCCCTTCTGTACAGTCTATACTTGATTGTACAGATTCTGTACTTGACTCTGCTTCTGTACAATTGCAAAGCTCTCATCCTTGTCACTCATTTTTCAGGTAGCCGGGGTGAGCTCCCAGGATACATTTTGTCCAATTAGAAATGTTTTTATATCCTCTTTTAAAGCAGAAAAACTGATGGAGGGTTGTAGAGTACAAATGACTCAATTATAGTCCCAAGAAAAGTCCCAAGAGTAGTTTTCTTGATGCAGGCCTGAGATGACAAGAAAGTTCCCTTGGGGTGCCAGAGGCAGAAACCCAGCCCTGGGTTGGGCAAAGCTCCCCACCTCTCCTTGTTGGGGAGCTGCCAGCAAGAGCCAGAGGCACTGGAATTCAGAGGGAGTGGCCCTGCCCATCACCTGCTCCCCGCCCCACCCCCAGTCCCCAGGCCTTTCAGCATCTGGAGGGGAACCAGAGGGCCCACCCCTGACAGCAGGACAGAGTGACTGCATCTCGTTCCTCTGGAGTGAAACAGGTTTGACAGGGTGAAAAGCCCCTGGAGAGACAGAAGCAATACTCTGCATAATGCCCGCCTCTGTTACGGGGAGAATGTGGCTTAACGTCTAAGGTCTCCGATAAAAACGTGTTACCTAGTGCTGAAGACCAGAGAAATAATTTGTGGATTGGGCTATGTGTGCACTCTTGCTGAAACTTGGCTTTTGAGTTTTGGCTGAAGATCCTCTGCTTTAATTACAGCCATTAATTGCTCAGAGTTTATGAAAATGTGTTTGACTTCCCTTAGGCATACTGAAATTTCATGCCTCGAATTTCACAGGAGCAAGCATTTTAACCATGAAAATATACAACATGCAACACCAGCCCTGCCCTCCCCCAGCCCCGCTTACTCATTCTCTACCCTTTTACCATATTGTATTTCTTCTAGGCAGTTACCACCACCTAAATCATTTTATCTACACGTTTGCTTGTTTCTTTCTTCTTCTTCTTTTTTTTTTTTTAATTTTTATTCCTGTCATACCCTCTACAAGGTAAGCTCCCTTGAGGCATGAGCCTCGTCTGCCCATGTTTGTCATCGTACTAATCAATACCTGAGAAGAGGGCTGGTGCATAGTAGGTTTCGATACAAATTAGTTGAACGAATGCATGCCTGAGTGGATGAATGACAGCTCAATCAAGACATGATGTTCTTAATTTAAGAAGTATAAGCATAGCCCTGGTTCATGACCTTGTATTTTGTTTCCTGTAACTCCACTTAAAAGTTTTCTTTCAGTTTGAGTCCTTTCCCCAGCGTTTTGCCAATGAAATAATGGAGCCGCCAATCTTTGGACTAGAACAGACGTTATGATTCTATACTGAGCCTCTTGCCTGCCCTGACTCTCCGTGGATGTCTAAATAAGTAAACAGCAACCAACGTCCCTCCTCGCTAATCCATTCTCCCTGGGGCTTGACCCAAGTCCTTCTTCCTGTGGTAATCCCCGTTTATCAAGGGGATTCATTCACTCATTTGTACAACAAATTGTTGTTGTACAACAAATTTGTACAACAAATTGTACAACTCAATTTGTATTGAGTGCCTACTGATGGCATAGGCATTGTGCTCAGCATTTGGGATAAAGTTCTGACGAAAATCAGCATGACTTAGTGACTCATGTAGATGACAGCCAAATGGGGCAACAGAGCAAACAAGAATGACACAAATAATCCCACAGCTGTAATTTCAGTTGTGTTATGTGATAGGATCATATAAATTGTGAGGAAGGGTCGACCATAAGTAACGCAGGAGGCCTCAGGAAAGATCCCCTGAGGAAAAGGAAGGCTGAGCAGGTGGGAATCAGACAAACAGAGCCTAGCAGGAAAGAAGAGCATTGAAGGCAGAGGCAACTCATGCCCGAAAGCTCCGTAGCAGAAAGGTGTTTGCCTACTTCCAGGATTTTCTTAAGAAAGAGAAGTCTTTTTTCCTAACAGACCAAGAGGCTTTCAAGGAGTCAAATTAACAACTGAGAAAAGTTCTAGCCCAGAAAATACAACCACGATAAGTTCTTTTTTTGACAAGAATCTTTCGATCTCAGCTTCCCAATAGCTGGCTTTTTCCTTTAAAAGATAACCTGAAAAGTCTCTGAGGGTGGTGTCTGAAGCTGGCTGCTAAGGCCTACAGCCATGCGGTGACACTTCTCTGGAGATGCAGATCGCGTGAGCCTCAGAATGGTCATTTATTTCTCCTCAGCAATTTCCAAGCATTTTTTTTCCCGCAGCTTCCAAAGTGAGCAAGTGAGTGAGCACATAACCCTTCTGAAAGGGAGGCCAGAACCATAGATTCCTACTGGGAGTCCAGTTTCCCACACCCTGATTCGCTGATGGGTTTATGATTTGGGCTTCTACTGAGCTTAGACTAGAACCATTTGTACATGGAGAGACTCATCTGTGCTGGATTATTTCCAAATGAATAAGAGGAGTTCTTTTCATAATTCCAAGCATACTTCTATCTTAATAACCCGCTGTCTATTGGATACCATTATTTTGATGTCCTCTGAGAGCCTCGTGCCCAGTGCCTACAGTTCCCGTCTTCCAATCCACTGTCTTGCTATCTTCATGCATTTGATTTAGAACCATCATGCTTCGAGAAGTGCCAGAGTCATCTTCCTAATGCCTTCCTCTTTTGCCTTCCACATCTACTTGGTTACCCAATCTTGTTGACTGCATCTCAAAAATGCTTTTCTAATTCGATATAGCTCCCTACTCCTATTGTCTTCTCTTTAGTCTAGGCCTTCACTTGTGATCAATATGATTAGTCTGTCCCCAGTCCATCCATCAGTTATACTGCCACCAAAATATCTTCTTACAAAAATGCAGAAAAAAGCCCTTGTTGACTCCTCATTGATGAATAAATCAGTGATTCTCCAAGCGTGTAGCAGTTGCAGTATCCCTGGGGAACTTGTTAGAAATGCAAATTCTCTGGCCCAACCCAGACCTAATGAATCAGAAACTCAGGTGATGGGCCCCAGCAATCAGTTTGAACAAGCCCTCCAGGTGATTCTCATGCAAGCTCAATTCAGGAGTTCCCAAACAATCAAATCCAACTTCATAGCTGTTCCCCTCAGCCTTGAATAACTTGGTCTCAATGTCCCCTGTTCCACAGTCCTAAAGTCCTCATTACCCCAAACCTTTCTTTTTTTTTTTTTTTTTGGGACGGAGTCTTGCTCTGTAGCCCGGGCTGGAGTGCAGTCGCCGGATCTCAGCTCACTGCAAGCTCCGCCTCCCGGGTTTACGCCATTCTCCTGCCTCAGCCTCCGGAGTAGCTGGGACTACAGGCGCCCGCCACCTCGCCCGGCTAGTTTTTGTATTTTTAGTAGAGATGGGGTTTCACCGTGTTAGTCAGGATGGTCTCGATCTCCTGACCTCGTGATCCGCCCGTCTCGGCCTCCCAAAGTGCTGGGATTACAGGCTTGAGCCACCGCGCCCGGCCTACCCCAAACCTTTCACTTTTCTCTGCATACATTAGGCCCTTTCCCCATTCTGCACTTTCCCCCCAGGCTGCTCCTGTCTAGAAATATTCTCTCTATCTTTCCCTACCAAATTCCTACTCATCCATGAATAGCCAGCTAAGAGGTCACCTCCTCACGGAGGCTTTCCTTGACTGCCTCAGGCGAGCATTTAGTTAGTTGAGCTTTGGTTGACAACCTAGTTATAGCTGTTTTGTCTGTAGATTTGGCTTTAACATTGGAAGGGGCTTTCTATTATATGGTAAGAGCTGTTTCACATTAGAGCCAGCTGCCTGGTGAGGAAGTGCTTATTAAGAGACGGTGGGAATTATCTAAGCAGCTATCTCTTAAGGTTCTTAAGGTCTCGTCTTTTCTACTCATTGCTCCTCCAGGAGGGATGACTCCTCAGGTGTAGAGCCCATAGAGTTGAGAAGAAAGTCTGGGGCCTAGTAGGGACTTGACGATGTTCTTTAAAAAGTATCAATGAATAAAGAGAGATCTCTGCCTTGTAAGGAAGGTTAGATTACTGGATCTCAATCAAAGATCTTGTCCAAATTTGAAATTTCTGTCTTCTATCTATTTGCAAAAGCCCCAAAGGGATATTCCAGATGTGCTGATCCTTATATTTTAGGCAGAAGCACAACCACCTTCCCCCTAGCACAGTGATTCTTCAGTTGTTAGGTGGGGAAGGAAGGGTTTGGGGTAAGAGACCCACTCCTCCTCCCTAACCTGCTGAAAATGTCTGCTGCAGGCCGGGCGCGGTGGCTCACGCCTGTAATCCCAGCACTTTGGGAGTCCGAGGCGGGCGCATCACGAGGTCAGGAGATCGAGATCATCCTGGCGAACACGGTGAAACCCAGTCTCTACTAAAAATGCAAAAAAAATTAGCCGGGTGTGGTGGTGGGCTCCTGTAGTCCCAGCTACTCAGGAGGCTGAGGCAGAAGAATGGCATGAACCTGGGAGATGGATCTTGCAGTGAGCCGAGATGGTGCCACTGCACTCCAGCCTGGGCGAGAGAGCCAGACTCCGTCTCAAAAAAAAGAAAATGTCTGCTGCAGTAAGCCAGCTACCCACGAGTCTGGCATCTCCCTCAGGTAGAACAATTGTTGGTATCACTATGGCATTGATCCTGTTCTCTCTTCCTGTGTGCCAAGTGCATGCCACCCTCCTCGCTCCCTCCACCCTACTGCAATTCAGCTGTCAAGGCCCTCTGAAGCACTTAGTGTCCTCTCCACTGCTGTCTTGCTCACATAGTTAAGAGCATGTGCTTCCCAGCCATGTAGACTTCTCGGGTTCCTATCTGTGCATTTCCTCTTACCAGCTGTACAACTTCAGGCCAAAGTCCTCAGTCAAAAGTCCTCAACTGCACAAAAGGCTTGAATCTGCGAGGCTTGTCACTGCGTACCCATGGAGATGTGTACACAGGGCCTAACGTGGAGTGAGCAGCCACCAGTAAGAATGTTTATTATTATTTATTCCTTGGTCTGATCTCATCTCCACCCCTAATCCCAGCACCAGCTTCGAATGCTTTTCCACCAAGTCAGAGAGCGCACAAACCCAACTCCTGTTTTGGCTGCTTGGAGTCTGCTGGATGCCTTTTTTGTCTGTAAATCCTCCACCCCATCAGCCTGTTTTCAAGCCCCAAGAATGTTCACTTTCCATATGCTCCCCAGCTGGCCACCGGTGCAATCTCCTAGAGGTTAACCTTGTGTTCAGGAGCATTCTTTTGCAGGCATTACCTTTCCTTAAAAAAATGCAATGCCTCCGTGGTCAGGATATCAAAGCAGCCATGCACACACACACACACACGCACACACACACACACACACACACGCATGCCCACCCATTCATATGTCTCATGTGAAAATCATCAAACTCATTAGGCTGTGTTTCACAATTTCCCAATAAACGTTCACATTTTCTTGTCACAGAGACTGCTATAATTTACCTGGCAGTGTTATTACTGAACTCTGCAACAATTCAACCCGGCCCGACTCACTGGTGGTAGCCGGTTCCTAGGAGGAAAGACTTTTGACATCCTTGGAGTTTTCCCCTTCTCCACATTTCCTTGCTCCTCCCATCCCTGGCCCCTGCAACAGGCACATCTGTGCTTGTTTCATTGGCCTGCCGTACCCTGCAACCAAACACAGGCCGAGGATTGTAGGAAACAAGCCCATAGTCCCTCGGAGGGCTTCTAACCTGCTCTGCGGCTCTGCCCATTCGAGCTGGGCCAGTCTCCACCCGAACCAAACAGAAACCCAGGGGTCTGTGTCAGCACAGAGGTGTCTGCATCTCAGCTTGCTGTGAAACGGGTGTGCTTTTTGAGAAGCCCAGTCGCCCACTGTAACGTGAGCAGGGCACATGTGAGGAGTTTGGGTCTCCTTAGATTTGGGGGTGGGGTTTTTGAGAAAGAAGGTTAGGCTGGAGAAGGTTCCGGTTGAATCCATCTTCAGTGACTGCAGCTGTTCCTAGTTGTGGAACAGAGCATGTGCGAGGCCCTGGGGCCAGGGTTGTGGAGAGTGGAGTGTTTGTGTGGACAGTTGGCCGCTCCCCAGGCTTCAGAGCACCCTCACTGAGGCAGAGCCTATGGTGCAGCTGAGCAGGGCAGGAGCTTAGTGAGGAAAAGCCGGGCTTCACCGAGGAGGACCTGGCATTTGCTTTGCCAGGTCCTTCAGAGTTTGAAGCCTGGGCAGGAGGTGCGTCTTGCTGGTGAAGCCAGACAAATCTCCAGGTAGCAATAAACTGACTACACAGCCTTCATTCCTGAACACGTGTTCAAAAGCGATAAAATAAATGCAGATGGCTTCTCCAAGCCTCAGTGGAGGATTTTTACATTGACTAAATGAACTATAAAGCACATATAAACACACATGTGCTCACACACAACACAGGAAAGGGAACAGCCACAGAAAAGTCCTCAGAAATACCAAATCCTAAAACACCAACACCAGCCTATAGGAAGCATTGTTGAATACAAGAGAGAGACAGAAACTGAGAGACAGAAACACAAGAGCAAAGCCGTGCTATAATTTGCAAGGAGGAAGCAAAACATACATGCACACTCCTCACACTCACACATGTGCATATCAGAGAAGCACGTCGGAGGAACTTCTCGCAAAAAATTACGTTTCCCTGCTTGGAAGGGTTAGAAATACCTTCCCTGGTTTGTCAACTGAGGATTAAAGGCCTTGTCAGTAAGACTGGGCCAGTGGTTTGGTTGACGAGACCTGCAGAAAGGAAATGCGTAAATGTCACCCTAAGGTCCACCTCCCATAAGGTCCATGATTAATACATGTTAAGTATGACTAATCCTCCACTACGGAGCTTGGAAAGTCCCACCAAAATTCCAGAATGAGGGGTCCTGCAAACCCTGCAAAAGCTCATCGTCGTCATGATAATCAACAGTGAAGGAGGCTTGTTATGTGTCAGGAAATGGATGATTTTCTTAGATTGCCCAACAATCTTATGAAGTAGGCACTATCCCCACTTTACAGTCAAGTAGACAAAGGCTCAGAGAGATTAGGTAATAAGCTCAAGGTCACAGTCTGTAAGAGGGGAGAGAATTTTAGAGACTCACATGTGGCTGAAAGGAGTCCCATCAACAGGCAACAGAGTTTCTCACCATAGCATTCATTAAGGAAGTGAAGGTTATCCACCTGGACTCTGCCCCTCTCTGCAATAGAATCTCATGGTGCTGAAAGCCCCAGTTAGGACAAGGGAGTTATTCAAGGTCGTGCAGCTATTGGCAATAAAATTGACCCACAACCCATTTTCTCCTGTGCACTCGAGTTCTTCACACTGCAGTACACCTCTGCTTAATGAAGGCCCTGTAAGAAACTAAGCAATAAGGGAAGATAAGGAGAGAGTGGAGTTTTCCAGGAGCCAGATACTAGCTTTCCAAGCTTCTCCTATCTCAGAGATGGGTTTAATCTTCAACTAACCCCAATGGCAAATGTGTACCTTGGATACAAATAGGCCTCCTATCCACCTGGAGAAGGCTCTGCCCTGGGCCCAAAGCTAACACTTTGACTCTGGCAGCATCTGAATAAAGTTACTGACATGGAACTGGGTAATGCCGCATTGCCCTGGCCTTCCGAATGGGTGAAGCTGAGCCATCAGATGGCCTGCAGCCCAGAGTTCCTTTTGGGAATATTTCTGTCTCATCCCCAAGTCTCTTCTCCTCAGAGCTGCACCTGCCCAGAAGCATGCTGCTCCAGACTTGCTCTGGACAAGCCAGCAAACTCCTTGCATTCCAGGCAGAGCTCAGGACTCAGCTCTACTCTTTAGGGTCAGTGCCTGGCAAGGCTGGGCTCTGGGGTCCTGTCACTGAAGACCATCTCCCTAATCAACCAGACCACCCTCTACCATTCAGAAGTTCCAGAAGAGGACCTTAAGGGCACCTCAACCGTAGGCCTGAGGATAGAAAGGCCATACGATACGCAGGTGAGGTAGCATTTGCTGCAACTCCTCAACAGGTTTCTCCAACTTTCTACAATCCACTGTTACCCAGGGCCATAAAACTGCTTCTTTACGTTTCTGTCTTGCTCCCGCAGTGCTGGCTAAAAAATTGAGACTCAAGCTTTACAGACATGCCTCAGCTGTAGTTCCCTCAGCCTGCTGTTTTAGGGGTGGAGGGCTTACTAGACGCCCAGGGAAAGGGTCACTTTGAAATGACAAGCTCCTGATAACTAGGCTTGGGCTAGTCATAAGACTCTCCTTGTCCTATCAGCTGGTTTATTGTGTTCTTGATGAAGGCTCAGTGAAACAACAGGACAAAAGTTTCCCACACAGAGGGCTGTGTTTTTCATATCTCTAGGACTATAATACCCACTCTGAAATGTGATGCTGCTATGTAGGAGAGGGGAGACTAGTGACGAGGAGTTAAGACTGTGCCATCATTGCCACGTAGATTACAATCTCCACTCTGCCACTTACTTACTAAATGACCATGGGCAAGTTGAACCCACCAGCCTCAGTTTCCTCACCTGTAAACTGGAGATGATACTGGCTCCCTCAAAGGATTTGTGACAATTAATGGTGGCAGGGTTTGAACATGCCTGGCCCGTGATCAACTCCTTATTTCCTTCCCCCATATTTTAGGCATCCAGGATCAAGTGCAGTGTCATGATGTTCCTAAGGCCACTGCTATTTGCTGAGTCTAATTCCAAAGTTCATATCCCATAAAGGACACCGTCCATACAGGCGTGTGCTAAGGAGATGTCAGTGCGTAAGCTGCTTGAGGTAAGAGCATGCGTGGTCCCTAATGAATGCAGGGCAATCCAGGTTGGGCAGAGGGCGGGGCTTCAGGGCAGTACTGGATTAGCAGACACCTTGCACCTCTGCCAAGATGGGAGATGAGCGTCCTTATGTTCCAGCCCCAAGAGGACAAGCTGCTTCCCAATGGGAAATGGGCATCAACAAACTCCTCGACGGACATCCCTGGTGTCCCCTCAGTCCTGCCTGCGCATGTCAGGTGATGCCATCCCCACGGTGACCCCTTGGCTGTCATGGACTCCTGTTGGGACTCAGAAGGCACCAAGAAGGTCCCTTCCATTTGGACGTTTTATATCTCAGGGGGATGGAAGGGAACGGGTGAGGGACTAACATTCTTGAACGCCTGCTCCATGCTAGAAAGTTTCAGGGATTATAACCTGACTCTTCAGGATTCCTCGGACGTAGGCAAGGACCCTTGTCTGACTCTGACCCTAGGAAGCACAGGCTCAGAGAATCTCTAAAACCTGGACATGCTCACAGGGGAGGAGCTGGAACTTGAACCCAGGTCCGACTCCAAAGCTCTAGCACTTTCCAACTCTGCTCACAGCTCTAGAAGGGGCTGCCAGAGGAGGAGGGGTGGTCACAGGCTGAAAGTCGGTCATAAGTAAATTTATCCTCTATGTGTAGATTATTCACGATCCATTTCAGTTTGCTTCTGGGTAGTCATGCAACTCTTCTGTTACAAATAGTTAAAAAAAATTCTTTGTGCCTAAAGATGAAACCACTTGCAAAAAGCAAAACAAAAACCAAAGCCAAAAAAAAAAAAATTAAACCCTTGAACAACTTCAAACCCCAAAACAACAAATTGTGCTGCAAAGGAACTTCCAAAACTGAAATTGCCAGGGTTGTTGTTATTGTTCCAGGACCACAACATTGGAGCAAATCATAATTCTAATTTTCCAAACAAATAGCACAGAATCTGATAGAGAGCTTGCTGGCCAGAGCTACACGGTATCATTTTCAGTGGAGGCCATAACAGTTCTTTTAATTCATTAACCCAACATTAAATGTACCAGAAGAGGGATATAACTGTGTTTATACACAACTCTGACATCATCTGATTTTAACAAGTTTACTAAAACGACAGTCATGGCCTTGACAATACTGAATGCAAAATACTGGTGTACACAGATTTTACAGAGTGACTCCTGAGAGCCAGATCACAAAACAAGTTTCAACAGATGGGAGAGGCCTGAGGGAAGGCAAGCACACTGATTTTATTGAGAAAAAAGCTTATATACTGTAGGGTTGCTGAAGTTTAATAAATAAAGGTCAACTTATAATATATAAAAACAATATAAACATTTATATGCTACATGCATATCATATAATTTAAAGTAATAATTTATATATGGGGAGAGATGCCAATTCATGTTCTTCCGATTTTTCTCGACAAGGCACACACACAGGACGTGTCTATCCGTATCCACCGCCAGCCCACGAGTTTATTGTTTTCTGAAGTCAGTGCTCGGACGTAGGTTTGGGACGTTTTGCACTGAGAGTTCCAGTGTTTATCATCAATGCCCCTGCAACCGTTTTTGACTGGCCTGGCTTCCTTACATCGCGTTTCATAAAAATATTGTTTGACGGGAGAGTTGCCCGTTTTGATCTCCCCCAGCACCGTGACCTGGTGTCCCCGAATGTCGATGGCCGATGACTTGTCGGTCACCCACAGACTCTCACTGTCACATACCGAGTACTCCCCTCGGTGACTCTTATGCTCCGCGTACCGTTTCCGCCGTGATGTTCTGTTCGCCACCACGGGGTTGCCCACGTAATCCTCCATGAGGTACAAGGGTGGGGGCTCCAAGGGGGTGCTGTCGCTCAGCAGGACCCGTGGTGAGTTGTAGCGTCTCTGTTGCCGCAGCAGTTCGGTATCCATTGCAATCACTGGCTGGAATTCTGACTTGGCGGGCTGTCCCCGCTCCGGCTCTCGGGGGGCCCCTGCTTTCGGCAGGGTGCTCTGGTAATTTTCCTTAACGTCCACCATCTGCTTGGAGAGCTTGTTTTTCAAAATATCTGCCTGGATCAGCTTAATAATCAGGGAATTGAGCGAGTCTTCTGGCAAACTCCTTTGATCCATGTTGTTACCTTGGATGCCACGGAGATAAGCGAGAAATATCACATAAAACAAGATGGACATCACCTTGTTCACCTGTAAGATCTGAAAGGGAAACACAGGTGTTAAGAGCAGGCCGTGGCAGCTGAGTCTATGTTATTCTGGCACCAGCTACCTAAGGCTGAGTATCCCTGTGGGGCCCGAGAGAGGATCCCGCCCCCCAGGTAAGCAACGCAACTCCCCTCTGGACATTCTGAAGAGGCAATTTCTTTCCCCCACCCCCAGGAAATACTGCAGAATGCACTCCAGGTCTGCTGACTCTGCTTTTTGCACGGGTTGTATTTACATTGGATGTCTGCTTTATCCTGCAGCCTCGACTTGTGGGTGGATGATGTCCTACCGCTTCTTTAAACATCCCTTGAGCCTGCAAAGATGCATGATTCACTCTAGTCTGGCAAAGCATGGAAACTTCAAACCCGAGAATTGTAAGCATGGAGTAACTTCCCTTCAGCAGCAGCAGCAGCGGTGGCCTTGTAATTGTCTCAAGAAAGAGTTCGACTGCTCCCTAGCTGCAGCCCCAGGAACACACTGAGGCTGAGGACTGGTTCAGTGGCCCCCCATACTGCAATGTCAGATGTGGGGTCATTCCTGGCCAGGTCGCAGCCGGAGCGGTCTGTTCTCCTGCCCTTGGAAATGAACATGTAGGGTCACTACCCACTGTGCGAGAGGGCCTGCGTTCCAGGGTGCTCTGCCGAGCTTTCTGACAGACACACATCACCAACCGATCTGCTCCATCCCCAGGGACCCTCTCTGCCAAACAGAGCCCTGCCACAGCGCGACTTGCGGAAGACAGAGATGCAGAATAACTACCTCACATAAATGGGCTGGACTTGCCCAGAACAGAAGAGTCATTGTTGATTCACTTTCCTCCTTTAGATTTTTAACATTTCTGCTACAAGATGTTCCTGTTAGTGGTTATGCTCCTTCTAATGCTACTATTTCCTTGTTTAAACGGCATTGCAACCCATCGGCGCCCTCATTCTGTTGCCATAGTAGAAGGTTAACACCGGGCTCCTGAGGAGTCCTGGTGGAATTACAGTGCTGATCTCAAGATACCTTCATTGCTGGTCTCTCCCTCACTAGAGCAAAGGAAGCCCAGATCTTCCGAGGGTTAGCACTGGAAGGAGATGCTCCAGGTGGAGAGGGGCAGCTGAGCTAGTGATGCCCCTGATTCCTCCACCTCCTTGAGATAATCACCCCTTAATTACCATCGCCACCACCTCACCGCCTCCCAGGGTGTACATCATTTCCTATTTAAAGTTCTGTCTAAACATGGAAAATGAAAACTCTTCCCCTGGTTCACCTTTGGTATTTTCGGAAAGTCCAGGGGGAAAATAGGGAGGAAATAAACAAAGCCGACACAAGAAACAGAAGAGCAGTCCTGCTAACCAACACCTATGTCTGAGCCCGCCAGTGCTCCCTCGCTCCCAGGACCCACAGAGAGCCTCTTCCCAGCTTGTCTGAAATACGGCTGGCTCGCTTGTCCCTAGAGGTCAGCAACAGTGACGCACTCTGCTCATACTGCCTCCTCTTGTCACTGTGATAAGGAGACCATCTTCTTTCCATGGGAACTAGTCTTGGGAACAGCTGACCCCTTCAAGGTCAAAGCCAAGAGAGGGATTCTAGCTTTGCTGCTCACCCTTAGAGGAAAATGACTATCAGGAATTGTACTATCCTAGGAAAACGGTTCCTCTATAGTGTAAGGAATCTCCCTCCTACTCTGCATACAAGTGACATTATCTTCAATATTACAGGCCCAACAAAATGCAACTTGAACAATACAAAGAATATGGCATACAACTAGGATTACCTTCCCTACTCCCCCCAAAAAGAACAATACAGCTGCAATAAAATCATTTAGGACTGACAGTCTATTGAAAAACAATTTATTAAACCTCCCAAAAGCTCAGCCACCGTAAGCTAAGAATACACAGGGTATCTGCTCTTAAGGAAATAAATCAAGTATGGTTAGTGAGGGGAGGTCCCGGGTAGAATAAGAGTCAAGGTACAGATTAGTGAGGTAATGACCAGGGTGAGCTGAGAGGGAGAATGCTGGCTGATGCTGATGGATTGAGGAGGAAAAAGTAAGAGTCTTTATGGGTGGTGGCTGGAATAGGGAACCAAAGTTTATTAGAAGTAGACAAGCCATATAAAGAGGACATCTAATCTTATTCCTTCATCTTATAGATGAGGAAAACCTAAATGCAGTTTAAAGAAGAGGAGAAACCCACAGGAAAGTGAGAGGGGTTCTCTGCACTCCGGCCCTCACCTCCCTTTTCCATGTGATCATTGAGCTCACGGGCCCCTTGCTCCAACCCCATTCACTACTCACTGCTGCTTGAATCACGACCCACGTGCACTGCCTCTCCTGTTGAAATTTCACCCATTTTTCAGTGCCTGGTTCCAAAGCTGACTTTTCTACAATGCTCCCCCAAGATCCCAACAGCAGCACCTGCCACCTCCTTGCAACCCTAGCCTGCTCTCCCAGTGGCTGACCATTTCTTTCTTACTTGCCATGATACTTTGTAATAAGTAGTGGGAGTAAGTCATCTGCAGGTTGGTGTTTCTAAACTCTTTAGAAGCCTGTCTTAAAGCCCTGAAGACTTCCTGTGGACTCCATTTCAAGAATCTACTTTTAGCTTTTTTCGTAGAGAGCAAGTCCAAGAATGTTGCCACAGAACTCCCCAAAACACAGAGGTTTGCAGCTGGGAAGGACCCTAGACAATCCCCTCATTTATACAGATAAGGGAACAGAGACCTACACTGGTGGCGAAGTGAGCTGTCTAAGGACTGCTAAACAATGGCAGAGAGTGACGGGGGCATTTGGTTCGTAGGTTCAACAAAAGTCACATGGCTTGTGCACCATCAAAGTTATTGTGAAGGGTAAACAAAGAAATCCACATGGAAGCACCCAGCATAGTATCAGGGACAGAGTGAGCACACTAGAAATGTTAGAGAACATGAACCTGAACGGCCTGTGGCCACGGGAGATGGTGCACCTCTCTGCCCTTGATGCACACGGGCGAGGGACCCAGCGTCTGGAGAGCTCCCTTCTCTACATCTGGCTCACAGCAATCTGTACCAACACGGTCCCAACAAGGCTTTCCCCCAGATGCCACAGTGCCCGAGTGCTTGGATCTCAGACCACTTACACCAGTTGCGGGAGAAGAAAGGAATATTATGAACTGGAAGCCCAGAGAACAGACAAATGATGAAAGCAAACATGGGCAAGGGAGAGGTGGCATTTCTGAATACGCTGGGGGCAAGAAGAGATGCATTCTGATCTCTGGTCACTTTTTGGCCACGAGTACCTTCATTTTTCACTCCATGTCTGGGGTGGGAGTCCCCCAGTGGGCCAGTTCTCTGGAGTGGGGAATGGAAACAGGAAGGCAGTGCTAGCTCCACCCAGGCAAGGCACAGCAGTGAGTTCTTCTATTTAGGGGGATGTCTATGCTCTTTCTCTAGGGGTCACTGTCATCTGCAGAGAACTTCATTTAAGCAATTGTCATATTGTGCTATTATTGTTGGTGTGTCTCCTCTTGGACGACAGGGACCGTGTCCTTTCCATCCACACATCCATCCACACAACGCCCAGCACAGGGCTGGACACGCTGCGGAGTTTCGATGTCAATTTACTGAATGAACGCCGGCTACGATATAGACCTACCCAAGGCAGCGCTTACTGGCTGGAGAGCCTGCATGGGCTTTTGCCAAGCCTGGTTTTGGAAGCCAATCAACTCTGCCTTCTTTTCCCAAAGAAAATACAGGCCCTGGCTCTGAAGTCGGCCATGGTCCCCAGGCTCTTCTTGGCTATAATTAGAAAAAGACCTGTTAAAGACCTCAGTAAACCCCCTTTCTACACTCTCCCCGGTGCCCATTTCCCCTGCTCAGAGTTTTCCAAGATCCTGACCGACGTGCATGTGCGATTTTCCTCACTTAGAAACGCTTTCCCACATATGGTGTTTTCTCAGTCCCTGGAGCAACATTCCTACAAGGTTTCACCATCCCTCAAAATACTCAAAAGAGAGCAATTTCTGATTCCTCCTTTTTGGCTCAGTTAACAGCATCCACAGAGGGTTTGGGGGTATTCAAGAAGCAGCGGACATGGAAAAGGAAGCTGGGGTAGAGAATGGCACAGAATCTGAGCCCCCAGCAACCTGCGTCTGCCCTGTCACATGCAGAGACGGGGCTGCAGCCTTCAGGTTCCAATTCACCTCTCCAGGACCAGCTTCCTTATACAGGAGCACCTCCCGACCATGTACCTAAAGACCCCTCTTGCTGCCCATGTGTGGAGTAAATTTTTAGACTGCTTAGGGGTGAGATCATCCAGAATAAAAATGCAAAGTGCCAGGTACTGGCTTATATAAATCTTAAATCCTGGTGACAACCATCCTGAAGTAGGTGCTATCATATTTCTCATTTTGGATGAGGAAACCAAGGCAAAGAGGGGTTCCACAACTAGCTAACAAGCAGCAGAGCCAGGATTTGCACCTTCTGGCTCTAGAGCTCATGTTATTAATGATGACACTGTGCTGCCTCTCCGTCCATCCCTGCTCTCAAACATTCTAGAGAGTTTACTTCCAGAGGAAGCCCAAGCTCCAAGCCTGGAGCCAGGATGGCTGCTGTCAGCAGGCTGTGCCCTTCCCCAAGAAGCCTCAGCTCTAAGCAGAGTTTGCAGAGATTTGAGGCCATCACTCCTATGTCGTCCTCCCCATATTCCCTACGAAAGCACCCGCACAAAAGTAAACACAATCCAATTCCCTCCTGGGCCTGACGGTCTTCAGTGCAGCCCATCTGCAGGTCACCTGTGCCTGCAGAGGCCCTGTGTTGTAGTGGACAGAACACGGAGTGCACCATCTCACATCCAGGGTTTGAGACCAGCACGGAAAATCTGGGCGACTTACAAAGAAAGCAGAAAGGCTCTGTTTTAGCTTTCCTCAGAGAGGAGAAATGAGAGCAGAGGTGAAAGCAGTGTTTAATTTGCCAAATTTTTAATATGCAAATTCAAGAGATTTCATTATTTCTGGTATAACCATATCCTCTGGAGGCAAATTCATTCTCTGGCTGGGGTCAAAGAGGACGCTGGCCAGCTGTGTCCAGAAGGGTCTGACTCTGGAGAATTTCTTCGGCCACGACATGGTCTCTGACTAATGCTACGGGCTCAGGAGACATCCTGCCAGATCACCCTAATGTCTTGTTCAGGGACTGGAAAGGCAGAGAGGTGGGAAAGTGATAGATTTAAAGTAGCATGACAAAAGGGAAAGGAATGTGGTGGAAATATTAAACTAAGGCCATATATAAAAGACTGGCTATGCTTGTTCCCCAAATCTTAATTGCAAAATTAATTCACACTGGCTTTGTTCTGAACATAGGTCTTGAGGCCTCAGAATTAGTCAATGGGGCCACACGAAGATGTTCTGACCCATGGCAAAGCTGGGAGCTGGGAGAGAGAGAGCCTGGTGGAGCCTCCACTGGGGATTGGTCTGGTTTTGGTTAATCTCTTTATTAATGATCCGGAAGCAGGAGGGAGGAAAAAGTGGCAGATTAATTAAAATGCACAGATGACGCTCAAAGGGAAGGTGCTGCAGACACCAGTGAGGACAGACCAATTAGGCTGAAGCACCCGTGGGGGTTGGCAACCTGGAAATAGCATGATTAGATTCAAACTAAAACATGTAGGTTAACTCACCGGGGGCACGGTGGATCCAAAACCAACAAGGGAGGGAAATTCTTGGAAGGGGATGAAGCGGGGGGGCGACTTGGAATTGCTACAAGGAGTAAATGAGAAATGAGCTCACATGAATAAAGCTGTGTGGGTTTCCACGGCACCTTCTTCCCTGCTAGCTCTGCGTCCTCCACCTCATTCACTTCAGCACCTCTCAGGTAGTGGCAACCATGAAACTCCCTGTCTTATGGAGCACAAAAAAGACATAAATTGAGGAACAGAGCCAAGATCACAAAGCAGGCCAGAGATGGTCCCCAAAACCTGCTGACGCGCATGCTCTAAAGTCACGGAAAACCAGAAGCAATCAGGGAGCTAGAGGAGAAACAGCTACTCTCTCTGTTGGTAATTGGTGAGGCCTCATGAGACAATCCCTGAACTCTGAACAGGTCTGCATCTATGTAGTGTCAAACCAGGTGAGAGAAGGGGCAGGTGTGGATTCCTATCCTGTTCTTTAAGATACCTAATTGTACTGTTGTTCCTCTCCTTAAAACTTAGTACTTAAAACTCAGGGCTCTGAAACTGACTAACACACATGGTCAATCCTCGGCCCAAGATCTGAAATAGGACAAGGCCCTCAGTTTTCAGGAGATGCTGGCTTCTCAGCAGAAATGAGACAAGACACACAGTCAACAGTGAAGGCATGCTCTAGGATAAAATAAAATAAAACAGAGAACCTCAGAAGGTTGACTCGCCTCCCTAAGAAAGGAAGTAAGGAAACTGGTCCTTTCGAAGGCCGGAAAGTGAGGAACAGGGACCCCTGAACAGACAAGGAACCTATATCCCAAAAGAAAGCCAAGTGGACCGAGATGGAGGTAGGAAGCTGTGAGTTTCCTTTGCACAGCTGTCAGGAGAGGAATTTCACATTGTTTAAAGCATAGCCTCCTCTGGCCCCGGGCTGTGAAAGATGGAAGGCATGGCACACGTCAAAACTGTGCACCAGCCGCTCCAGGGAGGAAGGTACGACAGTTATTCCCCAGGCCAAGGAAGCCTCTGGCTTAGCCCCGTCTTGGCAAAGAGAGATCTTAAAGGAGCTTGGTATGCCGACCCAAGCCCCAGGAAACTCAGGTTTACTTTATCCTTTGCATATCACAAACTCCCATGTCATGGAGGGTGGACTAAGAAGGATCTTCAGAGAAAATCTGAGTCAATCTGGCTACTAGCCATCATGGTGTTATCCTGCATTTAGTCATCTTTGTTTTGGTAATTCACACTCATCCACCTCTGTGCATACAGGTGTGCATGCATGGGTTGATGGGCCTACACACACACACACACACACGCACACACACCATGTAACTACCTGAGGTGAGGATGGACTCTAGTTGAACTATTTTCAAAGTTTTGAATTTTGAAAAATTTGAAACTATTTTCAAATTATGGAATCATTTAATGTTCAGAAACATTTCAATTTTGGTATCATTTTCTGTGTCTGGATTACTCCAATCTGTAAGTGTGAAAACACACAAGGGGAAGTTGCTTCAGCCACATAGACAGCTGAAAGTGCAGCTGGCATTAAATAATAACTTTGGCCTCAGAGAATAGCTGCCCACGTCAATGTTTTTGTTTTAAATTTATGATTATGTTCAAGTCGAGTTTATGGTCAAGCGTACACGTTGTCTGCAAAATGCTATACAACAGTAAATGATACCATTACAAGGTAGGGGCTGCTGAGTAATTGATTTTCAATAATTATAATTAATAATAATGATGACAATGATGAAAGTATTTATCTTATCCACCCAGACAAGCATGAGTCTCCAAATGGCAGAAGAAATAAGTTGGCTTCCTCTTGAGGGTTGGAGGCCAAGGGAAATCCCAAAGCATCCCTTCCATTCAATTCTTACTCTTCCAAACCAAGACCACAGCTGGCTTGGCAATGGCCAAAACTTTTTTGTGTGCATCAACCATAGCAGCAAGTCCGCGATAAACTCAAACCATACTGGTTTGGCCCCCAGAGGACTTGGTTGCAGAAAGTGTGGTCAGATGGCAGGCTGACTCCTCT
Source organism: Macaca fascicularis (assembly GCF_037993035.2). NCBI lineage: Eukaryota > Metazoa > Chordata > Mammalia > Primates > Cercopithecidae > Macaca > Macaca fascicularis. The sequence goes on along the minus strand of NC_088385.1, from coordinate 6,386,884 downwards.
AGACTTGGCCATCATGCCTGTGTCAAATATGGCCCCTCATGTCTCCCTGCTGCCACACAGCCAACTGCCTTTCACAAGGATGAGGAGTATTGACTGGTGGTCTGCAGCTGTATTGATTGCTGGTCTGGTCTGGATCCCTTGTCCGGAAAACCATGGTGTCCGAAGACTGTGACAGCTGGGACTGTCTTTTGCTTCTCCAGGTTCCCTCTGTTCCCTGTGACCGTCATCATGCTTCTGAGTACTTTTACAGACTAGGGAACTGAGGCAGAAGAAACATGTGTCTGGTGCTTTCCTGAGTCTCTTCTCACCCACTCATGTAGTGATGCGGCGATGTGCACACAGGAAGAAAACCAATCTTCCATCAAAACTGGAGTGTGTGATAGACACTTAACAAACACAATGACTCCAACCCAAAACACTCCAGTGACTCTTTCTGGGCAGCTGGGCAAGACTGAAAAACCAACCCAGAGCTTGTCCTCTGAAAGCAATTTTGGCACAAACACTCTGAACCCCAGGCTGTCTTTAATCACAGATGCAAGTCATAATAATCGCTTGTAAGAACAGCTCACATTTATTGAGCCTCACCATATGCTAGACTGTGCGGAACACTTCACAGGGATGATCTCAATTAATCCTTGTGGATACGATTATTATCCCCACTTTTCAGCCGAGGAAACTGAGGCTCAGAAGGATTAAGTACTTTTTCTCAAGATGAGACATCAATTGAGAGGCAGAGCCCGGGAACAGACCCTGTCTCTGTGATCCCACAGGCCTAACTCTTAGCTGATATTGCAGAAGATCTCTCAATTCACTCCAACGTCTAAGGCACCCGCCACTTCATTGCAGTGAACTAGGTAGCAAGCAGCATGCTGGTATATGTTTCTTTCTTTGTAGAGTAAGAGACATTCAAGACAGATCCTCTGAAACATAAAGGGGAAATTTCCAGTCTAAGGCTTGCCTCACCGATTCACAGTAACTGAAGAGCATATGTATGTGATATGGGGCTAGTGGAATCAGTTGTTTATGGTTTACTTTCTCCAAATGTAAAGTATTCCTTTCCTCTTCTCTTAGTTGATGGTTAAAAACAACCAAGAACCCAAAGATTCATTTTAAAAAAATGGCTGGAGCGTTGAAGTTGGGACAGATTTCTGATTCTTTTGTTTTCATAGATTGCAGCATATTTGTAGCTGATGATGAGAAACAAAATAATGTAGGCTCTTGGCACATCCCCTGTTTTGATCTGTTAATAAAAACCAACTCTGCCACGAATGAGCTTTGTGGCTAAGGGAGAATCACTGTGCATCTTGGGGGCTCAGTTCCTGAGCAGTGTTTCTTCACAGGGGTGCTACTTGGATTTTGAACAGGACAGTTTTTTTATTGTTCAGTTTTATCCCCCATGCATGCAACTCAAGGCCACACCTACTAAATATCAATCGTGACCCCAGTCATGGTGACAACTGAAAAAAAGGACTCACACCTTTCCAAATGCCGTCTGCAGAGACCCCTCAGTTATGAATCACATAACATGATGCTGGGGTGTTAATTGTTCTATGATCACTGGCCCTTTTACAACATAATCAATGTTAAGGAATCCTTCTGCTAAAACACCACACATGTGCCCATAAATAAATAATATTGCAAACAATTTCAAGGTGATTCAAAGAGTCCGTAAAAATCATCCTAGTGTCCCACAGATTTTAGGTTTAGAATTCTTGAACTAAAGTATTTCAAAGGTTCTTTCTAGTTGACATACCCTATGCTTCTATTATCCTGTGCCAGCCCTGAGTCATTTCTTCTCCAGACCAAATAGGGAAGAAATTATTATTATCAGCCGAATTTTCTGGTCCTCTTTGTTTCTCTGTGTCCCTGTGAAGCCAGGGTGCCAGCAACTGGCATCCAACTCTATTAGGATTGGGGTACAATGGAAAGGTTATGGGGGGAAAGTGACTTGCCCAAAAGTCAATCAATCAATCAATCAATCAATCAGTACAAGAGCCGGAACCAGGCCCAGCCCTCCAGATGACCAGCCCTACGCTGCTCATCCACATCCACACACAGAGTAGTCAGTGTATTTAAGGACACATGGAGGGAGGCCTGCCCACACCTATCAATAGGGCTTCCTGGGGGAGGCACAGGGGTCCCAGGTGAGCCTGTCCAACACAGCATGTCTGACACTATGTGTGAGAGGCCTGAGGCCCCAGCAGCCCTACTCAGCCCATGGAGGCAGCCCACGGAGGCAGACTCTTTCCCTTCTTCCTTTCACAAGTGTCTGTGTAGCACCATCTATTGGCATCCACCTTCCTTATGGACACCAGGAATCAGAGCATTTTCCTTTCTGTCCATAAACCTGCCATCACTCTGGGTGACTTCTTCACCTCCAACCTGATGGCTTTTTCATTCCTTGGTCTCCCTGTTCCTGCACATCCTCAAGACCTGTGTTCTCCATGATGTTTGAAAATGCAAATGCGATTCCTCAAAGACCTAAGCGATTCTTCAAAGACCTAAAAACAGAAATACCATTCGACCCAGCAATCTCATTACTGGGTATATACCCAAAGGACGATAAATCATTCTCTCATAAAGACACAGATGCACACATATGTTCATTGCAGCACTGCTCACAATAGCGAAGACATAGAATCAACCATCAATAAGAGACTACAGGGTGTCATCTGGTAATGCCACCAAGGTCATTCCATTAAGTTTGCTCAAAAGGGGCTGATTCAGTACCTCGGTGAGGAATCTACGGTGGATCTCCAGGACGATTACTGGGTTTACCAACTACTCGGGGCTGGAACCCTGAAGAACATGGGAGTGGCCTGGCACTGTTGGTCTCCTGAAGGTGTGCGCCAGCAGAGGGTCTGCAAGCCCCGTGGGTCTGACTGCAAAGTGGCGAAGCAGAGAGGCGAAGCCACCCACTGCTGATGGAGACTTCAGGTAAGTGGGTGAGTGAGTGCTAGAGAGAGACAGGTAGAGACAGAGAGAGTCATAGGCAGACACAGAGAGAGACTGGGAGAGAGAGAGAGACAGATACAGCGATACAGAGACAGAGAGAGGCTGAGACAGAGAAAGAGACAGAGACTGAGGAAGAGGGAGACAGAGATGGAGGGACAGAGAACAAAGACAGAGACACAGAAAGGATAAAAAGAGAAAGAGACAGAGATATAGAGATTGAGAGAGATAAAAAAAAGAGACATAAAGACAGAGAGAGATGGAGACAGAGAAACACAGATAGGGAGAGAGGGAGACAAAGATACAGAGCCAAGAGGAAGGGAGACAGAAACAGAGATGCAGGGAGACCAAAAAATAAAAACACACAGAGAGAAAGACAGAGGGAGAGACAGAGAGAGAAAGAGAAAGGAGGAGAGACAGATACAGAGATTGAGAAAAAAAGGCGATACAGAGTGAGAAACAGACAGAGAGAGGGAGGCAGAGAGACAGAGAAGAGAGGAGAGAGACGGAGTGAGGGAGACAGAGAGAGAGACAGTGAGTTGGGAGGAAGAGAGAGAGACAGTGAAAAGGGGGGTCTCTTATTGAGCAGGGGGTTTCAGCTGAGCCCAAGACTCTGGGCGGTGGCTCTTCTACCTGGCTGGGGAAAAGTGGAAAGGTGGCAGAGAAGGCCCCTCTGAAGCCAGCATTGCTGCGGGTCCAGAGGACATGTGCACTTCCATTCACATTAGAGATCACTCCACCCTGCCATCGTCCCCAAAGCCAGTGACCTCCCTGCACTAACCTACATTTCTTTCTACTGCCAGGGAAGTGAACATGCGGGTGCTGTAGATGCAGCAGGTGGCCAAGTCCCAGCACCATGGGAAAGACGAAGGCACGGGCACTCAGTGTCACAGAGCACTTCCCGGCTCAGGAATAGGCGCTCAGAACAGGCCGTGATCACACAGCCACCTGTGCCCCGTCCCAAGAGGGGTGGCAGTGCCTGGCACCCCGGCCAACACAGGCTGGGACAGGAGGGCTACAAGCAACAAGCCAGTACCCGTCTTGTGGGAAACAAGTCAGGCAGTGTGTGTCTGTGTGTGTGTGTGTGCGCGCACATGCATGCTCACGCACACACGTCTATGCGTGTCTGTGTGTATGTGTTGTATGTCTCTGCGTTTCTGTGTATGACTGCGGATGTGTCTGTGTGTAGTATGTGTATGCGTGCATGTATGCCTGTGAGTGTGTCTGTCTCTGCGTGTGTGTTGTGTGCATATCTGTATGTTGTGTGTGGTGTCTGTGTATGCCTGTGAGTGTGTCTGTGTGTTTGTCTTTGTGTGTGTGTGTTGTGTGCATATCTATATATTGTGTGTGGTGTCTGTGTAAGCCTGTGGGCGTGTCTGTGTGTTGTGTATATGTATGCATGTGTGATGTCTGTGTATGTATGTGCTTGTGTGTGCATGTGTGTAGTGTGCATGTGTGTGTCTGTATGCATGCGGTGTATATGTCCAGTGGGCATATGTGTGTGGTGTTATTCTGTGTGTGTGGTGTGTGTGTGGTGTTATTCTGCCTGTGTGGTGTATGTCAATACATGTGTGTGCATGTGTGTATTCTGTGAGTATATCTGTGTGTCTGTGGTGTGTGTATGTGTGTGTATGTCTGTGTCTGTATGTGTGTGCGGTGTTATTCTGTGTGGTGCGTGTATGCATGTGTGTGTGCATATGTGTATTCTGTGAGTGGGTCTGTGCGTGTGCATGTGTGTCTGGTATTCTGGGTATCTGTGTGGTGTGACTGTGTGTGCATGGGCGTTATGTTATTGTGTGTGTGATTTATGTCTGTATGCATGTGTGCATGTGTGTCGTGTTATTCTGTGTGTGTGTGTGGTGTATTTGCGTGTGTGTGGTGTTATTCCGTGTGTGGTGTATGTCTGTGTGTGTGCATGTTTCTGGTGTTATTCTGCGTGTGTGGTGTGTGTATGTCTGTGTGTGCCCATGTGTGTGTGGCGCTATTCTGTGTGCATGTCTGTGGTGTGTGGTGTTATTCCGTGTGTGTCTGTGGTGTGTGTATGTGCATGTGTGTCGTGTTATTCTGTGTGTGTCCGTGTGTGTGTGGTGTTATTCCGTGTGTGACTGTGGTGTGTGTATGTGCATGTGTGTGTGGTGTTGTGTGTGGTGTGTGTGCGTGTGTGTGGTGTTATTCTGTGTGTGTCTGTGCTGCGTGTATGTCTGTGCATGTGTGCATGTGGGTGTGGTGTTATTCTGTGTGTGTCTGTGCTGCGTGTATGTCTGTGCATGTGTGCATGTGGGTGTGGTGTTATTCTGTGTGTGTCTGTGCTGCGTGTATGTCTGTGCATGTGTGCATGTGGGTGTGGTGTTATTCTGTGTGTGTCTGTGCTGCGTGTATGTCTGTGCATGTGTGCATGTGGGTGTGGTGTTATTCTGTGTGTGTCCGTGTGTGGTGTTATTCCGTGTGTGACTGTGGTGTGTGTATGTGCATGTGTGTGTGGTGTTGTGTGAGTGGTGTGTGTGCGTGTGTGTGGTGTTATTCTGTGTGTGTGCGTGCTGCGTGTATGTCTGTGCATGTGTGCATGTGGGTGTGGTGTTATTCTGTGTGCCTCTGTTTGGTGTGTGTGTCTGCGTGTGTATGTACATGTGTGCGTGGTGTGCTGGGCGAGGGATGCTGAGAAGGGGAGACGCCAAAAAGCTGAAGGGTCAAGAGCCTGCATCTACTCCCAGCCTCCCCTTTGGCCACTGTGAGTCCCTGGACAAGTCTGTTTTCCAGTCCCAGCCCGGCATCAAATTGCTTCTCTAGCAAGGGCAGGAACCGGAGTAAATCATCCGGAGACCATCCCGGTGTTAGCAGCCTGCTGTCGTCCACAGGGGTCTAAAGCCAGGCAGGGCTCTCGCTCTCTGCGTCCCTTTCAGCACAGAGGAGCGAGTCAGCTCTGTGGGTCCTCCTTACCCACCGCCCACACCCCCAGTGTGGTGCACGTGGAGTCAGGCACAGGGCTCCAGTGGCCTTCCTGGGTCCCCATGAACTGGAAACACGTGAGGACAGGCAGGGGAGAAGCCGTGAGATGGAAGGAGAAACTCTGGGTCAAGTTTGCATTTCTCATTATTTCTCCAACCCTTCTCAAATTCCTTTTGTTTAGAAACCTCCTTGAGTTTCTGAAGGCTTCCCCCTCCCCCACCCCACCCCCTGAAAATCTCTAGGAGCTCCTCCAGCCTGTAACCCTTCCGGATAACACGTTCCATATGTCGGTCACTCTTGGCATGAAACGTTTGCACTCACTTTTCTGGTCACCTCCTCCGTGGTCTCCCCACATTGCCTCTCCCCAGAGTGACCCCGCCAACCTCCTCTGTAGCCCTCTGTTCAAGAAGCAGGGACTGGGATCAGGTTGGAGGGTCCTTTGGTCTCCCTCCTTGGTCCACTCCCATGCAATATTCCTGCAGGTTCGCCTCCCGAGTGCCCCAGAGTGCTCCTGCCTTTGCTCCAGCCCGCCCGCCGCCAACAGCTGCAGGGAGACCCTCCTTTAAGCACTGGGGCTAATTGAGCAGGGCTCTGACTGAGCTTGCCACATTATTTGCTTAGAGCAAGCTTTTACAGCAAGGCAACACAGCGTTCTATTGTCTTCCTTTCCCACCCAGCTCCCCCTCCTGCCGAGGCTACCCACTGTGGTAAATAAAGGCCGGTGGGATTTTTTTTCCACCCTAACTTCCAATGCTCCCTTTGCGAATGCAAATACAAACAGACATTCTAGCCTTCCTTGCTTGACCCTCGCCCCAGGCGCCACCCCCTCCACCCTCCTGATGCATCTTTTGATGACTGAATTTGATGCTGGAAAACCACACAGAGCACAACCCCATGCAAGGTTTTGTGGGTTTCCCCAAAGAGGAAAAAGGTGGCGTTCAACAGCTCTGGAGGGGCTGCACAGGAAGTGATGAAGATGACTTTGAATAGATCAAGGAAGCCTGAGAGCTGCTACAGTTCTTCCTTGAGAGCACAGGAGTCCTTAAAGGCCTCAGACTCCCAGGAATGCTCTGGGGATCAAACAGAGGCCGCCTTGAAACAGGTAGTGAGGCAAGCCCACAGCCTAACACTGGAGTTAGGAACAAGTGGGAAAACGTGAGGCCTAGAGACCAGCCTGAGAGCATCAAGGCTTTCAAAAAAGACACAGAGAGCCCTGTCCAGGACATACATGGCTGAGCCATCAGCTATCTTGAAGGACGGAAGGATGAGAGATTGAACACCTAATCTGTGCCAAGGACTGAAATTTAAAACTTACATCTCCAGCTTTTTGGGGAGAGATGGAGTTAGGAAAACTATAAAGAGAGGCTTTTGCTGTGTTAAAGCCAAGAAATCCAGGGCATAGAGTAGGTGAGGGATGGGCTCAAAGTTGTTACTGCTAGATGTAAAACTACAAGCAGAATCTCTGCTTCCCGACTCCTGATCCCACAGTCTTCCTAACGGATAGCCTTCTCTATTTTCGAAGTCCTAGAGCCCAGCAGGGTGGGCCACATGCCTGTGATCACCAAGTAAGTGGAGCTCCTTCATCCGGCTGTAAACCTAAGGGAGAGCCCTCATATCTACCAAATGCAGACCACGCTTGATCAGCATCTGTTAGATACTCTAACAGTATCTGTGATGCACCAGTTTACACAACATAGATCGTTTCCAAAGTGGAACCACCTCCGGCTGGAAGAAGATCCTCTTGACTAGGGGAGACGGACGGATCCATTACTGGCCCAAGTTCTGCATCCACTTCTTTCTAATTCTAACCAGAGGGAAGCTTCACCAGCCTCACCCGCTATCTCCTCTCTCCGGCAAATCGTGGCTCTATTTAGCCTATAGATGGATTGTGTTCTGGAGATGAAACAAGTGAGGCAAAATTGTATCTAAAACAATCCTCTTTCAACAAGACTGGTATTAAGAAAATGACAACAATAACGAAGGAAAATCTATTTGATGATGAGTTTGGATGATGCACGAGGGCTCATGAGACAACTGAAGGAATGTAATTGAGGTCTCCGACTTCAGAAGCTCCGAGTGTTCTGATGGGCTTGGCAAAGAACCCTGCAATTGGCACAAACGAATGGATTAACACGGAGGATCCACTGGAATCCATTCTGCAGAAATGTGCCCTGACATTGTGCTGGGCACATATACAGTAGGGGACAACGAGGACCTGATGAGCTGAAATAGAAAGAGATTAGAGCCCTCCTAAGAGGCAACAGACGAGCTCCTCTGCAAAATGTTAGAGTCGTTTATTTGGGGATTTATTTCAATTTGCTGCTAACAATGCTGTAATGTTTCTAGACGTGCAGTCTAAACGGCCACGTTCAAACCGGGTTTAATAGAGGAAACTCCAAAAAGTTCCTTCAAGACCTGAGGGTCTGTGATCCTAAGCTGGTGTTGAAAAGGCTAAATGCTGCCCCACAGGGAGGCCTGTCGGGCCACAGGCCTGTGTAAGCCACGAGTGACCCTCACCACAATGGAAGTGAGTCACATGGCTGCTGGGGCGGGGATCCCTGCTGACTGTAGTCAGACGGAAGGGTCTGGACATTCTTTTTATGCTGGCAATGGTTCAGAATGTGAAACTTTTGATCCTACAACATGATACATTTTAATTCCTCCTGGTGATGTTAATAATGCAGTTGGGGGATGCCACACGAACAGAATTTACAATGCACGGACGCTTCCAAGCACAAGGAGGAAGAAATAACTGTAGTCTTGCAGGTGGGCCTCAGTTTGCCTCTATTTAGGCTTCTGAAAATCGTGGAAGGCAAATCAATTTTTGTGAATTGAATAGCATTTGAAAGATACTAGGAGGGTTTGCAATGAAAAAATCTTACTGTGGATTCCTATGGAAAGCAGTAAATAGCCACTTTTCAATTAAAAACACATCTGATATAAGGCTAGTTTTAGCTTAAAGCACAGTAAACCTTTAAATGTACAGCAACTATGGTGTAAATACATTCCCATTTTATGATGAACACATGTGCTTTGAGACTAAAGCAGTCACCAAGGGAGTAAGGCTTACTCTTCCATTAGCTCCTCCAGTGTTTGGGTGTCCTGTTAATGTGCAGTATGTCCTACAGCTAATGCCCCAGAAAGCGAGAAATCTGGAATAAGAAGCAGGAGAACGTCTCTGCTGGAAGTTGCCATTTTTGCCCTCCCGTGTCCTAAACAACAGCATCCTAAATTCTCATTATATGTGATACTTCCGTCTTCTCAAGCATCCTAAGAAAGAAAGAAATGGAGGGAAGAGAGGCGAGCAGCAATCACACACTCCTGAAGGCTCACGAATAATTATAGCACCAATAGTGATGATAACTACCTCTGTCAGTACTTACTCTCCGGCAAGAACTGTGCTGAGAACCCTGCAATCACAACCCGACTTCATTCTACCATAACCCTGTGAGGCAGATCCTGCAGTTCACAACTTACCTGAACCCTGCATATCACCTCACACCCTCTGTAAGATCTGAGCGAACATCCAATGATGAAACCTGGTAATATTTCCACTGCAAAATTATATTCACCGAAGTGAAACCAAGACCAGCTCAATTCAGGTTAGGCTTTACGGCCAAATGAATTTGCTGTCACTTTAAGAAACGACTCTGGGTTTTCAGGGCTTTTTGGGTTTTAGAATTATAAAGAAGAGACTGGGGATGTGTATTATTCTATTTCGTAAATAAGGGTAGCCTGCTTGAGATCACACCATGGCAATACTATAGCTCAGCTTAGCAGAGCTGGAGCTGGGATTCAAACCCAGGCATGTCTGATTCTAAAACCCGTGTTTTCAAACACTAGGGCCATGCTGCTCATATTCCCCGCCCCGGGGAAACTAGAGAATAAAAACTCTCCACAGTGGTTTTCTGAGAAGGCCCAATTAAACCGTGATTACATACACCCTTTTTTATGTTTATTTTTGCCTTAAATAATTTTTCCTAGAGAGATGATTTTTCCTTATTATAAAAGTAATATGATGAACTTGTTGAAGAAAAATTTAAAAATACAAAAATATATCGTGTATCGGCTCCCACAGGTATCATTATGGAATATTTGTGCCCAACCTTTTAAAAATACGTCAAAAATTTCTATGCATTATAGTCGAGATGGTTTAATATACATCATTCTGTAACTTTCTTATTTCACTTACTACTACAATCTAGGCTTTCTCCCCTTGTATTACAATTCTACCTAAACAAAATCCTGATGGCCACATAATATTCCATCACATTCCTTTGCCATAATTTACTGGATGACACCCCCTTGTTGGACATTTCCTATGTTGAATCCTCTGCTCCCATAAACGATGCTGCAATAAGTATCTCCACGTGCGAAGCTTACTATGGGTGTGCTATTCTCATGGTCCACCACTCCAGCCACTTCCTTACGCTCTGGCCACATCTGCCCTGTGCAGCCCCAACCTCAGATCAGTTTATACATCTATTCTCCCAGCAGACACCCAGGCTGCTAAAGACGGGGAAACGTGGCCTATGAACTATTTGGTGCCCAGCAAATTGATGTTCTCAAGGGCTGTCTGCTCAGCCCTTACTGTAGATCAACAATTGGCTCTTTTTCTCATTTTAGGTCTTCCCTCCCCTCACAGCAGCTCCCATCTCCTCAAGCCTCTTGGAACATCAGACAGAGAATCCTGCCTCCTGCTGCACAGAGTCCTTCAGGTAGGCGCTCCCTCAGCTGTCTGACTCTACCTACAAATCTCCTTAGATGTATTCTCTTAAGGTGACCAGATACTTTATCACCTAAACTTTCGAAAGTGAAAAGGGGTGTAAGCAATAATTTTGCATGGTAGGACTGCCCTGGGTCAACCAGGAAGTGCGATTGCTGTGAGTATAACCAAAATTTTCTCTGAGTGGCAGGGCCGACCCTATCATACCCGCTCTCCAGCAGGCCCTGTACCAACACTCTGGGCTCCACACCCATTTCCTCAGAAGCCTTCTTCCATCAGGGCCTCCATCCCAGATGTATTTTCTCTTTCTTTTATTTTGTTTTTCTTTTCTTATCTTTTTTCCTTTTCTTTTCTTTCTTTCTTTCTTTCTTTCTTTCTTTCTTTCTTTCTTTCTTTCTTTCTTTCTTTTTCTTTCTTTCTCTCTTTCTCTTTCTTTTCTTTTTTTTTTTTTTATGAGGCAGAGTCTCATTCTGTCGCTCAGTCTAGAGTGCAGGGGCATAATCACAGCTCACTGCAGCCCTGACCTCCTGGGCTCAGGTGATGCCTCCTACCTCAGCCTTCCAAGTAGCTGGGACCCCAGGAACGCACCACAAACCCAGTTAATTTTTTATATTTTTTGTAGAGATGGGGTTTTGCCATGTTGCACAGGTTGGTCTCAAACTCCTGGGCTCAAGTGATCCTCCCGCCGAAACCTCCCAAAGTGCTGAGATTACAGGTGTGAGCCACCGCGCCTGGCCCAGACATATTTTCAACCTACCCCTCCTTAAAGGTTTTCCTTCTTCTGTAGATAGTGTTCAGATGTTGCCAGTATGAGAGACATAAAATAAAATAGTTCTCCTTTAATTTTGTAATTATCTGATCCCAGCCACATGCTGTCTTCCAGAGAGCAGCATTCCCTATGTCCATCATCACCAGGTCCCTAAAGAAACAGCCCCACCTAGAATACCATTCCTCATTTCAAAGTCAGGCAGGTGTGCCACAGCCCCTCCTCCCTCGTGCTCTCTGAATCACTGGACACCCCGATCCCTCCTCCAGACGGCACCTCTCCTGGTCTTCCTACTGCCACCACCAGCACTTCCCTTGCATTCTTTCCATATTCTTCTCTGACATTCTGCTATCCCTTCTCATCTGAGGATATGATTGTACAATCTCATCCACCCTGCTGATGTGTGGATACGTCTACGCTCACATCTCCAGGCACAGACCTCCGTCCTACACTCCAAACCCATAGACACCCATGGGACATCCATGGCCCACTAGACATCTCCACTTGAACTGCAGAGGAATCTCAAGGGTGCTATATCCAAAGCTGAAGTCACCATCCTCCCCCAAACCCTGCTCCTCCTCCGGCCTCTTGGATTTTCTCTCTTGGGAAAAGGCAGTACCAGAAATCATGTTTGAGTCCTCTTTCTTCCTTTCTTCCCTGCCCCTCACATCGAATTGATCTTTAATAATTCCAGTTGACTCTGCCTCCTCCTATTTTTCAAAAGGCACCCTCCTTTTCTCTATAGCCCATGCTACCTCTCTTGCCTGGATTACTTCAATAGACTCTTAAATGCTTTCTGAGACCCTATTTTGCCCTCTCCCAGCCTTCCCTATCATTTCTTCCCCGCACTGGAATGGAATTGGGTCATTCCTCAGCTGGAGAAATTTCTGTTCTTCTCTATAACCTCCAAGATCAAGCTAAAATTCCTCAGTATCGTCTGCCCCGCATTGTCTGGTTCCTGGGTGCCTCTCTTGCCAGCCTCATCTCTGGCCAGCCCTCCTCTCTCTGTGCACATCAGCCTCAGTGAGGGACCTGGGTTTTCCAAACACACCATGTACACTCTCACCTCTGCCAGGGCTCCCCTGACAACTCCCTGTGCCACGAAGGCAATTTCTCCCTCTCCTTCCCTGGCTAACTACTATGTAACTGTCTGACCCTGTTCATACATCAGGTCTCTGAGAAAGACTTCTCAGCACTTACCGCATTCTTTTACAACCATCCTTTTTCTTGCCTGTCTGCTCCACTTAACTGTACGCTCTCTTTTGATGTGTTTTGATATCCTTAGCACCTGCAATGGTGCCTGGCTCATGGTAGGTACTCCATAAAAGATTCCTAGAAACAAAGTCACTGCATCAAAGGGATGAAGCTCTTAAGAAGCCTGAAATATGCTTTTGTCCTGGAATCATTATTGTCAGCTCGCCCTTTCACTCTCAAGTGTCCCACTTTGGATAATAAATTCCATGCTCACTCTTCTCCGAAGGCCTTCCACATGGATACCTATACCCTTTAAAGATATTTATCCACGGCCAAGAGCAATAGACCAACTAGGGTGAACCAGAAGGGGACCAAAGATGCGTATGCGAGGGTGAGAGAGGTAGGAGGAGGAGTTTCTGGGTGTCCTGAAGATGATGGATGACATGGGTGATCTCACACAAAACTGCATGTCAGCAACTGCAAAGGAAGGATGCAGGTGCCAAAGAGAAAAATAAAAATCTCAATTCCAGCAGCCCTTGCCCACTGCCCAGAAAGGCATGGTTGCCTCTCTTTGGGAAGGAGAGACAAGAAGGAAGGCAGCTCAGTAGGACATGGGGAAGGATAGCTGCACTAGGATGGGAAGGGACTTCCTCAGAATTCAGAAGCCGCTCTGGACCAGAGTCTCCTCTCTCTCCCGCACCACCTAGTAGACCATGATTCCCCCAGCAGGGCTTCCTGGCCCTACCGTTCTAACACAGGATCAGCATTAGATTGGAAATTTTTAGGAATAAGAGAGAATAAGAGAGAATGCGTAAGACTGGAGAACCTGCAAATAAAAGAAAGTAGGAGTTAACACCCAGGGACTTGTAAAAACTAGGGCAGGGCCAAAATGCCCCTTAACCACCTCTGTGAAGACAGCGTCTAAGCACGGACAAGGCCCTGGGAGGGCTTCCTACCACGTCAGGGAACTCAGTGTGGCCCTAGGTAACTAGTGGATTTCAAGTTCCTGAGGGCAGGGCCCACATTTCATTGCTATCCACAGCTCCAGTGCCTAATGCGGTCCTAGCACAAGTTGCACAATTATGTGTGTGGAGTGGAAAGAATGTACTTCCTAGGAGATGCACAAGGATCTGGGGAGGGCTGGGCAGGCAAAAGTCAATGAGAAAAGAGGCATAGGTCTCTCACAGTGGCAGAAAGAGAGGACAGCAGTCTGAAGCTTAAGTTCAGGTCTGGATGGGGAGGAGATGTTTTTAGCAAGACCATTCAGAGATGGGCGAGGAGCTGTTTTTGAACTAAACAAGACAGGAACTCTGCTGCTGGAGCCTTTCAAGAATATATCTAGCTTGCAAGTAAAACACAGAGAAAGTGCTCTCCTGGCCCAAAGAAAGAGAATGCTGGAGAATGTTTTTCCCCTTAGGAAATTCACTGAATAATGGCTCTGGGGATAAATTAACACAGGCGTCAACATAGATATCTGTGATCACCGGTTCCCTAGAACAATGCCAAAAGGCTAGCTCTGAGGCCAACTCCTGCAAACTTGTGGTCTCTGACCCTGCCACTTCCCTCTACCACAGCTTTCTCCCTCAGTGTCACCCTCCCAGGAACACTGAGCCCAGTGGGGAGAAGACAGGTGCAAATGAGAAGAGAGACCAGTAGTGGCAGTCAAGCCAGCCTTGAAAACCCTCCTTGTCACCCGGCTTGAGGCAGGCCCAGGCTGGAGTAACAGAAGCTCTGACCCAGGAAGAGGAACAGAGAGTGAGTGGCCACTGGAGGGAGAAAGTGAGGGTGGCAGTGGAGGTCCCGAATGTCGTGTAACTCCTGACATTTATACGGTTCGGTGTATTTTCAAGTTGATCCATGACAGTAACCCAATTCATTTCAATATGAGGACAGATATTTTCTTTATTTTAAATATAAGAAAACTGAATCTCAGGAAGGGTAAATAATTTGTCCAAAAACAAACAGCCAGTAGGTGACAGAGCTAGAATTAGGCCTGCCATTCTATAATTTCTGCTCTGTTTCCCAAATGCTCAGGTGCACTAGCTGCCTGCTTATAGTTTCCTTCCCCGTCACACCAACCACTGCCCTTCTTTCATCCAACAAGCCTTGAGATTCTTATCCATTCCATGAGGGAAATGTCAGTGTGTAGAAATGTCAAATTATTCCCATGAATAAATTTACAAACAAAGCTTTACGCAGCCTAATTACATAGAGATGGTAACCTTACCATTGGCCAAATACACTTCTTGCCAGGTGATGCTTTCTCGCCCAGGACCTCAGAACACATAATTATCAAAATGAAACCACGTGAAAATGGCCGATGTGCAGAGGAAGGTCTTGGAGCCGCCAGGCCTGCTTTCTATGTTGAACGTAAGACATCTCTGCATGAGACTCGCAGGCAAGATGCACATGTGGGAGATTTGATTCTCCTCTCTCTCCAAGCCTTTTTATTACCCACCAAGAAAGACAAGTTCCAGGATGCCTGAAGCCCACTTTCTACTGTCTGCTAGGAAGAGCTCTGTCTCTGGGAGACAGCTATGCATGGGGAGAGCTGTCCCTGAATTCTACAGAGATCCAGAAATAAATGCCCAGTGAGCAAAGTCAAGCCACTGTCCAGAAGCCTTCCCCTCTACACAAACCTCTTCATGTCAGGTTCTCACTGTTCTTCACGGCTCTCCATCCAGAACCCTTTCCTTATCTCCAAAGAAGAGCCCCTGAACGCACAGACACAGAAAGAGATGCATGCAATCCACAGCCAGCTGCCTCTTCTGAGAAGCTCCAGGTAAGGGCCTGGCTCCCCTCAGCAAACCCTGCTCCAGTGCATCCAGCCATCTCCTCAAAATCTTCTTGCAATGTCAGTTCCTTTGCTTGATGTATTCTTGGAGGGAACAGAATATCTGTGCTTTAATATTATTTTGTACATTTCGACATAGTATTGGTTTCCCAAACTCACGCAGTGCTTCTGTGTGACAGATAAGGGAACTGAGGCCTGACAAGGAAAGTGACATTTCTAAGGTCACCCACTAGTTGACGCTAGGAGAAATATGAATCCAGGTCTCTGGGCCCCCTGTGGATTGCTGTTTCTAAAGGCCGTCTGTTCCACATTAATAGCCCATGAAATAGTCTATAAAAACCGGAGGAATTTCTAGTGCTAGAAGAGACCCAAAAGTCGGTGAGCCCCATGTTTCTCAACAGAAATCACACTGTGGACAAATAAACGATTTCAAATGTTTATTGTAAGATCTAGTAGTAGGGGAGAAGAGAGGAGACCAGTAATGCAGAAAATGAATGGAAACTTGCATTGCCAAAAGGAAGGGTGGGAAGGAAAGGAGCTCAAAGCAGGTGTTGACAACATGTGCAGCTTCTGCGGGTATCAGTGGCTGAGAGACATACATATGGATTTCAAAATAATAGACTTTATCAGAAATCATCTGGGCTACACGTTTGTCTTACGAGCCGTATTTTATTGGAGAGAGCCTGCAGGCTGGGTGGCATGTTCCACACATGCATTTGACTTCATAGGTAAGGGGAATGCTCTGTCTTCTGGTCTGACTGCTCTGCTGGACAAGTACGGGCAGGTCGAGCAGAGGGGAAGGAAAGACGGTGCTGAATCCCATGTGAAGCCACCGGCAGTCCCCTTCTCCAGCCGCCACAGCAGAGACCTGGGGGAAGGCAGGGGGCACATTCACCCAGGGACAGGAAATAAGGAGGAGGGCATGGCCCCCTGCCCTGCAGCCATGAGAAGAAGAGGTGGCAGGAAAGACTTAGCAACAGGAACTACATGGATGGCTACAGCCAGGACTGCAAGCGGAATGCCCCAGGAACACGGATGTCCCCACTTCTGCCTCAGCATTCAGACTGCGACACAGGATTCAGGAATCAAACTTCAGGGTGAGGGGGGTTTTCCTGCTGCAAAACGTGGACGTACTAGGCACTTGCTGCTTGTGGCAGTTCATCCAGCTTCCTGCTCTTGGCGGAGATGAGTGAGAACTCCTGTCCTCATAGCAGAGAAAGGGAAGAATCCCAGCTGTACAACTTCTTCTCATTCAAACCTGTACTCCAGAAGTGTCTCTTAAAACGAGTTCAGGAACAAGTAACAGTGTCAAAGGGAAACGACGTCCCTCTCCTCGCTTTTTTTTTTGTTGTTGTTGAGACGGAGTCTCGCTCTGACGCGCAGGCTGGAGTGCAGTGGCCGGATCTCAGCTCACTGCAAGCTCTGCCTCCCGGGTTCAAGCGATTCTCCTGCCTCAGCCTCCCGAGTAGCTGGGACTACAGGCGCCCGCCACCTCGCCCGGCTAGTTTTTGTTTTTTTTTTTTTTTTTTTTAGTAGAGACGGAGTTTCACCGTGTTAGCCAGGATGGTCTCGATCTCCTGACCTCGTGATCCGCCCGTCTCGGCCTCCCAAAGTGCTGGGATTACAGGCTTGAGCCACCGCGCCCGGCCCTCTCCCCTTTTTTTTGTTTCAATACGGGGAACCTTACTGAATCAAACATGTGGGTAATTAAAAACACAGTGGATGCCATGAGTCTAAAATTATCTCAAAATCAAAAATTAAATGTTAAAAAATACATAGTTCAAAAATTGTTATTATTTTGAAATGTGAAAGAGAGACGCATTCCGTAAGATCTGTGACCTTCGAGGAAGGTTTGGTCAGGGTTCCTACATTTTTTCTACATTTGGCCTTACTGGTCAGGGTTAGTTCTAGGTTAATCATGAATTCTTACGTCCATATGTCACCTATATTTAAGTGAAGCTGTGCAGTTTTCCCCATGAGGCTGTGTACTGTGACAATCACTGTGCCCTGGAGACTGTCCACCGGCCCCACATGGTGACCTGGGTCCCTAAAGATGCCTGCCAGTGCAGGTCTGTCTTTCTCATGGGACTCTACACAGGCCACCTTCCTGCCCCCACTTCTCTCCCCTCCCAGCATGTGTCTAAGCTCTGCCGCCACCCATTCCAAGCCCTCCCCTTCTAGTCTGCTGTTTGGGAAAATGGCTCTCATGTCGTTATGGTCTGACTCCTCCTGACTTCAGTGTTCAATGAATACAATTACATTTTTGGAATTCACAAAAAGACTTTTCTCTCTTAAGTGCCCAGCTCTGGCAATTAAAAGCCACAACTTGCCATAATTTTCTGTTATAGATTTATAAGATGGATTCGGCAACTTCTCTCTCTTTTTTTTTTTTTTTTTTTTGAGACAGGATCTCACTCTGTCTCCTAGGCAGGAGTTCAATGGCATAGTCATGGCTCACTGCAGCCTCGACCCCCTAGGCTCAAGCGATCCTCCCACCTCAGCCTCCTGAGTAGCTGGGACCATAGGTGTGCAACCCCACGCCAGGCTAATGTTTCTGTTTTTAATGGAGATGGGGTTTTGCCATGTTGCCCAGGCTGGTCTCTTACTCCTGGGCTAAAGCAATCCACCCGCCTCAGGCTCCCAAGGTGCTGGGACTATAGGTGTGAACCACCATGCCCAGCCGCTTTCTCTGTTCTAGGTGGTATCCCCCCTCCCCTCTGAGTGATGAGTGTTGATGACCCACCTGGTCGGAGGAGATCTTCCCTATTCCCCAGCACAGTGTCCTGTGTCACTATATCCCAGCATAACCCGGGCAGCATCGGCGTCAGGCTGGTAGAATTCAGCACGTGGTGAGCATCCTGAGATGCTACCATTAAGCTCTAAGCTACCATTTTTTAGTTTACATTTATATTGTCTTTATAGCCTCCATCAGAGCTTTCCTGGGCTACCTCATATCTTTTCTTTCAAATACAAGAAAGGACTCGTAACAGCATAGGCATGAAGACTGAAGAGAAAACGCCATGGTACTGGTGAGGAGTGTATCAAATGGAGAAGCAAATGTCCCCTCATTGGATACAACTCCATTACCTGCCCTCACTTGATAACTAGTTTTTGGCCCAGAATTAGATAGCTGTTCTTGAAAAGTAAAAAAAAAGGCATCAGTGTTCTCAAAACGAATCCAGTTTAGGTGATATGCATTAAGATACTGATTTGGAGGAAGATAAAAAGTAATTACAGGCACGGTAGAAAATGTCTCTCTCAATACATCAAATACATACATCCTATGTAATATATACACATATATATGTGCACTTAAGTGTGTATATATAAAACAGCCTGAGGAGGTGGAGGACGCAGCATGAATCTCACAACCAAATCAAGGCAGAGTTGATATCATCGAACAGACTGTGATTATGTTGATTGAAACCAGATTTAAAGGACCTGGGGAATTTGTTTGGGAACAGAGAACAGGACCAAAATATTCCCTCAGAGAGGAAATCTCATCAGAGGGAAAATGTGGGGGGTGGAGGGGCAGGCGTGGTAGGGAGGTGGGGAGTGGTGCTTTAGGACAGAGTTTGGGGAAAGGGAATGAGAACTGTTCTCTCTCCACTTTCAAGGGTGTCCAAGGAGTACAGCAGGATAAATCCAGGGGAGATGCTGATGGGACAAAGGGAAGGAGGGAGGAGAACAGGACAGGCAGCTGAGGAGGGCTGGTGTGTTTGTCGCTATGCTGGAGTGCTGGGAAATACATTCATTCCGATTTGGAAATTGGACAGTGAAACATACCTCATCTTTGTCGGAATTCAAGGATGGACGTTCATCATGTGTAGGTTTGAAAGAGGTAAGATTAATGGACAGGTCTAACAGGATGCATCAAAAGAATCTCTTTAGACACAGCCATGTGAGGAGGGGTGAGAGGAGGGAGATGGAAACATCTGGCATTTGGCCCATCCCTTGGAGAAGAAACCAGCACATTCAGAATCCCACCCTCGTGAGCTAGCCAAAGCCACTGGCAGCTGTAGGAAGCACAGTCTTTCCGAGTGGCATGACTAAACCTCTCAGATACAGCACAAGGCCACATTCACCTCGGGGATCCCCATGTATGTGTTTTGAAATGACAGTGGCATTTAAAAAACAATAATCACAGAGAAGCAAGATTTTAGCACTCAGAGGAACCCTCAACTTTCACTTTATAGCTGAAGAAACCATGGTCCCAAAAGTGCAGGGGAGCTGCCCAGGCCACACAGCTGGTTAATACTCAAGCTGGAACTGGCTTTTGTGCCCCCAATTAAATAACAGTTTCTACCTGTTTTATCTTCCTTTCAAAATTTCTGCTGCTTTTGTAACAACTTCGTAACCCTCAATTAATCAACAAAATAATAGAAGATACTCAAGGGAATATGTCCTAAGAACAGGTAAGTTAGATATTGGGAGGAACCCCCAGCACTCTAAAGACGTCTGCCTCCCAGGCACTAAGATGTCCACATCTGGGGAATCACTTCTCTTTTAATGCAATGTTATCATTCCCATCGCTGACCTGTGGGCAGGACAGAGGAAGAGGTCTGATAAAGATCACAGAAACCAGCTCTTAAAATTTCCCTGCCATTGCCCCAAAAAGCGAACTTGGCAAGCCCCCGACTTTTTTTTGTTTTGAGATGGAGTCTCGCTTTGTCACCCAGGCTGGAGTGCAGTGGCGTGATCTTGGCTCACTGCAACCTCCGCCTCCTGGGTGCAAGCAATTCTGTGCCTCAGCCTTCTGAGTAGCTGGGATTACAGGCGCCCGCCACTACACCCGGCTAATTTTTGTATTTTTAGTAGAGATGGGGTTTCACCATCTTGGCCAGGCTGGTCTTGAACTCCTGACCTTGTGATCCACCCGCCTCGGCCTCCCAAAGTGCTGGGATTACAGGCGTGAGCCACAGCACCTGGCCAAGCACTTGACTTTTTAAGGGTAGGAAGGAGAATTCATGGGGTTAGCAGGTCCCTGTTGCTTCCTCCCTTCCTTCACCCCTCCCATAAACAACACTAACAAGTACACAGAGTTCAGATTCGACAGTCAGTCTCAGGGCAGATGGCTGTCAGTCCCCCCCGGGAAACACAGCCTACAGCATTTCTTGCCTGTTCATTTTGAAGTAGAGGAATTTTCATTTTCAAGTTTGAACAGGAAATTCTACTCAGGAAAGAATAAAAAAAGCAAATAGTATTTTGGTGAGTAGGCAGTACTTTCTGGATATATTTCTTTACCACATTTGAGCAGATTTCGAGTTCCCATTTCCCCTCTTATCCCCTTTGCTTGTCCCCCCTCAAGCATGAGTGTTTGCACACACATGCCACTTCTGGAATGAAATGATGGCTAGGAAAGTCTGGATCAAAAGAAGAATTTGTCAGAAGAATTATGAGGGAACAAGAACTTGTTGTAAAAGACACCCTTGGGGCTGGCAGGACATTCTTATAGCATTATCCTTGCAGGCTGGTTTTAGAACTCAACGGTACAAAATGGGACAGGCTGTAGTTTCATTTATACTCAGTTTACCTCTGGAAACAGCACGGAAGCAGAATGCCAATAGCTGCTCTCACCACAGTGCATCTCACTGTAGGATGCAGCAGACAGACTTGGGTTAGCCATTTAGGAAGAAGTTCCTCAATGACACTGAGAGGTCGTGGAGCTGGCCTCTCCCAAGGCTGGACGTAAAGCTCTGGTGAGATGACAAGCTGGAGGCAGCTCAGCCTGAAGACTGTGCCATGGGCTGCATGACACCCACACATCCCTTCCAGGTTCCTCTTCTGGCCATCTTGGTCTGGATATTCCTCAGGGATGCTGAGACACATGGGCACGAGGGAGGCTGAAAGTTGAGGGACCTGCCTTTTAGTCCCAGCTCTACCACTTATAAGTTGGGTGGTCTTGAGCAATTCCTGTCAGCTCTCCGAGGCTCGATGGGGAGCTAGAAAGAGAAATTTCTGGTGGAAATGTTTCTTGGGTAGCTACTTCTGGCGCATGGTTCCATTAGACAAGCATGGATGCTGCAGTAAGATAGATGCCAAGTCCTTTGTGGAGCTGTTACTGCTATGGTTTCCTTGATGGAGGAGCACAGTAGGATCCCTGGCCTGGGACTCAGAGGATCCAGTTCCACCAGGTGAGCTGGACAGCACAGTGTGGTGGGGATGGGGGCCTGGAAATCAGACAAGCTCAAAGCCTTGCGTGGCCATCAGTAGGCTGAGTGCGCCTCGGGTTTGCCAAATGTAAAATCAGGCTACAGTTATGAGGAATAAATGAGGCATTTCATGATATATGCCTGCCGTGCACACTGCTTGGCAGATGGGAGGCATCCAATAAATAGTAGTTCTCTTCATTTAGGAAAGTCCTACCTTTGACCTCAATTTCCCACTGGTAAACTTGTGGGAAATAAACTACCTTCTCTCGGCTACATGTGAATACTGTGCAGATGAAACAACACAAACACACGTTGTCATGGTGTTACTACCTGAGAATCCAGATATAAAAAACCTCATTCTCAGCAGCAGGAATCATTCCAGATCAAAGCTGTGTCAGCTGCCCTATTTTTGGCAACAGCCTGCAGCCAAAGTTCTCTACTGCCTTGAATCTGGCTATCCCTGAAGCTGTCCCCTACAACCCAGCCCACAATGGCCTCTCCCAGCTCCAGAGCCTACTGTTCTGGGGAGGAGGATGCTTCTCCCATGAAGTGGGGAGAAGCCCTGGACTGAGGACAGGAGATGTGAGCTTGAACATATGGATTCACCTCTCTGAGCCTCAGTCTCCACATCTGGAAATAAAGAGATAACAACACCTGACCTGCCTGCCTTAGGTGACTCTTTTCAGTCTCTAGTGATAAAATGTGAGTCTTAAATGAATGCCAAAGAGAAAAATGAAGAAGATGACCATGATGTCATTTCACACGTGAATGACTTGCCTTCCTAAGGAGGCTGCCAGTTGTTCGGGTGCTCAGAAGTGAAGATCTTAACATAGTCTGGCTTATATTCTTCATCTCTACCCCCCCAACTCTGGGATGTAAACACCTATATCAAGCACATAGGATACTCAATAAATTCATATAATCATAATTTACTCATGCAATACCAAATTCATATGAATTCATGTAAGTGCAAGTAAGAGAGAACATGGTCACTCTGAGCAGTGATAACTGAGAATCTTCTCTAGATCAAAGGTTCTGAAGCTTGGCCCTGCACCACACTCACCTTCAGCAGTTAGTATGCAGATTCCCAGGCCCCAGCCAGGCTCACTGGATCATCACCATCAAGGGATGGGGCTCAGGAATCTGCACAGATACTCTTCAACCTATGACCTCTCCTAAGTTGAAAATACTGTAAGTCAAAAGTACATTTTTGATCGACAGTATCTTCAGTTAATGATGGGTTTATTTCACATAACCTCATTGTAAGTTGAGAAGCATACTGGATGCACATCACTTTGGCACCATTATAAAGTTGAAAAATTGAAAGTCCAACCGTTGTTAAGTTGGGGGCTGTCTGCATTCTAAAAAATTCTTCCACGGTGACTCTGAGAAGCATCAGGTCTGGAAACCACTTCCCTGTCTACCTGTTAGCCTTAGATTGGCAGGCATCTCCACCCCCACATAAGCCCAGCACAATGCCTAGCACAGGAGCCAGTCAAAAGTGTTTGCTGAACTGAGCTGAAATTCCAAGTTGGTGGTCCTGCAATGTAGAATCTATTCGGGCCTCTCGGATAGGAAGGGACAGTCGTGCTGTCTATCTGCATCCCTTTCGATGGAGTTAGTTACACCAGTGTAAAGGGTACTGGGCCAGTGCAGAAAAACAGACAAAGCACAGCTCAAGCCAAGTCCAGAATTGGCCCCCTGGCTTTTATTTTCATGTGGAAACAAATACGACTTTATTCCCACTCCCATTTCAAAGAGGCATGATAAAGAAGTAAAAATAAATAAGTGATTTATTTTTATTTCCTTTTCATTATTATGCAAAGTCATAATTCAACCTCCTAATTTCATAGATATGAAAACTGAGGCCCAGAGAGAGGCAGTTGCTTGTCTAAGGTCACTCAACAAGTGGGTATCTCAGTAGTGTGGTTGAATGGAAAGATGGCCGAGCCATCTATGCAGTTACCTAAGCATTCTGCAGACACCATACTGGGGTCATTTTAGTACTGGGAAGCACCAGACTTTTGCCTCTAAAACCTAATTTCCTTAAAGAAGAGTCCTTCTTAGGCCACATCCTTTACATAAATCCATCCTTAATGATTCGCACCCTTCAGTGCTCTTTGTCTCCATATCCTCATTCTTGTGGTTCCTTCTGTCTGTCCCTCCTACCGCCCACCCCCAACCATCTCTGCCTATCCACCTATAACCCTGCTGCAAGATGGATCTCAAATGCCACAAAGGCTACCTCCTCCATGAAGCCTTTTGTTATCTGCCACCTTTGAACTCCCAGGATATTTTCATGATCTCTTTTGTAGTCTTCTATTTTACCTTGTCCTTTGTGTATTTGTTTACCTCTCATGACAGTTTCTAAGCTGTGTGAGGGCAGAGATTACACAGCTGAACAGAAAAAAAGATAGTTGATTCAGCAGGCACTATATGTATATTTTGAGAAAGGCATTTTGAAGTCACTGATATCTCAGGATGTATGAATTCATTATTTTAAGGATTTGATTTGCTCAAAACATGTGCTCTGGTGTTGCTGCTCTGAAAATAACCCTTTAGTAGTCTGGAGGCAGGATCCAATGCTAGTCTAATATTGTCTTGAAGAAGGCATCCCATGGGATACTCTGCAGACCACTTTCCAGTCTTCCAACCCGGGATTGAGGTAATCTATGGTGAAGCCTCTTCCAAAGAAGCATGTCCTCCTGCCTGCAAATCATCCTAGCTTTCTGTCATCTCCATCAGTGAGAAACATTCTGAAAAGCTCTACCAAGACCTCTTCAGTCACAGTGAAGCTGCTCTGAAGAGCCAAAGAGCTAAGGCAGGCCTGGCCTTGGCACATGGCTATGCATGCAGTGTGCACATAAAGAATATCCATCATGTCATAATACATGGGTGTTAACTCTGTCCTTTCAGGGTAACAAGGGAGCATTATACTAGTTCAGGAAAGAGAGATTTAATAAGCATCTTAAGAATGTGAAATTAAAGTCAGGTAGAATTAGAGGGTCCAGCTGTTCTCCATCTGCCTTCACTGAGGATGTTAAAAGCAGCAAAGGTGAATGAAATCCTATCTATTGTTCCATACCTGGGGTGTGGCATGATGGATCCATGCCACTGTAAATTCATACTTGGCTATCACTTGCTGGGTGCTTACAATGCACCAGGTACTATTCTAGGAACCATCACAGAAATTATCTTACATGTTATATATTATCTTATTTAATCCTTACCTTCAGCCTCTGTGGTAAACATTATTTCTTATTATAGAGAAGGAAGCTGAGGTTAGAGAATTATTAAAATTAATTATTAAGTAGTAGGTCAGTAACTTGAATTCAGGTATTCTGACTCTAATCCTAATGTTCTTCCCATTAAACTAGAGATGGCAAATTGGTTACAATCCAAGTTCTAAATCAAATTAATTGGTATATAGCTACTTAGAGACCTATGTTGAGGATTAAAAAACCTTCTAAATTCAATGGGAGAGAGTGCTGTGATTGATTAGTGATGTCTGCTGTGGGAAAAGGCATGAGGGTGGAAAAGAATGTTGTAATTGATTAGTGATGTCTACTGTAGGCAAAGATGTGAGAATGGCAGCACAGGTGCTGTATTTATTTGTCATCCCTGCACTAAGACATAATTCAATGAAAGAACAGGCTATCCTGTGACAACATTTTACCACAAATCCAGTTTTCTACCACATTCTTTTAAAATTTCCCATACACAACATACACATAACCTTTGGACATTTTCAACATTCTCTAGTTTTCTTTTCCAAGTCTTATGAGTTCTTCACATTTCTTTTTAAATAGCTATTCCAAAATAAGAGTTTTGGATCAGCATGGTTTATGGCCACAGGTTTCCCTTCTAAGGGCTTCTTCCTGTAGGTTGTCCCAGTTCAACCTTCCTCATTATCCAGAGAGCTCCTTTGGGGATAGAAAATCTTGTCAACACACAGAGAGGACATGTTTTATATGACCCTTGAATACGCTTCCCCGGGACAATCATTACTGACAGAGGGCTGTTGCTGATGGAGCATGAGGAATGAAGTCAAGGAGAGGCAGGTGTATGAGGACATGGCAGGAGGGTGGTGAGTAGACGGGGACTGGCGTGGGCATCAAAAGGCAGAAAGCAGGCAGCAGAGAAGTCACTTTCAGGGCTTAGGCAGGCCAGTGCAGCCTGTTTTGAGCAGAGAGCTGAGGAGAGCACAAAGAACATGGGGAATGACCAACAGCCCATGTAGTCAACTATTTAAAAACTAATAA
The DNA here is from genome assembly GCF_037993035.2 of Macaca fascicularis. NCBI lineage: Eukaryota > Metazoa > Chordata > Mammalia > Primates > Cercopithecidae > Macaca > Macaca fascicularis. Next base: position 6,361,092 of record NC_088385.1, on the reverse strand, counting down.
TAAGAGGAAAGAATAGGGAAAAAAATCTCTTCCTCACTTTAAGTCTGCTGTCTTAATCATCTAAGTCATCTGGATGTTTTGCTGCATGGAGGATTGACCACAGCTGAGAACCTAGAGACCAGATCCTACCCAGGGCCTCCTTTAAAGCGATTAAACTCGTATCAGACTATGCTGCACCTCCTGACAGCACAGACGTCATGCTTGGAGCAGCAACCCTGGGAAATGCTCATTGGGCAAATCAAGACCTTAAAAAATAATTACGGTTCACACATCCTGAAGCAATAATGACTTCAAAACCCCCTTCACATGTGATTTATACATAAGTATAGTTCTCCCTTGAACCTTCCCCCCCAGTCCCACTCTGCACACTCCACCCAAATCCAAGTGGTTAGAAAGTCAATATTCATAGGCCTTGCTAAAAGGCCCAGATGGAAAAACCCTGGTCTGTATCAGGAGGAAAAGAACTGCTAACACCACCTGCCATTAAAATTCTCATACACCCAATTGTGCATAAATGCGAATATGTGTGTGTGTTCCAAGATGTTCAAAGAAAAAAGGAGAAAAATTAATTAAGCCTACACCTCTCTGCCAAGGAATCAAATGCTCTCTGGGGCCTGGTATTAAGGCAAAGAAATGCAGTCTTACAGAGCTGCTGGTTCTGATCCAGTTTATTGTGGAAAGAGGGGAGAATGAGGTTAAATCTGGGATGGGGGCTCTGCTATTGACATAGCTGGTTTTGTTTTTTCTATCCCTGGGAAGGTGTCCCAGGTGGTGAAAGGGAATGTTCATTAAATGGGTACCTATTCTATGCCAAGCAGAGGCACACACAGAACTAGAAAGGAACAGACAGAGATGGAGAAATTCCTTGGATGACTGACCTTGTGGTGATAAAAGGATGAAAGCAAAGTTTCCATAGAAGAAACTTAAAATGCATATTGCTAAGTAAAAGGAGCCAGTCTGAAAAGACTGCACACTGTATTATTCCAACTACTATGATATTTTGGAAAAGATGAAACTCTAGACAGTCAAAAGATTGGTGGATGCCAGAGGTTCGTGGCAGAGGAGAGAGGAGGGATGGGCAGATGGAGCACAGGAGAGTTTTAGGGCAGTGAAACTCTTCTGTATGCTATAATGGTGGATACATAACATTATGCATTTGTCATAACCCATAAAACTGTATAACACAAAGAATAAACCTTAATGTAAACTACAGACTTGAGTTAATAATGATGGGCTAATATTTGCTCATTAATTGCAACAAATGTACTGCACTAATGCAACATGCTAATGATGGAGAAAACTGGGGGGTGAGGAAGAGGAGTTATATGGTAACACTGTAATAGCTGGTTAATTTTTCCACGAACCTAAAACTGTTCTAAATAATTAAAGACTATTAATTTTAAAAATTGAAAAGAGACTAGTTCTGCCTCTGTGAAGCCCCAGTGGGAGGGTGCTGAGGTGGGACCAAGAAAAGTGAAAAGGCCAGAGGACAATCTGGCCCTTTAGGACAATTTGCAAATCAGGATGAGCATCTGGAACGGCAAATCAGATATTTGTTCAATGTCAGACTTAAAGGCATGAACTAAGAGCACAGATCTCACATGCTAGAGAAGAAAGAACTGGAGGTCAGAGACCCCAAAGAGAAAACAGCTAAAGGAACGCAGCCCCTCAAAGGTCCTGCTAATAAAATCTGCTCTGGGACCAAGGCCCTTTCTGGGAAACAACAGCCACAGCACCTTGATAACCTGCGTCTAGGACATCCGCTGAGCCCTGGCCTTTTCTCTCTCATATTGCAACTGCAGGTGTAAAGAAATGGAAATGAAATTTCACAGCCAGGCAATGATCCAATATGCATGTTCCTCCCTGAAGATAACTGAAATAAGAAAACAGCACAAGAGAAGATGAAATCTGCTTATAAGACCCCCGGGAAATAGCCTCTTGCTGGGGTGTGAAAGGAAGGAGCCAGTGCAGTATATCACCCTAGCAGGGGAGCACTGGCAACATCTTTGAGAGTGAAGGACAGATGTGTCTTTAACTGGGGGACCTGGGGACAGACACTGAGCCTTGAGCTTCCCAAGCCCTCTTTTCAGACACTCTTCCATGGGTAAGAATTGGCTGCCTCTCGGTATAGGGGTTTCCAAGAAACTTTATCGGGGTCAAGGAGGAAGGGTGTGGTTGGCCTCCATCCTCTGACGTCATCTCATTTGAGAATCCAGCAGAGGAAGAGAAGATGAGCTCTCAGTACAGAAAGAACAGGTTTTAGTGAGCCAAACCAGGCATTACTTTGGGAGGAAGGAGAATACAACTGCAGCACTCACAGGGGAAAAACGGAGACAGAAAGGAAAGTCAATCAGCAAAGGGTAAGCTCCAGGCTTCGTTGGTATAGTCAAACCTACCCGGCCCCCAGTTCTAAGGCGAGTGGGATTTTCCATGGCACGTCAAGAGTCTAAACTAAAGAGTGAGTTACCATCATATAAAACAGAAGAAGGGTTTAGGCATGCCCCTGTGAGTGAGCAAGGTTATCTGTCAATGTGTGTGTGCGTGTGTGTGTGTGTGTGGTGTGTGTTATGTGTGCTCGCTTTCCCTACTTACTGGTCACAGAGAAATGAGGACCAGTTTGTCTACCTGCCAAAATCATTTCAGAGCTTGTTTAAAGGACTTTCAAAGAAGGAATAAGTTCCATGTGGGAAGGGATTAAACCTCATTCAACTTTTTGCCTGGTTGCGTGGCATAGGATAAACATTTGCCAAAGTGAATGAGGGTTAGTCACCTGTTCTGGGAATTCATAGGGCCACCCCAAGGAAGTTTTTTCCTTAATCCCTGTTCTGATCTTTGATCTCATTCCAGATTTCTGCTAGGCAAACACCTTTTGTTTTCAGTCATTCATTCATTCATCAACTCTTTATTGGCTACTTATTATAAGCCAGACACTGTCACGTGTGGTTCGGAATGCTACTAGGAACAAGTCAGAATTGTTCCTGCCTTCAAGAAGTCCAGAGTCTCTTGAGAAAGGTGTTGAATCAGGAGCTACAATAAGGAATGCTGGGTGCTGGGGATGCTGCAGCATGCAATGGGAGTGTGTGACAGGGAGCCCCAGAATACGACAGAGGACTAGGGACAGCCTCCCAGAGGCGGTCATGCTCAAGTGGCCACTGCTGGGTACTAACAGTCAGGCAAGAAAGGTGTGGTGGCAGGGAAGAGCAGAGCTGCAGTAGTGGAAGCAAATTCCCAGGTGCTGTGACTCAGAGGCCAGAAGGTGCATTGTGCATTCTGGGAAACAAAACCAGCAAAACCCAAGATGGCTGGTACATGGGGTATGAGTGAGACAGAGGTGGGGAGAGTGTGAACAGTTGAAAAAACAAGGACTCAGAGGCACTGGAGAGCCATTATAAGATTTCAAGTAGAAAAATGACCCAATTAGCTTTGCAAAGTGTGGAGGATGGCAAGAGATGATGGTGGCTTTGATTAGCGTAGCAGCAGTGGTGATGAGGAGATCTGGACAAACTCCAGAGGCATTATGAAGGTTAGAATGATGAGGACTTGGAGGCTGCCCGATCCTGCGGATGACAGGGAGACAAGCTGAGGTGACTGGACCACACACTAGAGTCGCAGGTGGTTCCATTTATTAAGGTGAAAAACAATGGAGACAGACTGGAGTTGAGAAAGTTTGGGGCACAAAAGGAGCCCCTGTTCAGCTTGGCATACACTGAGTTTTAGGAGACTACAAACATATTTGGGGTATCTATAGGGAAGCTGGATATATGGGTCTGTAGCATTTAACACAAAGTAATTGTGCATTTGAGATATAAGATATAGGAGACCTGGGATGCTTGGAATTGGCTACGGAGAGTGTACAGAGAGAGGAGAGCCCAGGTCAGATAAAGGAGCAAAAGTCAGCTAAGGAAAGTATGCAGAAACAGCCAGAGAGGGAGGACAAAAACCAGGATGTCATGGTATCCTACCAAGGAAAGAGTTTCAAGAAAGAAGACATCATGGAAGCGCCAGGCAAGACAAAGCCAGAGAAGGGTCTGTGATAAGGCGATGGTGGAAGCCAGACTGCAGGGGGTTTAAGCACTGAACAGGAAATGAGGAAACGGAGCCTTCACTAAAGAAGTTAGGTGTGAAGAGGAGGAGAGAGTCAAGGTAGGAGCTGGAATGGAGGAACAGAGGAACATCAGTGGCCACCAGTCACAGAACCCCGAAACTTCCTGGCAATGACAAGATTCGGTTAGTTTCTAACTTCTGACCATGCGTATCTCAAATCCTAATATACGTGACTTTATACAGTTGCTGTTCTTTCTGGAATGCAAAACACTTCCTGTTTCCTCTTTGTTCTCATTTTATCCTGTGCAGCAAAAGGAGCGAGATGTTGTGTTCTTCCTCTTGCTGGTGAGCAAACCCAGGCACAGACTGTGTCTGCTCTGTGAGTCTGTGGACCTGTGGACAAACGGCGGAGACGGGAGGCCGCTCTGCAGGCCCCCTGCCTCCCTCGGCACCTCTCTCATACCTGCCCCTGCGGGCCACTCAGCACACTCATGGTAGCTACACAGCAGTCATTTAGGGACTCTGGGTCAACACGGGCCCAAATCACTTGACCTACGGGAGCTTGCTCTGCTTCCCTGTCTATTCCAGGAAGCCTGGTAAAAGTCTTGGCAAATATCAGAGCCCAGAAACAGAATCTGGTCCTCGTCACCCCATCTGTGCTGAGCTGTGGGAGGGAATCTTACACAAACCTCCCCTCCCAGAGCCAGACACTCCGCAGAGCTCTGACCCTGAGTGCCGGCTCCAGGGTCTGGGGGTGGGGGTGGAAGTGGGCCCCCAGAGCTCACAATCAGGGCTGCAAACAGAATGTAGACCCTTTCTCCCCTCTGTCCCAAGAGCTCTCTGAGGAGCCAGGTCCACCCTGCCTGAGGTGGTTAGGTGCCATCAGTCCCACAAGTGGGGATGGATTCAACACTCTTGGATGGATTTCCCCTGGGTCTGAGAGGTACACAGCTCCCAGGGTCCCACTGATTTCTGGGGTGAGTAAAGAAAGCTACAGGCCACTGCAAAAATCACAAAAGCAGGCTACCATCCATTTGTTCTTCACTCATCAATCAATGAGATTCTATGTGATTCTCAAAAGAGCTGTTACTGCCCTACTAAAGGGCATTTGGAAATGTGTCAAGGTGTTTCTGGTTGCCATGGTGACTAGAAGGGGATGATGCTGGCATTTAAAGCTTGCAGTGCATCCTGTACCACTAAGAACCAACCCAGCCCAAGTGACCAGTGTTCCTGCTAAGGAAAGCTCAACCCCAGCTGATGACTGACAGCCCACCATTGACTGGAGGTCCCAACATGCTTGGAGGAAGAAGTCACAGACAAGCAAACACTTGACTCTCCTGCCCCAAAGATGCCCTCCTTTTTCTCTAGTGGCCCACACAGCTGTGAGGGTTATCTGGGCTGGGGTGGGTGAGCGTGACCCCCAGCCTGCCAGAGAATGTCTTGCTTTCTCAGACTCTGTGGACTGCCTGATTCTAACCATTGACCCTCACTCCTGACACTTCTGCCTGCGTATCCCTCACCATCCAGGAAAGGCACTTCAGCCAAAAGAAGGATAGAGCCAGCTCCTTGCAAGGCAGCATCTTGGAGTCAGCAGCATGTTCCCAATCAACTGCTGTGTGTCCTGAGCAAGACATGAACTTCTCTGAGCCACACCTCCTTTCCATTGTCCCCAGCACCCATCTAAACAGGGAATAGACCTTGGTCTCTCACTGTCAAGGGTGCAGGTGGGCTATCCTGGAGGACACGAACAGGAATTGGGGTCCCTTCAATCACAGGGGCTGTGTGTGTGTGTGTTGGGGAGGGGTTACTGAGGCCAGATGGATAGGGGACTGTGGGCTCTGTTAGGACAGGACTCCTGGAGTCCAAGGGGAGACCAGGCCCAGGCACTTCTGCCCCAAGCCCTGACTTACATGCATCGTCCTCCTGCCTCCTGGACAGCTCACAACACCTAACCCAGGCAGTCATGGGTTATGCTTGGCCTCCCAGAGCTGACAACGATTGAAGACAGATGTAATCCGTCAAAGAATACTACTGGGGATCAAGAAAAGGAGTAGCACGCTTGCATGTGCAGAGAGACAGAAGCTGGGAGGGGAGAAGTGGAGGCTGTTTCAGGAGTGCAGGCAGGCAGCAGATGTGTGCCGCATGACCCTGTGGGCAGGGCAGCCCCACTGGAAGATGTTTCCACAGGAAGAGGTGCTGTGCTCGCTACAGGAGGCCAGAGCCCCGTGCTCCCATTTGCTCCACATGTTAAGCTCCAGCTGAGAATGCTGTTCTGGCCAGGATGGGATCATAGAGAGCGCCCATCTACCTCCCACTTGCCTACAGTGAAACTGAGACCCGGAGAAGTTAAATGCCTAGGCCACAGACATGCAGCCTCATGGCAGGGCCAGGGCGAGAACTCTTGGCTGCCAAGCAGCCTCTGCACCTCCCCACCAATGCGCCACTCTGCTCACTATACCTTCCTGGCCCCTCTGCTTTCCAAGACCCTCTATCTACTCCCCCTTTTCCCCGCCGCTGTCCTCCTTGCTTTCCCTGCACAGCTCCCAGAGACTCCCAAATTGTTGGAAGAGCAAGGTGCTAAAAACATAAAAAGCCGAATTGAGCCAAGGAAAATGAGATGCTTTCCTCCCTGGTTGTTATTGTTGCTGGCGTGGACAGAGAACCCACATTGCGGCCTTGCCCCTAGGCCTCCTCACCGCAAAGAAAACTGACTGTGTGTTAGCACACAGCTCACCCTGCACTCTGTGGGTGTTTGGAGGAGTTACAGGTGCCCAACATCTTTCCTTCCCATCAGGGGTTGAACTGTGTCTACCACCAAGATATGCTGGAGTCCTAACCCCCAGTACTTCAGAACGTGACCTGATTTGGAAGTAAGGTCTTTACAGAGGTAACTAAGTTACAATGAGATCATTAGAGTAGACCTTAATCCAATTGGACTGCCGTCCTTATAAAAAGGGACATCTGAACACAGACATGCACAGAGGGAAGACAGTGTGAGACAAAGGAGAAAGCCATATGAAGACACAGGATTTGACAGATGCATCTACAAGCCAAGAAATGCCAGAGGCTACCAGAGGCTAGGAGAAGGCATGGGGCAGCTGCTTCCCTGGGCCTTCAGATGAAACATGGCCCTGACCTCAACCTTGGTCTTGGATTTCTGGCCTCCAGAACTGTGAGACAATACATTCCTGTTGTGCTAAGCCACTCAGTTTGTGGTGCTTTGTTATGGCAGCTCCACGAGACTCATACACTTCCCAACTCTCACGGGTAGTCTCAGGCTACCTGCCATGCCCCAGGGCCTCACTCTGTTGTCTACAGGAGACAATGGAAGTTTGCGTTTCTGTTGACGTGCCACAGGCACAAGCCAAATCATGTATACCTTGGATCAAAAGAGCTCCTGGAACGTGTCTAGGAAACTCTAACTGTACCCTACACAGTGCTCTAACATCTTCCTCTCTCCTCCCCCTCACTAAGCCCTTCAGAAAGTCTTGGTTGCTGGGCCATTCCTGGTCTGCTGGGCCAGGGAGACCTTCACGACAGATGGCCCCCGTCTGCGGTCAGCTGGCGAAAAGATCCCGAACAAGTGGGAAGCATGAAGGGGCATGAGGCTAGGCAAATGTGAGAAGAAAATCCTCTCGCTACCCAAAACATCTGTTGGAAGAACAAATACAGCTAAACACGGATCAAAGAGATTTCTAAGCAACAGAGAGAACAGTTTTACAACGCAGCGCACAGCTAAAGCCAACTGGAAAAGCTGCCGACCAGGTTCCAGTTCTCCCCAACTGGAGCAAATAAACTTTATCAGTTTATTGTACTTTATCAGGAGAGAGAGTCCAACAGGGACGGTAAAGAGAAATGTGCACATGTGGGCAGATCTGGAAGCCAGAGGAGAGCCTACGCTCTGTAAAATAGCAATGTTCTTCGGGAAGCGGAGGCAGGAGGGTAGGAAACACTGAAGGTAAAGAGAAAGCTGGTATCAGGGACTGGAAAAAAGTCTGCAGAAAGTCACACATACACCACAGTGCTAAATATGCTTGCAACTGGCTTTGGGAGTCAAAACAATAGGAAAACAGGTATCGAAAATATTCATCATTGTTATTAATGTATTCTTTTCCAAATTAATTTAATACACCACGTATTAAATGCTTCATATGCCAAGCATTGTTCTAAGCATTCCACGTGTTCAGTCATATAATCCTCATACATTCCCAGAAGGCAGTTACATTATTATCCCCATTTTACAGATGAGAAGCTTGAGGATGACGGACGTATAAAGGATCTTACTCAGTCCCCTGGCCAGTAAGTGATGGAGCTGGGATTCACAGTCAAGCCAGCCTGGCTCCTGCCTTACAGTTCTTTTTCATGTGTGCTTCTCTGTAATGTCGGGCGGGGAGTAGGGAGAGAAAATAGGAGAAGACCAATCTGAAAATTAGACCAAGAAAGCACATATGCTTAGCGGATCAGCTAATGAAGCAAAGGCGAGGTCTTTCTCATAATCCTGGGTGCTCTTCCCAAGGCTGCCCCGGTGGGGAGGGGGGGGATGCGTGGGCACACACGGGCCAGCCAGCATGCCTTTCTGCTATCCTGTGGTAACCATCAGCCCCGGCTTCCCCCTTAGAGCTGTCAGGGCTTTCAAGAAGAACCACCTTTCTTTAAAATGTTAACGTCTTCAAGCTTGGAAAGGTAACTTCTGGAAATCTATTCTGAGAGAATAGCCAAATATGTGTATTCAAATGTATATAAAAGGATGGTAACTGTAGTATAAAAAGTGTGACCAAAATGAAAATGTGCCACAGAAGCAAAATCGTTAAAGAGTGGTACATGATGGAATATTATGCAGTGAAAAATCATCTTATGCAAGAATAATTAAAGACCTGGAGAGGGCTGGGCGTGGTGGCTCACGCCTGTAATCCCAGCATTTTGGGAAGCCGAGGAGGGTGGATCACAAGGTCAAGAGATTGAGACCATCCTGGGCCAACATGGTGAAACCCCGTCTCTACCAAAAATACAAAAATTAGCCGGGCGTGGTGGCGGGCGCCTGTAGTTCCAGCTACTTGGAAGGCTGAAGCAAGAGAATCACTTGAACCCGGGAGACGGAGGTTGCAGTGAGCTGAGATTGTGCCACTGCACTGCAGCCTGGCAACAGAGTGAGACTCCATCAAAAAAAAAAAAAAAAGACATGGGGAGATATGCACAATGCAAGCAATAACGACTGGAAAATGCCAGGTAAAAAGTGTTTGTATAGTATGGTGAACCCCTTATTTATAAATGGGAGCTGGGCATGGTAGCTCACGCCTGTAATCCCAGCACTTTGGGAGGCCAAGGTGATAGGACTGCTTCAGGCCAGGAGTTTGAGAGCATCCTGAGTAACATAGTGAGAGCCGTCTTTACAAAATTGAAAAATTAGCCAGGAATGGTGATGCATGCCTATAGTCCTAACTATACAGGAGGCTGAGGCAGGAGGATCGCTTGAGCCCAGGAGTTGGCGGTTGCAGTGAGCCATGATTGCCATGCCACCACACCCAAGTATAGAAGACAAAGTAAGACCTTGTCTCCAAAAATTAAATTAAAGTAAAAAAATAAATAAATAAAGGAAAGGCCGGGCGCGGTGGCTCAAGCCTGTAATCCCAGCACTTTGGGAGGCCGAGACGGGCGGATCACGAGGTCAGGAGATCGAGACCATCCTGGCTAACACGGTGAAACCCCGTCTCTACTAAAAATACAAAAAACTAGCCGGGCGAGGTGGCGGCGCCTGTAGTCCCAGCTACTCGGGAGGCTGAGGCAGGAGAATGGCGGGAACCCGGGAGGCGGAGCTTGCAGTGAGCTGAGATCCGGCCACTGCACTCCAGCCCGGGCGGCAGAGCGAGACTCCGTCTCAAAAAAAAAAAAATAAATAAATAAATAAATAAATAAAGGAAATACATATATACAGACACAGAAACAAAGACACACAAACATACACACACACAGAGAAAGAATGTCAAAGGGTATTGATGGTATTTCTGGTCATTGTTTTGCTCTTTATTCTTTCCCCATTTTCTTAACTCTCTATGTGGAACATGCGTTAGAACAGATATTTACTTCATAATCAGAAAGAATGCTGGATGTCATAACTACTTCTGGAAGGACCCCCAAAGCCTTAGCTGTTATTGTTCCACTTCCCACTTATTGGGTGCAAGAGAATGGTACTTCTAGCAGCCTCAATCCGTTCTGTGGTACTTCTTTGGCTTTAAGCTTAATTAGGGAAAGCCAAAAATCTTGAATTAAGGAAGCAAATGCTTTGTGTTTCAGATTAGATTAAAAGAACTAAATATAGTAACTCTACCTGCTGATTTAAAGGCCATGGTTAGGAGGCAGAGTAGGATGAGGCTACCATGCAGAGGGGTACGATCCCATAAGGTAGTTACATTATATTATCCCCATTTTACAGATGAGAAACTTGAGGTAGCTCACTGCGGCTGTGCTTAAAATTACAGAAAGAAGGTGTAAGGCACTGGAGAGGGATTGAAGAGAAGGAAAATGATTTAAAAATAAACAAGAAGGTAGTGTGGGATAGTGGTTAGGACTATCTGGACTCTGGAATCAGAAAAGTCATCCTAAGCTTGGTGCCACCACTTCCTAGACATTTAACCTTGGATGAGTTACTCAGTCATTTGAAAAACCTTTACTAAGTAACCACCAGGTGCCCTGTAGTAGTCCAGGTGCTAGAGATACAGCAATGAAGCAAGGATACAAAAAGCCCTGTCCTCACAGAATCTACATTAGAATAGAAAGAACAGATCATACATTAGGAAAACAAGTACAACATGGTTTCTCAGATGATCTTAGGTGCAAAGTAGAAAATGTGTGGAAGTTTCAGTTGCTTCATCTGCAAAAATGGAATAATAAAATTGCTAGTTCACCGAGTACTGTGAGGATTCCTGAGATCACATACAGAGGGCTGAGCATGGTTCCCAGTTCAATAATTATTAATCATGACCATTATTTTGAGATGAAAAGGGCCAAATCTATTCTTGTTGTCTGAGTGGCACTGCAGGGAAATGTTAAGAAATGGCTGCCACCATTCAGAAGTTGCAGAAGCAATGTGATGGGGAAAATGTAAACCAATAGCACTGTAGCAGGGTCTTGAGTTTCTAATGGCTAAAACAAAGAGCAAAAATTCTCTTCACTTTGGGGTTTATCCAACCCTACAAGAAGTCAGAGAAATCCACAACCATTTCTATCATTTAATAAAGGTAATACTTGCTCCTCTGGTATCTCCACTCCAGGATGGAATTTAACAAGGTACTAGGTCTGGGTTTCACCTGCTTCCATGCTGCTCCACCATGATTTCCTCTGCCATGTTTCTCTAAGGTTGTCTAGACACCGAACTGTGTTCCTGGAGAGGCCCAGAGGAAGGGCTGTCTGTTGCTCTTCCAAATCCACACAGTTTGGACCATCTGGGAGTCAAGAGATCAGTGAAGGTACTGGAGTGGAGCCAGACTACAGACTCCAATGCAGAGTCCCACCGAGCCTTTAGGGACAAACCCCAGAATGCAAGGTACCTCTGATCCTTGCCCCAACCACTAGGCCAGTGGCCAATGATTCTCCAGGGGAAGGCAGAAAAAAAATGATACCCTGGTTAAGCAGAAGGAAAAACTTTCCAGAAGTCATGGTTTGTAAGCCTCGGATTCCTGCCTCCTGGAGGAGAAGAAATCATCAGAGGCTAAGAAAGGGCACAAAGAGAGATATGTGTATATTTGTATGTACATGAGCCAGCAAATGCATGTGCAAGAATGTTCTAAGTGACTAAATGCAGGACTGAAATCAGATGGACTATCCTGGGATTTCACAAACCAGTAGCTTACTGTTGGCGGCCCTCAGAGGGGCTAAGTGATTTGTCTGCACTTGACACCAAAGAGGATGGCTTGTTAGCGCTTTTCTTCCTCCCGCAAGGCCGGGTTTGGCAGAGCTCTACAAACTCGGGAGTCAGGAATGTTAGGGCTTTCTCTGAAGCCCTGCCCATACTCCAGGTAAGTTGTTCCTTTGCTGAGACTGGGATGGCAACAAAATAGCTAAACCCATACCAAATGCTAAATTCAGAGAAATAGTTTGGGAAGGCTGGATCTCCACACTACCTTCTTGGTTATTTAAAAATCATTTTCCTTCTCTTCAATCCCTCTCCAGGGCCTTACACCTTCTTTCTGTAATTTTAAGCACAGCCGCAGTGAGCTAAACGTAGAACCCCAAGAGATGAAGCACAGTGTTAAACGAAGAACAGGGGAAGTTTCCAAAAAGTTCAAAGAACAAACTGAAAGCAGGAAAAAAAGGAGAAAAGCCGGGAGAGTAAATGCTCTGCGTACACTCCCTCCCTTCCAGGCATACTGGTCAAGCTCCGGACACTCCACGCTTGTTTCCACCCCTGTGCTGTCTGTGCTACCCCTATCCCTTCAAATTGCTTACTTGATCCAGGGCTCTCCTCAATCACCCATCAGAAGTCTTAGGAACTCCTGGTACCCTCTGTGTGCTACACTCCATTTCCTTCTTGAGTGTTACTCAGTAGGGATTGTCTTATTTCCTTACATGCACTATAAGTTCTTGGAGGTGAGGAACCATGCATTTTTGTATTCCTCTCCAGCACAGAACACAATACCTTACCATATCAAGAACTCAAAAGTGCGTTGCCGAACGAGTGGCTTTTTTAGAAACAGAGTTTATGCCCATTAAATCACTGGGCAGAGTTCATTTTTCACATTAGATAAATGAAGCATACTGAACATTCTGACTATTTTTCTTTCTCTTGTGCTTCTAGCAACAGCACACACAGTTCTCTCAGAAACTGTAAAGTCAGTCAGCTCTTTTGGGTCGGCTTAGGAATCCAAGAACAATGGGATAGCTTCCTTCTGGGGCTTTGACTGCCCCTTCTTCTATTATATCTTTCTTTCTCTCACTTTCCACCATTCGTCCATTAGCAAGTCCTTCCACCCTACTCCCAAAACAATGTAACAAAAAGATAGCTGTCTAGGTTTGACAGTAAGAAGGGGGACTTTCATTAGCTAGAAGCTGTGAGAAATCCCTGAAAGAAGGTAAACATTCAGGACATGAGAGCCCATATAAAAAGCTAAAACCAAGCACAGAAGCCACATCTGAGGCAGCACGTCGGGGAATCTGTCACAGAAAATAAACTGGCCGTATGTATTAGCAACCACTCCACTCAGGAGAGCCAGCACCATGAAAAGAAACAGCAGATTCCACCAACTGAAAAGCCCAAGCCCAAAGAAGAGGTGAAAAGAGCAATCAGAAAGGAGCGTGAGTGTTTAATAATCTCAAAGACATAAAGCACCGTATCTACAAAAATGGGAATATGGATGTGTCAAGGTATTTTCATAAATGAAGTAAACAAAAAAGGCAGGGGACATTGTGGTAGGGGAATCTATTAGATTTGCAATCAGATCCATTCTCATGTAAGAGGAGGAGCTCTGTTTCACTGATACAAATGTAAGTGTGTGCAGAGAGCTCAAGAGCAGCTGGGGGTGAAGCAGGTGACTGGGTTGGCAGAAGTGTGGGCAACTCACACTGAAATAAACCCAGGTTTCCTGGACACCATTTTTACAGCCCAGTGCATTCCCATGTCCCTCACTAAGCTACCCTGAGTCTCTTCTCCCAAGATGACATTATCAGAAATAGGAAGACTGATACAATGTTACTTTTTCAAGCCCTCGCTGTAACATTTATTCCATTTCTTATGGTGCTTCCTCAAGGTTCCCAGGAACAATGTTTGGGGAACACCTAGGTAAGGCAGTGTCTTGTCAGAGAACATTATCCCAGCCTGACTTGGAGAAGAGCCATCTTCCAAACAGAGCAATGTGCTATTCGCTTAGGAATGTACCAGTTGAAACCGTAACATATATTTGTAATTTACAGCTTGCCAAGCACAATCCTATGCATCATCTCATCTGAAACCCCACATTAATTGTGTTAAGTAGGTAGGGTTTATTATCCCACTTTACAAAAGAGGAAACTAAGGCTTTGAGAGGTTGTGCCTGCAGTGATTGACAGAAATAGAACTAGAACTTGGTTCCTCCTGCTTAAAGATTACTTCTCTCTCTATTTCACTGTAATGATGCTTAGCTCTAAGGCAGAAATAGCCTGAAGAACGTTTTTCCTTAATTGTGCATAATCCCACAGGGGAATTATTGAAGGATCACTCTTAACTCCTCTTTCAGTCGTTGTACCTAACAGTCCTTAATACGATAGTAAACTTTTTACTCAATTCACGGTCTCTTGCGAACACGTTCTAGATTCGACTTTGAAAAACAATAAATTGCCCAGTGTTCACACATAAATGCTTCTGTTCATCACTCTTCTCCTTCCTAGAAATATTATTGTCCCTTAATCAAAAAACAAAAGCCACAGCTGAAAGTGATGCTGTATATTTGGGGTAGAATGGGGCGACGGTGGCAGGTACACATAGCCAACAGGGACTTACTTACATGATAGACACAGAGATAGGCCTGTGTTTTTCTGCTTCTACTGCTCTCGGCAGGGCTTGTCTCCGTGATGTACAGTTCATGGAGTAGTACCTGGTGCAGAGGAAGCCTGTGTCCACTCCCCTGCCCACCTCTGCAGACCATGGTTGTCCCACTACCTGGCCTGCTCTCTCCGGCTACCATTCGGTCCTCACATCAGGTCGGCGTGGCTCATTCCAAGCGTTATGCTGCTAAACTACACGTAGGTCACTCAGCAGTCTGGAGAATCCCAAGTCCAAAGCTCTTACCAAAGCATGCACTTAGCAATGGGTGCTAGACATCCGGCTCCAGCAAGCCTGACAGCATACATAGTAATATCTTTTGCAAAAGCTGTAAATGAGAAACCCAGGGATTGCAATGATTCCATATGGTCCACTCTACAATTTGGGAATATATGGTTGGAAACTTAACGTTTTCAGGTCTTGTTTTTTTTAGCCTCCTTCTCTGAACCTCTACCCTCTGGCTGTCCTGCAAGCCATGGCTTCCTAACAGGGAAATGGCAAGGAAGAGAACCACTATTTTCTTAATATAAAGGCCTGTTGGTTAAAGCATGTCCTCAGGTTAGGCCTCCTGGAAGGACCAGCCCAAGACTGCTGAATCCCACAGAACAGAGAGAGGAGATAGGTGCTTTCCTTCCCATTGAGCCATCAGTAGCAGAAATCAGCAGCCCTGATCATAGCTAACCCTGGAGGAGGGTATCTGGCTGATATGCAAATTATCAGGGAGAACCAGTGTAGGAAGTCTGATCATTCCAAGGTCACAAACCACTTTGCATTATGAATGCATTATGCAAACTGTGCCCTCAAGCCTGGTAGAATATCTGCCTCTGGGAGTTGTTGGGGGAACTATGGAGATGACACATGTAAATAGGTGCCTGCAAGCCTGGTATATCTGCCTGGTAGAATATCTGGTCCTGGGAGCTGCAGGGGGAACTAGGATGACACATATAAATAGGTGTCTGCATCTTGTTACTGCCCTGTGGATGCTGGTCTTTCTCCCCGCTGTTCCCCCGCACTGCATCCTCAATACCCGCTTCAGCAGATGAGAGATGATGAGCGCTTCAGAATCTGCTATGAACCTGTCTTGTCCTCCTAGCCTCCAATTTCTGAGGTAAATGCTGGATTTGTAGGGGATAGGAGGCCTTAGCCCAAATTAGCTGAATATCCTTAGCAGAACTTCCTTAACTAAGTGAGTAGTTCTCAGCACACTCAGGTGAGGATGGGACAGATATCGTGGCAAAGCTGCCAAAAGGCAAGGAGGAGGGCAGAGTAGGTTAACAGTGTCAGCTAGTGGTTCTCAACATGGCTGCACATTGCATTCACCTCGTGAGCTTCTATCCCAACCCTAGACATTCAAATGTAACTGGTCTGAATGACATCCTGAGCAATCACTGTTAGCAAAAGTTAAAAGATCTCAAAATGCAAGGTGAAATTGGAATAGTCAGGACATGGGAGAGCAAAGACACTAGAGGTCCTCTTTGGCTCCCTTTGGCTTTACCAAGGAGTATTCCCAACCCCCCTAGTCAACTGGATGGCATGCTGGATGTCCATCTGGGTCTCTGCCACACACACTTTCCTTATACATGCTAAACAATGTGACCTTGAAAGAAATTATCTAGATATACACCACCGACAAAAAAAATGTTCAATGGCACTTGGTAATTTTCAGGAGACTTTGAAACTTTAAACACACACACACACACACACACACACACACACACACGTCATTTAATCCACAGGAATCATGTATGGGTGAATCTGATGTCCAGAAATCTGGGACCCCTCTGTATGCCCAAGAAACTTTATCATCTATCCCCGTTCCATGATGAGCCTATGAAAAAGTCTCCCTCTTTGGAGCACGTCATTGCCATAGTTTCAAATTTTCTGGGATGTAATTTCAAAAGCCATCTTCGTTTTTGCTCCTGAATGAAATCAAATTAGGATGGAAATGCATAGAAGAAGGAAAAAGTTTCAGAAGTCCTCCCCACTATCAACCACCCTAAAATATCAGATATTTTAATCCATGCGTCCTCACAGCCAGAGCCATTCCAATCAATGCGTTTCTCCCTGGCCTCCCAGGCTGAGATAATCGCCCCTGGAGCCAGTACTGGTCAAAGTAACCAGAGATCAAATCAGGCTTGCTGTGTTCCCTCTGCATCTCATTCACTCATTTGCCCATTCATTAATTCTTCCATCGATCCAACCATCAGCTATTCCTTCCTTCACTGAACAACTCTTTATTAAGAGCCACGTTGCAGCCGGAGGGATCTTTTTAAAAACAAAAGCTTAATTGTGCTCTCAGAGTCTTCCATAGCTCCCATGCCTCTGGGAAAAAAAAGTAACCTCCCGGTTGGCTCCCACCCACCTCTCCACCATACGGTCAACATTATCCATATGGGATATGTGAGATGCTCTCTGTTCATCCCCTCCCTGGGCTTCTTTCAGTTCTTTAAGTCTCTGCTTTCCCTCACCTTGGGGTCTCCTCCCATGGCACTTACTCTACCTATAACTCTCCTCTACTCCCATCTCCTCCTCCTTTCACCAGTGATGACAAAACACATCTCAGGTCACCAGGAAGTTTCCCAGTTACTTCCCAGGCTTGTTTGGCTCCATGTCTATTGCTGGGGACTCCTGCTCTGTCTACACATTGGTTGCTTTTGTCTCTGTCCCAGCCCCTGCTCACGTGCTCTTTCTGTGGACAATAGTCACAGACGTCAGTATACCACAAGAAAACACATGATCGACAATTGGAACCTTTCTCCAATTCCCCAACATACTTTTTTCTCTTTGTCCAAAAGCTGACCGTCTCTAATAGCTCTATCCTTGACTGTGCCTCTGTCGAGCAGTCCCCAAAAGAACTAAGGAGACTTGCTGCAGACAGATAGTAACTTTATATAGCTGCCCCAAAAGGAGATGTAAACATGGAAGGGGGAATGGGAAGATGTATTCTTGATTCACACAAGAGCCAACAAGTAAAAGGGAAATGTCAGAGGATTACAGTGACGAGCTGAGGTCTCTCAACCTGTAACCCAATCCAAATTCAACTTGATTTCCTAGACTTGCTAATAGACCACAGTCTAAAATATCTTTCTCTCTTGTACTCTCTCTCTCTCTCGCCTCTCCTCTCTCTCTCTCTCTTTTTTTTTTCTCTCTCTCTCATGCACACACACACATCAAAAGGCAAGAATACGCAATAAACACCCTGGAGGTTTCCTTGCTGGTGGTTTAAATGCTAAGACAGACAGAGAAAAAGAGACAAGGAGTGAATGAATTATAGAGTTATGGAGAATGAGTTACATGAGTTTTCTGCATTTTAATCCACAGCCACCAAAAGTCTCAAACACTCAAAGAAAACCTCCACAAAAACAATCATGGAATGAATTCTCATGTGAAGGAATCTTAGATTTGAGCTATGAACAATGCTGGAATACTAAAACAATTTCTTTTGGGGGAGCTATCTTGGACTCAAAGCGCCATGCACATATATTTTTGGAAAGAAAGTCCAGGAAAGCTCTGGAGAGGAGTAGCATGCAGAGGCTGCATAGAACATTTCCCCCCTTTGTATTTTAACAGCACCCAAAACTCCCCTGTGGAAATTCTCCCTCTCCCACTGTGTGTGGGGTCATCACCAAAGGGCCCTGCATCCAGGTATCCTTCCCACACGGGATCCAATGGACTCTATTGCTCTTGACAAGCTGAAAACCAGGAGAGCACCTCCCACTGCATGCAAGAGTGGTACATGATGCAGGGTTGGGGATGTGAGGGCCCTTACGTGACAAGAAGACCAACAGCCTTGCTTTGCGGATGGGGAACCCAAGCCCCTGGGTCACAGGGCAGGACTGACAGGAGCTGGACTAGACCTCAGGCCCTCCAGGTTCCTGAGTTTCCAGTTCACAGCCTGTCCCAAAACATCACGCAGCTCTTAGAAGACTCTTTCCAAACACTGGGGTTGCTAAAAGGAGACCCATTTTGGTCTTTCCCAAATCCCCCAGCCTACAAGGGTTCCTCCTTCCTCCAAACCCCCAAAACCTCTGTAGTCCCTACCACCCAGATGCCTCTTACCAAATACCTACTGCCACATCCTGTAGTCTGCTTCTCTGCAAATCTACCCTGTATTCCCAAGTAGACTGCAAGGCTGTTGAAGGTAAGACCTTGCTTTGTGTCTCTTGGTATCCCACATGGCACCTCGCACAGCGGCTAGGAAGACTCAGTGGCAGCAGAGTGGCCCCTTTGTAAACAGATAAGAGAACCACCTGACAGATGTGTTATGTTTTTTAAAGGCTCCCTTCTAAATTCTAAAAAAAATTACGAAATAGGACTCCATGTCTGTTTCTCCTGGTGTCTAGACCTATTAAAAACAGGATAAGAAAAAAATAAATGCCTCCTTGAGCAGGAGGGACTCAGAGGACAGAAGTGGACAGTAGATGGCAGTCTGTTCCTGTGTCAGAAGTGGTCACAGAGACAACATACTCTGTGTAATTAAGCAGGAGGTAGAAGTACAGCTTAGGGGCCTGAGGTGGACTCACCCCCACCATGCCATGAGCAGGGATACTTCTGAGAAGTACTCCCATGAGCACGCACACCTACGCCCCCTGCAAGCCCCAACACCTGTACAACATGCATGTTCCCCCGACTCTCCCCACAAGAACCAACGGCTTACGTCACAATGGTCTCTGAGTATCCATCACCCTAGCCCTGAGAATTCAGCGACAAGAAAACCACTGTCATGTGGAAGTGGAGACCATTCCTGGACCCTCCAGCTTGCTCCTGAACCAAGAGGATTCTCAATCATGGTTCGTACTGAAAAACAACACCTGAAGTGGGAACCCTGCACTCCATCTTCCTTGCTTCCCTTGTTCTCCCTGGAGCACTATGATCATAACCTGTCTGCCTCCTTCACCAGCTTCCAGACCCCAAGGCCAGCAGCACTACATTAATCTCTGCATCTTCTCCAACATCTAGCACATGACCACCAACAGGATGCTTAATGAATAATCTGTAAACATGTGTTTTGAGTTGCTTTCCGAGTGTCTAAGGAGGAATTACCCTAATGCATGTGGAATGACACCCAATTCCCCATGACCAAGAGCCCCAATTTGCAGGAGAACTATGCAGGCTAAGACATGGGGAAGAAGGGTCTCTAAAAGGGAGTAAGAACAGCCTTTTCTGGCCAGCAAGCACTGAGCATTCATGACCTTAGCCTTGGGACAGGCCAAAAAGGTAACACTGTTTTAAAGCCCTGGCAAGGTACACTACCTCTCTGAGCCCAGTTCCTGGCATGTCACATCGCTACTGCACATTCTGAGCTCACAATGATTGGTCACACATTCGTTCACTCAACACATTCCTGTGGCTGTCACTATTCAAGGTGTTGGGGGACACAAAAATGAAAACAACAGATACCTTTCTCTGTGAAGTTCATATTCTAGGAATGCAAATTAAACACAGGCTGCTAAGTGGTATAACATCGGGAGGCTGGGAAGGGAGCCCCGGGCTCTCCAGGGAAATGCAGGGAGGCTTCTCAGGTTAAGCAAATATGTGAAGGATGATTTCAATATCATTGGTGATGATGGAGGGGTATTTGAAACACAATACACGTACAGAATATATCCTCCAGTGCTATCTCCAATTCAAGAATAGGCATATCACTCGCACAGAACATTTCCCTCTATATTTAGGCCATTTGAGGTATCCCCTTCTCCATCCATGCATTTGTCCAGATTTTTCTGCTAGCCCCCAGTTCTCACAATTTAATTAATGATAAGTCAAGAAAGACCTTAGAGATAATCAAAGCCAGTAGCTCTTAATAGATGAGGAAGTGAGACCTAGTGTGGTTCGGGGACTTCCCAAAAATGTAGTTAGTCTCTGTTGGAGTTAGAGGTGGGGTCTGATCTCTCTGCTCAGAGTTTGGGATCTCTCTGATTTAGCTTATTGAATTCAGCTACCCACAGGCAATTTTAATCCCACATAAACCTCTCCCATACTCCCAACTTCCAATCCAAGATCCGCCACAAATCTGGCAAGCTTGTTCCTTCAGTGCTTCATAAACATGCACTCATCCATATGTTCAATGACTTATCTGGCATCACATAACTTAATTTCCTCCTCCACCCCCTCCAAATCTCTCTACGTAAGTCCTCCAGGCCAGCAGAGATACCTGAAAATCACAGGCATGGGCCACAGTATGAGGCCGAGGGAGCAGCAGAATCGTGGAAGATGTGATCTGTCACACTGGTAGTGTCCTTGTGACCCTCTAGTGAGTCCAACTCCTCCCTTCTCCGGGAAAAGAGGGGCCCATGGAGGGAAAGTGATTTGCTTAAAGTCACACAGCTAGTCTGGGCTCTCTGCAGGGAGAATGTGGCAAGCTATTTAAGGTAGCCAGGTGGGTGTTAGGAGGACTGGGCTTCTCCACACCATGGGACACACCTGTTGGGAAAGCAGGTGATTTCTAGGGCTGCATCTTCCTCTTGAACCCAGTTCATAAGGAAGTACCTTATGAACCATTAGAAGCAGGTCCTCTAGACATGAGATGGAGCTAATCTCAGACTGAGAACATGAAACAAACGCCCTAAGGGATCCCTTAGAGCTAGAGAAGGATATTTTTAAATGCTGGGGTCTTAGATCTAGAACCAGAGGGAAGAGGGAAGTAAATTGCAAGAACCTGGCTCTCAGTCTTTAAAAGGCTATATACTCCATATAAAGGAAATAATTATCACTCTACACATGAAAAGTTATTTCAAGCAAAGTAAATACATAATTTTTGAGTACCTAGGGTTTAATAGGCATTAGGTTAGTGTTCAACATTTATTTGTACATGCAAATATCTTTAAGCAACAGAACAAAGTCACCTCTTCTTAACTGTCTTGATGATGTATACGTGGTAGTGATGGTGGGGAAATCAGTGGAGGAAGAAGGAATGAGCTTTTAGTCACAACCTTCAAAAAGTGCAGCATCCACCCCAAGAACGTGTTTGGCTTCTCTACTTCCGGTACTGCCCAGAGAATGACGTGCAGTGGCAAATCCTCCGCTGGAGGTCTCTACAGCTGCTCTGCTCTGCATCAAACACAGCCTGGGGACCTCAGTCTTTAGCAGCGACCCCTGCCCCCCAACCTCCCAGCAAGAAACCTACCTTCACTACTTTGGCCCCAGTCTAAGTGGTGTGAGTTCCCTAGCCTATCAAAGAAAGTTGTCTTCCAAATTCTAAAGAGACCTCATGCTCTCCATTCATATTCTTTTTCACTTTGATTCTGTGCAATTCCAGGACTCAAGAATGCTGGGACCTACCACCTCTCATGGGCGTGTGGATCAAAACCAGATGTCCAGCTCCAATTTTATAGAATTTACAAGGAGGCAATTGTGGCTTAAATCAATACCCGTGTTCTGTAAGGGCAGATTCCCTTGTCAACAGGACAAGAAGTAAAGGGGGAGGGCCAATGGAAGCTGAGACAGATCTGACACATGCTTGCCAGCAGGTGTCTAGAAAACCTAAACATTTGTCTTGCACATGAAAAGGAAGCTTCCGGGGGCGGGGAGCAGGTTACCCTATGGGGTGACCATCTTTGCAGAAGAAGATGGACCCAGCTCCCATCTGGATGACATCACAGAACATTAAAAAACAGAATCTGACTGGCAGGTGACGGGCTTGTGATGCCACAGGCTTCAGGCTAGAAAGCCAAGAACATCAGCATACCCCTTATCCTCACATAACCTCAGTAGCCCCATTTGTAATTGAGATTATTTTGAGTATTGAGGTAATGCCATGTAATGGCTGTAATAATGCCTGGCACCCAGTAAGTACTCAAATATTAACTGTCATCATCATCATCATCCATCATCTTAAAGATGGATGCTTACCTTAGTCAGAGACATTGCCACGAAAGACATTCACGTGGAAGCTGAATGATTAGCACCAGACCTATCAGAAAGCCAAATCCCACCCCTTTCAGCTCTGGACACCCTGTGTAGGCTAAGCCAACGTCAGGAGCATTCTTGGCCAAAAGGAAACACTCTGGCAAATTCTTTGCATGCCTTTCTGCCTTTGACTCAGCCATTCCCCAAAGATAAAAACAGGAGCTCATTAAGGGCGTGCCAGGGTGCACTCCAAGTGAGGTAATTAGCACTGATTAGGTAGGAGGATGTGGCTACTGTGGAATCCTACAGTGACAGAGCTGGAATGGGACGGGGATATCTTCTAATTCAAGCCCTTCGTTTACAGATGGCAAAGTCATGTCCTAGAGAGAATGTCCAGGGTCACACAACAGCAGGTAATTAGTAACAGAGCCCAGTCATTGAACCTGGTCCTCCACCTCCAAGTCAGGCAGCTACCTGCTGCCTCAAGCTACTGAAGGTTACCCTGGCCTGGGCTCTTGAGATTATAAGCTACTGTTTCCTCCAACATCTCCGGCCTTGAATGTTTGAGAACCTTAAATCTTCCAAAAATCTCTGACTGAACAAACCCACACACACACACAAAATGGGGCTCAACAAATATCTTATCTGGAGATGTTACTAAAGAGTGAGCAATCACAACAGACCACACCAAATTTCATGTCAAAATCTGTTCTGTTTCAATGAGACCATAGTTAGTCATAGGTTTGTCCTGTGAGGACACCCAGAGCCGCAGCAAGCCCTCAGTGGTTCCCAATTAATACTATTTGAGAAGGACTACGGCACAGATGGGGACATGCATTCTGACCATGTGGGGGTGTGTGCAACCTCTAGCCTCTCGGTATTTGTAGGTAAAATAAAAGACTGAGTTATGGAAAACTATTAACAACAACAACAAAAATACTTTAACACTCTGAGGCCATCTACATGTGTCCTCACAGGTTCTAAAATGAGTCCTCTGAATGACTTTTATTTTTTTTTTGTCCAGCCTCAGTCTTGTTAGAAATCCACCCAGGCAAGAATGAGGTAATATCTACAATGGCTTCATACTTCAAAGTTCAACATGCCCATATAAAAAAGATCTGAAAGAAGGTGCCCCCAACTTTTTTCTCAGGTTGGCCCACCTGTAAGAAGCAATCCAATGACAATCCAATCTGAGCCAAGCATCCAGATACCTGCCACCCATAACATAAGCTCTACAAATGCTCCCTGTCTACCCAGGGCAGTTCCTGTGCTCACGTGTCCCCCAGCACGAACGCATGCACATCCCGTGGTCTCCTCTTACTCCACACACACCTGTCCACGCACAAAGTACATCCACAGACTTTATCAGCAGCAACACACAGGGCTTAGGCTTGTCTCCAGTAAAAGATTTGGCCCTTTTCCAACAAACTCAATTTTAAATAAAACTAAATCTAAAACCCTAGCAACGGTCATTAGTTCAACATCCCCAATGCCAGAAACTGCCTGCCTTGTTAAAGAGTAAAATAGCAGCGGCTTGAGGCAGGGTGGTGGGTTTTGAAGATCTTCTGTGTCAGCCCCCATGTCCTCTCTGGCTTCCAGGCAATGCACAGATTTACATTCCCTCCAGTTGGGGTGGGAGTGCTGTAACTGCTTGGGAAAAGGTTGGAGAAGCTTGCAGCAGAAGCCGCCTGCTCCATCAGGCATCCTGAATGTAGGGGAAGAGGAGAGGCCTGAACATCTGATACATCTGGGAGTAGAGCTGCAGAGATGGGAAATGTTATGTAATTAAACTTTGCTGGCCTGTCCCGCCTGGGGAATGTGAGACCCATCAGCAGTGACCTCTTCCAATCAACTTAATTGGCCCAATCTCGCCAAGAAAAGCAACAGAATTAGTTTAGTGCCTCTTGGAAATAGCTTAGCTCCTATTTATGGCCACTGAACTCAAGGATGGGAGCCTGACTCTGAGCCAGGAGTTGACAGCATGTGCTAACTTCTGGGAGGAATTGGAGGTTTCAGTGGGTTTCCGTGCCCCCCTGCGCCTCCATCTTCATCTCTGGGGAAAGCGGCTGTAACCAACTTGCTGCACTGGGCACAAAGAATTGCAAAGACCCAAAGCCCAGGCTTTCCTCTTACCAGGCAGGCTGGACTTTGCTCCTCTTTTATTCAAATGGTGCCTATGTCAAGGACAATTATTATTTTTGCTGTTCTCCAAGTCACATTTGTTTTGGTGCTGTGGTCTGCATAGCTGATGTTAAAGATAAAGAAATGTCTGTCTCTGATCATTAATAACATTGATTCTTAGACTACCTTTCCTCCGAATAACTCAAAGATCTTAAAGATTTCCATCATCTATAATCTAGGCTTGGTTGCCTCCAGCTTCTGGATTAGTAAACTGAGGCAGTTATAAAAAGTTTTATTTACACAGCGAGTGAGCAGTAGAGATGCGATGAGCATCATGACTACTGATTAAGTTGCATTGTGAAGAGAAAGAGGTCCAGATCCTATTTTCGCAATGACCTACGTACATGCTAGCACCGGTATTTAATTACATTTCATCTTTGTACAGCTGTATACAACTAAACACACCAAGTTTTGATGGGAGAAAAGAGGAATGAACTTTCCTCCTCCTTGAATCATTATATTGCCACTTTACAAAAAGAGAAACAGAGTTAAAGAGATTAAAAAGTCCCCAAAGTCACACTTTTCCCAAATGATAGAACTGAACTAGAACTAAGGCATTCTCAATCCAAAGTCTTCCACTTCACCACCCTGCCCTCAGAAATATCTGTCCCCCATCTTCTGACCAATAGTCAAGCCCTGCTAAACTATCTCTTATACAGATGAGTTTCCCCCTAAAAACTAAGGTAGACCCTTAAAATGGCACAGCTGTAACTTCATGAATTCAAAAATGTCATGAGTCAAATAAAGTCCTCCCAAACATACGCCCAACCATGGTCAGAACCTAATCAAATGGGGCTCCCCATCATCTAGTCCAGACAGATAGACATGTGCATCACGAAAGCACAGCCTTCACTCTGTTCCTATCCAGTTGCCTCACTAGTCATCTCAGGGTATGGACTCGATCAACTACACCTTTCTCTTATTCCCCAAAGTCTACGGCCCTTCTTTTGTGTACACCTTTTTTCGCTAGAGATGCACATCTGAGTATCCAAGACAATTTTTATCCTTCCTCAGACACACAGAATTCCTGTAAGAACACATACTGGCACCCCCTTCACCAGAGCCAGAATATCCACACCTCCTATCCACCTGGCTAGTTTTCTCCCAGTTACATTACTCCAGGCCAAAGTGCATATGCACACACGTGCACACACACCACCCCTCAAACACACACTCAGATTAGCTTTACACTCATAGTCCGGAAAACACCAAAGATGACAAACGTCCCCAGTCCATCTCTTCCCTGATCATGACTTCACCATTCTCCAGCTCCACATAACAAGTCTCATTCCAGCTATGAAGGAGGCTCTGTGTACTCTTAGAAACTCAATCTTCAAAGGGATCTGGACCTGCATTCTGACCTGAAGTGCAACACCCTCCAGTTCCCAACCCACACCCCACACAAGAAAACACCATCCAGCTCCCTTCTCAATACACAAAAGTCTACATCATCCCTATCTTTATGCCCCACTTTTTACAAAACCAGAGATGTATTTCAAGTCAGCTTCCCTTTGGCTCCCAAGATCCATAAACATCTCTAGAAACCGAAGTATAGACCTTGAAGAAACCTCAACAAGCATCGAGCTCTGTCTATTTCTGGCAAAATTGCATCAGTTAGCTGAGCCTGGAGAAGGAATTTTTCCAGGGCAGCGTGCCATGCTCCAGTACCCAGCAATGGGCTGAGCATCCAGTAGGCACTCCATTAGCTTTAATTGATTATCAATATGAACTGGTGATAGTGAATTCCCCTATTACATAAGAAACCCATTGCAAAACATTATACAACATGCACCCCTGACACTAGGCACAAATAGTGTATTCCTCTACTTACTTCAGTCTTATGCATACATCTCTTCCTGTTCCCACCCAGTGCCAGTGCACAAGGACTTTTCCCCTTAAATGTACATCCCTCATTCTAAGCCTCCTCCAATTCTCTCCTCTCTGGGGAGGAAGGAGGGGGGAGGCAAACACCAACCCCAACCCGGTGTCCTTTCCTTCAAATGCTTTGTCTCTCCATAAAGAGGATCTGAGCTCACACTTTTCTACCCCCTACATGCCCCAATGCCACTCCAGCCAAATTTCCCAGCGCACTCTCATAAAGTTCACACTCCGTGCTCCCCAGATAATCTTCCCCCACCCCCCACACACATCCCTTTGGTAATCCTCAGGCGCCCAACCTTCCACATGCATCCACCTTTCGCTCACACACACAGCCGCCCTCCTACACCACACCCACTCCATGTGTTTGCGCAGGCATGCACAAGCCATCTGTCTTCAACAGGCTGCACCTCTCCTCCTGCTCTGACACCCTTCATAGGCACAGATTTCGCATTAGCTACACCTATGTTCCTGCAAGCTCTGGTCTCCCGCTAAGCACACAGATGCCCATCCAACAGACTCCCCAGAAGCACACACCTCCCAGGCACCAGAGACGGATGGGACTCCGGCTCTTTTGCCACCTCCCCCTACACACACACACACACACTCTCTCTCTCTTTCTCTCTCTGAAAAAAACATCCCCATCCCTCCCTGACCACGCACTCAATGGTCACAATCTGATTCCACAGATAAGCAGATCCCATTCACACACAACCAAACCCTCGAAGTCCAGCTACACTCCAGTCCTCACCAACACAAAATCCCACACACTCTCCCTACGGGAAATACCCCAGACTTTCTACCTCCCTTCAACACTGTTTACAGGAGCCTGCATTATTTTCCAACCCCCTTAACTCCTAACGCGATACCCACGTCTGTGTGTTTGCGCCCAAGGCAGAGGCGGTTGCATTTTATCCTCTACATGCTACCTCTCAGCTTTCTTTGTGTGACATGTCAGAAAGGAATTGAGGGCAGGCGGGAGGCAGGCTGAGTCTGCTGGAGAACTTGAGCGTTGTGAAAACAGGACCGCTGGAAAAGTCTCCTCTGTGTTACAACTTTCTCCCATCCTGACGTTCAGGACAGAGCGCTTCCATGTTTTCCTCGCTCGCGGTTTTGCGGGGTAGGAGCGGGCATCTCTTTATTTAAAAAGCAGGTCGCTCAGTACACTCCATAATCAGCTGAGTTACAAACATCAGGCTCCAGGAGAAACACCCACCCCTGGCAGGCTCCCCTCCCCTCTCAGCAGGCCCCCGCCCCCACCTCTTCACACACATAAACAAGTCCACAGGCGCACAGTCTCCCGAGCTCTCCAGCTCTGAGCCCGGCGCTCCCGGGAGCAGCCTCCATTCGGACTCAGAACCTGCCGCCCGCCGCCAGAGGCCGAGGCCAGACGGTATTTTTGGTGTTTCCCCCACCGGGAATCCCACCCGAGCCTCGATTCCAGCAAAAGGGATCCTTTCTAGTCCACAGCCCCGACACCGTTCGACGCAGGGGTCTCACTGCTATGCATCTGAAGTGCAGACGACGAACGAACGCAGCAGCCAAACTCCCGCAAAGAAGCAGCGCCTCCTGGACGCGCACCCACTCCCGCGGAGAGCAACAAGCAGACTCCTACTCCCCCACCCCATGCCCTCGGCCCTCGCCCCTCCTTTCCCTACCCTTCAACTCCCAAGCGTCCCAAATTGCATCAGGAGCATCCACCACTGAGTAAAGCTCTGGGGTAATGGGGCGGTTCGGTCCGTCGTAGGACCTTCAAACTTCGACCTGGCTGGCTGCGCCGGTGCCCAGATCTCCCAGCCTCCCACGCCACCGCTTCAAAGTCCGAGAACAGGCTGGACGATACCGCGAGGAGATCCCCAGCGATGACCCGGCCCGGGTGCCCGCCGCTGCCCGGCGGGGTCCCAGATGTGCGGGCTGCGTACGGAGTTCCAGCATCTGCGCAAAGGCCCAGGGTGGGGTGGCCACCGGGTGGGCGCTGGCCAAGAGGAGCCCGGGGCGCGAGGTCTTTTCTGAAAAAAACCTTTCGGGGGACTCCAACGCAGGTACGCGGCGCGGGGCGGTGAGTCTCAACTCCCAGAACTGGAACGCGACGTTCCGGGTCCTGAGCTGCGCGTCCCCTCCCCCAGCCCACGCCCCGGCCGGAGTGGCCCCAGGGGCAAGCTGAGAATCAGGCTCAGTGGCCGGCAGGGTGCAGGGCGTGTGCAGGGGAGCTGCGGCAGCACCTCCCCGCCCGGCGTTCTGTCTGCCCGCCCGGGGTTCTGTCTGCCACCCTCTTTTGTTATAGGATGCGCTAGGAGCTTTCCCGGAGGAGCAGACGGGTCGGTTGGGGGTGGTGGGTGGTTGATTCTGTTGAATCCCTTTCCTGCTCTTTCGTCGTCCCCATTTCCCCTCGCCTGCCCCCACCCTTTCCAATCCAGGTCCCTTAAACCTGATCACTTTCCCAGATTGAGGGAAGCTTCTTGGGCAGCCGAGGGACAAGAGGGGAGGAGGTGGAGAAGGGTGTCCGTGTGTGTGTGTGTGTGTGTGTGTGTGTGTGTGTGTGTGTGTAGCGGCGTGGTTGCGGTTGCGCCCGCCTCAGCAGATCCCAGCGCAAACTTCGGGGAAGGCACAAGCCGGGGAAAGTGAGTGAGCGCGGCGCAATGGGGGTGGGGCGGGATGCGGCGTTGGGGCCCCCCGCGCCGGTTCACTGGAAAATCCCTCCCCACGTGGACCCCCATCCCCAAACCTGCCCACCCAACGTGCCCGCCGCCTCCCCTTACCGTGGCAAAAGTAACCATGGCATCCGTGTGGCCGTTTCCAGGGACGTCGACATGAAGAGAAAGGTGGACGCGAGCTCGGTCATTCAAAGTCTCCCCCACCCCGCCGCAGCCACTACCCAGCAGGGGAAAAAGGAGAGGAAGAAAGAAAGGAGAGAGAAGAAAGTAGTTGCGCCGGGCTGTGTCGCGGGGCGGTGCGCGGAGCTGTTCGGTAGGGAGAGGAGCTTCAACTCTGTCTGAGTCCCGTGAACATAATCTGCGCGGTTATAACCAGCCAACCCGGCCAGATGGCTCCGCGCTCAGCGCCTTAACCCCTTCCGCGCCGCGCCGCCCTCCCCCGCCCGGCCCGCGCCGCGCCGCGCACGCCCGCGCCCCAGAGCCCCACGGACCTCGCTTCGGGACCCACCGCGGGGAAGGAGTCTTTCTCCTAGCCCCTCTTGAAAAACAAAACGAAACAAAACAACAACAGCAACAAAAACTTCCAAATTAGTAGTAGTCTTCGGTAACCCCCACCCTTGAGTTCCCTTTTAGAGATCCAGGAAAAAACGAAACATGAAATGTATCGTAACAGGTTACATGTTAGTGTCTTCAGCCTTTTTTAGTTGTTCTTTTTCTTGAAATTTTTCTTGTTCATCTCTTTTCTTTTAAGATTTTCTTGACCAGGCATTAGGGCCTTTTCCTGCCCCTTTCCTCAGGCGGATCAGGTCTGAGGCGTAAACTCCTCCTCCAAACCTTAGACCCTTCCAGCTCCAGATCTCTCCCCACCCCTACCAAGCCCACCCGCCACTCCTCCCCCCACCCCACAACACGAACACGCCCAAGGACAATCGCTCCCCGGCGAACTCGCCGCTCCCGGGCACCCGCACCCAGGACGCTGTGCCGGCGGTCAAGGGAGGTCAAGGTAGAGGGGTGTGGGGGCGGGTGGTCCCAGGGACTAGGGAGGGGCTGTGCACGCGCGCGTTTGCGGGAGCTTGAGTGTGGAAGGGAGAAGGAGATGGATCGCAACCTCCCGTTTCACCCATCCTCCAACTTCTAAACCCCTTCCTTCCAAACTAGGATGGGGCCCTGCAGCTCATCACTCGCCCAGCACCCACCAGTCTGCACGCGGGGACAGCGCGAGAAGCAGGAAAGGCGAGCGACAAGCAAGCGTCTTCGTGGCGCCCCGAAAGTAATGACGCTCACTTCCCCACCGGTGGATTCATTCGAGGAAAGGATAGGGGGAGGGGGGCAAAATATCTTATTTGGAGATAATTTTAGCTGCCCGTTAGACCCCACTTGCTCCGAGCCGTTCTCTCTAAATTTACCAAGTTAAGTCATCTTGATTTCGCCCATTTGCCATCGAGAGAAGGGGGGAAAATACCACCTAGGGATCAACGAGAAATGGAGAGTCCGGGAGCAGAGGTTTGCCCTCTTGTCCCCTTCCCGAGTCCTTGAGTGGTGGACCCCCGCTCCAAGCCCCTCATCCCTTCCTCCCTGCCACTTCAGCCTCTCCTCTCATCATCTCCTTCCAGGACCTTTTGACTCACGAGCGACTGGGGAGGGAAGCGAGTATCCCGTTTCCATCCCTGCCCTGTCGTTCGAGGTGCCTAATAAGCAAGCCGTTCTATGTTTCGGTTAGGGCCCAGGTTCAAAAAATCCAAATACCTTAGAATTGTCTGAGAATTTGGTTGAACCCCGGAACTGCACCCACCAGTTCAGGACCAACCTGCCGCAGAGAGTAGCTGGGGGCTTGGAGGGGGAGGTGGGAAGGGAGGGGGAGTCTGGGGGCTGCGTACTAGATAGATTGTACCTGCCTCATCATTATCCTGGCTGATGGGGGTTGCCACATCGAAAACGGCCAGAAGCGCCCACCGAGGCCCAGAGGCGTCACCTTCTGCGGTCCCTCGCAAGGGTAGGGTCGTCCTTCAGTGGCTCCCCTCTTGCCAAAATATCGACGTCTTCCTCAGGGCCAGAAGAGGCTGCCGAGTCGTTCCCTCCACCCCGCCACACAGCACCATGAAGGTTTGGATTGGGCGTGCTCTGTCGGGTTCTGCTTTTCTCCCTCTCATCTGGCCCGCCTCCCTGCCCTCCCCCACTTCCCGCACTTGCCCCCCTCCTCCAGCTTCTCGCCGTGGTCAAAGGAGGGATTCAGGCCCCAGTTTCAGATCCACTGGCAGAGTTCTTTCCTCAAGCTCCAGGTCCTCCGGGAACCTGAAGATTACAAGGAAAGAGGTGGTTGGCTCCTGCTGCAGCAGAGAAGGGGTTAAATACATGTGCGGGCTGATCTGCAGGCAGCTCCCGGGTCCCTGGCAGTCTGGAGGGACGAGGGGAAGGGGGGCAAACAAACTTGAAAAATCAGAAGAAACGAAGAAGAAGAAAAGGCAGCAAGCCGTGCGTTTAGGACTTGGATTTGTTCTGCAGATGCCTTGCACTGGTTGGCCGCCTCACTTTGCCAGGACTTTCGGGGATCCCAGGAAGAGTTTGTATTGTTTCCAGCTCCAGGGGGTTTTGTCCTGAGCTGGTGGGTCTGTCTTTGCTTGCAATCAACAGGCCTTGTAATATGAGAGGTGACACCTTAATCTTGCCAAATATGTGCTGTGCCTTTGTGGAGAGAGGGGAGGAGGGACTGAGGGAAGGAGAGAGGAAGAGGGAGAGACCCAGACCGGAGCAGAGGGTGAAACATGCACTTTTGCTCAGAAGGATTGGTTTCCCAAAGGGAGAGCCTTAGCTCTTTTCTGAGTAGAAGACCTTTTTCAGACAATCTCCCTTGAGCACCTCCAACTGCCTTTTCCTTTACTGTTTTTCTTTAGGCTTCAGAGCTAAAGATTTCTTCCTTCTCAAACTAGGGACTGACCCCCCCAGGTCTCTGTTGTGGCTTCCAAGAGAGTGGCAAGTGCTGAATGAAGAGGCTGGGCAGAAAAAAAGAATTAGAAAGGTGTGTTTTTAAGAAGACAGAATAAAAAGATTATTATATACAATGTAGAGCCATTTTTAAACTGTAGAATATTGTGACTTCTAAGTAAATCCATGTTTCTAAATAGAGATTTTTCTTTTCTATAGAAAGACCGTAGTGGTATGGATAGCAAAAGCAAAGATCAGGACTGGAAAGTAAGCTGGCTGCGAGCTTGTGCCCTGGAGATAGCCCTGGTTAAGGAAGCATCCAGGATGAGATCTTTTAGGATTCACTAGGTAATTGCCCCTCTCCAAGTTGACTTAGTGGCCGTGACTTTGGCTGTCCATCTGTCGACTATATTTTTAGGTTGCTGAACTTTCTTTTTCTCCCTGCTGCATCTGAGAGTAAGGCCCTGACTCCTGAAAGTGATTTCTGAGAACAGGAACCAGATCTTGTTTTTGAAAACCCCCTTTAAAACTCTCTCCTAAAGCAAATTTCCAGAGCGTGCCTTCTGGTTACCCTTATCTTTTGCAATAGCACCACTCTGTGGTTGGAACACTGAACAGAAACAAAACGGGAATGTGGGATTGAATTTTGCCTTTACCTTGTGAAAAACAGCACTTATCTCCTCTATGTTTGAGCTCAGTGGACTGAGTGCTGGTGGTGGGGGCTCAGCATGTGGTGAGGGAGGGGGTCTTGTGCAGTGGCAGTATGTGGTTAATTCATTGTGACATGTTGACCCAGGAAATGAGAGAATTGGACCGAATGGCCTCCAAGGACCCTTTCCGTGTCAAAAACAAGCTTGTTTTTTTCTTTTTTTTTTTTTTTTTTTAACTCCATGATCACACAGCTAGACTTGAATGTTTGTCCTCTTCCATTGCTTTTCTTTTTCTCTCTTTTGAGATTACTGAAATAAACGCCACACTTTTCACTGATCCTAAAGTATTTGCAAGTTGCATCTTCTGCTGCTGGAGGGCGCTGTGGGGAGGTCTTGCCCTACCCCCTCCATCTCCACCCCCATCCACCCAGACAGCTGCTAGAGCTGATGGAGTCTGGAAGTCTTCGTTTGTCAAACAATTAAAGTGAATGCAAAAGGTGTTTGCACAGGGACTGGGAGCTTAAGGTTCAGGAAAGGCAGCTTCATGCTACCTTTGTGCCTCAGCGCTTGAAAGATTCGTGGCTGCCCACCCATTACTAAATACTGGCAACAGCATTATTAACCAACAGCTACAGGCTGTCAATCCACATAGCAATTCCTCTCGGATGCCCTGGAGTCATCTGTGAGACGTTATTCTTTTCTTTCAAGTTGCATGAAGTTGTCCACAGAAACTGAGTGGCTTGTTTATGTTTATTCAACAAGCCTAGGTCTTCCCCCAAATTTCTATTGTCTTAAGAAAGCACAGCTTTGCTCCAAGGACCAGCATTGATCTCTCTACACAGAACACAGACATCAGAGGTCAACTTCTATCAGCCCTATGTCCCCACTCTGCATTTAATAACTGAGGAAACTCAGAGCAACAAATAACAAAAACAAAAACATAATAATAGACCATGACCTAGAATTTACTGCCAGAATAGATTTTGGTGCCTGAGAAAAGCAGGTTGCCCTCTGCCTTCTCCACTCAGTAGCCATGTGATTTTGGACAGGTTTCTTAACTTCTCAGAACCCATCTGGAATTGGTGAAAACAACACCAATCTCACAGAAGTAATATGAGGACCAAAGGAACTAATTCATATAAAACACTCAACACAGTGCCTGGCACAATGTGAGTGCCAATCCCAATCTGCTAGTCCTTACACTGAAAACACTGTCACAGCACTGGGGGAATGAACTGTCTTTAAAAGAAGCTTGGCTCTGGAATGGCCTGTGTATTATTATTTGTGTGCCACACATACACATTTCATTAATGTAATTTTATGGATGTATATTTTCCCCTTTGGACAAATACAGCAATAAATTAGCAGAATGAAGTAGTGGACATATTTAGAATTTATATAGCTTCCTAACGTGGACCTCAATGTGCACGAAAGGCAGCATTGAAGGATTTCAAAATCTTGTCTTATTCATTATCTGCCTTTCACTCAGAACCACTTCATCATTTAAAAGGAAATTCTACCATATCGTTCAACTCTTAACAGATTGCCTGGTATATTATTGGTTTGTTGTTATTGCTAATTATGTTCTAGGGCTTACATTGAACAATATAATGAATTGCAATGAACAACGGTGAATCAACTCATTTTGTGACATGGCATACATATTCATAATTATGTTTCAAGAAATTACCCGTAATGATAGAGGGAAGGTATGTATTCCTACCACACAGGTGGATATAGAAATCATAATAAAGTCTCCTATTTCACCAGTCATGACATGAATTCCTAACCACCCTATAAATTAACTTTATGCTGCACCAAACTCCACTCATAAAAAAATGACATTAAGGTTTCCTAGGTAACTAATGCATTTCCAAAGGGAATAGGTCTCAGGAGACAAAGAGGGCAGGGAAAAGGGTGGGGAGGGGAAGTGAAGAAAAGAGAAAAAAAATTCAGTGAGACCCATGTGACATAAACAAAATATTTCACGGGGAGGAACCCATAAAGTTTTATTACCTTGGTCTGACATAGATATGACATAGCCATTAATTCCATCTTTGGATGATAAAACACTCGATGGGCTATCCCTGTCATCACATATGCCGGCATTTCATATTTCAGATCCAGTTCTACAAATCTTGAGAGAGCTTCGACCCTTCCATTCATCTACTAAGCTATGTCCACTCACCAGCCAGCCGACTCTTGTGCCCTCTACCAAATGTTGAGATGAAAGTGAAAAACAGGGTTGATTTGCATGTTTCAGAATATACAGATGCTTTTGATCACTGTGGACTCTTAAAACTTTGGAATGAATCTATTAGCCTTAGCAGAAGGCTCGGGCCTGAGAATGGAATTATGGGAATTGAGGCTTGGTTTGCAATCCCTCAACTCAGTGGCATTTTCACTGTGGTTTTCTTTATTTGGGGGAGGGTCTGGATGCAAAAGAACATCTTGGATGCTTTGGACAAAAATGGCAAGTTGTAGTTGGAGCTTAAGGCTGAAATTTACACTGTCAGAACAGAAAAATTCTGACATGCAATGCAATCCAAAGAATTTTCCCTGGGTTAGAGACAGGGAGATGGGGAAAGGAGATCTAGAGTCTTGTCACTGTTTTGTGAGCTCAGGGAAGTAAACCAACTTTTCAGTTCCTTGGTTTTTACCATGTGTAAAGGTACTTAACCTCATTTTCTTTCATTACTGTGAATATACGTAAGAAAACAAATAGCACACTAATGTGAATACAGTTAGAAATTTTGTATTATCTGATTTCTTCTCTTTTCAGTAGTCCCAGAGTGATATCTGGGAGTGAAGTCTCCAACTGGTTACAAGACGCAGCCAGGTGACCCCTATATTCCAAGTGTGGCAGGTTTGCCTGTGAGTCCCGTGGCTGACGAGCTCCTACCCATCAGCACTGGGCAGTCAACGGAGAGGAAAGCCTGCATTTTGCGCTTTCTCGGACCTGCTGGAGAAAGGACACAGGACTCAAGTTCATGACTAGAAAGTCAACTGGAAAACTAGAACTGTTTCCATCACACAGTGTCTTCCATTGGGTTTGAAGTCATTTTAGGCTTTAACTCTGTTAGGGGACTTGGAGTGGCACTAGGGATTAGAAAAGCGTTCTGGCCACACCCTCCATGTACCACTTTTACTGGTAGTAAGGGGCAGGGAATGTCTGGGAAGTACATGCCTGGCAACTCAAGGTGCAGCCTTTCCAGGGATTTGAGATGAGGCAGGATGGGAACCTAGGTCTCCTTACTCCTAATTGAGACCCATCCAGGCTAGCCATGCCTAAGAGCAACACGTGATGAAATGCCCCTTGAGGACTCACCTCCTACACACCTGCCCTCAGAATCCGAGGCTGGGGATCCCGCAAATGTCACTTCATTCATCTTCCTGTCCCCAAGACCAGCCTTCACCTTCCACTGATGGACACAAAGCGGGTGAGGTGGGGTGCGGGGCAAAGAAGGTTCATCCTAAGCTCCACGTTTCCTTGAAAATATTCCTCTCTCTACTCAGCCGCGTTCAGAAAAACTGAAGAAAGAGAATTAGCCGCTGAGTTTTTTACTTTAAAGACCCTCTGTCCAGTGTTCCCATGAAACATTAAAAAGAGGTATTAGTTCTTGGAGGGGCTAGAAAATATGAGTTCCAGTTAAAATAAGCTTACAGACCACTATTATCTCCAACACACACAAACATATACAGACAGACACACCCCATGCAGCCGACCCATCGGATGATTTACTATATTTACCAGTCAATGCGCTGACAGTTCTGCTCCTGTCCCCACCCTGAGACCAGGCTGTCGTCAGGTCCCAGTTCAGAATGCAAATAATGCTCAAGAAGCCAAGGGTGCCCACGCTGGGCTCTCGTCTGTCCAGACCACAGACTCCCAGCACAAGAGGAAATGTTAGCAGGTAGAAACTTTCTCTACAGATAATAGCAATAGGTAACATTTATTGAGTACCTACTGAGCACTGGGTACTTAATAATCTTAGCATTATAGGCCAGGCACTGTTTTGAGCACTGTGTGCATGTGTGTATATGTATATATAAAGGTATATATACACACACATGCAAACACATATGTGTGTGCATACAGATACATATACATATATATACACATAAACCAGCACACACACGTACATATGGATATATCTCTATCTGTATTATCCATGCCAGCATACATATCTATATCTGTATCTATACAAGCATGCACACATGCACACATGCACTGGTTTTAGCACTAGACTAAGAGACAGAAACCTGGTTCATGTCTGAGCTCCTCTGTGTGATCTTAGGCAAGTTACGTGTCTTCTCCTAGGCTACAATTTATTAAATACGTCAAGTGGAAATAATGATGGCACCTACTTTGTAGGCTTTTTTTGTAAGGACTCATGATATATAGGTAGGTACTGTGATTAGCTCCACTTTACAGATTGAGAAAATTGAGGTATAAAGAGTTTATATAACTTGGTCAAGGATACATAGGTAGTGAATGAGTGGCAAACAGAGGTTTGAACCTCAGCTGTCTGTCCCTCTGCACCATCTAACCTTGATAGAGTGACATTTTTCTCTTTATACCTATGAAGAAACTGAGTCATAGGAGGAGATAAGCAACTTGCCTAAGATTACACAGAGGATCTCAGACATGAGGCAGGTCTCTTGTCCCTTAGTCCAGTGTCAAGACCTGCAGTAGGAAGGTTGCAATATCCACAGAGCCAGCCCTCCTGGACCCCAGGTTGTCCTAGGGCATGAGACAAGGAAGGAAATGGAGACAAAGTAGGATAGGATCAGGTGAAACCATAGGCCTTTGTGTGCGCTAGGTATGCACACCTTTCTAGGTGAATGTAGCTCACGCCGGGACACTTACTTGGCACATGGAAGAAGAACTGATTTCAGCGCCTGCCCATCTCTTCAGCTGGTTCCTTCATGCAGACATAACCTATGTAACTCTTTATGACAGCCTTGGGTACAAGAGCTCCCACAAGCAGACAAAGCCACTCAGTGCCAGGTTGTTAAGAAATTTGTCCAAGGGAACAGGCCATTGGCTTTGTTCCAGAGATTAAAAGGCCACTAATTAAAACTACCAGGGTTTGCAATATCAAAATATACAGGAAAAAAGTTGAGCCTCGACTCTTTAGTAAGTATTAACTCTGTAAATGCCTGCTCAGAAACTAGAGGATGTTGGATTAGAACATTATGGGCAATTGATGTTCTGTTACCTATGTTTCATTTGAATCCCATCCAGGCACAAATGTCTACTCATGCAAATGTCTCTTCCATTCGCACAGACATAGACTTAAATGTCACTTAGAGCTCAGAATCCAAAGGCAACCCAGCGTTCAAAACCTGCCTTTGAATGAGTTTTAAAATCTGGAGCTGCTGTCAAGATAGTATCCATGGGCATCGGATTTGCATTTTACTACTTCAGCATATCTACCTCTTTGCCCCCAAACAAAGATGAGAAAATTCCACTGGTCCTTTTCCCACGACATAAAATAATTTTCATCAGAAGTTTTCAACAATAAGTCCAAAAGCTAGAAATTAGTTTCATTGGAGTGAGTAGAGAGAATAACTTTACAAATGATGACAACTATTATCTTTCCACCTATAAGTTAGTCATCTCCCCTAACTGACTGTCTGGATACCTTAAAAATAAAGCAAATAAAAGAAGTGCACAAGAAAGCTGGAGATAAGAAGTGCACAAGAAAGTTGAAGATGACCTTCTAGAAATAAGAAATTCATGAACCAAAAACAATGTATTTTGCCCATGGTTAGCAGGGAGTCTGTGGTTAAGTTGAAAATGAAATCACAACTCGTAGGAGACGCCCATTGTGAACTCTGGTCCATATCTCATATCTCAAGTTGGAAAACAGACTAGGTGCCAGGTAGATGCAATGAATGAACGATATGCATTCACTGGGGGGTAACTCAGATTCCCCTAGTCAAGCCCCTCATTTTACAGAGGAAGTAATTACAACCCAGGAAAATGAACACACCTGCTAGAGACCACACAGATAATCAGTCATCAGTGAGGGTGTGGAACCCACGTGCCCGATTCCCAGGATGCTGCTGTTTGTCTACTCTGTTCATATGGCCCCTGAGAAATAGGCACATCTGCTTTCCTTCTGGAAGCATTTAATTTCCCTCCAATTCCTCCCTTCCATTTCTTCTTTCCTCTCTTTCTTATTTCAGTGTATTTTAATATTTCCTTTATTTTGTTCCTGTTGTGAACTACTGGTCACACAAGGGAACATTAACATGCAGAAGACAAGGTTTTAGTAAGAGCCAGAAAAGAATTTTATGCACAGGTGAGGTTAAAAGACAGCTTTAAAAGTGTGATTACTACTTTCTTATTTTTGATGGCATAAGGTTGGTCTTTTCTGAAGAAACAGGATTAAATAGATGAACGCTCTTTTCAATAATGTTATTATAGATGACCTTATAAGGTTCCCAACTGAGGAAATCTTTTTTCTCCATATCTTTCTTGCCTTTTTTTATCTTCTTTGCTTTGTATTAAAGATGATGAAAGGATCTATTTTGCTGAGGAAATGCTTCTTTGATATAACTTTTTTTTTTTTTGAGACGGATTTGTCTCACTCTGTGGCCCACATTGGAGTGCAGTGGCGTGATCCTGGCTCACTACAACCTCCACCTCCTAGGTTAAAGATATTCTCGTGCCTTAGGCTCCCGAGTAGCTGTGATTACAGGTATGCACCACCATGCCCGACTAATTTTTTGTATCTTTTTTTTTTTTTTTTTTTTTTTTTGTAGAGATGAGGTTTTGCCATGTTGGCCAGGCTAGTCTCAAACTCCTGGCCTCAAGTGATCTGGCTGCCTCGGCCTCCCAAAGTGCTGGGATTATAGGCGTGAGTCACCGTGCCTGTTCCCTAGAACTTTTAATTTTATTTTTCCTGTGATGAAGCTATCAGTAAGTCCTAGGATAAATTCTTAGCTCTTGCATCTACCTGCTAATTACTTTTTCATGAACAACAGACACCCATATCTAGCATTAGCATTGTGGATCCCAGGAGCCTAGGAACATCCAATAAATAGGAGTAGTAAAGATCCTGGTATCTATAGGGTCATGAAGTAAATGGAAAGTGTGACTAATCTGCAAGATTCCGAGGAGTAAAGCTAGGATTGATGGGTAGAATTTACAGGGGTGCAGATTTCAAGTCAAGACAGAGTTGATGGTTCTGACATACAGAATTTCCAAAAATAGAATCCTTTGCCTCCACAGCTGAGGAGTTGTTCTCTGTCACTGGATGAGCTTAGGCATGAGACCACTCTGAAACATTGTTGTGTAGGGGTTTCAGATTTGGATAGGTGGTAGTCAAGATTCCTTCCAAACATGAGATTGCACATATCAGTGATCTGGTCACTTTAGCAAGTATGTACTTTCCCATATATACTTCGCCACTGACATGGAAAATTATTTTTGGTGGTACATGGATAAACATTTTACATTTTACTAGTTGCATTTAATTTGTTTTACTTTATCAAATCTATTTATGGAAATACAAAAATTCCTTTAAAATACATTTATTAGGGATTCTCACTTATGGTTATACAGGCCAATTTGTAATATATCAATTCTTCCATCAGAAACTCCTTAAAAAGCTGGAAAATATTTCTTTTGAGACAGGATCTCCCTGTGTCACCCCGGCTGGAGTGCAGTGGTGCGATCACGGCTCTCTGTAGCCTCAACCTCCTGGGCTCAAGTGATCCTTCCACCTCAGCCTCCCAAGTAGCTGGGACCCCAGGTGTGTGCCACCACATCCAGCTATTTTTTTTTTTGTATTTCCATGTTTTTCAGGCTTACCTTTAACTCCTGAGCTCAAGTAATATGCCCCTCAGCCTCCCAAAGTGCTGGGATTACAGGCGTGAGTCATGATGCTCAGCCTGGAAACAATATTTTAAAAAATCATGTGAAGGTTCCTCTATAGTACAGCTGAATGAGCTCTTCTAGACCAATTCTCTTTCAGACAAAAACTATATATTGGGGACCAAAAGTGAACAAATGCAGGCAGATTCTGGAGGGGAGTTGACTTTTCAAAACCGGGAGGGGTATAGAGATGATTTTGTTGTTTTAAAAATATTTTTTAGTTTGAGGGCAGACCACAGCTGGTACCACATGAGAGAACAAAAACTTACAGATGTAGAGGGAGAAATAGACAATTTACAATAAAATTTGACATTTTAATACCTCTCTTTAGGAAGTTAGTAGAAAAAGTAATCAGAATATCAGTTAAGAGAAAGACAACACTATTTACCACTTTGACTTAATTACTATTTGTAGAATAGTAATAAAATGTGGCATACACTTTATTATCAAGGACCCCTGATTTATATTTACCAAGACAGACCATATGCTGGGCCACAAAACAAGCCCCAGTACATTGAACAAATGAAACCACACAGAGTATATTCTCTGACTACAATGGAGTTAAATTATATATCAATGACAACAAAAGATCTGGAAATCCCAACATAATTGAAAATTAAACAACACATTTAGGCATTACATAGGTGAAAGAAGAATTCACATAGGAAATTAGAAAGTATCCTGACCTTTATGATAATGAAAATACAATATATCTAAATCTATGGGATTCAGATAAAGCATGGTAGCTCATGCCTGTAATCCTAGAACTTTGAGAGATTGAGGTGGGATGACTGCTTGAGGTCAGAGTTCAAGACCAGCCTGGGCCATGTAGTGAGATCCTGTCTCCATAAAAAAGAAAAGAAAAATCTATATGATCCAGCTGAAGCAGTGCTTAGAGGAAAAGTTTTAGCTTTCAATGCTTATAAGTAGAAAAAATTAGAGCAAACCAAAAGTAAGTAGAGCAAAGAAATAACAAAGATAAGAAATCAATGAAATAGAAAATAAGAACTAAAATATATTCTTTAGATGGATCAACAAGATTGATAGTCTCCCAGCTAGACTGGTCTACAAATATGAAGGAGAAAAAACTTAGCAATAGAAGATCTAAAACCTCAGATCCTACAGAGGTTACAAGGAAAATGGGACTTTCATGAAAAATTTCAGGCAATAAATTTGACAAATTAGGTGAAATGGAAACATAATTTGAAAAATACAACTTACTAACACTTATACATGATCAAGTAGAAAGTCTGAATAGCCTTTATCTATTAGCAAAAATTAATTTATCATCAAAAACTTTCCCATCAATTAAACAGTAGAAAAAGATGTTTTTACTGTTGCATTCTGCCAAAAATTTAAGGAAGTAATAGCATCGGTCTTGAGACAACTCCCATGTTGTTATATGTGGCGAGGATCATCCTAATACCAAAACCTGACAAAGAGACAAAGACACTACTCTCCTTAAAAATAAATAAAAAATAAAGTTGTAGACCAACATCTTTTATAAACAAATGCTGAAACTCTATATTTGTCTGTTCTCACAATACTAATAAAGACACACCTGAGACTGACTGCGTAATTTATAAAGGAAAGGGGTTTAATTGACTCACAGTTCCACATGGCTGGGGAGGCCTCACAATCATGGTGGAAGTCATATGAGGAGCATAGTCACATCTTACATGGCAACAGGCATGAGAGTATGTGCAGGGGAACTCCCACTTATAAAACCATCAGATCTCATGAGACTTATTCACCATCACGGGAACAGCATGAGAAAATCCCACCTCCATGATTCGATTACCTCCCACTGGGTGCCTCCCACCACACATGGGGATTATGGAAGCTACAATTCAAGATGAGATTTGGGAGGGGACACAACCGAACCATATCACAAAATATTCATGAATATCATGAATAGAATAGATAGATAGATAGATAGATAGATGATAGACTGACTAAGTTGGGTTTATCCCAGCAATGCAGTCAGTTAACATTGAAAATCAATCAATGTAGTTCACTCTATTGATAGGATAAGGGTGAAAAATCATAGGATCTTT
The DNA here is from genome assembly GCF_037993035.2 of Macaca fascicularis. Classification (NCBI taxonomy): domain Eukaryota; kingdom Metazoa; phylum Chordata; class Mammalia; order Primates; family Cercopithecidae; genus Macaca; species Macaca fascicularis. The sequence continues at coordinate 6,318,460 of NC_088385.1, read as the reverse complement.
TCAATAGATTCAGGAAAAGCATTTGATAATATTCAGTACCTATTCATGATAAACACACACACACACACACACACACACGCACACACAGCAAAGTAGAATGCAAAGGGAACTTCCACAATCTGATAAAAGGTGCAATCTGATAAAAAGTATCCATAAAACTGACATAATATTTACTAGTGAAATGTTGAATTCATTGTCCCTAAGATCAGAAACAGGGCAAAGGATACAAATATCTCAGGTATCCCTCAAAGGAGAATGAGTAAACAAGCTGTCATGTATTTGTATAACAGAATATTACTTAGAATGAAATAGGAATAAACTATGGATACACAGAGTACGATGGATGAACTTCAGAAATGTTACGTTGAGTTAAAGGAGGCTTACAAAAAATTATACGTTTTATATGATTCCATTTTATGAAGTTTTACAACAAGCAAAACTAACCTATTGTACAAAAAATTATAATAACAGTTGCCTCTGTGGGGATGGGGCAGCAGTGAGGAACGATGGGAAAGAAGCACTAGGGGACTTCCTGGAATGATAGAGGCTTGGATTATACAGTGTATACCCTTGTCAGTCTATGTTCATTTAAGATTTATGCAAATTATTTATGTAAATTTTGTGTCTAATGAAAAATATTTATAAAACAATATAAAACACTAGTTAATGAAATGCAGGCTGAAAGATTTAAAGGGGAATGTCCTCATGTCCTTAATGTATTTTGAAATTCATCAAAAATAAGATTAATTGACAGATGGACACACGGATAGATACAGGGAGAGACATATAATAAGTCAATCAGGATGAAATTTAAATTATAGAATCTGATCTGTGGGTATAAGGCTGTTCACTGTAACACACTTTAACCTATTTTTTATATCTGAAAGTTCCCATAATAAAATGGTGAGTAAAAAGGAAAACATACTTTTGAACTAATTCATCCGTGGCAGCATAAATAAGCGAGAATAAGATCCCAGAGAAAAGGGAAGTACAGAGGAATGAGACTGATATTCAGCTCCATGTTCCTTTTCAGGCATATGTTGATTTTTAAGTGGAAGCTGAGAGGATAAAAAATGGAGATGAACTTTTAGTTATCTTTCCAGGCTTCAGACACAAAAAATTGGATCTCAAGATTCACTGAGGAAGAAGGGCTTTTGATTTGGATTGTTTGGTTGCAAACAATCAAATGGCTACTTCTTATTGCAGGATCTGGCCAGCAGCCCACAATGCAACGGGGCTCTCTCTTTGCTCCCAGGTGGATCAGCAGGTCGAGAAGTAATAGACACACATGAGATAGTGAAAGCTGGGTCCGGGGGGTCACCGCCTTCTGGTCCATGGTGCCAACAATGCACTGGATATGCCAGCATTTATTATTAAGTATAGTGAGGGTAGGGGTAGGTTAGTGAGGGATTTAGGGTTATTTGATTATGAGGTGAGATGGTCACATGGGGATGAAGTAGTTCTTTAACATAACATCTGTATGCAGAAGTACAGTACACAGAGGTAAGAATTTACAATATAGTGTGTGCATCAGTAATTTCTAACAGAGCCTTAAAACAGGAACACAGTCTTTCCATAACCTATGATTAGCAAGATATTAATCAGCAGTAACAGTTGCAGCAAAAGCTGGTCACAAACAATTCATAGAAATGGGATGTGAAGTTAGAAAACCGGTTAGACCAGAATTTCTCAGAAGGGAGTATGCCTTAACCCTAAAGAGGCCTAGAAGAGCCACGGCAAGATGAGGACATTTATAGTCCTATCTTATCCATATGGACAGCACCCCCCATCATGTGTCCTTTTATAGGCTCTTCACAAGGGTCGCATTCCATTCTCAGAGCTATGAACATCTACTTTTCTGGGATAGGAATCTTGGTGATGTGAAACCTCCCTGACTGCACATCTGTTCACAGGCTCTCTGCAGGGGGAAGCACATCACACACTGTTGGCTCATTCTGGCAGTCCAACCTGGCATTGTCTTTACATAATCCTGCATGCAACTTCATATTTACAATAATCAGGAGCATTTCATCTTTTATTCCATAGCAATAGTTTCAGGGGGTCTCCCTACAACTTCTTAGGAGTAAGAGAGAACCAAAAATAGAATCACTTTTGCATTAAAAAAAACCATTTTTCAATCAGCTCAATCAATAGGTTTAAGATGTTTTTTTCTTAGACTAACTGACAGAAGCAAAGGAAAAATGAAGAAAGAGTACACCATGCTTCAAGTTATTTGTACAATGCTCCATACAGTATCTCCATCATTCAATAATAAATTATGAGGAAATATGTCCAAATGATTCAGAAACAAATGAAAAAAATCAGACAATAGAAATAAAACCCAAGAATATCCATATATTGAAGTTATTAGACACAGATTTTTAAATAACTAATTACTATGTTCAATATATACGTAACAAAAGGAATAATTTCATGAAAGACTAACAGTGTACTTAAAAGAGTCAAAAGTAAATGTTAGAACTAAAAACCTACAACAAACTTAAGAATTCAGATTAAATGCAACTGAAGAGATTAGTAGGCCAGAAGATAGATTAGTAGAAAATGTCTAGGCAGAAATGTGGAGTGAAAAAATAATGGAAAATGCATAAAAGAATATGAGATATATGATACCTAAAAAGTTATATTACATATATAATTAGCATTCCAGGAAAAAAGGGAGAGAATAATGAGTAGCAATCAGTGAAGAGATAATGTGAAGAATTTTTGAAAATTGATGAAAGATACTAACCCACATATTTAAGAAGCTCAGCATGCCTGAAACAGGATAAATAGGAAGAAAACACACTAAATCTGTTGAATCACAATAAATCTGCTGAAAATAAAGACAAAAACAAAAAAAGTGCCAGAGTAAAAAAGACACATTACTTTCAATTGCAACAAGACTAATGACTTTTTAACCGAAATTGTGGAAGTCAAAAGACAAGAGAATATCAAAGTGCAAAAGAAAATAACTGTCAATTTCAATTTCTTTATCCAGTAAAATGTCCTTTAAAAATGTCTGAAGTAAAGTTATTTCCAGATCATTAAAATTTGAGGTAACTTTTATTGGAAGATGTGCACTAAAGGAAATATTACAAAGAGCTATTCCTGCATAAGAAAAATGATTTAATATAAAAGTATGGAAATGGGAAAGAAAGGAACAGAAAGCAACGTAAAGGTTAAATATGTGGCAAATATACATGAATATTAACTTTACAAAATCACAAAATATATTATAGAATTAATGACAGAAATAGCACAAAAGGCAGTAATTTGTAAATAGGTAAAGAAGTCTAAGGACCTTTCATTCTTTGGGAAGTAATAAAAATACTAATGTATAGTAGACTTAAAAAATTCAAAGTAGCATGTTGTAGTCTCTATGATAATCACAAAATGAATGGTAAAAGAATGTTTTTTAAGATGCTAATGTGGGAGATGAGAAAATATTAGTTAATTCCACATAAGGCCAGAAAAGAGTGAGAAGGGAACATGGTACAGATGAAGCACATACAAAACCAATAGTAAAGTAGTAGAGAATTAAACCCAAATATATTAGTTATTTATATATTAATAAATAAATATAAAGAAATAAAGTAATCAAATAACTCAATTAAAGCATACAAACCAGATTATTAAAAAGCCACTACATGGTAATTACATAAAGAAAGGTTGAAGGTAAGAGGTTTGTTAAACGCATACCATTAAAACATAAATTTAAAAAGGTGGTACAACTATACTAATAACAGATAAAATCAATAGACAAGTCTCATTACTAGAAATGAAGAAATGAAGACTATTTAATAACAATGAGTTTCAATACACTCAAAATCTAAATATGCATCTACCTAGTAACGTGCACATATTTTACATATATGATATAATAGACACACATTCAAGAATAGACAAATTCTAAATCACAGTTGGGGATTTTAATATACACTTCTCTGTAACTAATAGATCAAGTAGAAAAAAATTAATAACATTATAAAATATTTGTACAACATGATAAATGAAGTTGAACTTATTGATGACCAGTATTTAAAATACTGCAACTTCTGCGGACTAACCTGAGGTGCCCTTAAATTCATATGTTGAACCCCTAACACCCACCCAGTGTGATGGTGTTTGGAGATGAGGCCTTTGGGAGTTAATTAGGTGCTATGGTTTGAATTTTCTCACCAAAACTCACGCTGAAATTTAATTGCCATTGTAATAGTATTGGGAGGTGGATCCGTTAAAAGGTGATTAGGTCCTGAGAGCTCCTCCCTCAGGGATGGATTAATGTTGTTATCCTGGGAGGGGAGTAGTTATCACAGGAATGGGTTTCTGATGAAAAGATAAGTTGGGCTTGGTTACTAGGTGTTGCCCTTCTGCCATGAAATGATCCTCACCAGATACTGGTGCCTGCTCTTAGATTTCCCAGCTTCCAGAATCATAAACCAAATTAACTTCTTGTCTATATGAATTACCAAGTCTGTGGTATTTTGTTCTAGCAGCAAAAAGTGGACTGATGGAGACATTATGTTTAGATGACCTGATGGGTGGGGGCCCTTGAAATGGGATTAGTGCCCTTGTAGGAAGAGACAACAGAGACCTTGCACTCCTCTCTCTCTCTCTTTCTCTCTCTCTCTCTCGCTCGCTCTCTCACTGTCGCTCTCTGTCTCTCTTGCTCTCTCACTGTCGCTCTCTCTCTCAGCTATGTGAGCAAACAAGAACCCTCTCACCAAAACCTGACCATGCTGGCACCCTGATCTGAGACTTTGAGTCTCCAGAACTGTGAGAAAATATACTTCTGGTGCTTAAGCCACCCAGTCTATGGTACTTTGTTATGGCAGCCCAAGCTGACTAATATAGAACCTAACAATAATTTTCAAGTGCACAAGTGACAATTAATAGAACAGATCGTGCACTGGTTCATAAGGCAGGCATCAAAACTTTTCTACAGTTTAAAATCACACAAAATATTTAATTTGACTACAGTTGAGTTAAGCTAAGAAATCAGACTCCCAAATGTTTGGATATTAAGCAATACTCTTCTACATGATGCGTAAGTTAAAGAATTACAAGGTAAATAACACCTCAAACCAGACGATAATGAAATATGATATAAAAAACTTGTGACATACAACTAAAGCCATGATTAAAGAAAACTGTATGTCCTTGAATGTATATATTAGAAAAAAAAAAAAGCTAAAAATTATTTAACTAAATACCATCTCAAGAAGTTAGCAAATGGACCAGGTACAGTGTAATCCAAGCACTTTGGGAGGCCGAAGTGGGAGGATTGCTTGGACTCAGGAGTTCAAGGTTGCAGTGAGCGATGATCACATCGTAGCATTCCAGTCTGGGCAATTGAGCCAGACTCTGTTCTCCTCGTCACACACAAAAAGTTCGCAAATAAAGAACTTACTAAATGCAAAGAAAACAAAAGTAAGAAAACACTGTACAGAAGAGCAGAAAGAGAAAACAAACTTAGCATAGAGGAGTTCACAAATTTTAACATTTTTCAAATGTCTTTATAAATGACTAATATAATTGATATTAAATGTAATTGATCTTGGCAAAGCTAATCAATAAAAATATAGAAGGCACAAATTAACCATAGCAGGAATAAAAAAGGGGAATCACATATTCTAAAGACTTTAAATTTAGATATATAAAAGGATACTGGGAACAAAATTATATCATTATATTTAAAAAAGTATATAAAGTGTACAAATTCCTAGAAAACAACCACTAATTCTTAAAAATGACATAAATTGCTTTTAAAGAAATTGAGTCTGTAATTAAAATCCTCTTGAAATAAATTCCCTAGCCTAGATAACTTCCCCAATGAATTCTTATAAGTATTTAATGAAGAAATAACATCAGCCTTGCACACAGTCTATTAGGGAATAAAATGAGGGAATACATTCCAAATTATTTATGAAGCTAAAACCTGTAAAAGATACTACAAGGAGAGAAAATTACATACCAGTCTCTCTTATAAATGTAGTTGCAAAATTTTTAGTTATTAGTAGGCAAAATCCAAGATACAAGAAATAATAAAATAATGTTCAATTTGTGTTTATTCCAGAAATGCAAGATCGATTGAAAGTTGAAAAAATCAGTTTAATTCAGCACATGAAGAGCACAAAAGAAAGCAAGCATATGATCATCTTAATAGATGCAGAAAAATTATTTGATGAAATTCAATTCTCATTTATGATAAAACTAGCAAACTCAGCAAATTAAAAACAGAAAAAAATATCCCAAGTCTGATAAAGTGGATACACATACACACACACACACACACACACACACACACACACACACACACACACACACATAACCTCTGCACACAGAACACCTACAAACCTATAGCAAACATCGTACTTAAAGATGAAGTATTGGGAGCTTTTGTCTTGAGAACAGTAACAAGACAAGGACATCTGCTAACCTAGAGATCCTAGTCAGGATGAAAAGGCAAAATAAATGAAATATTAGATTGGTGCAAAAGTAATTAAAAATAATGGCAAAAACCGCAATTACTTTTGCACCAACCTATGTGATAAATTGGTTGAAAAGGAAGAAATAAACTGGCCACTATTCATGGATATAAAGCTGTCAAAAGAATCTCCTGATAATGTATTTAGAGAGTAAATTTAGTAAGATCACTGCATACAAAGTAATCACACAAAAATCAATTTTATTTATTAGCAGCAAATGATTAGAAAAATAATTATAAAAATATGCCATTTCAACAGAATAAAAACATTTTGTATCTAAGAATAATTTTAATAAAGGAAGTACAGCACCTCTATCTGGAAGAGTACAAAGTATTATTTAAAGAAATCAAAGAAGATAAATAAGAGATACAACATGTTCATAAATTGGGAGATTCAATGTCTTAAATACGTCAGTTCTTCCCAAACTGATTTATTCATTCAGAATAATGCCAAACAAAATCACAGGAAGATATTTGTATGTGTGTGTGCATTGAGGTATGAAATTGATAAGCTGATTCTAAAATTTATATTCTTAAATTTATTCTGAAAACCACCAAGTTAAGCCAAGTTGATCTTGTGAAACAGCAAAGTTATGTGACTTAGACTACCTGATATTCTGAATCAATGTGAAGCTACACTGGTTGAGACCGTGGCATTCACACAAGAATTGGCTAATAGACTAATGGACCAGTGTAAGGAATCCAGAGCAAATGCATAGTATGTGGGCACTTATGACTCTGCAGAGAAAGGGGAAAGGATACATTTTTAAACTAAATTGGATTCAGTAAAGTATATACCCCACATGAAAAATATGAATCTTGCTCCTACCTCACCCTATATACAGAAACTAACTACAGGTGAATGGTAAACCCAAATGTAAGAGGTAAAATAATAAAGCACATATATAACATATTGGGAAAATTTACTTATGACCCTGAGATAGGAAAATATTTCTTAAGATAATAGGAAAGCACTAGTCATAAAAAAGATTGACAAACTGGACTGTATTAACTTAAAAATGTTTATATAAATGTACCTACCCTTAAGTAAGTGAAAGAGTAATTCCCAAAGTGAGAGAAGCTGTTTGCAATACATGTTATAAACTAAGGGCTTGTGTCCAGAGCATGTAAATAGTTACCACAAATAAGATGACCCAGCCAAAAAAAAAAAAAAAAAAAGGGAGGTGGGAAAATACTTGAACCAGCACTTCACTACATAGAATTATCTAAATATAAAGGTGCTCTACCTCAGTAGTCAAAATGGGAATTCAAATTGAAACTGCAATGCAATACTCTTGCACTCAAATCAGAATGGCTAAAAATAAAAGGACTGACAATAGCAAGTGTTGGTAAAGATGTGGAGCAACTGGAACTGTCATGCACTACTGGTGTGAATATAAATTGGCACTGCATTTTAGAAAACTATTTTGTCAGTATTTATTAAAGCTGAACATACACTTATCTTAGACACAGCAATCCCTTCCAAAATATATACTCAACAGAAATATGTTATACTTCCACACAAAAAAATGCAAAAACTGTTTGTAGTAGCAATATTTTAGAAACAGTCTAACTACTCTCAACTGTAGAATGAATAAATAAATTATAGTGTATTCATACAATGGAATATTCTACAGCAAATGAAAGTTAATGAATTACTGCTACATGCAACAAACTTAGATAAATCTGACTACCAATGTGTTGAAACAAAAAGCCAGGCATAAAAGATTACATAATGTCTAACTTCAAAAGCCAGATGTGGTGGCACATGCCTGTAGTCCTAGCTACTCAGGAAGCTGAGGTAGGTCGATCTTTTGAGGCCAGGGCTTTGAGGCTACGGTGCACTATGATCACGGTAGCCACTGCACTCCAGCCTGCACCATATAGTGAGACCCTATCTCTAATACATATATACATATGTATGTATATGTGTGTGTACATATGTGTGTGTATATACACACACATACATATATACCTGTACATATACACACACATATATACACATATTAAAAACAGAAATATGTATACATATATGTATGTGTGTATATATATGCATACTAAGATATACACATATACAATTTCATTTTTAATAAATTTCTATAAGAAGCCAAACTAGTCTGGTTTTTGAAGTTATGATGGTGATTACCTTTGAAGAAGAGAAAAGAGGTGTTTAGAGGGAGGTAGAACAAGGACTTCTGGGGTATTGGTATTCATTTCTTGATCTGCGTGATAGTTACATAGGAATGTTTACTTTTTGAAACTTTACCAAGTTATATATTATGATTGGGGCACTTCTTTGCATGACTATTATACTTCAATAATTTGTTAATAAAAAGAAAATGTTCCTTTAATTAAGTAAAACCAGCGATATGTATATCTGGGAAAATCACTACGTGGTTTGCAAAAGACATAAAAGTTTGGGAAATATTGAACTTCTAGCAAGTTATGTTCTGCGTAGTCCAGAAAGATGCCTATTTTCCCAGAGATATGCATATTTGGGAAAATCACTATGTGGTTTGCAAAAGACATAAAAGTTTGGGAAATATTGAACTTCTAGCAACTTATGTTCTACATAGCCCATGTTTTTTTCTGCATCTTTTTGGTGTCCAGTTAGGCTGGGGACAAAGAGAGCCTGTCCTGACTCTAGTTATCTCCTACTCCTCACATGTTGTTGTCTTAGGACCATATCACAGTTGAGAAAGCATCTTGTCCAAACCCTCTAACTTCACAAGCAGGGGAAGTATCACATGATGTTACATGTCCCCCATCTCTAAGTCTAGCCTTCATTCCAGTTGACTTCCAATAATGCTTGGTGACTTCAGCATGTACCCCCATCCTGCTCCCACAAAATACCTCTCACACTCCCTCTTGGATGACCTCTATCCTGAAACGGTCTAATAGATGTGAGAGAACATAGGATGATTAAAAAAAAAAAAAAAAAGAGAGAGAAAAAAAAAAAAAGGAAATGGGCTAATAGATGTGAGAGAACATAGGATGATTTAAAAAAAGAAAGAGGAAAAAAAAAAAAAGGGAAAACAAGGGTTGTAGAACCAAACAAACTTGTTTAGAATCTCAACATTTTTAAGCCAGTTTCCAGCTGGAGAACTTGGGCAAGATCTTTAATAGCAGGTAATTGCTTCTCTGAGCCGATGTTTCCTCATCTGTAAAATAAATTGGTGTGATGATTAAATAGGATAAACGTTGTGAGGCCCTTCGTAGTGTACCTACAGTGTAGGCACCACAAAACTGTGAGCTCTGCAATGTCTTAATATTTAATTGCTTCAGCAGAAGGATTAGGAGGGAAGAGGTGATCTCAGGGTGTATTGTGTGTCTCAGCAACAGTGTAATTATTCACCACACACCAGGCAGATGACATCATCATGTGATGGGAAGGGCAAAATTGACTTTCTTGAGGATGTCTTTAATATATCCTTTATGGAGCCTGTAGCTGAAAAGTGTTTGTTGAATGAAGTTCATGCAAAGGCACTGTCTCCAGAAGTCCCCTGTTAAAAAGATATCAACCCATATGGGTAGCTCATTTGTGCTCATTGACACATATCAGTTTATCAGATTGACTAGGGCAGGAAACGAAGGCATGGGCTGTTGAAAAGAGGTGGTTATCCTGATTAAGAGATGCCTGTCTGGATGATGTGCCCCAAGAGCCGTATGTGAGCAGGAGAGAGAGTTTTGCCTAACAGTGAAGAACACAAATTCTGGAGTGATACCTGTTGGATTCAAATCCCTTTAGCAGCTACGCAGATTTAGAGGAATTATTGAATTTTTCTGTGACTCAGTTTCCACATCTATAAAATAAATATGATGATGATAATACTAGCACCTGTTTCATAAGGTTTTGTGAATATTGAATGAATTAGTATGTTAAAGTACTTTGAAACAGCACCTGCCGTAAAATGAATGTTTCACGAATTGCAGTTATCACTATGTTGATGAACTAGGATGGGTGAAGGGAATGTCAGGCAGGAGGGTACAGGGACCATTCTAGGCAGTATCTATGAGAATTGTGTTTTCTTCTATTTCTGGCTCCTTACTTAAATAGTGCTCTTGAATAAAATTGTTCAAAATTGTGTTACTGTTTAGCCCCAATCCATTGCACCACTGATAACTGTTTCGTCTGATATGCCACTCAGGGTTTAGAAAAGTAACCCAGTAAAATGGAAAGAGCCCAGGACTAGGGGTCAAAAAACAGAGGTTTTAAACTTGTCTCCATCATGGATACAGCAGGTAATACTCATTAAGCCACTTTCCTCGTGTGAGATTCATTTTTTTATCAGCAAGATGAGGGTGCTATACTAGATAATCTCCAAATTCCTTCAGGTTCCCAAATCTTACAGTCCTTTCTAATTTGCCAGTCGGCTTCAGGTTCTGAGATGAAGAGCGTGTTGGAGACATGCCGTTACTACATAATGTTGCCAGCTGACCTCAGGAGACATCTTTCCTGTTCTTTGCCTTGTGACCTTAAGTGAATAACTAGAACTTTCTGATCTCTTGACAAACAGATAAGGACGGGGGTTTTCACGGGTGTGTCTATGGTGCAATAAATAGATTCCAAATTTTCTACTTGTGGCCTTCATGGGAGAATAGGCAGAGTCAAGAGGATAGGATGCACTTTCTAAATTCAAACCTTCTGGCTCTACTAAACCACTAAGTGAATTATCATTTATGATCTTAGACAATTGTTTATAACTTTTGAAATATCATGAAAAAAATGGATCAAATATTGGATACGGTCAAATGTTTTAGTTTTCAAAACAGGAGAGAAAGATGACTTTGGGATATTATGGATTACATGGAATATTCTAGAATGTAATATTAAATATTATTTAATATTCTAGAATATTATAAAACATTTGAATATTAGAATATCTAGTATCTATAAAATATTAAATATGCTGAGGCTATTTATAAAGAGAAAAAGATACAAATATTACTAATTTATGTCTATATTTTAGAACAGATCATTGAATTGGTGATTCTGAATTTTTAGACTGGAAAGTAACGGTCTCTAGGGTCTAGGCAGCATTCACTGAAAACATGTCACAGAAGCTGGACTGGCCCATAGGGAATTTGACTGTCTCAATGGGTTGAAGTCAACCTGTAGTCAGGTCACAAGGGAAATCTACAGAGAGCTGTATCCATGTTCCACACTTTTCATCAATGACTTGAAAGAAGACAAGCGTTCATGCTTTCCAGACTTGCAGATTACTCCCTTCTTGGAAATATTTGTTCATATAATGAATGATGGAAATAACATTCAGAAGGAGTTGGAGATTTATAAAGCTGGGTAAAAGTTAGCAATATCAAATTAAAATGAAAGAAAAAGACAAAAACTTCAAGTCTTGTGTTTAGATTCAAAAGACTATGAGGCCAGACTAAGAATGCAGCGATGTGGCTTAAGAGTGAGCAGTTCTACAGGAGTGAGCAGAGGTTCAGTGGAACGCAGACAGAGGCAAAGACGAGAGGCTTCTGTGCAGAAGCAAATGCAACCTGAGACTGCACTGGAAGAACTCCGGATTCCATGTGGAGAAAGTGAGTCCCGGGGAACTGCGCTGGTCAGATGTGTTGGAGGTAGAGACAGATGGAATTGGCAGAGGTCCTTAAAGCCTGCAGTCTCTCATAACCCATGAATGAAAGGGTCCCCATGAGTCTCAGGGCAGAGTTTCATCTTCCTGTCTCGGCTCTGAGTGCAAGGAGTTTCCTTTTCTCTCCACTGGACAGTTTATCTTGTACATAATTATACCCAGAGCACCAGCCCATTAGAATGATAAATAAACACTCCTGAAATTAGCCCAATTTATTGAGTAGTTCCTTTAAAAGCATTTTAGCAGCAGCTGAAAAAAAGCTGTGGATGCAAGCTGCTTTATTACCCAGGGGACATACTCAAGGGTCTTTTTACACTCACAGGATGAAGCTGGATTCTGCAGGGAAGTCATCTCTTTCTGTAAGGTAGCATCAAGGAGGGGAGAATTATAGCTTATCAAAGAGATGAGAGAGGCTGGTAGTTAAGAGCTGGACTCTACAGGTCAAATCCAGCACAGCGACAAAGAGTAGCTCAAGGTCTTACCAGCTGGATGCTCTTGGGCTTCTCTTTGTTTCTGTTTCCTTGTCTGTAAAATGCAAAGCATGCTGACAATAATAGTACCTACCTCATAAAGGGGTTGTGAGTATTAAATGAGCTAATATGCTAAAGTGCATAGAAACAGCTGGCCTTGATCTAGTCACTTAATCTTTCTGATCTTTGATTTTCTTGTCTGTAAAATCAGGATGATCCAAGTTACCTACTTTTAGAGTTTGCTGTGAAGCTGAAGTAAAATCATGTACAAAGTTCTTCCCATAGTGTCTTGGCACTTTGTATGAACTTGATAAAGATTAGCCAGAGGAAACCATAAGATTTCTGTAGTCTTTTGGCCTATATATGCTATTCCAAAATGAGTTTCTTGATTTGGTGCCAAGATCCAAAATGTCATCATGCTTTACACAGAATAGTGACTGACTTTCTGACATCCATTAACTGAGAATTTTCATGATGACAAAAAGGTGCAAATTCAAATCATTCTTTCAAAGGGATGCTTATTTCGATGATCCTAACATGTATATCCACCTAAAAAGTGATAGCCCACGTATGTACACAACATACGTGTCTGTGAAATTCCTCAATGCTGGCCCAGTAAAAATACAAATGCAGCAGTCTATGGACACCTTTCCATGTGCTTAGGTGCAGTGGGGGCATGCTCTGCTCCGGCGCCTCTGGGAAAATCAGGATGGGTGGGCTCTGCGATGGGTGTCTCCTCCCACTCAGATATCCAGGCTTTTGCTTCACTTGCTGTCAGGGATTTTCCCTCTTCTCTTTCTCTCCTTACAAAACTTACCCCCAGAACTCTTGCTAGAGTAGCAAGGAGTGAGGAATTGGACATGGGTTTTGCGTTGCAATGGCTTACTCCATGCTGTCTGTGTGAACTTGAGCAACTCATGTCACCTCAGCTTCTTAACTTGCACAAAAGACCCTTTCAGAATTAAATAGTATATATGAAATACTTAACATGATGCCTGACGGTCAACAGATGCTAACTCTCTTACTCTTCTCTTTCCTCTCCCGTTGTTGATCTTCGTGTGCCCTTCTATACCCCTACAGTGCTCAAATTCAGAAAATTTTACACAATTGGTAGTTAATAGATGTTTGAGTGGTTTAATGGATTGGCTGTCAGTTCTGTGTTTTCATACCTTTTGGATGCTTGGTTATCCTAAATGTGTGAGCTGAAGTCCCAGGTACCCATGCAGGTCAATGAGCCATATAATTGGTCCTATGGTCTCAGTAGATGATCACACTGCATACAACATGATACCCTCTGTCAGAGGACGACAGGCAGTCAGGTGTGGCTCTTTCTCTGGAGTCCTTGGTTCATCGTTCCAATGAGGTATCTATTAGACAGTACTTTAACTCATCCATTTATATTTGCCTGGTCCCTACCAGACAGCAAGAGATTTTGCTGGACCGGGTGACAACAACCTTTGTAGCATCAATGCCTATCATCAGCTTGACACGTACAAGGTGCTTGACAAATGCCGAGTGAGAGAACAAAAAGTTCTAAGAAAAAGAAATCAAGTCAAGTGGGCCCCCTTGAAATAGGCACAATCTCTGCTCTGGCATCTGTAGAAGACAGGATTTGCATTCAGTAGTGAAGAAGCCCCCTCTGATCCAGTGGATGAGACCCACCTTGACTCACCTCTTAAGCAGTCCCCAGCACCCATTTTCAGGACTTGGCCTTGACATTCAGAATTGCCAGACAGTTAGCAGAAGGCACATGTTTTTCTTTCAAGAATACTGTAATGAGAAAGAGAAGCTATAGCTCACTTTTCTAAGAATTAATTAAATTATCCAACAGCTGACATGGTGACCAAGATTCCCCACGTATCATCCAGGAGCTTCTGATTTCATTCCTTTCTTCCCTCAGTATGATCTCAGTTCAAGTACGAGGGAAACCAATGGCATTGTGCCAGCATTTACAAAAAAGCTCTGGCCAATGGCCTTCCCTTGAGTCTGACTTGACTGGCATTTGTCTGTTCTGAGTGATTAAAAGGGCGTTGGGAGTCTTTTTGCGATGCCCCATGCCTTTGCAATGAGGGCAACCTCTACCCCCGACCCTGTGGCTTCCTTACTGTTCCACAAGGGCCCAAACCTCTGCAGTCATTTCCTAAGTGGAATCCCTGTCTGAGCCTCTGCCTTCTCTGGTCCATTATTCACACAGCCACCTACAATCATATGCCTTTAAAATAAGGTCCACTTGCCACTGGAGGCCTGTAGGATGAAATCCAGATCCTTAGCACGTGTGTCCAGCCTTTTAGCCTCTGGGTCCAACCTACCTTTTCTCTCCTCTCCTAACCCTCCCCTATAAGACAACACCTTACACACACAAATTTTTCACTAAGATCTTCCCATGCCTGTGCTTTTGCTTCATCTGTTCCCTCTGCCTAGAATTCTCTTTGCATGTTAAACCTCTACAGAACCTGAAATTGTAGAGGTTTCCGCATACACCCGGGAGAAGGTCATGTCATCAGACTTGTAGGAAGTACCTAGTGTGACCAAAAGTGCTTCAACTGTGATACAGTTTGTTGGACCTTTACACAAATTGAGGCTTTTTTTTTTTCATGCGTGTTGTATTAAGACACCTGTTTTATCATCAGTAAAGGGAGGTGACTTGCTGTTCTAGGCTGAATAGTGTCTCCCCCAAATTTATATGTTGAAGTCCTAACCCATAGTAGTCCAGAAAGTGACTGCATTTGGAGAAAGTGCCTTTAAAGAGGTGACTAAGTTAAAATGAGCCCTTAGAATGGTCCTTAATCCAGTCTAACTAGTGTCTTTATAAGAAGAGGAAATTTGAACTCACGAGGGATGCGTGCACATGGGGAAAAAAGGCCACATGAGGACACAGTGAGAAGGAAGCCATCTGCAAGCCAAGGAGAGAGGCTCAGAAGAGACGAAACCTGCTGACACCATGTACTTCGGTTTCTGTCCTGCAGAGTTGTGAGAAATAAATTTCTACTGTCTAAGTCACATGGTCTACGGTGTGTTGTTACGGCTACCCTAGCAAATGAATACTCTTGCAGGAGGGAAAATTTTATGCATCTTTAAGTTCTTAGCACTTGGAGTTTCTTGGAACAGAAGATAATCAATAAATGTGTATCCAATGACACAGGGTGTCTGGGACTGGCATCATCCAAGGGGAGCTGGATGTAGGTACCACATTCTGAGTAAAAGGAGGCATCTAGCCATAGAGGAGATCTAGGAAATTCCCGAGAGGGTCAGGCACTAATAAAATCGTAGGGGGTTCAAGGCATTGCTGTACATCCCCACCAACCTGGCACATGCTCAGCTACCCTCTGAAGATCTCTTCTCTCCTGAAGTTCTCCCTATCATGTTGAGATGACAGCGAGTTTCAGGAGTTTGGGCTTGGTTTTCCTTTATCATGAAGAAGTTAGAGGTGGTCTCCTTTCATTTCATGTCAAATTTATTAGTATAACTTCCACCCCACATACTGTCTTCTGTCCCTTAAAATAGGACATTCTTCTCTAGTGAAATAACATGCTAGCAACAAAGACAAATGGAGAGCAGCAAGAAAAAGAACTGGGTTGGGGGGCGGGTGGTGGCTGTGAATTGTTTTCTCTCTTTCCCGTATAAATATAGTCATAGAATGTTCGAATGCATAACAGTGCTTTGGGTAAAGATCCCAGCCAATTTTTAGGGGAAGAGTGAGGACTCTGCTGCTTTTTCTTGGCCAATTTCTACTAGAGGGAAAATTTATCTTGGAGCCAAATTATGCCCAGGGTGACCTTTTCCCTCTCTTTCTCCTCAAACCTCAACATTTTCAGATTGTCTTCTGGGGTTAACTTCCCCATTTCATACTACTTGTTGTAATGTTCCTTCACCTACATCCTTATCCCATTTTCATGTGCATACTCTTGTGAGCTCCTCTAATTTATACTCCGGAGTATTTTTAAAATATATTCACGGAGTTTTGTTTTAAGGTATCACTGTCTAGCTTAGTATCTGATGCCCAGTAAGTGTTCTACAAATGTTTGTGTAGTATATGAATGAAAGATGGAGATTAAGCTTCTCTTCCCTACCCCCACCCCGTTCATACATGCACATGCACACACATACTCCTTGACTAGCTCTCTGTACACATCCTTGGTTGACTGTGGCTGAAGAGCCTGCCAACCCGGTTCAGTCTACAACTTTAAGACACACGGGAAAACAGTGAATTGTGATGCTCCCAGGGAACTTAGAGGGTCAAACACTGAATGATAGAACTGGAGAGGAATTAAGGCCATTCTCCAATACTGGCAGAGTCAGAATGAAATCAAGGCCTCTTGACTTCAGTTCTGTTTAAGCACTGGCAGCCCAGCCATCATTCGAGGCTGCCTGCTTTGGAAGGTTGATTTGCTAGCTTGCTTGGTCATTCTGAGATCTATTTAATATGCTTTCATTAAATTCTACAAAGGGTTGGGGGAAGAGGAAATACAGAGGTAGAGTAGACCAGAGGGAAGATGGTAACACTGACTGGCCCTCCTGCAAGCTCTGTTGGGCAGCCTGGCTGGGGAACTTCTCTCAAATAGCTTCCTTCCCTGTACACATACATGCATGTGTGCACACATGTAATTCTCCAATCTTTACTCTTTCCTTGATAGCACACCAGGCTCAATGGGCTGCCAAACTTTCACTTGTCTGACAGGGTGTCTTCACTTACATTTGTCTTTATGCAGGGTCTCATGCACTGCACAGCTAATTCTTTGTCAGTTGTATCAGAACTGCCCCATCTCAGTTCTTGTCTTGTCAATTGCTCCTATTCCAGAAAAAAAAAATATCAGCACAAGAAATGAATGGCAGCATGCCAAGTATTGCCAGAGGCTAATGGGGAAGAGATTATTTTAAGGGAAAGGGGCCCTCTTAGAATATACCACAGGCGTTTCCTGTATTTTAAGCTGGCTATGCTGGGCACATTGGGCGGTAAGCAGCCTGCTGCAGAATTTCCAGCTTGCTAAGAGTCAGAGAGACTGATTAGACCTACATCTTTAGCATGGCAAAAGGAACATCCCATCTACTTTGGAAAACACATTCTCTTCTAGATCTATGCAGTTGCAACATTTAAGTATGCATCAATCTGATCATTTCATATTCAGTCAATAACTCATTTAGATTCTGGTTTATGGTTTCTTAGTGTGCAATTCTTCAAGAGAGCAAGACTGTACCTCCATTTCTCCTTAAGGGTACTGAGACTAATTATCTCAACCCTTCATAAGCTCTCTGGAGTTAATGGCAGCCGGTTTGCTAAAGTAAATTGGACAATGCAGCTGATGAATGAAGCAACATTAATTAATGAACACAGAAGGAATAACTTGTGGTAATTCATTCATTCAGCATATACTTACTTGCAAAGCATCTTTGCTTTGTTTTTCTCAAGGAGACTGCCACATCCTGTGAAATATAGAAAAGTAAAAATGTGTTATTTTCAGAAATAATGGGCTGGAGAAGCAAGACTAAAAATTAGGCTCCCAATTTTAAGTTGCTTGGTCGGAGCATGTCATATGCAATGTAGCACGGACATTAGATTCCACCTTTATTTTTTGTCACCTTCTTCCATGGGCCCAGGAAGTCCTGCTATTCTTTTGTGTGGCTAATACAAGGATTCCTAAGTTTCCTCCAAATTCATATGTGTCTCAAGCATTCGTTTTAGAATGGATTACTCAGGAACCATTGATTTTGTGGAAAAGCTCAGGCTTTTGAATCAGTAAGACCTGGATTTCAATTTTCTAGTTTGGGCCAGTTAGCTCATGTCTGTTAGTCCTGTTTTCCTCATCTATAAAATGGGGATAATTGCACTCACCTTGAAGGGTTGTAAATAGATGTGTGTGCTTTATGCAACCACAAAGAATGGAATGGAGATACAAAAAATGAGTCAAAGAATAAATATACCTCCCTTATAGCAAGTGTTAAAAGAGTCCTTCTTGAGAAGCATTGTCGGGTAAGGAAAGACTCAGGCCTGTTGTCTACACAGCTTGAGCTTCTCAATTTCATGCTTAATCAAAACTCAAAGAAAACTCTGAAGGCCTGCACATCCTAGCCAAGGACAACTGTGCACTAACCACAGTAATCTTCCCCAAATATCCGGCGATTTCCCAGGCTCTCCGGTGAAAGCCTGTTTGGTTTTCACTAATTTAATCAGCCATGCAAAGGAAACAAAGGTGTTGCATTTGGCTTTGGGGAATTTGTGTTTTGCTGTTTTTAGAAGGGAATACTACCTTATGGAATAATATCAGGGCCCGATCATGTAACATCAGACCTGGAAGAGGCCTTGGAGAAAATCCAGTTTAAGCTCAGACCAGACTTTAAAGAACAGGAAACTAAGACTCGGAGACGGAAGGTGCCTTGATCAGAGCTACACCGATGTTGTAGTTGGTGACGGATCATGGGCAACAACCCAGATTTCGAGCTCAAGCTCTGTCCTGTACATGTTGCTGCCTTGTCTTTGTGGTTTTGACATGGCAGTTCTGTGGTCTTTGGAATCCAATATGGTGTGAAGTTTGTATTCATCATTTAGTTTTAAACAGATGTGATTTTTCCTATTACTCTTATTTTATTTATTGATTATCTTATTTTAGCCACTGTTGCTTCAGGGTCACATTGAAAGATAGGGATGAGTGAATGAACCTGGGAATCCAGCTCTCAGTCTGTCATCTGGCTACCTGCACTGGCCTGAATTAACTGCACAGGGGACAACTGTGGGCTTTACTTGGTGCTAGCAAATAGTGATCCTTTTCCTCACTCCTGTGTCTGGGAGAGTGAGCAGTCCGTGCCTCTCATTTAGTAGGGGCTCCATGACATCTTGCTAAAAGATACAAAGGAAGAATGAAGGAATAAATGAGTAAGTGAATGAATGAATTCCCATCTATTAGAGTTCCACTCCATTTGCTTTACCCTTACTTCCTCATTTTTTTTTCACAGTACCTAGAATCACAGATATTTAGAGCTAGAAAACAAACTTTCTAGATTACAGGTTTAGAGAGAGCAAGTGCCTGGTCCATGGGAGCAGAGAGACTCAGTGTCAGGGCTGGGGCTGGGTTCCTGGTCTAGGAACTGTTTTTTCTCTGACTTTATGTCTCCTGTTCTGGTGTCCTCCCAAGGAAACATCTTCTGCCTTAGCTGGAAAAAATGTTCTAGGAGCCACTTCACAAGCTCACAGCAAGGTATGCTCCAGGGTGGCATCTTTAACAGAAAAATCTTAAATAACTAGAAGAAAGGCAAGTGTGCAAAGCACAGATGATCTCCTTTACTGAGAGACAAACATCGGCCTATTCCTTTAACCAGAAGGGCCACCCCAGCCCAGCTGGGACACATGGTGAGTAGACTCCCTCAGAGTTGCTGAGGACTGGAGCCAAGGAATGAGGTGAAAAGCATCAGCAGCATTCCTCAGTGCATGGCACATTCCAGTTTACTGTTCCTTTACATGACACTCATAAGTCTGTAAGGTTGGCAGGGTAATACATTACCCATTCTTAAAGATGTGGAAACAGAGACTCAGAAATTAGAGTGACTTGGCCAAAGTCTTGTAGTTACTGCGATAGAGTGGAGACTGGTGTCTGACTGATGGGTTTAGGGTGAAGTATTAAGGTGGATGCATATCTTCAGTTTCCAAAGCTGACATCACAGAGAACAACCACTACTTTTCACGTCACATTCCTTAGCACCACAGTGTGTGAGAGAGTTCGAGTTACAGAACTGTGATTCTAATACTGATGCAATCAGTTTTTTTTCCTAAGACTGTCAAGAAGAGGCCATATAAATTGCAGCGTTCGCAATAACAAGACAACCTGAAATATAGTCTTTTGTATAAGATAAAGTGTTTTCTCTACTTTATAGCAGTTCAGAGGCGAGCAACTCAGAAGAACAGGGCAGCTTTGCTCCTTGAGGTCGTACAGGGGCCCAGGTTTCTTTCACGTTGTGTCTCCCCCGTTCCCTCAGGTGTTGTCCTCCTCTGCATGACAGAAACTTGGTCTTGAATAAGTCTCTCTTTTAAATAAGAAGCGGAGACAAGCAATTGCCTTTAACCAAGTGACTTGGAAATTGCACCTCTCTTGTTCTTACATTCCACTGGCAAGAACTTTGAGTCGCAGGCCATGTCTGTCTGCAAAATCCAAGTGACATGGAAATTGCACCTCTCTTGTTCTTACATTCCACTGGCAAGAACTTCGAGTTGTGGGTTATGTCTATGTGCAAAATCCTGAGAAATATAGTCTGTAACTATGTGGGAATGTGTCTAGTTAATTTTGTGTGTGTGCTGAGAGGGGGTGGTGGGATAGTGGTGTTGATGATACAACTAAAAGAAAGAAAGAATGTGAATCCTAGGGAGCAGTGAGCCGTCTCTAGCACAATGGTTGAAAAAACAGGTCCTGCTCTGAGCCTAATAAGAAAAATAAGAGTAGTGTATCTTCATTGACCACATACTGAAGGCCAAATGCTGTGCTAAGTAGTTTATGAATACCGTTTTATTTAATGCTCAAAATAACCCTGTAACTGGCGTACTGTTATTAGTCCTGCTTTATGCATAGGAAAACTGAGGCTTGGCTCACACAGCTAGTAAGTGACAGAATCAGGACTGGTATTCCAATCTAGTGAACTCCAAAGCCCACAGTCTTCATTTTCATCTTAATTTTAAAATCTGAATTTAAAACTAATAATTCCTGTTTAACAGGATGGCTTGGGTAACCAAAAAAACTCAAACAAAGAAAATATCCATTGACTGCTGTTCTTCCACGGTTAAGTAGACTTAATATAGAAAAGGAATGAGAATTGCTGTCCCACTGACTAAACCCATGCAATCCAAAGCGGCATTTAGAGACAATTCATTCATTTACTCATTCATTCATAAAGCAAAACAATATTTGGCCCCTTGTAGGCGGCAGGTCCTAGGCTGATCATTGTGTGTTCAGTGCCGAGCAGAAGACACATGGTCTTTGTCCTCCAGGAGCTTATAAACTACTGAGGAGGCCGGGCGCGGTGGCTCAGGCCTGTAATCCCAGAACTTTGGGAGGCCGAGACGGGCGGATCACAAGGTCAGGAGATCGAGACCATCCTGGCTAACACGGTGAAACCCCGTCTCTACTAAAAATACAAAAAACTAGCCGGGCGAGGTGGCGGGCGCCTGTAGTCCCAGCTACTTGGGAGGCTGAGGCAGGAGAATGGCGTGAACCCGGGAGGCGGAGCTTGCAGTGAGCTGAGATCCGGCCACTGCACTCTAGCCTGGGCGACAGAGCGAGACTCCGTCTCAAAAAAAAAAAAAAGAAATACAAAAAATAGCCGGGCGAGGTGGCGGGCGCCTGTAGTCCCAGCTACTCGGGAGGCTGAGGCCGGAGAATGGCGTGAACCCGGGGGGCGGAGCTTGCAGTGAGCTCAGATCCGGCCACTGCACTCCAGCCTGGGTGCCAGAGCGAGACTCCGTCTCAAAAAAAAAAAAAAAAAAAAAAAACTACTGAGGAAGTTGGACATTAAATATCTAACAACAACAACTACTGCTGCTAATACTAATAATAATCCCACAACTACAGGTTATGGTAATTGCTATACGGAAAAATCCATCTCAGAAAACAACCGAAAAAGGCACTTCTTTTAAATCGAGTGATCTGGGAAGACTTTTCAGAAGAAGTAGGGCTCCAGGGAGCAAAGTTTCACAACTGTGTTTGAGTTATTTTTGTACACTAAATATTTTTAAATGTGCCTTTATTAAAATTTGTATATAATTTAGAGGTCATAACTAGTACAGATCGTATTTCTTCTCAGTGAGTTGAAAATAGTGCTATTAAAATGATGTTAAAAAATATTTTATAAAAGAAGTAACATCTTAGCTGTGCTATAAAATATGAAAAAGAGGCCTGAAAAGAGTATGGAAGGGGGTCTCCAGGTAGAGGGCACAGCCTCTGCAAAGGCCTTGGGGCAGGAGGGACTTGGCATGTTCAAGGCATCATAAAGAGAGCAGACTAGCTGGAGCTTAATGGGTAGAAGAAGCCAGGAGGAGCTGAGGATGGTTTGGAAGGCATGGCACAGGTCGCCTAGGGCCTTGGAGGCAGTATGAAAGAGTTTCATTTTTATCTCACAGCAATGGGACCTTTTCAGGCGTGAAACCATTCATTTATATTTTAGTAGGATCTCTCTTGTCGGTGCATGGAGAGGAGCTAGGGGAAACGCGAAGATGAAAAGAAAATAAAAGTTAGGGATCTGTTGGCAATAGTTCAAGAAGAAATGACGGTGGCTTGAAGTAGGGAAAAGGACCAGTTTAAAGTGATGGATTGGGCTGGGTGCAGTGGCTCATGCCTGTAATCCCAGCACTTTGGGAGCCCCAGGCAGGCAGATCACTTGAGGTTAGGAGTTTGAGACCAGCCTGGCCAACATGGTGAAACCCCATCTCTACTAAAAATGCAACATTTAGCTGGGTTTGGTTGTGCATGCCTGTAATTCCAGCTACTTGGGAGGCTGAGGCAGGAGAATGGCTTGAACCTGGGAGGCTGAGGTTGCAGTGAGCCAAGATCGTGCCACTGCACTCCAGCCCGGGTGACAGAGTGAAACTCTGTCCTCCAAAAATTAAAAACAAATTAATAAAAAAATAAAGTAATGAACCAAGGTGTTAAGCAAGAGGCTTAGCGAAGATTTCAACAAGTACAGTGGCTAAGAGACAATAGATTTAGGCTGGGCCTGCTCTGGGTGAACATTCTACTCGCATGTTGCAAGGGCTCAGTGGCAAATCCTACATGAGGTGGCTGATCCTTGGGTGTTAGAGTCAGTTCCCCATATCAACCCAGGGATGCTGCGGACAGAGCGTCTCAAACTGCACCTATTAAGAGACGGCGCTAAATCAGGGGAGAGTTATAGTGTCCCCCTGGGGACAGCTGTTAAAGAGAAAACAAGCTAGAGATTACTTTGATGTCATCTGCTTAATCATGAAAGCTAACATGAGCATTTCTTCTATTTCATAATATATGTATGTATATAATTATATTATGTCATGTATGAATCTAACTTAATAATACTATCATTGTTAATATGAAATTATCTCAAATTACTTAAAATCAAGTAAAATTGACCCTCCAAGAAGAAGTATCTCGTGTAAACTATGGTTTCATGCACCTCCTGGCACAAAGCCAAACATTCCCAGAGGTGTATGTCCCCTTTTCTGGGAAATATTGTCAAATGAAAATTCAAATAGGAATGAGTAGATCGAGCTCCACCATCATCTCAGATCTTGGGTGAGACAGTTCTCCCATCCCTGACATGATGGTAATACTGCCGGATCTATCAAGCCCACAGTGACCACTGATTCGGTGCCCCACCAATATGGCGCAATACGGTCATCTGAGCAGGCATTGTCTGTCTCAACAGGAACCACGGTATCTTTCTGCTCCTAAGCTGTCATTATGTGTGCAGACCAAATTCAGCTAAGCAGTTAACAGCAAAGCTGTGATAATATGCTGTGTTCCTGGAACTGACCCAGGACACACATGCACAGAAAAACTGACACGTGCAGGATTCTTGTCTGAGGAGGAAGCTGCCTCCTCAGTCCTGGGCTCCAATTTGTAGAATGGGGAATGGGAGGCCTGGCTGGGAGGTGACCTTCATTAGCTCTGAACCGGCACTTCTTCCTCTTTCTTTCCCTCCTTAGAGATTTATTTATTCATTTGCCTTGGCGTAGTTAATGGGGACTCAGGTTGGAAATGGCGGGTGGCCAGCAGGCTGCCTTAGAAGGAGGGTGTTATATATTGCTTCCTGAAGGGCGATGTCTGGGGGAGGGAGGGAGGGAGGTGGGAAGAAGATGGGAGCTGAGTCGGCTCTAATTGAATACCCAGTGAGCAAGATGGATGACCCCCGGCCCCCCCACCCCTGAGAGCAGTTAGAACATGAAGTAGCAGGAAGAAGCAAGAGGAAGAAGGCTGGGTGGAGAAGGAGACCAGGAGTCAGGGAGACAAGACCCAGTGGTGCTCAAATCTCAGAGTCAAGCCAATGGGACAGGCAGCAACAGTGGGGCTGATTGGTTGTGGCGGGGAGGGCTGTCTCACCTGCCTAACAGCAGACACACCTGGATGGCAGGGTGGCTGGGTGCCATTGGAAAGGCCCCGTGTTTCCATGTTTGATGATGCATTCAATTCATTATTTAGGTTTAGGATTTTGAGTCCCCTGTGGAAGGCAATATTTTAGGCTGTTGCCATTGTTTTGTACCACAGTGTGAGTAAGCTGTGGGAGTGGAGAGGGAGGGTATTGGGAGCTAGTTCATATTGGGGAAAAGCAAGTTAGGGGATAGGAAGGGGAGGCGTAAGAAGGAGTGAGTGGGATCAAGGACCCTGAAAACAGATCATTTTATCATCCGAATCCTGGTGCTCTGTGGCTGAATCTGGACGGCTCAGTTGCCCTAACAGAAACAGACGTGATGCAGGAAGGATTCTCGAGGTGGGTGGAGGGTGGGGTCGAATGGGCATGGGTGAAGCGTAGGGCTAAAGACTTGGGATCAAGTATGTAGAAGGCTGGTTCTGGGATAACGAAGTACCTAAAGCACAGGTTTTTAGAGGATAATTGATGGAAATTTGATTCAAAAGGAAAATGGGTGAGTGGTGGGCAAAATGTGAAGGGTCTTCCATGTTTGCTCTGAAGTTTGGATGTGATTTTATAGATCTCCAGGAAGAACCAGCAGAGCATTTTGTGCAGGGGGAAGAGAAGAGGAAGTTGAGAGGCAGGGTGAAGAAAGCCAGCATTTTTTCAGTGCCTGCTGTATACCAGCGTTTCATCAAAGCCTGCTGTAAACCAGACTCTGGGCCTTACCACATCTGCACTCCAGAACACCCTGGGAAGGATGGTCTTACTCTCTCTTTTCTTTAAGCAAGAAGAGGTCATGAGGCTATACAGCTTGCCCGAGGACATTCTGTTGAAAGGTGGTAGAGGTGAGATTCAAAACCAGGTCTCTCTGATTCCAAAACGTGTGTTTTTCTGTGACAACAGTTGGAATGTTTTAGTAATAGAGAAATTGTGTGCCAATAGGTCATATTTTCTTAATGAGTGTGTTAGTGTACCATGGCTTCCATAATGAATGACCACAAACTCAGTGGTTCAAAATGACTGAAATGTATTCTCTTACAATTCTAGAAGCCAGAAGTTTGAAATCAAGGTTTCCTCCTTCTGCTTTTTCCAACTTCTGGTGGCTTCAGGAACGCCTTGATTTGTGGCAGCATAACACCAGTCTCTGCCCCTGTCTTCACATGACCATACCCTGTGACCCTGCCCCTTTCTTCTCTCGTAAGGACACCTGCCAAAGGAATTGAGGCCCATCCTAATCCAGGATGGTCTCACACTCAAATCCTTAACCTTAATGTGTCTATAAAGACCCTTTTGGCAAGTAAAGTCACATTCACAGAGACTGAGTTTACGTATCTTATAAGGGCCACCATTCAGCTATAGAGAGCTTGGTGAAAATTACATGGAAACTGGAGGCTCTGAGCCATGCTCCCTCCTGCCACTCACAGAGTTCTTATGCTGTGTGGCCAAGGCATCTTCTAGTACTCCACCATCCATGGTTCTATTGTCTTCTTGTAACTTGCTGTCTTCTCATGGGCTTATTTTCAAGGGAAGGAGATAGAAGGGATGATGCTTGTCCTCTATAATGGGGAAATGAGATCCCACATCTGAAGAGTTATCCTGTGGATTCACAGTAATATCGGAATTGGACTTCTAATTGGTGATTCAGAGGTTCCAGCGGTATGGAGCTAGACTTCCAGAGGTTCACAGTAATATTGGAACTCGACTTCCAGCTGGTGGTCCAGAGGTTCCAGTGGTGTGTGTGTTGGGGAAGTGCAGATGAGGGAGGTTGGTGATTTCCTTAACATCTGAAACAGCTCCTGGTCCCAGACTATCTAAAAGAGTCATAGCATCTTTTCTCCTGACTGCCAAGACCAATTTCCTGTTATCCACATTTTGACCCGGCACCCAGTGGTAAGAGATCTTTAACTTAAAAGACCTTTAGCAAATGTCCACAGTCACATGTTTGCAAGGGAAGAAGAAGAATAACCTTGGCCAATAAGAAAACTTTGGTTACCGGCCTTAAGAGAGTGAACGGGGCAACTCTCTCTTATTCCAGGTGTCCCTGGCTGGCTGGTGCCACAGTTATGAATGCTGAGCTAGTGAGGCCTGAAGCTTGGCCTTGCCAGCCACCTTCAGGGCTCACCAGTTCTCTCTCAGGGTGGCTGGTGTCTTCCATAAGTGAACCACCCACACAGGCCCTGAACCCAAGGTTCCAGTGCTGCCCTGCATATAGTCACAAGGGAGGAGGCACCCCGAGACCCTTGGGAAGTAGTCACTGGGTGGGTCTGAGGGGTGGAGAAGGAGGGACGCATTAGCATGAATGTGCTTTATGTGTCATGAGAGGGATCTGGGAGTATTTCCGAGGCCCTGAAGGTTCCAAGTGAGATGTTGAACCAGCCCTACCTGTTATAACTTTGAGGAGCTGCTTTTCTGTGCTTGACTCAGATGTCTGACACCTGTTTTCTGGGAAGTGGGAGAAGAGCAGGACAGAAATTGGAGCAGAGAAGGGGAATGGGGAGAAGAGGAGGGGAAGGGAGAAGAGGAGAAAGAAAGTGAAAAAGAAATTGATGAGAGAATAGAACTGGGGGAAAGGCAGATAAAGACAAATAAAAGAAAAGGAAAGAAGAATTAATGGAGAGGAAAAAAGTTATTGGTCACTGTGTGATGGGAAATTGGGGTGACTCTTGATTGATTTGTTCTTAAGAACAGACAGCTTTGATCATTGCATCTCACTGACCGGGGGAGGGCTCTTTGAAGCCTTAAGCAGTGAAAAGGGTTTGATGAAAACATGGAAAGATGCTTGCTGGAAAGTCTTCATTCTAATAATAATAAATAATAATAATAATAGTTATTATTAATAATAATTATTATGATGATGATGATTATAGTTAAAAGTAAATTCACCAATTTTGATTTTTATGACTTTTTTTAAAGTAGAAAATATTATTCAATAATATTTTTAAAATAGCAAATCTTATCTTCCAAAAAACATATATTTTGATGATCCTCCTTTACAGATGCTCCAAGCATGGGCTTAAAGAGAGGCTTCTCAGATATTATACACCAAACAGATACACATCTGCAAAATGAAAATGCCATCATCAATGAGATTCCCTATGTTGGGTTTGCGGTCCAAAATTTACAAAGCTCTTTCACATGAACTGTGTGACTTAATCCTGTGAGGAAAGGTAAAGCAGGTTTTTACTTTAAGCTGGAAAAATATATATCTAAATAAAAACAAACTATTTCACTCTGTCTCCCCGACCACTCCAATTACTGACATTTCTTCAGATGTCTAATAATTATGCATATGGAAAGATGTCTATGCAATGTGAAGACCATTCTGCTTCAAAGCTGCCCAAGATTAGAAGATGCAGCCTCAGGAACTTTGTTAATCAAATTGATGTTGTGGATTGAACTGAGACTCCCTTATCCAAAAGGTATGTCCACATCCTAACTCCCCTGTACCTGTGAATGTGACCTTATTTGGAAACAGGGTGTTTGCAGATGTGATTAAGTTCAGGATATGGAGATGACATAATCCTGATTTAAGGAGGGCCCTGAATCCAATGACTGATGACCTTATAAGAATGAGGAGAGGAATATGTGAGACACAGAAACAGAAAAGGAAGCCATGTGAAAACAGAGGAAGGGACTGGAGTGATGCCATAAGCCAAGGAATTCCAGGAGCCCCTAGAAGATGTCAAGGAAGAATTCTCCCTTAGAGCCTTCAGAGGGAGCATGGCTTCTGAAGAATTCTAGCCTCCAGAACTATCAGAGGAAAAACAATTCTGTTGTTTTAAACTGTCAAATTGGTGGTGATTTCTTGTGGCAGCCACAGGCAATGAATACAGAGGGGTTTAGGCAGGAGGTATATGTCCCCTTAGTGAAGACATCTCCTAAGGGACCTGGGGATCAGAAAATAGGTTGTTTGGTAAGGTAACCTTTAAGGTTCTTTCCAATCCTCAGATTTTATAACATAGAGTATTTTTACACAGCTGCACTGTTGTAATGTTCTGCATATATATATATATGTATAATATATATATATATAACTTCATATATGAATTTTGTTCATATGTAATTTCTTTCATATGTAATTTCTTATTTTTATCTTTAATGACTATAGGATATGCCATCAAATGAAAGTATCATAATTCTATTAACTCTTTTCCTACTAGTAATGCAAATTGTTTTCATGCAATGCTGCCACAGCCCTAATTGCAGATACAACCATCTTTCCTTTGATATCCTAGGAGAATGGTTCTCCACTGTGGATGATGTAGTCCTGCAGGGTATATTTGGCAATGTCTGGGGACTTTGACTGTCATAAGTTTGGAGGAGGTGTTACTATTGGCATCTCATAGGTAGAGGCCAGAGATGCTTTTAAGTATTCTATAAGGCAGAAGGCCTTTCCCACAACAGAGAACTGACTGGTTCAAAATGTCAATCAGTAATGATGAGGTTGAGAAAAACCTGCCGTAGAATAAAGTCTTGGGAGTGGAACTATTTGGTCCTTGGGTTTGGCGCTTGATATGTATTGAAGGAATGTAAGCACCTTGGTTACAACAGAGGTCCAGAAAGGTAAATAGATGTGGCCTAACAGTCACATGCTAATGGCAGGGCCAGGGCCACAGCCTTGATCCAAATGATGAGAGCCAGTGCTCTCATCATTCCAGCCTGGCTGCCTCTTCACAGTCTACAGCCCAGAAAGCATCCAACAAGGTGTCTTAGGACAAAGAGCCAAAGAAAGATAAACATAACTGAACTGTCAGTGCTGAGGCTCTTGATAACTTTGAGGAAATAAAGTTTGTTCCTACTTTGAAACATATCCACATATCCCTACAAACATATCCCTCTGTGACAGGAAGGCTTCCCAGTGCCTCACCCTGCCTGCACTGCCCATGAAGGCACTTTCATGCCTTCTGGCACATGGTAGGTCTTAATAGATGCTTAGAAAATGACTGAATGATGATCGGTTTAATAGCTTCCCACAAGCTATCTTGGGTGTACAATCATTGGCCCGAAATGGTGACGGCTGAAAAACACATTCTTCATGAAATGTAGCATGGCAGCAAACCTCTGCACTCTCCTCCATCCCCTCTGAGACTCAGGGGTTGAGTCTCGGTGATGATGACGGGGAAGCCCGTCCCATCAGTACTCACAGCACAGTGCACCTCTGGGCAACCTGACCATCATCTGGTTGCTCACTAACAATGCTGATGGATGCATTATAGGTTTAAAATCCATCACCTCCCTGGAGCTCAGAGTGTGTTTTACTTGTGAATAGTTGAGGGGATGCCCCCCTTCCCCTACCCCAACTGGGGAAGGACCATGAGGTGTTCAATAAAATTGATTTGGGCAAGGCACCATTGCCTGCCAGCAAATGTGATGCAACTGTGGAATAAAGCACAGGACAGGGAAGGGGCAAATTCTCCTTTAACATAATAAGATGATGATGATTATCTTGCAAGAGTTGAAATTAAATAAAAGGAATACAAATTTCTCATGAAGACCAGACAAAGGTCTTCAGAATGATATTAATTCTCATGAAAATATAATGTGCTGGTTTCAGATTATTTCTGGAGAAAAATGGACACAGTCCAGAGTAAAGCCTGCTTTGGCCCAATTTTTCTTCCTCTGCCACCCATACTGTGGATGGAGTCCAGAACTCCATCCCCACCTCAACCATCTCACCCTTTTGAATTAGTCAGCACTGAGATTAGAACGTGTTCCTCCTTTTTACTGAAGCAACAGAAGTGGAGGAATTAGACAAAGTCATTGGGATTTTAAGTGGATGTTTCAGGCATAAGAAGCCTGAAAGGATGGGGGTTCACCACTGGGAAGATGGCACATCCTAGGCGAGAAAAGGGAGATGAGACACCAAAGGGAAGAGGCTTTAAAGGGAGAGAGCCGCAGCAAGTTGGAGAGAAGAGAAAAGAGGAACTGTGCATGGGATGCCTCACCTCTTCGGAAGGTGCCTAGAGGAGCAGGTAGCAAGGCCAGGGGCTAATAGATGGTTAGAAAATGGCTGAATGATGATCAGTTTAATAGCTTTCTGCAAACTATCCTGGGTGTACAATCATTGGTCTGGAATGGTGACTGTTGGAAAATGATTTCTGCTTCCCATCCCTTCTCCTAAGGCCAATGAGAGTGACCAGAACCTTCCGGTGGGGAGCTGCCTCATTGAGACCCAGAGCATATTCAGTTGGAGGAAGGCAAGAGAACGTTTACAGACACAACAAAATAAAGGAATATCCCGACATGACCCTCATCCCTAATGGGTCCTCTAATGGGTATGAACCACACCTTCTTTGTGGCTTTTGAGGTGGCAGAAGTGTCTCAGATAGTGATCCAATTGGAAAAAAAGTAAGTTAAATTCTCAGAATTTGTATCATACTCTGTGGAATCGAAAACAAGGATTCTCCATGCAGGTTATATTCCAGATGAGAAAACTGAGATAAGAGAACTAGAGGAGTGTATTGACCATATCTTGGTGAAATAATTAGGATATTGCAGGTTCAATAAATGACCAATAATCCTGTAACTGTGCTCTTCCCCCATATCTGACTGTCTGTGCTCCTAGGAGGAGAATTGGGACCTGCCTGTATGGTCTCTGGGGCTGGAGATTGTCAGGCAGGGGTGCAGCCCTCTGTCCACACAGCCAAGGGAAGGATGTGAAGTCCCACTCAGTGCAGCACGTGATACTAATGACCCCAACAGGGAATTCACATCACTTACCTTTTCTCCTGCACGTTGCAGTGAAACTGAGAGGGGTTTTGCTCTCAAAAAAAGCCTCAAGAGAGTCTTCAAAAGGCAGTGATAATATAATCAAGGCACATGGCTTCACTGAAAAACAGTTGGGTTGCAACAGAGCAAGTATGAAATGTGCTGTGAATAGAAAGCCCCTATTGTTGGACGCTCAGTCAAACAAGGTACACTTGACCCTTTCAGTGAGATTCTTAATATTTTTAAAGGAGCAAAAATATCTTTCCGGCAGCAAAAAACATTCACAATCCTCTTCTTACCCATCAAAGTTCCATGTAAACTTAACCTCTTCTTTTCTGTTTACATATTTTTCAAGAAGGGAATATATTGACATAAGCCTGAGTTTTCTTGCCTTCTTGCTTTCTTCACTTTTCATTCCCAATTCTGTCCAAAGTAGTGGAGGCTGGAAGGTGGATGTGGAGCATGTAGTCACCATGGTTGGTGAAAGGATAGATTATAAGGAACACTCAAACATCTAACACATATGTATTTATTCATGCACTAAAAGACTAAAAATACTGTTTACTCACTCCAAATATGTTTACTGAGAACCTATCATCTGAAGAGCCCACAAAGTGAATAAAACAGCTTTAATTCACAAGATAAAGTATGTATCCTGATTACTACAATAGGAAGGAAAAAGTTAGTGCCTTTAGATATACATACACAATGACAGAGGATTTGAAAGCATGGAGAGAGAGCTTTCAGCTCAAGAGCTCATGAAAGGCTTTTTAGAGTCTTGAGAAGGCATTTCTGTTGAGCCTAAAAAATAGATAGGATTCAGGCATGAGGAAGTGGGAAGTAGTAGGGATTATTGGCAAATGAAACTGCATGAACGACTTAGCAACTGGGAATTATAGGTCAAATACTAAAAGAAGTAAATCGTGTATGTGTTAGTGTGTTCTCGCAGTGCTACAAAGAAATACCTGAATAAAGACAAGAGGTTTATTTGGTTCATGGCTCTTCAGGCTGTACGGTAAGCATAGTGGCTTCTGGGGAGGCCTCAGGAAGCTTTCAATCGTGGTGGAAGGTGAAGAGAAAGCAGGCAAGTCTTACATGGCCAAAGCAGACGTGGGAGCAGGTGCCACACACTTTCAAAAAACCAGATCTCATGAGAGCTCACTATCATGATAACAGCACCAAGGGGCATGGTGTTAAACCATTAGAAACTGCCTCCATGATCCAATCATCTCCCACCAGACCCCACCTCCAACACTGAGGATTACAACTGAACATGAGAATTTGGTGGGGACACAGATCCAAACCATATCAGTATAGGATGAATGAAGTTTAGAAAAAGCATAAGATGAGAAGCAATGGAAATTATATTTGGAAAGCTATGTTGGTATCAGAGAGCAGGCTGTGCTTGGTGTATTACCGTGGCTGCATATGGGTTGAATCTGATTACAGTAGCACTTCACCCATGCTCACAGACAGACACATGTAAAATGATGAAAGTGAGGGAGAAAGAACAGGTATAGGCTATTTCATTGGCCCAGAAGAAAGATGACAAATACCTGAGCTGCAAAAATCAAAGTTGGGACAGAGAGGAGAGTTTTCTATTATAGATATTAAATTGGGTAATCAATTACAGATAAATTTATAATTGACCATTTATCAAACCAAGGGAGAAGGCAAAGTTCAAGATGACTTGGAAGTTTGCAGGTTGTGAAATAAAAAGTAAGGTGATCTATTGAGAAACAAAAGAAAAGTAGTTGATTTTGTGGGGAGGATCAGAAATTCAGTTTGGAAACCTTGAAGATGCTGGTCCATTAAGATACCTGGGTGAGGATGCACAGTAGCACCTTTTTCTCTGCAAATGAAAGATTACAGATTCAAATTTGGGAGTCCTCAGAATAAAGGTTATAGCTGGAGCTGTGAAGCTGGCTGAGATTGTCAAGAACAAGTTTGGAGAGAAAAGAGGGAAGATGGAGCAGAGAAAAGAAGAATGATTAGGTCAAATCCCTCGAGAAGATGTATTTTCAAAGGCAGAAAAAAGAAAAATAAGTTAAAAAGAAGAGGAACAGAAGGAGAAGAAGGAGGAAGAGGTGGAGGAGGAAGGAAAGGAGGGACAGAGAGGAGTAATTTGAGAAGCTACAGGACAAAGAGAACACCACAATGCATTAGAAGCTAAATCACATAAGATTAGGTTTTCTGTAGAAAATGTAAAAACAAAATAACAGTAGTTTAAAATTTTTGAGGTTTTTTTTTTTTTTTTTTTAACATAGAAGAAATCTGAGGTAAAGAATCCATGGGCTGGCAAGTCTGCCCCATGTTGTCATTAAGGATCCTGGCTCATTCTGTGCTTCTGTTCCGTGATCTTTCACTTAGGGCCTCATGATCCAAGATGGCTGCTGTACCTCCAACCATCGTGCCCACATTACCATAAATGGAAGAAGGACAAAGGGCAAAAGAACTTGTGTCACCATTTTGCAGTGCCTTAAGGGATTCTCCTATAAGTCCTATCAAACAACTCCAGCATTTGAATTATTCATTGCATTTCACAGCAGTGAAGCTGAGAAATATAGCATTTACATTGCTGCCTAGAATGAAATCAGAGTCTGTTAGCAAGGAAAAGGGGCAGTTGATATTGGATAGGCAATCAGTAGCAGTCTCCAGCAAGGAGCCAAAGGTAGAGAGGATTTTAGATAGGAAAGAAGAGTCAGTAGCCATGTTCGGAATTGTGGACACAAACTCAGCCACTTCAGCATCACCTGGGAACTTATTAGAAATGTAAAATCTAGGGTTACAACCTTGGCCTACTGCATGAGAAACCCTGGGGGTGGGAGCTAGCAGGAGATGCTTTAAAAAAAACCCTCCAGGCGATTTGGATTATTGCAAAAATGAGAACATTAATCAATCAGTATAAATGATGCCATTTATCCCAAAGGGTTTGTTTTAACGATCATTTGTTGAACAATTATCATGTGTCAGTCACAGTGTTAGATGCTTCCATCTATATTATACCATTTAACAGACAGTTTATTCATCTTTTATTTTTATTTTTTATTTCTTGAGGCAGGGTCTCATTGTCACTCAAGCTGGAGTGCAGTGGTACAACCATGGCTCACTGCAACCTGGACCTCCTGGGTTCAAGCAATGCTCCCACCTCAGCCTCCCCAGTAGCTGGGATTACAGGTGCATACCACCATGTCTGGCTAATTTTTGTGTTTTTTGTGGAGATGGGGTTTCACCACATTGCCCAGGCTGGTCTTGAACTCCTGGGCTTAAAGATCTGACCACCTTGGCCTCCCACAGTGCTGGGATTATGAGGGTGAGCCACCATGCCTAGCCTAGTTAAAGAATTGTAAGAGCAAATAAGAATGTGTGATAGTAAAATTACATGAAATGGCTAAAGACTTTTTTGGTGATTTCGAAAGGTCTTATTATTACCAAGTGGCATTCTTCTGAATACTGCTTCTTACATAACAGGACTAAACAAAACCTGGTTCTGTGACTATTCTGTTTATCAGAATTTTTAGTTGAAGAGATTTTTGGCCTAAATGAATTATCAATCTATTTGAATATCTGTTCACCTTGGAGGCAGTGTCCCAATAGAAAGCACATAATTATCTGCATTTCCTGTAGAGGAAGAGAGGAGGTAAATTGTAAACCTAAAACTCACCAGCAATCTCATAACTGTAGGGTCATATAACCATGGGCAGTTCCTGCCCCTTATAACTTTTGATGAGATTTGTGAACCAATATACTGAGTTCAGGTTTTCTTTGTTCATGTTTTTCCTGCAAGGAGACGAATTAATTTTAAAAAAAGATGCCAAAGACTATTAGAAAACTGATCCCAAAGATTATTAGAAAGAAAATAGTTCCAGATAATCAGCCATGGAGTTACTAAAGTTTCTGCTCATTCATTTAAGCAACACTTTTAGAGTATCTACTACATGGAGCATGGTACCGAGCATGGGATACAGAGAGAAGCAGGCCCAGTGTCCCTGCGAGGACTGTACCTGCACTCCAAAGAGAGGAGATGGATGGGAGAAACACGTGCAATGTAGAGTCATAGCAGTAGTCATGGGTACACAAAGGTCAGTTCTTTCTAGGGGAGATAGGATCCAGTATTTCACCCTTCTAATTGTCTTGTGCTCTAGATTTGAAGTTTTTCAAAGGTAAATTCTTTACATTACAGACACTCGTCTCTCCCGTTGCCAGGCAGCGGGTCCTGTAAATCTTGAATGATAATGGTTCTGCCAGTGCTTTAGCCAGTGAACTTGCAGACAGCAATGCCTTGAACATTCAGAACCTCCTGCCGTTGTATGATTACTATGGATTTTCAACCCACGTTAGTATCCAAGGGTCAACCCTGAACCATACAACTGCTTTGATTATCTAAGAGTGTGTGTGTGTGTGTTTGTGTGTGTAACATCTGGAGAAAATTAAGAAAGTAGAAAATCCCAACTCCATCGTGCAGAAACACGCCATTGTTATTAAATCCAGGTGCCCCATAAAAAGTTTTCTTTGACTCAGAAAGGAAATATTTGTTCCTACACCTGTTGTTGCCTGTTACCAAGTGACTTCCTATGGTCTTTGGTCAGCTGCATTTTTTTTCTTCTTTTGACATTTTCTTCCCTAAGGTCATTCTGAATTGCTCCCATGCACTGTTCATCATCCACAAAGTATGGTGAGACACCAAGGGGCTGGACAGACCATTTCCAGGGATGGCCATTGCTACTGCTCCTTCTATTCCTATTGTAAAAATGCCTGCTCAGGGAGATGCACTTTAATTTAACTCACCACCCTATAAGGGGATGAAAAATAGAAGATCTGCAGAATAGCTACATTGTGTTGACAAATGAGGTGGTAAAGAGAGTAGCTTGACTGGAGTCCGTTGTTTAAGTTGGATGGGAAGGCAGAAATAGTTGAAGTTTGAATCTAAGACTAAAGAGTCTAGACTTCATTTGTACTAACCAGCCACAACGACCGTGGACACATTTTATCCCTTCTCCGGACCTCAGCTTCTTCTGTAAAATAAGTCAGGTCGAATTAGAAGCCCATTTTGATAGGATATCAGGAAGAGGCACTTAGAGTACTTCAGTGGCATGTTGGAAAGGTTTTTAGGGAGGATTAATCTGGATTGTAGAATGGATGGCATTGAGAAAGTATTGGATCCAGGAATTGACCTAGTAAGTTATTTCAGTAGGTTGAGTTCCTTCTCGCTTGGTGCCTGGGTCCCTGACTGCTGATTCTGAAGCAAGAGACATTGTTCATCTGTCCCCATTACTGTTGTCCCCATCTCCACTTCTCAGAGTCCCAAGTCAATCGTAAGGCTAACTTACTGGTGTAGCCTTTCCTTGGTGTCCACAAGAATTAAGCATAACTTCTCCTTTCATAAAGCTGCAAGATGGGGTCTCAGAAGTGGTGGGGTCAGCTGTCTTCCCCTCTGGTCCTCAGATAGCCAGTCAAGCATGTTCTGCAGAAGCAAACTGCCAATATCAGCACAGAGGACAGACTGTAGTTTGTTCTTGTGCACAATTTCCCCATTGCACCTGCAGCTCCACAAGAGAAAAGAAGAGATGTGAGAAGGCCAGTCTATTTATGTTGTAGCTTTCCCTTCTCTCTGGAGAGAGAGAGGCCTTTCTACTGCACAAAGGCTAGCACTATCTCCTGCCTTTGCCACTTGTATTTGCCTGACTTCTTTACAAAACGTTTGTGTTTGTGCACTAAACTAATCCTCACGAGACACCTACGAATAGGTGGGACAGAGGTTGTTGTGCCCATTTTCTAGATGAGAAACTTGAGATTAGTGTGGGGGCCAACTATCCAGTTCATTGCTGGAATGCCACCTGAGTTTTCCGACTCTAAATCTGTGGGTTGATTCTGGAAAAGGGCCCAGTGAGTCCACTCAATTTGGAGAGACTCTGCTAGTGGGGAAGACATTCTTCGTTCTCGTTTCTCCAAGGACCTCCATTGCCTGAACCCATTAGGAAGCTTGTGGCAAACAAGTCTGGGTGCTATAGGGAAGGACAGAGAAGGGCAGAGAGCAGATCTATGGGATTGAGGCTGTCCAGGACACCTGGCCCCTCACTTACCTCAATCCTTGCCCTTACACATGCAGTAGTTTTCACTAAAAAATGGCATTCTAAAAGCGGCCCACATTTAGTGCCCACTGCTCTAGGGTAGAAGTTCCTAACCTTTTCTGACTAATTCAGGGGATCAGTGAACTTAGGTTGGTAAAAATGACATTTTTGTTTTCACTAAACTCTAAGTGAAATTTAGCATTTATGAAACAGGCAGAAGGCCAAGGTAGAATGAGCAAATTCCCTGTGACATTGTAATCAATACTATATTTTTATTATGCATGTTACAGATTTTGTAGATAGTTGGAAGTATATACTCTTCCCTACTTCAAAGTGGTAGTGATTATTAGACCTGCCTGTAGAGCATGTGTGATGGCGAACACTGAGTGTCAACTTGACTGGATTGAAGGATACAGAATATTAATCCTGGGCATGTCTGTGTGGGTGTTGCCAAGAGAGATTAACATTTGAGTCAGTGCTGGGGAAGGCAGATCTACCCTTAATCTGGTAGGTACAATCTAATCAGCTTCCAGCAAATATAAAGCAGGCAGAAAAGCATGAAAAGGAGAGATGGGCCTAGTCCTCCAGCCTACCTCTTTCTCCCATGCTGGATGCTTCCTGCCCTCAAACATTGGACTCCAAGTTCTTCAGTTTTGGGACTCGGACTGGCCTTCCTTGCTCCTCAGCTTGCAGACAGCCTATTGTGGGTGGGACTTTGTGATTATATAAGTTAATACTTAATAAACTCTCATATATATATCTATATATCCTATTAGTTCTGTCCCTCTAAGAGAACCCTGACTAATACAACTTGTTATTAATATTCAATGTGTTATAAAATAGCACAATTATTATTGACCACAAAATTGTTTCTTTATTATGTTGACAACTATATCTTTTTAGTATTCTTTTTAATCTCCTTCTTTTATTTTATGCACTTAAGAAGACTTTTTAAAGTCCATAATTTCACCAGACTCCTTAGGGGTCCATACACAAAGAAATTCTAAGAATTGCTACTCTTGGAGTCATGACAGCAGAGGTCTGGGGAAGTCCCACCAAGGCTGTGTTTCTATTGCAAAAAAACTCTTTACTATACCTTTGGTTTTAGATATATATAAAAAGATAAAACTCGAAGAGTATTCTGGAATGGAAAGATGATGACAATGAGGAACTGAACCACATAGCACAGGTGTCCAGAGAGGCAAAAATTATTATACTGTCAATCAATTTTGCTTTCACTGGCCACACCATAGAGGAGGGGGTTTGAGTTCAGGGCCCAGGACTGAGGGCAGGGAAGAGGGATACACCATCTGCAGGAAGTCAGAGTCTGGTCAGGGTCTCCCTGGAAGGAGCATGGTTGGTGTGCCTAAGCAGCTGCAATCATCCGTTTGATTTTCCTCTTCTGTTTTATAATCTCTTATGCTCTCCTTCACTCTCCAGATAAGTGTGTAACAGCTCAGTCAGTTCTGGCTTGGAGAATTCACGGCAAAACAGTGCAAGGGAGGGGCAACAGCCTGGAGAAGTGAGACTGAGCCGCCGTTGGATGTCCAGAGAGAGTGGGTCATATCTGTTTCCACAGCTTCAAGCGCAATGTCTTTCTCATAGAATATGCTCCAGAAATGTTTGCTGTATGAACAGCCAACTGGCTGAACGTATTCATGAAAGCATGAATTCGTGAAAAATATGGTTCACTTTTCAAGTGAGCGTATCAAGGTGGGATAGAGAGCCGAGGGAGCCGTCCACCCCAGAGGGAAGGATTGTTTTATCACTGACATCTTTAGGATTTTTAGCTCATGGTGATAATAAAAAGCAGGCCAACTTTTCATTCATTTTATCATTGCTTTTAAATTCTCTGCTGCCGATGCACCCTCTTATTGCTTGCACCCAGGTTAGACCACTTGCCAACTCCTCTTTGTGCAGCTCATGTGAGTGTATGAAGTGGTGAAGCTCCACTTCTCTTTGCAGTGAATCAAACCAGAATATATGTCTGGTTGCTGACTTAAGGAGTCATGGCCTCTCTTTGTTTGAGATTTTTCTCTGCTACCGTGCAGATGCTGAGGAACATGGAGAAGATGCATTGAATGCAGAACTGAAACACTGGATGAACAAGCGTACAGCTCTTACCAGGTATTTCCGTCAGGCCCCATATGCCGTCCCCTCCCCTTTTCACTGTGACTAATCAGCACCACCATTCCCGTGAGAAGTGATTCCCTGCAGGCGCCACTGAGCATTTGCTCCATGACTTTTGTGGGCACCTCTGCTTTTGGCACCGTGACTTGGGAGAAGAGAGTATCTGCATGGGGCTGCTGCCCCTGTGAGCTCCGCCTTCTAGCCCTGCACCCCAGGGCCTGGCCTAGCGCTGACTGGGCCACGTTTCCCAGGGTTGATGGGGGAGGGAGGGAGAGAGTAGCTGACTGCATCCAGGTGGGTTGTTAGGATGACTTGTGAGGCGTGGGGCAGCCCTATATCCATGAGTCACCATGGCTAAGTTTAGTGCTGGCTTCAGTCACGGAACAGGTGGGCAGTCAGGGCAAAGGCATTCTGCTGGACTCTAGCCAAGCATGGCCCTGTCCAGTTGGTGCCCTCGGGCTGACCCACGGCAGCCAGTCCTGAGCTCACACAGACACATGGAACAGTGCTCCCAGGTGCTGGGAATGGTAGGTCAAGGGCAGGAACCCATGATTGCCCATCATTCCTTCTCCACTAATCCATTCAAAAACTTGTATTGAGTGCCAATTATGCAAGAGTAAATACCAGCCCTCCCTCAAAAGGCTTACAATCTAAATGGGAGATAGGCCATATGGAAGATAGCTACCTTGTTACCTCAACAGGATGCACATAGATGGAAAATAGACAGACAAGAAATAATAATTAAAATTTGAGCAGTGTTTTGCAATTAATAAAGCATTCTCTCAAATATTTTATTTGCTTTAAACAGTAGTCATAAGAAGTTGTATTATTAGCCCCAAGTGACAGATCAACTCACTGAGAAGTAGAGTAAGTTGCCCAACATCCCAGAGGGAATAAAGAGA
Source organism: Macaca fascicularis (assembly GCF_037993035.2). NCBI lineage: Eukaryota > Metazoa > Chordata > Mammalia > Primates > Cercopithecidae > Macaca > Macaca fascicularis. The sequence continues at coordinate 6,278,014 of NC_088385.1, read as the reverse complement.
GTCGGCAGTTGAGCCCTTCTCCCTCTTTTCCAAATTTGGAATCTTTTTCATACCACTCTGCCATCACGTCAGTTTCATTTTTTCAGGATGGGTTATGAAGGACATGATGCCCATTTTCTTGGTAGGGAGAGAGTGTGGTTTAAGAAAGTCTTAGTTCAGAACGGCATTGGTAGTTGAATGATCTCAGTGTCTCCTGGCTCCATCACTCTTTCAGCCTCTGTCTCCAGCCTGACTTTTTTTTTTTTTTTTTTTTTTTGAGACGGAGTCTCGCTCTGTCGCCCAGGCTGGAGTGCAGTGGCCAAATCTCAGCTCACTGCAAGCTCCGCCCCCTGGGTTCGCACCATTCTCCTGCCTCAGCCTCCCGAGTAGCTGGGACTACAGGTGCCTGCCAACACACCCGACTAGTTTTTTTGTATTTTTTACTAGAGATGGGGTTTCATCTAGAGTAAAAAAGACCATAGGATGGTCTCGATCTCCTGACCTCATGATCCCCCCTCCTCGGCCTCCCAAAGTGCTGGGATTACAGGCTTGAGCCACCGCGCCCGGCCCCAACTTGACTTTAATTGACTCCTCAAGATACTGTTGCGTCTTTTCCTTCCTAGGTGTGAGTGTGCTTTGTCTTCACCGCTTTTCCTTATTCTTCAGGAGCCATATTTCTCTCTATCCCTTGGAAATCCCTTGGAAATGAGCTGAATGTAAAATACCAGGGCCTGTGTCCCAGACTAGGAGAATGGGCAAGTTGGTGGGAAAAAGCGGATGTGATTTTTATAGAAGTGATAGGAAAGTGCTCTGATACTGTCCTTGGACCCTTCACTGACCCTTTCATTGGAGGCTGAGTTCCTTTGCAGCATCTCTCCAGAATTTTGGTCAGAATTCAGCACGGTGTCATCCATTTCACCTCACGCTCTAGAAACCCAGGCCCACCTGCAATTTCCTCAGGAAAACCCACTTTTCCCCCAGGTAGGGAAATCCCAAGATTATCACCTGATATGGGATCCAGAGGACACATCTCTTTCAAGTCTCTGCTACCCTGCAGATGCTGAGGACCGTGGAGAAGATGCCTTGACCAAAAGTTAATGCTTTCAGACAATAACTGAGACCTTGTTCTAGGATCTGGCATGATCCTCCGACGGCCGTTTAGTGGGTTTTCAAACAAGCTGTCTGGTTTCCCTTAGACATAGCTCTTGCTCATTTCCAAACTCAAACGTTTAACACAAAACAGAAAAGTATCTGCAAGCAACAGACAAGTTCTGGCCACTCTTTTGACTGGGGCCAAGAATCCTGGTGGATGTCACTTCTTAACGAGTTGGTCTTGTCTGGATATCTTTGGGAGTTGGGGAGGGAGGAGGCTGAAGTGGAGGGAAATTGCGTGGGTGGAGTGGTGTCAGGGTGGGGGCGGGAATGCCATTGTGGTTTATTGATAGCCCGCAGCATGACATTCTCGTTTCATCACATGATGAGTGTTTTCAAGGCACTGAGCCAAGACCAGCCATAAACCTGTCGAGAGAAACCTCTCCGTGAAATACTCCCAGGCTCACAAAGCAGATGTCGGCAGAGGCAGCACGACTCACCTGCTTCACGCCTTTGAGGCAACCATAAAACATGTGATCTAGAGAAGGTGGAGGTGGGTGGGCTTCTAACAGTCAGCTGGTGAGAGAGCCAGGCCTGGAACCCAGGTCCGTTGACCCCTAAGTTCATGTTCTTTTTGCCACCCCAGAGTATAGATGCTTAGATGACTGTCATTCTGCTGCGATCTTTGTTATGTTACTTTACCTTGAGGGTCTTCAGCTTCCCCCTCTAGAAGATGCTGTTTTGGAAAAGTTGACCTCTCCTCCATAGGGGTAGGGATGGAATCCCCAGGGCATGCAGTGCTGGCACTCAGCAGGCACAACGTGAATACCTGTACAGGGAATGGATCAATGTTCTATGAGTGTACAAGCATGTTAGCTCTGTGACTTTCTGTCTGCTCTCCACTTGTTTATACTTGATCTTGCATGCTCTGCCTGTTTTATAGGGTGAGTCTTTAAAGGGAGGAAACTGTCTCTAGTGCATCCTATTAGCATGGTGCCCATTGCAACAGAAAGAGATTTGACTTGTTCTATTAACAGTGATGACAGTGGTGGTGGTGGATATATGGAAACTTTAGGTGTCAGAATCTTTTCCACTTGAATGATGGTTCTTTTTTCCTCTTTCTCTTAAGCCTTGGGTGATTGTTTTGTATCATATTAATGTGCGGTTCTTTATACGTTATAGTTTTAGGTGTATGAGAAAGTGTGTAACCATGAGTGTGTATGCGGGTGTCCTATTCTTCAGTGTTGTGGACCTATATTGTTTTTGGTTTCTCAACATCCACTTCCCCTTCTTCTTTTAACACTTTGGAATTCTTTAGGTACCATCTCTCTCCCACTCTCACAACTGACCCCATCTCCTTCAGGGCTGACCCCATCTCCTTCAGGGCTGACCCCATCTCCTTCAGGGCTGTGATTCAGCTCTGGCTGATTTGAGAATTAAACCTTCCTAGCCTCAAATCCAGAACTTTTGATCCAACTGTTGAGAATGAAGACTTTACCTTTCTGCTGGACTTCAAATGGCAAAGACATAAGCCTGTACTACCAACAGGTAAACTTCTTATCTCCATCACGTGGGGAAACTTTGCCTGAGAATGGGGCCTACACAGAAGACAGCAGGGCTGAGGGACACAGACAGACATTGTTTGAGCACCTGGAGCCACTGGGCCTGAAGCCAAAACCTCTCCTGAGGTTTTGCTTCATGAGCCAATACATTCATACATTTACTTAAGCCATCTTGGGTTGGGTTTACTGTCACTTGCAAGAGAAGGAGTGACAAAATTCCTTGAACTGGTGATGGTCTTGAGAGTCGGAATTGGTGTTTTCCTCTTTCATCTGCACTCCCGCTCATTGCCAAGTCCAAGTTGCGGTTTGTCCCCTCTCCAGCCTGGATGTTCTGCACAGCCTTGCACAAAGCTTCAGATGCAGATGGCTCTGTGGGTATGGGGGATGCCAGGTGGCATTGGGTTACACTTGTCTCCTGACACCACCAACCGCTTCTCATAGATGTCACCAGGTTTTGTTGCTGTCCATACTTAAATCTGTTGTCTCAGGTTTCAAGAAAGTTTCAAATCAACCAGATGTTTGATTCCTTTATTTCAGGGAAAAATTCCACCTATTATATATATATTATATACGTAATCTTTCTCTGGTCTATATGTTGAATTCCTTACTTCAGGAAAATCAATTATATACATTAGTCATATGTTCAATTGTCTTTCTCTTCTCCACATCGATTATATTCCAACTGATTTTCAAACATTGTATTTTTCTTCTGTATTTGCTAGAATTATCTTGAGCGTTTTCTGTGTTAGTACTTTGATTTTGGGCTAAAATTGTTCTTTTCCTGGCTGTGTCTTATTTATTTATTGTTCCATGATAGTATTATTTTTTTCTGCCTCAAAATTTGCCCTTAATTTGCAAACATCTCATTTCATTGTTTTATCATCTGGTCTTTAAACTATTTTATTTATTCATTTTTTTGAGATGGAGTCTCACTCTGTCACCCATGCTGGAGTACAGTGGCATGATCTTGGCTCACTGCAACCTCCGTCTCCCAGGTTCAAGCAATTTTCCAGCCTCAGTCTCCTGAGTAGCTGGGATTACTGCCACCACCTGCCACCACACCCAGCTAATTTTTGTATTTTTAGTAGAGACGGAGTTTCAACATACTGGTCAGACTGATCTCAAACTCCTGACCTCAGGTGATCCACCGGCCTTGGCCTCCCAATGTGCTGGGATTACAGGCATGAGACACTGTGCCCAGCCTGGTCTTTAAACTATTTTAAAAATTTTGTTCCAGCTCTTAGTAAATGTTTCAATAGCGTGAAGCGCAAGTGTTTTGATTCAGTTCTGGGATTATGTTTCTTCCATGTTGAAGGTTGCGCTGAACTTTTCGTTCTTTCAGTGGTTGTCTTCATTGTGGTTTGCACACAACCACCACTTCTGTGTGTCCTGTCACACCTGATGTGAGTGGTTTGTCTAGACCTTCTAGTCGCTCTGACACCAGTAGGGGTTTTGGGCTTGGCTTCTCTCCCTTCCTTAGGTGACTTCCTTCTTTACCAAAGTCTGAGAGGACAAGAATTGTAGTTCATCTTCTTCTCTATACGAGAGTCTGATAGGTTAGAGGAGAAGTCAGCTAGGGCATGACCCACTCCTTTTAATGTCCTCGATCAGAATTCACCCCCCAGTGGGGTGTGTAATTCTTCTGTCCTGGGGAAATCGTCCCAAATTCAGAGTAGATCCCAGGACCTTAACTTCCCAACAGAGAAAGTCAAATTATGATGTTTATTCCCACTTTCACCTCTCTCTCCTTAATAGCCCTATTTACTCCCACCCAGCCAGAAGTGGAGAAATACAGAGGCACCCACTTCAGCTACCTCTCCTAAGTTCAAGAGTTCTGGTAAGATTTTTCCTATTTTATCGACTCACTAGTTCTGTTTCAGAGGTGAGAGGATGGCAAAAATTATCTATTTCTCTCCTTGGGTTCTGCCTTTGGCAGTTTTTAGCTCGAGGTTGTATCTCTTTCCTTGTTTGAGTGTGATAGTACATTTTTTGTTGGATTTTAATGTTTTTGCTTATTTCCCCAGGTCTAAGTGAGGGAGACCCCCTCTAGGGGCACATGACATCCTCAGAAGAGCAAAAGCTCTACAACCTGACAGGTCGGCCATGGGATCCCTGGTTCTTCTGAGAGTCACTTTATTCTCTAGTAATGAGAACAGTCATGATTACTCTGCAGATTAGAGATGCTGTATGTAAATGTTGGCACCTGAAATGTGTGCACAATGGGGGCTGCTATTGGGTAGGGAGGATGCTTGGTCACACCGAGTGGGCAGCCCTCAGGGAAGCATTGTACAAAGTGGGAGTCATCATTTCTGGGCCCTGGGTTCCCAGGTGTGCCTTTCTGTGTTGCTCATAAAGCTCTTTGGCCAGATGTGGAGTTTTGGGGATGGAATGCCATCCTTGCTCTCACACCAGCCTGTGATTTGCATGTTTTCTTTTAAGGGTTGTCTTGGGACTAGATGGTTTTATTGGACCCTCTCTCCGTTGACCAAATTTTCTTTTTTTTCCTACAAATCCTTTTATGGGAGTCACTGATGGGCGTAGGCAGAACTGTGACCTAAGGTAGAGGGACAGTATCTTACCGTTTTTGGCATAGCTAGGTTACCTCCTGAAGGTAAGAAACCCACTGATGTTGCTACCCAATTCCTGTCCACCATATTTTGTGATAGGCAGCAAGACTTACCAAGCAATGAGCTCTCCCTGACACCCATGTCATGCCTAGCCATGGGCAGGACCAGGACTTGGAGTTTTCCCAGTTCATCTGTGGGCTCTCCCTGGACACTCCTCCCAGGGAATGCAGAATGTTCATAGGAAGGCAGGAGCAAGGAGGGCCCTCCGGCACAGCAAGTGGCCTCTACACGGTGTGAAGGTCAAAGGCATCCAAGAGGAGTATGTATGACCTTATTAAATATTGGATACAAGAAATCACATCTTTCAAAATCCTGAGGCAGCCTTTGTGTCAGGCCTGCTACAGTCACTGCAGAAAAATACAAGATAAAAGCCTTGGGACCACAGAGTGGCATGCAGGAACGCAGTGCCTCTACAGGGACACATGCTTGTTTGTGTCCTGGAGACCTGCCATGTCTCCCTAAGCATGGATTCCTCATCTGTAAGATGGAGATGGTAATAGTACCTACATCACAGTTTTGCTGTTAGAATTACATGTGTGTAGAGTGACTAGTATATTGCCTGGGAAAAAGTAGGGACTTGGTAAATGGAATCTGTGAACATTATTTCCTTAGTTATGTCTATTTATCCATTGATAAGCAGAGCTCGCGTGACATATGCACACACACATAAACACACAAGCAAAGGAGCCATGCAGTCACCGCCTTCAAGGTGCAATCTTGGTGCCCATTAAGGGAAAGCTAGGGGCTGTTCTTTCTTCTTCATTTTGTCTTCAGTACCTGGGCGTCAGCAGGAACTTGATATATTTTGTTGAAGTGGCTACAGTATGGTGCCTAGAGAGAAGTGTGGAACAGTGATGGCACAGAGTTGGTATTCAGTAAATATCTGCTGAATGAATGTAAATGAATGAACAAATCATCTTTTTAAAATATCTTAAAAGAAAATGAGCTTAATCTGTAGTAAGCAAAATAGAAATGCTATAAAGGACAACTTCTCAACACTGAACAATGACAGACTATAAAAGATGATTTAGAGAAACTGGGGGCTCTTTTTACAGGAAAATAATAGAATAAGTCTTGGGGAACAAATAAATTAACTTTCCAACCTCATGTAGTCCTTAGACTCTAAAACTTTGTTGATGAGAATCTTTGATGTTTAAAAAAAACTACATAAAGATGAGTGTTTTCAAAACCTTTTTCAATCACAAATTAGAAGAAGCAAATACTTTGAGAGTAGATTAAAACAAACCAACCAACAACTTAACCCACAATGTAACAACCTAATCAAAATCTCATGCTCCAGTTTTGGGCTGTTGTCGGAGGTCAGGGTCCTGTGTAACTTGACTTGTTCATATTAGTCAGAGTGAAGGCACAACCCTCACAGGTAGAGCCATGAATATGAAACTCAGAACAGGTGGGCGTGGTGGCGCACACCTGTAATCCCAGCACTCTGGGAGGGCAGATCACCTGAGGTCAGGAGTTCAAGACCAGCCTGGCCAACATGGTGAAACCCCGTGTCTACTAAAAATACAAAAATCAGCTGGGTGTGGTGGCGGGCACCTGTAATCCCTGCTACTCAGGAGGCTGAGGCAGGAAAATTTCTTGAACTGGGGGGACGGAGGTTGCAGTGAGCTGAGATCATGCCATTGCACTCCAGCCTGGGTGACAAGAGTAAGACTCCATCTCAAAAAAAAAATGCACTCCAGCCTGGGTGGAGCAAGATTCCATCTTAAAAAAAAAAAAAAAAAAAAAAGAGACAGGGAGAAAGAAAGAAAAAAGAAAAGAAAACCCAGAATAGTGTGTATTCTCTTACCTGTGAAATACAACCCCAGTATCTTTGTCCCCATTAATGTTGAATCTTATTGAATACTCAATTCTGGAAATCTTAGTATGGGCACAGAGTGAACTGGATTAGACGCTACAATGGCTGACTTTCTATGAAAGAGACAGTGTCCTTGGGTCTGTGGGTCTGTGTGTCATGGGGGAAAAGGAAGAGGTTAGAAAGAGCCCACATTTCTGACTAGGAGTCTAGCACTTGATGACAATACTACACTGTCTCTGCTGGTCAGTGCCACCCAATGTAGCATTGAATTATTTTCAGAGAGTTTTGCACATATTCTTTTCTTTTCTGTCAAAAGCAGGAAACACATCTTATGCTATTCAGAGCTCCCAAGTGCCTAGCTCAATGCAAAAAAGAAGGGCTCCCTGATTGCCGTGGATTGACGAATTTTCCATGATTAGGTGTGGGCACCAGCAAGACAGACCTAACATGGGACTGAGTATCAGATGCCTGACAGCCCAGCATAAAAATCACCCATGTGGGCCTGGCACGGTGGCTCACGCCTGTAATCTCAGCACTTTGGGAGGCTGAGGCGGGCAGATCACTTGAGGCCAGGAATTCGAGATCAGACTGGCCAACATGGTGAAACCCCATCTCTACTAAAAATACAAAAATTAGCAGGGTGTGATGGCACGCTCCTGTAGTCCCAGTTACTTGGGAGCCTGAGGCAGGAGAATCGCTTGAACCTGGGAGATAGAGGTTGCAGTGAGCCGACATTGTGTCATTGCACTCCAGCCTAGGTAAACTGCATCTTAAAAAAAAAAAAAAAAAAAGAAAGAAAAGTAAAAAAAAATCACTCATGTGAAGGAGCTGAGTTAGCTCCTAGAAATTTCTGGCATTTACGACTTTTTATTTTTGTCCTTGGTAGGGAGAAAAATTAGGGAGCCAAACCCATGTGGGTTGTCAACAGGGAACTACGAGGAAAGCAGCAGTTAGAAGTGTCTGTGGAATTTGGGCAGACATATTTGTAGGGTTGGCATTTTGAAGACAGGATAATAATACTGCTTGTGCGTGTGTGTGTGTGTGTGTGTGTGTGTAAGAATGTGTTTAAGGCCTATGCTGGGAGCTTCTAGAAGGATTAGAAAATATAGGAAGAAAGAAAGCCTGGGCATACCATTTGTTGTAATAGATCATATTTTGAAAGAAAATGCATAAAACATTACTCACTTTGGTATTTTTTTCTTTTTCAGCAGTGAGAGCATCTATCTGGTAGCTGCCCAACCATGTCCCCAGGGCAAACGGGGCAGGTCAACATTGACAGAGGGGACAATCCAGGTCAAAATAACCGTGTGTGCGTCACCAACACCAGCAGCCCCCAACTTCATGACCCATAGACCATTAAATGCTTGCCCACCTATGGCACCATGTTGGTGCCATGAAGCTACTAGCCAGACATTGTTTTCATTGAGATGGTATGATAAATGGGGTAGGGCCACTTGAACATGCAAAGGCAGATATAATTCCTGAAGCACACCATAATTTAGGTGCCATCCAGTAGCCCTAAAACAACAAGAATCCTTGGAAAGAGTGTACATGGCACAGGCATTTGTTTTTTGTTTGTTTGTTTAATTTGATAACTCCCTTTTGAGCATCCTTTCTTCTCAGTAGCCAAGGATACTAGGAATGGCAGTGCTGGAGGTGGCCGACTGACAGATCGCTAAGTACTGGGGACCAGTGTGTATGTGTGAGCAGGTGCATGTGCGTGAAGGGAGGACACACAGTTACTGAGGAGAAATAGATCTAATCGATTTTGAAGAAAATTTGTTAATACTGATTTAGCTACTTACTTCTTAGGGTCCTGAAACTACAGAATCAAATTCCCTTATTCTTAGATTTTTCTGATCATCGCTGAATCCCTTTCTCAATGAAAAAATAGATGCAGGCTTGGGTTCAGGTCAGATTTTATTATTTCATAATTGATCTAGACAAAAGAAAGTTTTTAAACTAGGCTTCACATAATGACACAGAATTTATGAAATGCCCTTTGGATCTATCACCAGATACTTTTAAGAGAGAATTAATCATAGACCCCAGAGAAAAGGGCTGCTGCAGGGGAAGCTTGGGGGAGGGGGATGTGTCTGAGCTTGGTGGAGGGAAAGGGAGAGAGAAGGTGCATGGAGGATGGAGGAGAGGGCTGCATTACCTCATCGTTGTGGTCCCGAATTGCTTCATAATCTCGGTTTGCTTTCCGGAGGGACTAGAGCTAGTCTCTCCCTCTTCCAATCTATCCTGAATACCATGGCCCTATTAGTCCTCCTAAATCACTGCTCACTTCTCATCACTCTTTTTCAAGCATCAGAGGTGGCTCCCTATTGCCTGCTAAATCAAATCCGACTTCTCTGCCTCACTTGCACTGATTTCCGGAGCTCAGCCCCTCCCAGCCTGTCCGGTCCGGCTTGATCTCCCACCACTCTCAGTGGCCACCTCTGTTCCAGCATCCCTAACTCTCACTGTCTCCATGGACCAGGCCTTTCCTATCTTTGTGCCTGGGCTTGTGCTGTTCAGCCTGATGGACATATTGCACTGTTTCTTCTACTGAGTCTCCTTCTCTGACCCTTCACGCCTACATCGAGTCTGTCTCAACTCCTCTTTTAATGTAGCCCTCCCTGACTAGTATAGCCTTCTCTATTGTCCCTCCTCTCTCAATCTGGTGATGTGCTGGTAGAAATTTGACAACGGTCTCTCCAGGGAGAGAAATGTATGCACTAATATGCATACATTGCTTATTCTAAATGTTACTGAAGTAAAGGATGTGTAGTACACAACTTACAAATAAGAATAAAAATATGCAATACTCTTTACTGTAAGTGCTATGTTGCTAGATGATTTTCACAGAATGCTTTCATCAATGTTTGTCAAACTCTTGTATCTGTAGCCAATCTATGATTGCAATGGACAAACAAGTATTATTCTGGGATGAGTGCTGGTTGATATTTTAATGAATGAAATGAAAATAAAACAACAAAGATATATGGGACAATTTCACTGGTTTATCAATGACAAGAGAAGCTTCTTGGTTGAATAGGATAATAGTTTTTAAATACAGGGTTTGTGTGTGTGTGTGTGTGTGTTATTCACAATGTAATGATTACAGACATTCTAAATTTAGTCTGCATTAATATTTTCTGTATCATAAAGTCTAGACGATCAACAAAACAATAAATCAAGCCCTGATTTGTAGGGTTTGCCAATTTCTGTGGTATAAATAGTCCTACCATGGCTGATTCCAACCTCCCAACATGAGGTTACTAAATGTGGAGATGGAGGAGACGTGCAGGGGCACGTGCGCACACGGCTTTTCCACCACACAGGTATGACAGGCATAAATAGCTCCTCCAAGTGCATAGATGATAGAAAATGTTGTAACATCATTAGTGAGCAATGAATTTTGACGATCTCTAACTTCTGTTTTAAATAGACTTTATTTGTTAATTTGCATACTGTAATTTTTCATATCAACTGACAAAATTCCTGAAAATGTAAAAATCAATTCTCAAAGCCAGTGCAGGGTGTCAGTGCGAGTGGATGCTGCCACACCACTGTCTCGACTCAGCAAACTGTGAAGGGCCAGGGCATCACGTGGGGCCCTGGAGTTCACTGGATAACTTCATCCTTGCCTTTAAGGAGCACATGACCCAGTGGGGATGACAGATATGTTACAGATAGTGATGATGTGTTCGTACTTTCATGGAGGCATGAATTAGAACATGGAGGATTCTAGAAGCCCAGGGAGAGGGGGCCATTAACTCATGATGGTAATCAGGAGAACTGCACAGAGAAGAAGATTTTCACTCGAATCCAGAAAGATGACAAGGAACGGGTCACAGGGAGTAAGAATGGACACGCCAAGCAATTGGAAGTGCAAAGACATGTATTCTTGGGACATCAGGTTATTTAGTGTGGCTGCAGAGGGGATCTGTGGCAGGGATGGCCAGAGATGGGAATATGAGGGAAGGCTTAAGCAGATGGCAAAGGATTCGCAATCATTACCATGCATTTCACTGCTGAACTGCTCCCTGATTTTTCGTGGGTGTATATTTTTTAAATATTTACTTTTTCATGAAGCTAAATCTTAATTTTTATGCATGTAACACTGACCCATTTATCTGCAGTGCAGGCTCTGGAGAGAGCCAGAGAAAGAAGAGCATCTTCACCTTCGAGAACTTTTTCGATTTTTACTTTTATTTATTTTAGAAACAGGGTCTCACTGTGTTGCTGGGGCTGGAGTGCATTGGCGTGATCATAGCTCACTGCAGTCTCATGCTCCTGGCCTCAAGTGATCCTCCTGCCTCAGCCTCCCAACTAGGTAGGACTACAGGTGTGCACCACCATGCCTGGCTAATTTTTATTTTTATAAAGATGGGGTCTCATTATGTTGCCTAGGCAGTTTCAAGCTCCTGACCTCAAGTGATCTTCCTGCCTCAGCCTCCCAAAGCACTGGGATTACACACAAGCCACCACACCCAGCCAACTTTTCGCATTCCTAGCATTGGGTTTGGCATCCAAGAAAGCATGTGAGACCTTTGTGGGATTTATTTTTTCTTCTTCTCAAATACTTAAACTCCTTTGTTCTCTTTGTTCCAGACAATGGGATACAAGGCCTTCACTCCTCATTATTCAGGCCCCAAAGTGATGAAGGCTTGAAAGAATCTTAAAGATCAGGTCAGATATTTTGTATTTTACAGAGTCACAAATTGACCAGTGCTGGGGGCTGTGTTAAAAAAAAATCTAGTTATTCTGACTTTCTGTTCAGGTATCTGCCAGTGATTCCACCTTAACTCCTATGTCTTAGCCACACGTCACTCACTGCCTTGGGGAGCCTGTAGTCCTCTGAGGCATGGTGAGGCGGGAAATGGTGGAAACGTACAAGGGTGTTACATGAATTGTGTTGGTTGGCCTAAAACACTGAGTGTACTTGAGTTGGGAGCACACAACATGCCTGAAAAACAGTTAAAGCCTTGTCGGAAACATTTTGGAATCCAAAACTTTCGAACCCAGCATTGTAAAAGAAAGATCTTAAGACATTGTTTGTTTTTGTGTGTGTTCAGTATATTCAATTAATATTGAATATTGGAAAGCAGCTTGGTTTCCAAACATATGGAAGAAATTTTTCATCAAAAGAAAGACTTTTTACTGGGTTTCAGATTTCTACTTGTTGCCTGTCACTTGATACAAAATATCTGATTTTCTAGATTCTTTGAAATCAAGTGGAAAAGTAGATAAAACTGCTTTCTCTCTCTGGATGGGTTGGATGTATGTTTGTGGAGGCTTATAGAGGACACAGCCCCATCGGTGACATTGTGCCAAGTCAATATCGCCTGGGGAGATGAGGCTGGACCGATAGCAGTAAGCATGCTCACTTTCCCAGGAGGAAAGGCTGGGGCATCCCCAGGGAAGAGGATTCTGGTCTCCATGGTAAACTGTGGAGGGAATCCACAAAGAAGAAAGCTGTGGGAACACTTGAGGAAGCCCACCTGAAGCTATGTGGCTACCTGGATCAGAATTACCTGTAGTGAACAAGTTGTAAGGAATGCTTTTATTCACTCTAGGGAAATACTGCGTTAGTATCAGTTCAGCAATAGAAAACCTAGGTCAGCCAGGCCTTCCCACTTGTCTTCACAGCTCTCAGGTAATCCAGTTTGGTTTCCCAACAAACCTCCCAGCATCAGCCTCCTCATGCTCAAAAGGAGAAAGACTGAAAGGGAAACTGAGTGGCCTGGAGTCCGGCCCTGACGCAGCCTTGGGAAGAGACGTTGCTGTGGCCCCCTCGCATGACTGGGACCTTCATGATTGAGACCAGCCTAACCCTGGGTTTGCTGTCCTTGCACCCCATCACTTCCATTGTAGTTGTTATTATGTTGCTTTGTAATGTCCTGATTATTGCTGGTTTGCTCCACTGGACAATAAGTACCTTAATATTACTCACTGCTTCCAATGCCAAACTCAATTAATTGGATGAATGAATTTTCTAAAATTGTACATGGGATACCTGTATAATTTTTTAAAATTATACTTTAAAAATTATACATGGGATACATGCACATGGCATACATGTGCAGGTTTGTTACATAGGTATACACGTGCCATGGTGGTTTGGTGCACCCATCAACCTGTCATCTACATTAGGTATTTCTCCTAATGCTATCCCTCCCCTAACCCCCCACCCCCCTACAGGCCCTGGCGTGTGATGTTCTCCTCCTTGTGTCCATGCGTTCTCATTGTTCAACTCTCACTTATGAGTGAGAACATGTGGTGTTTGGTTTTCTGTTCCCGTGTTAGTTAGCTGAGAATGATGGTTTTCAGCTCCATCCATGTTGCTGCAAAGGACAGGAATTCATCCTTTTTATGATTGTATAGTATTCCATGGTGTATATGTGCCACTTTTTTTTTTTTAAATTTTTAAGAATATGTTAGGCAACACCAGACATATCATTATTCTCTCTAGGACTTATTTGTCCATATTTAAGATGTAGTAATTGGTATAAAGCCTCTTCCAATGGTCATGTGCTAGGGTTCTAGAAGTGGGATGGCAGGGGATGAGGCTAGGGATAAAAAAACTACACATTAGGTACAGTGTGCACTACTCAAGTAACAGGTGCAGTAAAAGCTCAACATTCACAACTATATAATTCATTCATGTACCAAAGCTACTTGACCCCCGAAACTATTGAAATAAAGATTTAAAAATAAACTCCTTGTGCTCTCCCTATTTATTCCTTCCACCTTCCTTTCAAACCCCTGGAAACCACTGATATTCTTTCTATCTCCATAGTTTTGCCTTTCCAGAATGTCATATAGTAGGAATCTTACAATACGTAGTTTTTCATATTGAATTCTTTCACTTTGCAATATGCATTTAAAGGTTCTTCCATGTCCTTTCATGGCTTGATAGCTCGTTTTATTGCTGGATAATATTCATTGTCTATATGCACCACGGTTAATTTATTCATTAATCTATTAGAGGATATCTTGGTGTCTTCCAAGTTTTGGCAATTGTAATAAAGCTGCTGTAAACACTCTTGCAGGTTTTTACATGAACGTAAGTTCTTAGTTCTTTTGAATAAATGCCAAGATTGTCATTGCTGGATCATATAGTAAGAATATGTTTAGTTTCGCAAGAAACTGCCAAACTGTCTTCCAAAGTGTTTGCACCATTTTGCATTCCCACCAGCAACGAATGAGAGTTTCTGTTGCTCCACATCTTTGCAAGCATTTGGTGTTATCAGTGGAAAAACATTTTTTTTTATTAAGTAAGATGTCTCATTGACTTTTACAACTTCATACGTCTGAACTGTGCTCACTCCCTCCCTCTCCAAACTTCCTATGTTCCTTACCTTGAGGAACATTACCTTACCTTACCGTCGTCCCTCGGGGCACTTAAGAGTATTCTATGTCCTCCTTTCTCCATCACCACTCAAATAAACCAGTCACTAAGCTCCGTTGATCCTTGCACCTGTATTTCTTTGAGGTTTGTTCCTCTTCTCCATCCTTTGTGCCTCTTTCCATGAAACAATCTCCTTCACTCTTCTTCCTTCCTCTGGCTTGCCCTGCTCCACACTACAGGCAGCTATCTTCCAAAATTCTCTGTTACTTCATTATTTAAACAACAACAATACAACAAAAATCTTTGACCTTCTCCCACTGCCTTTAGATTAAAGCTGCAACTCCCCTGGGTGGCCTGCAACGTCTCCATTAACTTTGCTCTCCAACTACCCTTGGCCTCATTAGCTGCTTTTCTGTTCGCCACCCCAACACCCTGCATGCAACAGAAAGCTGTGGAAGAAAGAGCTAACTGTGCCATTGACAGGATTTCATCACTTCAAAGCATGCATGACCTCTCAACCACCACCGGCTCACTCAACCACAAAGACTGGAAAACAACAGGAGAAACAGGTAAGAGGGTAACTGTACTGGGTAGACCCTAGCCATGTATATTTTCTCCCTCTAACAATTTTGAATAGGTTCTGAGGGAGAAACAGCCAAGGTCATTGCTAACCACTACTCTTGTACTGATGGGGGAGGGGAAATTGTAAAATGTGAGATGTGCAATTAGTTAGATGAGTGCAGAAAGACCATAAAAATTACTCATTGTCATAGGAAGGATTTATTCTGGCTCATGAAAATTAGCCTGCTTAGAGAACAGGTTTGCAAGGAATTGCATCAATTCTGCTGGGTTCTCCATGAGAGTTAAGCCTGGCCCTCTGTGTGAGCTCTTGCAGGTGCCGTTGCAGAGGGATGGGCCAGAAGGGAGGAGCAGGTAGTAGCATTTAGGTGGGAGTAGCCATCCATGTTCTCTCCCGGCTCATCAGTAAAATTTCTTGTTTGGCCAGTTATTTTTCCATTTCTTTTACAGATATCCCTTTTGATAATCTTGGAAATGTGCCCCGGCTCCCACTGAGGTTACCTGGGAAAAGTGCTCAGAATGTGATAGTGACTTGGCTGTGGTCACTCAGACTGTCAGAACAAGCCCCAAACTCTGGCCTCTCCCACAGGCTTGGTTGGTTATTTCTTACAAAACTCCTCCCAGCTCTTTGAACTACCCTAGAAGGATCCTTAGCCACTTATTTTGTATGCTTCATTGTTACATGTTTTTTCCAGCTGTTTGGAAGTAGTGATACTGTCTTATTTTGTCAGCAAGCCTGCACATGGATGTGCTTAATTATTTTAACTGCATTGCTCTGCATCTGGCTTTGAGTGAAGCCACTTCTCAATTTTAGCCTAGGCCTACCAGCCTAGTATGCAGCTGACTTGATACTGAACTCCAAAGGCTCCAGGCTGTGAATGAAGAATGAAACGGGTAATGGCAGAACCTCTGCTTTGGTTCTGGCCTCCCATCAAATGGAATGATATAAAAGAGAGTGAAAATGGGGGCCGCCAGTGGATGCAGCACTTGCCTGACCTTCATTTCTGGCAAGTTCCTGGCTTCCCTTCCCCACCTTGACGTTTCTCCTTGCAATACTCCCTGTGCAGTGAGATCTCCCACACTAGGGGATGCTCCCTATAGGTACAGTAGGGTGGCTCAAAACAGCTGGGAAGCAATCGTCAGCCAAATCTGCCCTCCTTACAGCTGAAGAAACCCAGGGCCACAGTGATAAAGGCACACATCTCCCAGTATGACAATGGCAGGGCTGGGACCAGGATCCAGGCCTCCCGATTTCTGGTCTGTGTTGGAACCAGTCGGGGCACATTGACAATCAGTTCTTATATTATCTAGAGGATGTGAAATTGATCAGTGATGCTGCAAAGGCCCTGATTAGACCACACAGTAGGTCTGGGGAGAGGCAGCGATTCCGAGTCCCTGGAATCTGGATTCATTCATTTGTCCATTTACTCTTCATTTATTCATTCATTCTAGAACTCTTGAACTGCTGAGAGGTAGTCTTTTACTTTTGTTTGTATATCCTGCAGTGATGCTTAAAGTTCAGTTCTTTGCACCATCAGCAGATATAAAATCACATGTAAGTAGCATCATAGTATGGCTGAAAGTCACCAGAGTAGGAGACAGATAGCCCTGGGTTCTAGGCCTGGCTCCACACAGCATGTCTGCATCATCTTAAGCAAGTTATTTATTGTCCATGTGTCTATGCATTTAAAAATGGGGAGTGTACCCCTCACTGAAGCCCTTCCTGTGGATCTATGTTGTTGATATTGATGCTGAATTATTTCACATTCATTGGGCATTTACTGGCAGACAATGATCAGAAAGAAATATTTCTCATTTGTGTGAAATTCACCTCGAATTTGTTAACTCATGAGTTCATTGCTACAAGCCTTGGACACCCAGATGTGAGGGATGGATGTAGGAGTTCTCATGCTACTCCAGACTGAAACAGACACAGGCTGAGCACCTCCTGGGGGAGAGGACCACATTGGCCCTGGGGACTCCCAATCACCTTGAGAAGGAACCCTGAAAAGGCAAGCCTCCCTCCAGGGTTCTAAGGGCACTTCTCTTCTTTTGTTCTTCCATATACCAGCTATTTCACCTTGGGCATATGCTTAAATTCTCTGCATTTTAGGCTCCTCATCTATAAAATAGGTAAAATAAAATAAAATAAAATAATGCCTACTTCATAAGGTTGCTGTGAAGATGATTTTCTTCTTTTTTTAACAGAAATTAGTACCAGGGCAAAGTAGCCATTCCACTGAGGGAAAGGTCTGACTCTGCAAGTTCCCACACAGGTCAGGGAACCAAAAAAATGCACCGCTGCCTCTTGGAGCGTATTCCCTTCCAGGTGCTTCACTTTTTCATTGACATTGAATATGAGGCTGCACCACAAAAGAAAGATTTGAGACCTGTGAGAGGAACTGAACGAGTTTTCCCTTAGCGGTAATGGGTTGAGATGACACGGTTTTGTTGCCTTGTGACTAGATGGAGGTAACTTTCCTGGTGTAATCCACACGTTTGAACACAGAGCAGGGATTAGCCACAGGTGAGGGTCTCAGAAGGAGAGGCTTACAGCACAGTCTCCCTCATCTTTCCCACAGCAACCTCCAGCTTTGGCCTGCCCTGTCCCCAGCAGTACCTCAGACCCTCTGATCTGGGGCTACCAGAATCTTGCCACTTGTTTGGTTTTCCAGAACATTCTGAAAATGCTAGGCCTGCTGAGAAATGGGGACCAGATGGGGAGGGGTGTAGTTGGCCACACTGGGTTGGGAGGAAAGGGATGATGGAGGTGATCGGGCTACAGTGTTAGGCTGGGATCAAAGTCTCTGGGTTACTTTCTCTGCTCTAGTGCAGACTTGGTGAATTTTATAGTGTACATCTTTACGGCCATTACATGTAGTTAAAGAAAACTTACCTGTGCAATGGAAAGAAGAATATTGACCATGATGCTTCTTCAAGAGTTCAGTGAGCAACCAAAACAAAACTAGACAACAACAAAACACAAACCCATGACTTTAAACATTTTTTATTCTGAAATGATTTTAGGTTTACAAAAGAGTTGCAAAGATAGTACAGAGTTCTAGCATATTCTTTACCTACCTTCTTCTAATACTAACATCTTATATAGCCACGGTACATTTATCAAAACTCACCTTGGGAGAATACTATTAACCAAATGACAGATTTTATTTGGATGTCTCTAGCAGTCTCCGAGATTTTTAACCCTGCCTCTTAATCTCAGTGGTCACCTTCCAACTCGAGTCCTCCCTCACTGCACTTGCCTTGTAATCGCAAGAGGACCTCAGTACTTCCATTCCTTCTCTTTCCTGACTGCACACACTGGAAATCCAACCCTAAGTCAGTGCCCTAGACTCCTCCTCTGATCTTGCTTCACCATCCTGGAGCAATCTCAAAACTGAACATGGGTACCATCCAATAGGACCTTCAGGTCCAGCCAGCCCCTCAGCCTGATGTGCTCTTCAAAGTCTCTACCTGTGCTAGATGAGCTTCTTCTGCCATTCTCCTCAGCGATGCTGAAGAGCCCTCTGTCCCCACCCCCAAGCACCCTACTCACTCCTCACCCCTCAACTTTAAAGATACAGATTTTCATAGAGAAAAACATAAGATCATCACGTTAGGTGAGATTGTCTTTATCCGTTTAACCTTTATCTAAAATCTCTTCACAACCATAGCCATCTTAACCACCGTTCTTGCAGTACTTAATGATGAGGTCTCCATCTTTTCATTCACAATGCCTGTGGCTCCCCATGCCAGTAACTCTTTCCCTCCAGCCTCCTTAACAAACCTGACTGTATCAGTCCCCCTCTTTGTGTTCCATACAGGTTGAGCATCCCTAATCTGCAAGTCCAAAATCAAAAATGCTGCAGAATCGAAAACATTTTGAGTGCTGACATGTGCCACAAGTGGAAAATTCCGCACATAAGTACTTAATACAAACCTTATTTCATGAACAGAATTATTTAAACTATTGTTTAAAATTACCTTCAGGTTTTGTGCATAAGGTGTATATGTAACATAAATAAATTTCGTGTTTAGACTTGGTCTAAGCTCTAACTGGTGTATTTCCAAGATATCTCATTATGTATTTGCAAATATTCCAAAATCTGAGAAAAAATATGAAATCTGAAACACTTCTGGTCCCAAGTATTTAGAATGAGAGATACTCAGGCTGTAACTGAACTCTTTCTCTAATTATAGATTCCCCTTAGTCAAGTCTGAAACTTGTTTAATTCTTTCCAATTCCAAAACCAAAAATAAAACATGACTTCTTTTTACCTTTCGTACCCCTTTATCTACACATCGTTCTCCTCTTCTCTCACAAGCTTCTTGAAATATCAGTGTATATTTTCCCATTTTAATTTCACATTAGCCCAAGTTTGAGAGGTTTTCCCCCTAGACTTTTATTTGCCATTTTTTCTTTGTTATGTTTTAGAGATAGGAAAGGATATGGAAGAGTAAAGAAAAATGACTTTTAATCTACCTCCTCCTGTAAAAAAAAAAGTATGATACCTGATTTAAAATATCCTTAAGTTCTATTCAAATGTTTTGAAAATCAAAGTTTGTAAAATAGACACAATCCTTTCTTTCCTTCCCTTTTTTTTTTTTTTTTTTTGAGACAGAGTCTTGCTCTGTCACCCAGGCTGGAGTGCAGTGGCGTGATCTCGCCTCACTGCAAGTTCCGCCTCCTGGGTTCACGCCATTCTCCTGCCTCAGCCTCCTGAGTAGCTGGGACCACAGGTGCACACCACCACACCCCGCTAATTTTTTTTTGTATTTTTTAGTAGAGACGGGGTTTCACCATAGTAGCCAGGATGGTCTCGAGCTCCTGGCCTCGTGATCTGCCCGCCTGGGCCTCCCAAAGTGCTGGGATTACAGGCGTGAGCCACCGCACCTGGCCAACACAATTCTTTCAAACTCTACTGTTTGTATCAATATCAGAGTGTAATATCAGAGTGTATCGGTTTCCTAGGGCTGCCCTAACAAATCACCACAAACTTGGTGGTCTAAAACAACTGAAATGTATTATTTCACAGCCCTGCTGTGCAGAAGTCCAAAATCAAGGTGTCTGCAGGGTGGCATTCATACTGGGTACTGAGGGTCAAATCTATTCCTTGCCTTTTCCAACTTCTGCCTGCTGTAAGCATTCATCGTGGTGGCATCACTTCAATTTCTTGCCTCTACCTTCACAGGTCATTCCCTTCCATGTCTTCTCCTATTCTGTTTTTTTCTTTTTTTTTTTGAGACAGAGCCTGGCTCTGTCACCCAGAGAAATCAATGCCTGGCTTCAAAGTTTCAAAGGACAAGCTGACTCTGTTGTTAGGAGCTAAGGCAGCTGGTGACTTTAAGTTGAAGCCAATCATTTATCATTCTGAAAATTTTAAGGCCCTTAAGAACCATGTTAAATCTACCCTGCCTGTGCTCTCCAAATAGAACAGTAAAGCCTGGATGACAGCACATCTGATTACAGCAAGGTTTACTGAATATTTTAGGCTCACTATTGAGACCTACTGCTTAGAAAAAAAGATTCAAAATATTACTGCTCAGTGACAGTGCACCTAGTCACCCAAGAGCTCTGATGGAGACTTACAAAGAGATTAACATTGTTTTTATGCCTATTATCACAACATCCATTCTGAAGCCCACAGATCAAGAAGTAATTTTGATTACAAGTCTTATTATTTAAGAAATATGTTTCAAAGGACTGTAGCTATGGCTGTATTGTGGCTATAGCTGCCACAGATAGTGATTTCTTTGATGGATTTGAGCAAAGTAAATAGAAAGCCTTCCAGAAATAATTCACTATTCTAGACACCATTCAGAACATCTGTGATTCACAAGAGGAGGTGAAAATATCAACATTAACAGGAGTTTGGAAGAAGTTGGTTCCAGCCCTCCTGGGTGACTTTGAGGAATTCAAAACTTCAGTGGAGGAAGTAACTGCAGATGTGGTGGAAATGGTAAGAGAACTAGAGTTAGAAGTGGAGCCTGGCTGGACACGGGGCTCACACCTGCAATCCCAATGCTTTGGGAGGCTGAGGTGGGAGGATTTTTGAGGCCCAGAGTTTGAAACCAGTGTAGGCAACATAGCAAAACCTTGTGTCTACAAAATAATATAAAATAAAAATTAGCCAAGCATGTTGCTGTGCACCTGTAGTCCCAGTTACTTGGGAGGCTGAGGCAGAAGGATTATTTGAGTTCAGGAGTTTGTGACTGCAGTGAGCTATGATCCCACCACAGTGACACTGCTCCAGCCTGGGTGATGAAGCGAGACCCTGTTTCTTTAAAAAAAAAAAAAAAAAGTGGGGAGGATGGGGTCTGAAGATGTGACTGAATTGCTGCAATCTCATGATAAAACCTGAACAGAGGAGGAGTTGCTTCCTCTGGATGAGCAAAGAAAGTGCTTTCTTGACATGGACTCTGCTCCTGATGAAGATGCTAGGAATGTTGAAATAACAACAAATAACTTAGAATATTACATAAAATTGGTTGATAAGGCAATGCCAGAATTTGAGAGGATTAAGTCCAATTTTGAAGGAAGTTCTGCTGTGGGAGAAATGTTATCAAACAGTATTGCATGCTGCAAAGAAACCTTTTGTGAAAGGGAGAGTCCATCAATGAGGCAGCCTTCATTGTTGTGTTATTTTAAGAAGTTGCCACAACCACCTCAGCCTTTAGCAGCCAGCTCAGCCTTTAGCAACCACCACACCGATCAATCAGCAGCTGTCAACATCAAGGCAAGACCCTCCACCAGCAAAAAGACTATGGCTCACTGAAGGCTCAGATGATCATTAGCATTTTTTAGCAATGAAGTATTTTTAAGTTAAGGTATATTCATCATTTTGTAGACACATGCTATTACACACCTAATAGACCACAATATAGTGTAAAATAACTTTTATATGCACTAGGAAATCTAAAAATCATGTGACTCACTTTATCATGATACTCCCTTTATTGTAGTGGTCAGGAACCAAACTGGACATATCTCCAAGGTGTGCCTGTATAAGCATTAAATGTGAATTGTTTTTCAAACATTATTTGAATTCAAAGGATTAAGAGCTCAAATTGAGAGAAGAAGCTGTGTATTTAGAAGTACTCCGTATGCCAAGATTCTAAGCTGTGCTGTATTGATTTCCTATTTTGGCAAACTTTTCCTGTTGATTATGGATATTTGCTATCGTATGGCTCCTCAGTATCCATTTCCTCTACTTTCTCCCATTTGGTAACAGCACTGGGAATTTCTTCTCTTAGTCACTAAGTTTTTGTGATCCTGCAACATATATGAAGCAGGCCTTCCTTAGCCAAAGTGATTGGTTCAGGGATGAACACATGACCCAATCTCAGCGAATGAGATTTTTGCCAGGATTTCTGAGACAGGCAGGGAAACTTCTCCTCCAGATTTGAACCTGAGAAGATCTGAGCTTGAAATCAACACAATAAGGAGTAGAACAAAGCCTGCCAACATCATTTGAGCCATTATGATAAGTCACTTTTGAAGCACACACTTTTGTTACATAAGCCCACAAATTCCCTTCTGTTGCTTAAGCAAATTGACATTGGATTTTCTGTTACTTGCAATCAAAAGAGTCCTACTTGATACACCAGTCTTTCCAAATACAACAAATGTCTACTAAACACTTCAGGTATTTTAAGAATAATTTTGTACAATTAAGTGGTTTTTGGTATATTCACAGAGTTGTGCACTAATTCTGGTACATTTTCATCTTCACAAAATGAATCCCTATACTCAATAACATTCACTCCCCACTCTGCTCTGCCCTCTAGATCCTGATGACCAGTAATCCACTTTCTGTCTCCATGGACTTGCCTATCCTAGACAATTCATATAAATAGAATCAACTAATGTGTGGCCTTTTTTGTCTGACTTCTTTCACCTAGCATAACACCTTCAAGTTTCCTCTATGTATCAAGTACCAGTACTTTATTCCCGTTATTGCTGAAAAATATTTTATTGTGTGGAGAGAGTACATTTTGTTTATCCATTCTTCAGTTGGTGGACACTGAAGTTATTTCCACTTTTCAGCTATTATGAATAATGCTGTTATGAATATTTGTATACAAGTTTTTGTGTGGACATATGTTTTCGTTTCTGTTAGGTACATATGTAGAAGAGGAATTTCTAAATCATATGGTAATGCTATGTATAACCTTTGAAAGAACTGCCAAACACATTTTAAAACTGGCTGTACCATTTTACAATCACGCCAGAAATATATGAGTCTTCTAGTTTTTCCACATCCTCACCAAACGTTGGTTATTGTATCTCTTTTTGATTAAAGTCATCCTGGAGCATGTGAACTGATGTCTCATCACGGCTGTGACTTGCATTTCCTTAATGAATAAGGATGTTGACTACCTTTACATGTTCATTTTGACCACTTTATATGTCTTTTGGAGAAATGACTATTTAAATCGTTTGCCCATTAAAAAACATGATTATTTATCATTTTGTTTTTGATTTGCAAGAGTTCTTCATACGTTCTGAATACAAGTCTATTAACAGACGTATAATTGGCAAATATTTTCTCTCGATCTGTGAGCTGCCCTTTCACTTTTTTGGTGGTGTCCCTTGAAGTACAAAAGTTTTAAATTTGATGAAGACCAATTTATCTATTTTTTTTTCCTTTTTGCTTGTGCTTTTGGTGTCATATCTAAGAAAGCATTCAAGGCCCAATCCCGGGTCATAAAGATGTACTCATTTGTTTTCTTCCAAGATTTCAAGAGTTTTAATGTCTTAGCTCTTACATTTATAATTATGGTATGCTTTGAATATTGTACAAGCAAGGGGTTCAAGTTCATTATTTTGCATGTTGATATCTAGTTATTCCAGCCTCATTTTTTGAAAAGACTATTATTTCCCCATTGAATTGTCTTGGCACTTTTATTGAAGATTGATTGATCATAGGTTGGTCATAAACAGGTTTATTTCTGGGCTCTCAATTCTATTCCATTGATGCTGATACTACACCGTCTTGATCATTGTTGCTTTGAGGGAAGTATTAAAACTAGGTCATGGGCCGGGCGCGGTGGCTCAAGCCTGTAATCCCAGCACTTTGGGAGGCCGAGACGGGTGGATCACGAGGTCAGGAGATCGAGACCATCCTGGCTAACATGGTGAAACCCCGTCTCTACTAAAAAATACAAAAACCTAGCCGGGCGAGGTGGCGGGCGCCTGTAGTCCCAGCTACTCGGGAGGCTGAGGCAGGAGAATGGCGTGAACCTGGGAGGCAGAGCTTGCAGTGAGCTGAGATCTGGCCACTGCACTCCAGCCTGGGCGACAGAGCTAGACTCCGTCTCAAAAAACAAAAAACAAAAAACAAAAAACTAGGTCATGCAAGTTCACCAACTTTGTTCTTTTAAAATTATTTCAGCTATTCAAGTTTCCCTCCATTTTTATAGGAATTTTAGAATCAGCTTGTCAATTTCTGCAAAAAAAACAAAAACAACAACAAAAGGCAGATGGCATTTTGATTTGGTTGTGTTGAATCTATAGGTCAAGTTGGGGAATACTGCTATTTTAACAACGTTAAATTTTCTGATCCATGAATATGGGTCATGTCCTTCCATTTATTTGGGTTTTTGAAAATTTATTTCAACAGTTTTATATTTTTCACTGAACAAGTCTTGCTCATGTTTTGTTAAATGCATTTCTTATTATTTTATCCTTTTTGATGCTATTATAAATAGAATTGTTTTCTTAATTTTATTTGTGATTGTTCATTGCTAATGTGTAGAAATCCAATTGATTTTTGTATACTGATCTTGTATTCTGAAACCTTGCCGAACTCAGTAGTTATCAGAGTTTCTTATTATCATAGTTATCATATCAGTAGATATCATATCATACCATATCAGTCTTGTTATAGTTATCATATCAGTAGTTATCATAGTTTCCTTGGGCTTTTTCAATATTCAAGATCATGTGATCTGAAATAGAGATAATTTTACTTTTTCCAATATGAATGTATTATATTTATTTTTCTTGCCTAGCTTCTCTGACCAGACCCTCTGATACTATGTCGAATGTAAACGGTGAAAATGGGAATCTTCTTTTGGTATCTGATCTCAGGGAAAATATTTCATGTTTTACCATTAAATATAATGGTAGCTCTGGAATTTTGTATCTGCTTTTTATTTGATTAAGGAAGTTCCCTTTTAGTCTTAACTTGTTATATGTTTTATTATGAAAGTGTTGAATTTTGCAAAATGCTTTTTATTAGTCTTTTGATGTAATCATGTGGTTTTTGTCCTTCAACCTGTTAATAGGATTTATTATACTGATTGATTTTCATATATTAAATCAACCTTGCATTCCCGGGATAAATCCTATTTAGTTATGATGCATAATCCTTTTAATATATTATGTGTTCTTTTTTAAAAGCATTTTATTGAGGATTCTTTTTATTTATATTTATAAAGAAAATTGATCTTTACTTTCTTTTGTGATATCTTTGTCTGGATTTGGTATCAGGACAATATTAGCTGTGCATCATGAGTCAGGAAGCATTTCCTCATTCTCTCCACTTTTATTTTATTTTATTTTTTGAGTGTGTGAAGGGTTGATGTTAATTTATCTTTACGTGTTCAATAGAATTCACCAGTAAAGCCATTAAGTCTGGGTTTTTTATGGGAAGTCTCAAAATAATTAATTCTAGCTCTTTCCTTGTTATAGGTCTATTTAGATTTTCTGTTTTCTTTTAAGTCAGTTTTGGTAGTTTGTGTTTTTCTAGAAATGTCCATTTTTTCTAGGTTATCTTATTTTTTGGCATACTACTGATAGTAGTATAATACTATTTATTTCTGTTAGTTTGGAAGTGACTCTTTATCTTTCATTACTGATTTTTGTAATTGAGTGATCTCTTTACCCTGTCCCTTATCTACCTTTCTTCCCTTTCTTTCTTTCTTTCTTTCTTTCTTTCTTTCTTTCTTTCTTTCTTTCTTTCTTTCTTTCTTTCTTTCTTTCTTCTTTCTTTCTTTGTTTCTTTCTTTCCTTCTTTCTTTCTTTCTTTTCCTTCCTTCCTTCCTTTTTCCCTTCCTTCCTTCCTTTTTCTTTCTTTTTTCTTTCTGTCTTTCTTTCTCTCCTTCCTTCCTTCCTCTCTTTCTTTCTTTCCTTTTTCTTTCTCTTCTTCTCTTTCTTTCTTTCTTTCCTCTCTCTCTCCCCCTTCCTTCCCTCCCTCCCTCCTTTCTTCTTTCCTTCCCCCCTTCCTTCCTTCCTTTCCTTCCTTCCTTCTTTCTTTCTCTTTCTTTCTTTCTTTCTTTCTTTCTTTCTTTCTTTCTTTCTTTCTTTCTTTCTTTCTTTCTTTCTGGAAGTTTAGCTAGCTAAAGATTTGTCAATTTTTTAAATACTTTCAAAGAAACGACTTTAAGTTTTGTTTATTTTCTCTATTATTATTTCTATTTTCTATTTAATGGATTTGTCCTCAAATTTCTATTATTTCCTTCCTTCTGCTCATTTTGTGTTTCATTTACTCTTCTTTTTCTAGGTTTTCAAGGTAAAAGGTTAGGACGTTGATTTGAGATCTTTCTTCTTTATTGCTTTAGCTACATTCTATAAATTTTGTTATGTTTTGTATCAGTTTTCAGTCAGCTTATTTCCCTTGCATTTTTTTCTCTGACCCTATATTAGTTTTCCAGGGCTACCACAACAACATACCACATATTGGGTGGCGTGAATAGCAGAATTTTATTTTCTCACAGTTCTGGAGGCTACAAGCCCAAGGTTAAGTTGCTCTCAAGGTTGATTTCTGGTGAGAGGATGTCTTCCTGGCTTGCAGACATGGTCTTCGCTCTGTATTCATGTGGAGAGAGAGGATTTCTGGTGTCTCTCCCTCTTTTATAAATATGCCAGTCCTATCAGATTAAGGTCCCACCTTTATAACCTCAATTAACTTTAATTGTCTCCTGAAAAATTCTTTTTCCAAATACAGTTACTTTGGGTGTTAGAGGTATAACACATACAATTTTGAGAACAGAATTGAGTCCATAAAAGACTTACTGACTATTTAAAATGTGTTATTTTATTTCCATATATTTGTGACTTTCTGAAATTTCCTTATTTTTCTGAACACTTTTAAATTTACTGAGGCTTGTTTTATGGCCTAACATATGTTTTATCCTGCAGAATGTTCTATATGCACTTGGGAAGAATGTGTATTATGCTGTTGTTAGGTGGAGTGTTTTATAGATGAACTGGTTTATACTATTGTTGAAGTGTTGTATTTTCTTAACTGTCTTCTGCCTAGCTCTTCAATCTCTTATTGAAAGTGGAGTATTGAACTCTACCAATTAACATTGCATTGTCAATTTCTCTCTTCATTTCTGACATATTTTGCTTCATGTATTTTGGGCTTTGTTGTTAGGCGTATATATACTTATAATTGCTATTTCTTCCTGCTTAGTTAACCTTTATTATTATTATTATAAGATATATTTCATTGTCTCTAGTAGCAACTTTTGTCTTAAATTCTATTTTCATAATATGAGTATAGCTACTCCAGTTTTCTTTTGGTCACTGATTGCCTGGTATATCATTTCTACGTGTTTACTCTCAACCTATTTGTGTCTTTGAATTTGAAGTGTGTACCGGTAGGCAGCATATAGTTAGATAATTTTTTAAACATGCATTTTGTCAGTTTCTTTCTTTTTATTGAAGTATTTAGTTTATTTACATTAAATCTAACTACTATTAAGTTAGGGTTTGTATCTGTCAGTTTGCTATTTGTATTTAGAATTTCTTGTGTCCTTTTGTTTCTTCATTCCTCCATCATTCCCTTTTTTGTGATAAATAGATATTTTCTAATGTGCAATTTTAATTCCTTTGTTGTTTCTTTTAGTATTTATTTTTGAGTTATTTTCTTGGATGCTCTGTGGGTTAGAATTAATATCTTTGGTTATAAAAATCTAGAACATCATCTTAATTTTAATAGCATACAAAAATGAGTCTCCTGTATAGTTACAACCTCCCCCTTATGCTGTTGTTGTCATAATGACATCTTTGTGTACTTTTTTTTTTTTTTTTTTTGAGACAGAGTCTCGCTCTGTCGCCCAGGCAGGAGTGCAGTGGTGCAATCTTGGCTCACTGCCAGTTCTACCTCCCGGGTTCACGCCATTCTCCTGCCTCAGCCTCCAGAGTAGCTGGGACTACAGGCGCCCACCACCACGCCTGACTAATTTTTTGCATTTTTGGTAGAGACGGGGTTTCACTGTGTTAGACAGGATGAGCTCAATCTCCTGACCTCGTGATCTGCCTGCCTCGGCCTCCCAAAGTGCTGGGATTACGTTGTGAGCCACTGCGCCCAGCCTATTTTATGCAGTGTTTTAAAGTAAGATACTAGAAAAAGGAGTTACAAACAAAAACTACATTTATACATTGTTTTATATTTACCTTATGAAGTTAGAGCACCTTATAAGTGCTCTTTATTTCTTTTCCTTGACTTTGGTCACTATCTAATGTTCTTTTAGTCTGAAGGCCTCTAGTATTTCTGCTAGTAATGAATTCACTGTTTTTGTATATCTGGGATTGTTTTAATTTTTCCTTTACTTTTGAAAGATTGTTTTTCTCAATATTGAAATCTTGGTTCACAGTCCCTTTCTTTCAACATTTTAATGTATCATCTCACTGCCTTCGGGCTCCTGTGGCTTCCGACAAAAAGTCAGTTGTTTATCTTATTGAAGGTCCATTGTACATAGTAAGTCACTTTTTTCTTGCTGTTTCAAGATTCTTTGTTTCTGACTTTCAACAGTTTGACTATGATACGTCTAGTTTTAGATCTCTTTAATTTTATCTTCCTTGAATTTTGTTGAGAATTCCAGGTATATAGATTAATTTTTCATTGAATTGAGAAAACTTTGACCATTACACTCCTTTCTTCCCCTCATCTCCTTCTGCCACTCTTACTATGTGTATGTTGGTGGTGTCCCTCAGGTCTTTGAGGCTCTGTCAATTTCAAGTTCAACGATTCTTCCTTCTGCCAGATCAAACTTGCTGTTTAGTTTCTTTATTAATTTTTAAATTTCACTGGCTTTTCAACTCCAAAATCTCTATTGTCTGTGTGTGCCTGTGTGTGTGTGTGTGTGTATTTAAAAATATTTTCTATCTCTTTATTGGTATTCTCTATTTGGTAAGACACTGTTCTCATACTTTGCTTTAGTTTTTTAGAATGGTTTCCTTTAGTTCTTTAAACAGTCTTACAGTAGCTGATTTAAAGTATATTTCTAGTGGTCACCAATCGCAGCTCCCTCAGACACAAGTTCTATTGAATGCCTTTTCCCTGTATGTGGGTGATACTTTCCAATTTCTTTGCATGTCTATAATTTTTGTTGAAAACTGGAAATTTCAAATAATAGAGTGTGATAACTTTGGAAATCAGGTTCCCCTCCTGTCTAAATTATGTTATTCTTTCTGTTTTTTTTTTTCTTTGCTTAGTGTTTCTCTTGCACTGTTTCTGTAAATTCTGTATCTTTGTTTTATGTGGCTGTTGAAGTTTCTATTGGTTAGTTTAGTGGTCAGTTGGTAATTAGACAAAGTAATCCTTAAATGCCTTTCATCAGCTTTCATTGTGTGTTGGGGGATGGATTTTGTACTTTGGTAGTTCATTACTCTGCTTTAGCCTTCACCTCCTGCTTGTAGAGAGCCACAGTGTCAGCCAGAAATGAGAAATTAGGGCCTTTTCAAGTCTTTTCTTGGTATATGCACAACTCTGCACATGAGTGTGGCATTCAATTCTAGAACTAATCAGACCTTTTCAGTGTCTTCTGTGGTATCTAATTCCCCAGTATTTCCTTTGAAGCTTTTTTTGTAAACCTCTTTGCCACATCTTATAACAGCTCTAATGTTAGAAAATTGTCATTGATTTTTTTTTTCCCAAAAAACACTCTGGGGATAGGGTTATTAGTCCTGAGTCAGGTAAAGTAAAAATAAGACCTGTTAATAGGGCTTTTCCAGGAAACTGCCAGACAGATCAAATAGTGACAATTGTCTAGGTATGGGGCTTTGGGGGTAGCTCCAAGCCCATTATACTCTTTTTTTTTTTTTTTTTTTTTTCCCAGCATCAGCTTCTAGGCTGCTGGTCTTCATAGACACTATGGCTGGGAAGCTGTTGGTTTTCAAGACTACCACAATGCTAGGGAGAGGGGATGAAAACGGGCAGACTTAAACACTATCAGTTTCACTGTTGATACCAAGATTTAGCCATTTTCCTGAATAAATACTCCTTGGGTTGTTGCAAGCCTTTGGTTAATTTCCAGAGTTTAAAAAATTGATTTTCATCCTTTTGAAAGTGTTCTCTTTCCTTTTATGGAGGAGCAGATTTTCAGAGGTCCTTACTCCACCATTCTAGAAGTGTTTTCTAAACTCACCTATTCTTCCTTGCAAAGGATCATGATGGGTGTTGTTATTTTCCAATTTACTTATGTACAGAAGCTGGTCAATGTAACCCTTTTCAGATCAATTCCTGCCCCCTTTCCATCTGACTCTGACATAATGGCAAACCATCTTCTTTGTTTTCTTCTCCCCGCCATGTTGGGACACTCTATTTTTCACTTAAATGTTCCTGAGAACTGAAGGTCCATCTCGACTTAACTGAATTATTCCTTCTTAAACCAATAGTCCTTGGGTGGAGACATGCAATTCCCAGCTAGCATTCTGCACAGTCATTGCTACCATTCTATTACCCAGGTAATGTGACAAGAGTGTCGTCTTTGTTTCAAAACTTTGTGCATTAATATGGGTAATAAGAATAAAAAACAAAACTAAATTTCCATAGCAACTTAATTCTAGGTAGTGGCATCCTGTCACCTACCAGTCTCTAGCCTCTTGATCAAGTTACACTCTTAGCTTTAGATTGTTTATAGCATATTATAATAATTATAAAAATAAACTCTCATTTGTAGTGAAGAGCAAATAACAAAGAATGTGTGAAAGATTTATAATTAAGTGCTGCAAAAACTTTTATAATTCAGCGTGAAACTGATTAACCACTTTATTTTATGTGCTTGGAACTGTTAGAGCCCAGGATTATTCAATAATTTGTCCAACACCTAGTAGGAATGAGTGACAAACCAGGAATATTAGAAAGCAGCTTATGTGCTTTTTACAGTGAAAGTGTGTTCCTCCTTAAATTTCACTCTCCAGTTACCTAATTTGCCTTACCCCAGTCTTATCCCTGTTGATCATTTTATCCTCCCCCATCTCTTCCCCAAATACTGACATTTTTGTTTGTTTGTTTTTTACAAGTGTGGGTGGTGGAGGCCAGATACAGATAATCTAGGCAATTTAGTGGCTCTAGATTGCAATATGCCCCAACAGACTCAGGGCAGAGATTACTAGCCCTCTTATCAGTCCCTCGCACACTGTCTCCCTGGCACTGGCTGCTGTGGTCAAAGGAGGATGTGGAGTGCTTGGGGGAGAAGTTCTGCTGGGGAGGGATTCGCTTGCTAGAGCAGGATCCCTGTGTCAAAGGAGCTCCTTCCGGGAATTTAGCCCCATGGAACCACAGGTATGTGCAAACAGGGAAAAAAGAAATCAGTGAATGTCTGATCTGTGTCTGGGCTTGTGGAAAAGGATTGCATTTCCTTTCTTTTGGTCTATTCATAGATTCACAGACCACTAATTCCTTTAATCAATAGCAAAGATTTGTACCAGGTGTTTCAGAAATGCCAACATTTGCTTGTCAGGTTAATGCCATTTAATCCTCTCTCTAGCCAAGACTGCTCAGGGACTCTAAGCAGAACTTACTTGGGGGCTGGCTGCTCTAGAGCAGTCAGAATTGTGCGATGAGGTATTGAGGAAGGCAGCGGCAACTTCTGTTTCACTAGTTCTTACTTATTTGTACAGCACTTCCCAGTTTACAAAGCACTATCACATTTATATTCTAGCAGGTAGGTAGGCAGGGCAGAGGATACCACATTTCAGACTCTAAGAGAAATTCTGCAAATTAAGATATGCATGGCACTGATTGCAAGACACATCCTGACTTCGGTGACATGAAAATGTGATGATATAAATATGTGTGTGTGTGTGTGTGTGTGTGTGTGTGTGTGTACCTTGGAACCAATGAAATTTAGTTCCATGCATATTTAGTGGGCAGAAAAACAAAAACAAAAACAAAAACAAACTCCTCAAGGTCCAGATAAGTGCCAAAACCAAGTTCTTACTTCACTGGTTCCTAGTCTTCTGGTTCCTAGCTTAGTGCAATTCTTAATACAAAATTTGTAGCACAGTACTTAAGAGAACTTAGACAAATTATATACCTACTCTGGTCTTTGCTTCTTTTATTTTTAAAATTAGGATATGAATATTTGGCTTTACTGCCTCAGAGGATTATTCTGATGTTCAAATGAGAAAATGCATGGATCTCTTATTTTTTTATTAGTGAAGAATTTACTGAGTGTCTCTTATGTGACAAGCACTGTGCCAAGCTTGAACAGTTGAATGGAGTAGCATATGACCCCTGCCTTTATGAGGTTGCAAATATAGCACTTGGTGATGTTCAGAGGACTATACGATTATGAGGCATTGTTGTTAATATTGTTATTGCGAGAGATGCTGACAGCAAAACCCTTGAATGGAAGAGCTTAATGGGGCTGACGAGGAGGGAGTAGAGGGTGGTGTCCCACCTTTGCCCAAGTTGAACCTCTAAATAGGGTGGCTGGAACTTTCCCAGGCCTAATAGAAACACCTAAGCTTTTAAAATCGGAATTTGATCCCCAATCTACCTTTCTAGTCCTCTCACGCTCTGTGACTGCCTATTCCTCTTCCAGCCCCTTGAACTTGCCATAAGCGTTCTCATCTGTGTGTTTTATTCCCATCTTTTCATCTTCTTGACTCTATTTGGCAAAATCCTGCAGATCCTTAAGCCCCAGGTTTTCTGAATATTCTTCTAATCATCTCAGACCACAGTGATTTTCTTCCCCTCAATTCCTGCAGCATGCTCTTGCAGCCCTAGTCATTTAGCATTTATTATTTTCCACTTTCACTGAACATAATGAGGTACATGCCTTGTCTTCCTATCTGGGGAAAGGGCCCTATTCTACTCATCTCTCCTTCAGGGTCTAGTATTCATATATTGATTAATTTATTGTTACTGAGCCTTCCCTCATTTTAAGCTGCCTCACCATCCTCACCTGTGAACTATGTCTTGCATAAGACTGAAAAATGATCCTTTCTTGGTGGAGGTATCCAAAAATATTATGAACACCCCAGGCGTTATATAGGTCGTTACATACAAAGGAGCCACCAGTCAGCCAGGTAACTGTTCTGACAACCTATCCTAGGGTTAGTAAGTCCTGAGGACTCATCATAGAAGAGTAAAGGCCCAGGTGAATTCAAATCCGTCTAGTCTTTATTGCGGGCTACTATGTGCCTAACACTAGCTTTCAATTTATTTGTAGAGATGAGATTAAAAGCTATTATTAAGTGCAAAAACCAAAACTTTGAGGCTCAACTGTGTATATGGAAAAGAGCATTCAGGAAGGGCTGGATGAGTTAGAGAAGGTTGAACGTTTCAGAGAAGAGGTAGTAATTCCACATAACCCTGAAGGATAGATAGGGTTCCTAGACATGAGGCACATTCAAAATTTGGGCACAAATGAACAGTCATGGCAGTGGGAATGATCTAGGACTTGGATTCCAGGTCTATTTACTGGACAGATCAGGTTCTACTAAAAAGAAAAAAAGTGTTTGCAGGAGTGAAATATTTTAAATAGCAGAGGCGTGTTTTGGGGAGTTAGAAGTGAGAAAGAGGAATTCAGACATGATGCTCTAAGGGACAGATGCTCTTGTAAGAAGAGCAAAAAGGTAGCGTGGTGGAAGGAAGGTGCTAAGAAGTTGATATGGGTTGGTTTGAAGGGAAAGCGAAGAGATCATTGCAGGCAGAAAAAGCCATGGAGAAGGCTGAGCTAGGGAGGAAAGTGCTCAATTAAAGATGAAAGCCACGTCTCTGCACTTGAGGCACTCAGCCTCCAGCCTACTCAAACATATTCTACATGGCCGAGTGCAGTGGCTCATGCCTGTAATCCCAGCACTTTGGGAGGCTGAGGAGGGAGGATTGCTTGAGCCCAGCGGTTTGAGACCAACCTGGGCAACATAGAGAGACCCTGATCTCTACAAAAACTTAAAAAATATGAAATAATTAGTTGGGCATGGTGGTATGCCCCTGTAGTCCCAGCTACTCAAAATGCTGAGGCAGGAGGGTTACTTGAGCCCAGGACATTGAGGTTGCAGTGAGCTATTATTGCAACACTGCATCCAGCGTGGGTGACAGAGTGAGACGTTGACTCTAAAAATTTTTTTAAAATATGTATATATTCCACCTTTGTTAAGCAGATTTAATTATTTAAAATATTAGGGAAATTAGATCTACAGCTTTTCTCAAGGTCCTGCCTTTTTCATTCACCATCCCAAAGGTTGGAGAGTTCTTCCTTTGATTTAACTTTAATTCTTCTCTTGGCCATTTACATGTTTCCTTTCTCTGTACCCAGCTGTGAGAGAAAAGTAGATTTCATAAAGTAATCAGAATGGTACCACTGGAAGCGAACTTTGAAACCATTAAATTTCACCTTCATATTTTAAAGATTAGGAAATAGGGAAGAAAGTCAAACAGCTAGTCTGGGACTGGGAGCTCCTACACCATCCACTGTGTTCCTCCAATCCCTTGTTCAGTAAGAACCTGCCCCAACCTGCTGCTACTCACACTCCCATGACCTCCAAAGAGAAAAGCTTTACCAGTCCTCTCTGGGAGCAGTTCAAATGCAAAATTCCCTGAATGGTTTGTCCTGGGGCAAAAGAGCCTTTATCTTTAAAGGGATGTATTGATTAGATTTACCATTACTGATATACCATTGATGATTTATGACCTTCTATTTGTTTCTAAATATTTTATTCTCAGTGCACAAGGGCACATGCACCTGAGAATCTGACCTCATATTCCTTTTGGCCTTTGACATGATCCATGAACTGAGTAGATGCCATCCCAGCTCCCTACAGGAGCAGATGCAGGCACAGCCTTTCGTGGCCTTGATGGATGCACGTCTTTACTCGTGGCTCTAGGCAATCTTTCTTCCGCCTCTTCAGCTCCAAAGCTGTCCTTCTTCAGCCTGACTGCCTGGAATGCATGTGTCTGAGCCTTGGATTCTATCCACTTCTCTAATATGTTAACTGCAGGCAAAACCACAAGGAAGTATTTCCTACAGTAAACCCACTTCAAACACACATGCCTAGCTAATGTTCACCAGGACTGGGGTTGGGAGGAATGTACAGACCTGATCAGAACTCACATGCCATGGATTATTTTTCTCTACTTGTACATAAGACACTGGTTGGGGAGATAACTCTTTTTATCTCAAGACAGTTTGCTGTGATCAAGTTATTTTTTGGTTCACCCAACTTTTTTCCTTCTTTCCATTTTGGCACCCAGTGCTCCGTGTTGGTCAGTATGTAATAGGAAGCAGAATGTGCTTGCACATTGGACACTTTAAAATATGCAACCCATTTAGTGTGGAAATTTGCCTTGGAGCAGAGACCAGGCTTTCCCAGGGGCCTGGTGTAGGACATGCCCATTCAAAGCTCCCTAGTCCAGAACTTGACCTGCAGGGTTTATGAGCCGTCCAGGTTACCTGAGGATAAGCCGTGCCGGGAAGATAGCTTTCTCCGGCTTTCTTCAAGAGTTCTAAAGACGGAGCTTTCAGGCTGTTCTGCTGTGCCGCTTTAAGAGCTTGGAGAGGTAAAATATTCTTACCCCTACGGAGAGAACCTTGGCACTGGATGTTATCATATTGATAAGGAAGCTGAGACCCCTGAAGAATAAATGATGTGGCTCCCTCAGCAAGGTAAGGGCCCAGGACAAAGGACTGACTCCTTTTCAAGGCTCCATCCTGCATGCAGGAATGTGGAACTTAAGGAGCTAACCTATAACCCTGAGTTCACGTCAGAGGGCCCTAGTGGGCCTAGAGGATCCTGAACTACATCACTCAAGAGCCCTTTGTTCTTGGTTTCCTTTCCTTTGGACTTACTCTGCTTCCTCTCCATAAATATCCATTTTTGTCTTAAGCAAATAAATCTCTCATGATGTCTTTGGCTGAAAAGTCACTTAGGAAGTCACCCTACAGTTCATTCCCCCATCTCTCACCAAGGTCACAGTTCATCCAGTCATCATCCTCTTCATGATTCAAACATGTTTGGATCAGAGAATAGTGTTGTTACAGGAAATCCATTCTGTAAAAGAGTTACCTTATCTGACTTTGATTTCAGAAGCACGGGGAGAATAAAGAGACAAGTCACCAGATTAAAATATTGGCACAGGATTTGATTAGACATTTCTCTAAAGAAGTTCTACAAATAGCCAATAGCACAGGAAAAGACACTGAACAGCAGTAGCCATTAGAAAAATGTAAATCAAAAACCCAAAGAGATACAACTTCATACCCACAAAGATGGCTATAACAACAAAAAATA
This sequence comes from Macaca fascicularis, assembly GCF_037993035.2. NCBI lineage: Eukaryota > Metazoa > Chordata > Mammalia > Primates > Cercopithecidae > Macaca > Macaca fascicularis. The sequence continues at coordinate 6,241,539 of NC_088385.1, read as the reverse complement.
TAGAGAATAACAAGTGTTGTCAAGGATGTAGAGATATTGGAACCCCTATACATTGCTGAAAGTATTGTAAAATAATGTAGCCAGTTAGGAAAAGAGTTTGGCAGTTTCTCAAAAGATTAAACATAGAGTTGCCATACACCCTGGCCATCCCACTCCCAGGTATATACAGATAAATGAAAATATATGTTCATACAAACGCTTGTACATAAAGGTTCAGAGCAGTATTATTTATTATAGCCAAAAAGTGGGAACTGATATGTCCATCAACTGATCAATAAACAAAATGTAGTATAGCCATAAATAGAATATTATTTGACCCTAAAAAAGAATGAAGCACTAACACATATTACAACATAAATGAAGCTGAAAACATTATTCTAAGTCAAAGAAGTTTGTCACAAAAGGACATACATTGTATGGTTCCACTTATAAAAAATGTCTAGAATAGGCAAGTTCATAGAGATAGAGAGTAGACTGGTGGTTGCCCAGGGCTGGGTGGAATGGGTGATGAAGGAGAGAGACTGCTAATGGGTGCAGAGTTTCTTTTTGAGGTGATGAAAATATTCTAGAATTAGATAGTGGTGATGGCTGTATGACTCTGTGAATATACTAAAGTCCACTGAATTGTACGCTTTAAGAAAGTGAATTTTATGGTATAAGAATTATATCTCAATAAAGCTATTATTTTTAAATAGCCATCATAGGCAAACACACACAAGAGAAGAAAAGTGGGCAATTTAAGGGAACCAGACAATGAATCCATAATAAAACACTTTCCTTTTTTAGTGTGAATGAATATATTTCTCACCAAATTGATGCATTCTGCAATATTGTGATTTTAAAATATGTGGTTTTCTGAAACTGAGGCCCACCCAAGAGCCGTTGCTAATATGAGCTTCTGCAGGCCCTTCTGACAGGGGTGGCACAACTAGCAGTTTTGTATTTTTATTTTTATTATACTTTAAGCTCTGGGATACATGTGCAGAACCTGTAAGTTTATTACATAGATATGCATGTGCCATGGTGGTTTGCTGAACCCAGCAACCCGTCATCTACATTAGCTATTTCTCCTAATGTTATCCTTCCCCTAACCCCCCATCCCCGAACAGGCCCTGGTGTGTGATGTTCCCCTTCCTGTGTCCATGTGTTCTCATTGCTCAACTCCCATTTGTGAATGAGAATATGCGGTGTTTGGTTTTCTTTTCCTATGTTAGTTTGCTGATAATAATGGTTTCCAGCTTCATCCATATCCCTGCAAAGGACATGAACTCATCCATTTTCATGACTGCATACTATTCCACAGTGTATATGTGCCACATTTTCTTTATCCAGTCTATCATTGATGGACATTTGGGTTGGTTCTAAGTCTTCACTATTGTGAATAGTGCTGCAATAAACATATGTGTGCATGTGTCTTTATAATAGAATGATTTGTAATTATTTGGGTATGTACCCAGTAAAGGAATTGATGGGTCAAATGGCATTTCTGGTTGTAGAACCTTGAGGAATTGCCACACTGTCTTCCACAATGGTTGAACTAATTTACCCTCCCACCAACAGTGTAAAAGTATTCCTATTTCTCCACATCCTCTTCAGCATCTGTTTCCTAACTTTTTAATGATCACCATTAAAATGAATCTGAAAACATTATTCTAAGTGAAAGAAGTTTGTCACAAAAGAACATATATTGTATGGTTCCACTTATTAAAAATGTCTAGAATAGGTAAGTTCATAGAGATACAGAGTAGACTGGTGGTTGCCAAGGGCTGGGAGGAATGAGTGATGAAGGAGAGGGATGGCTAATGGCGTGAGATGGTATCTCATTGTTCTCATTGTGGTTTTGATTTGCATTTCTCTAAAGACTAGTGATGATGAGCTTTTTTTCATCTGTCTGTTGGCCACATAAATGTCTTCTTTTAAGAAGTGTCTGTTCATATCCTTAGCCCACTTTTTTATTTTTTATTTTTTTGTACATTTGTTTAAGTTCCTTGTAGATTCTGGATATTAGACCTTTGTCAGATGGATAGATTGCAAAAATTTTCTCCCGTTCTGTAGATTGCCTGTTCATTCTGATGATAGTTTCTCTTGCTGTGCAGAAGCTCTTTAGTTTAATTAGATCTTATTTGTTAATTTTGGTTTTTGTTGCCATTGCTTTTGGTGTTTTAGTCATGAAGTCTTTGCCCATGCCTACGTCCTGAATGGTATTGCCTAGGTTTTCTTCTAGGGTTTTTATGATTTTAAGTCTTATGTTTAAGTCTTTAATCCATCTTGAGTTAATTTTTGTATAAGGTGTAAGGAAGGGGTGTTTTCTGCATATGGCTAGCCAGTTTTCCCAACACCGTTTATTAAATAAGGAATCCTTTCCCCATTGCTTGTTTTTGTCACGTTTGTCAAAGATGAGATAGTTGTAGATGTGTGGTATTATTTCTGAGGCCTCTGTTCTGTTCCACTGATCTATATATCAGTTTCGGTACCAGTACCATGCTGTTTTGGTTACTGTAGCCTTGTAGTATAGTTTGAAGTCAGGTAATGTGATGCCTCCATCTTTGTTCTTTTTGCTTAAGATTGTCTTGGCAATGCAGGCTCTTTTTTGGTTCCATATGAAACTTAAAGTAGTTTTTTCTAATTCTGTGAAGAAAGTCAATGGTAGCTTGATGGGGATAACATTGAATCTATAAATTACTTTGAACAGTATAGTCATTTTCACAATATTGATTCTTCCTATCCATGAGCATGACACTTTTTTAAGGTCTTTGTCATATCTTTCTCTTTTCACCTCTGCCTCTCTGTTAATCTGACAGGAAACTCACACTGAATCCCTCCTGCACAATCTGGTGCAGTAAGCCAGTGACATGAGTTAATGTTGGACATTCTCTCAGCTGCAGGTTGTGGGTGAGATTGATTTTCTTTTATTGTGTCCTTCAAAGATAGGATGGGGTGTGAGAAGTGTTGGCTATGGAATGGGAATCTAGGTCTCTGACTCCCAATGAAAGTCACTGATTCTCCTCTGTGAATATGTTAGGCAAATGAGAGACTATTCTGGAATTGAGTGAGGAGGCACTATTCATAGGGAAGATTAACAATAGCAGCCACAAGGTGGGGTGTACAGAACACCTCACTTGGCATCATGAGCCACTCTTCAGTTCATCATCTTGACCATCTGCATGCCTTGGAACAGTCACCTAATTACTCTGGGCTTTGATTTCCTTAGCTATAAAATGGGAATAATGATTCCCTTCCTGCTTGAATTTCATAACCACAAGAGTTGTTAGAAATCATCTAGCACAGTCTGTTTCAAATCCTTCTCCCTCTTGGATCCCACCCCTGACTTCCACGCACCCACTTAGAGTTTTAACAAATGGTTGGCCATTCTCTACATGAGTTGGCCAGTCCTAAAAAGTGTGCTTACATTAAGATGAACTTGTTAGGTTGCCAAGTCTTCACTGGGATCCTTGGGTGCTCTGACTATAGCTTCCACACGATAGAAGTCTGAAGACCAAGACCCAGCACCATTGACAGCTTCCCTTCTCCAGGCTAGATCCTTCCTGCTTTGCTATCAAAACCTTGTGTAACCTGGTTTCAAGTTCTTGGACATCCTGGTTACTCTCTGAATACATTCCAGACTGCCTGCTTCTCTACATCCTAAAAGCAGTACTGAAAAGTCATCAGAATAGAGTGGGGTTTTACCTTCGTTGCTATCGACAGTAAATTCCTATGAATTAGTATACATTTGCCTTCATCTTCTTGGCAACCACATTCACAGGAGATTCACATTCTTATTACAATCTAGGAAACCCACATGCTCTTTTCTCCATGAGATCCTTTAGCAAAATTTCCTTCAATCTTTTCTCTTGTGCCTTTCTTTCTTTCTTTTTTTTTTTTTTGGACTAAGATGTCAGATTTTACATTTTTCTCATTGGGTCCAATTATTCCAGTCCATTTCCTGTACTGCAGATGAATATTTGGTCAGGAACATTTGATAATGCAGTGATGAAAAGGAATGGCATGGAGTAGAATGGAGATGCCAGTTCTGCTTTCAAGGGTCTCTGTGAGGAAATCAGTATCTCCAAGTCTAACCCCAGAGCCACTAGAAGTGTGCACACAGAAGCACTCTACCCATCCAAGCCCAGGCTCTGCCCACTCTAGGACAATTGTTTTCTGGTTATCTCATCTTCAGATCTTGAGTCAGAAATCATACAGTGGTCATTTGGGCCAAAGTAGAGGGGTTCAGCAAGAGAAGCGGGCAGAAGAGAATAAAGGAGAAGAGGAATAAAGAGGGGTGGAAACAGAGTGAGGTATAGTGGATGACTCGTTGAAATGTCTCCTTGGTTTAGGTTACGTTCTTGTCCTTAAGTTCTATGAGACACCTCTGTATTCTTTTTTTCTTTTTCAGAGACAGGGTCTCACTCTGTCACCCAGACTGGAGTGCAGTGGCACAATTATAGCTCACTGCAGCCTTGAGTTCCTAGGCTCTACTGCCTCCCACCTCGGCCTCCCTAGTAGTTAGGACCACAGGTGTACCACCATGCCTAATTATTATTACTATTATTATTGTAGAGATAGGGTTTCAGTATGTTGCTCAGGCTGGTTTTGAACTCCTGGCCTCCAGCCAGCCTCCTACCTTGCCCTCCCAAAGCATTGGAATTACAGATTTGAGGTACCTCACCAGGCCTCCCCTCACATTCTTATAATTTCTTCTGCTTTATGTATTTCTTTGTTTTATTTATTTATTTATTTTTTGCATATTCTAAATCAATGTGGTTTCTCTTGCATGATGTAGTCTTCCCATGCTATAGAATCTAAGGACAGAGTCATAATTATGCTCAGGATCTTAACCAATGTGGAATCTGAGGCCAAGACATATACAATCAATTGTGTGAAACTATTCAACACTCACTGAAGCAATGCAGAAGTTTTTGTTTATTTTTGTTTTTGTTTTTTTGAGAAGGAGTTTTTTTCACTCTGTCACCCAGGCTGGAGTGTAATGACACCATCTTGGCTCACTGCAATCTCCGCCTCCTACGTTCAAGTGATTCTCCTGCCTCAGCCTCCCGAGTAGCTGGGATTACAAGCGCCCACCACCACACCCTGCTAATTTTTGTATTTTTAGTGGAGATGATGTTTCACCATGTTGGCCAGGCTGATCTCAAACTCTTGACCTCAGGTGATCCCTCCCACCTCAGCCTCCCAAAGTGCTAGAATTACAGGCATGAGCCACCATGTTCGACCACAATGCAGAAGTTTGAAGGTGTCCCAATGACTTAAATAATGGGCAAGGGGATCCAAAGACATTAAGTATAGATATGAGAGGAAAAGTAGTATTTCCAAGAACAGGAAGTTTAATGAAAAGTAAAAGGCAGTTGCTTTAATAAAGCAGGATAAATTTTGGAACAGCACAAAGGCATTCCCTAGGTCATTAAATATCTGAACTTTTGCTTCTGCAGAACTTCAAATGAGGCCAGTCAACTAATGACCCTGAATGGTGAGGCATTCCAACAACATTCTCTGAGCCTCTATTACACATCCGGCAATGTGCTGGGTACACAAGAAATGCTATACACAACCCTGCCCATAAGAAGCTTAAAGTATCATTAGGGACATAGAACAAAATCATTAGCAAACAATAGAAGGCAGCATATTAATTTTTCCAAGGCGTGGTACTTATTGTAAGAAAGAAGTGAGTGGAAAATTTAGCTTACTCTGGAATTGTTGGGAAAGGCTTGAAGAACAAGTTTGGACTTGAGCTAAGGTAAGACAGGATGGAAAAGATTTCAGTATCTTTTTCTTCAGTATCTCAAATGATAAAAGGATAGTAAGAGAAAGAGGAAGAGAGGAAGATGAGAAGAAAGGAGGGACCATTTAGGAGAGGTGCGGTGTACGCCAAAAGACAAAGGAAATAGCATAGCTGGCACAAGGAAATGAGCTTGGCTAAAGACTGCTTTCGCCTATGGTCTTCTCTTTGTTCCTCTTCTCTACCCCAGCAATCCCCTTTATCTCTGGTCCTACTTTGGCCCTGCTGTTTCATGAAATCTCTCCTACCTTAGAACTCGTGGAAATCTTAACACATTTTCCTTACTCTTGCATGTGCCTTGTAGAATTTTAGTTACTTGGGACTACCAATGTTTATATCACATTATTAATTTTTAAAAATCTTTCCAATAGGGTGATAAGCTCCTCAGAGACAAGGACTGTGCCCAGTATGTTTTAGCATTCACCCGGAGCCAGTGCGATATGTTGAATGTCAAGTTCTACATGGACATTTATTAAATGAACCAGGTGGAATCTGAATACCATTTTTTGTTCTCACCTTTCTGAGAGCCACTGCCTTTTAAATTTTTAGCTTTTCATTCCAAGACTTTGCTGAGGGGTTGAAGTCAGTTGGCGGGCATGTGAAAGAGTGAAAACAAAGCCCAGTTCCCTCCAGAGACTGCTTCTCTTGTTATGGTTGTAGGAACCATCTCATCTCTGTTCCTGCTAGGTGAGCACTCAAACCTTGAGTAGAAATTAGGCACAGTTCATAAGAAGTCAGGAAGCAGGTAAAGATTTACATTAAAATAGGAAGGAAGGACCCCTGTTTCTCCTATCGTCTGCTGGTGCAGCTGCATGAAGATGCCAAGTGTGTGATAGAGAGTACAGCTGGTGCCCAGAATAATTGCACCCAAAAGGACCTCAGAGCTCTTCTGAGTCTTTCAGGCAGGATTTAGATTGCTCCATCACATCTGTGTTGATGGTCTTCCTATGCCTTTTGCAAATGAAATTTTTAGGTAAGAAGGGAGCCAGATGTTTCAAATGCATTTACCTCCAGATATGGAAACATCTGGAGTATTATGGTAAAGCCTGGAAAAATCATCTGCTGGTCTTCATTTATCTTCTGGATTTCAGACTAATTTGATTCTACTGTGTATCTGGCTACAGATCACAATGGCCACATGGACCCAGCCTCTGAGAGCACAGGTGATGCCCCAGCTCAGCTGAGAAGGAGAAGTGGAACTAGCTTCCAGGGCATGGAGTATGGCGGGAAACCAGCTTTTATTGGATTCATGGTATATTCTGTCCTCACCGTGTGACTTATGAGCTGTGTGCCCTTGGGCAAATTATTTAGCTTGAGTCTCCGTTTCCTCCTCTGCAAACTGAAAATAATAATAATGTGAAACTGAATGGGTGGTTGCAGGGATTAAATGCGATCACATATATTTGTATAAAGCCTGAGCATAGCAGCCGGGCAGAGTAAGCACGTGACAAATGATAGCAACTGCAATTATTATCACTCACTGCATCTGGAGCATCCTACCCTACTCAGCCCTGCCCAAGAAGTTCTGTCTTGAATAGGGTTCGGGGAGAGGAGAGAGGAGTTGATAGGTCTGCGAGTGTGGCTGGCGTCCTGTGTTGATTAAGAGGGGGTATGTACATCCTGAGAAAATTGCAGTTTCATGGGTGTGTCTCAGCCTCGAAACATGTTGGAGAATCTCTGACAAAGACGAGTCACGAGTCAGAGCTCCCTGGGTTGTTCATGGCCTGGGCAAACCCTGCTTTCCACTCTGCGCAGTGTGCTGCTCTCACAGGAAAGGAGTCGCCAGTCACACACTTTTCTTTTGTATCTGTAGCATTATTTATTTTTAAATAGCAAGAGTATGGCAGAACTTTTCATGTAACAAATATGATCATCACTCTTACAGGCAAAAATAAGGCTAGCAGAAAAGAATTCTTTAAAAAATTGTAAAATCACTGCACTCTGGTCTGAACAATAGCTTGAGACTGTCTCTTTTTTAAAAATTGTAAAATACACTTTAATTTTTTACATTTAAATTTTTAAGAAAATTTTAGATTCAGGGGTCACGTGTGCAAGTTTGTTACTTGTTACACTGTGTGATGTTGAGGTTGGGCTTCTATTGAACCTGTCACCCAAATGGTGAACATAGCACCCAATGGATCATTTTTCAACCCTTGCCCTCCTCCCTCTCTCTTCTCAAAAGAAAACATACAAGCGGCCCCAAAACATGTGAAAAAATGCTTAACATCACTCTCAGAGAAATGCCAATCAAAACCATGATGAGATAGCATCAGTCAGAATGGCTCTTATTAAAAAGTCAAAAAGTAATGAATGTTGGCAAGGCTGCAGTAAAAATAGAATGCTTATGCACTTTTGGTGGGAGTACAAATTAGTTCGGCCCCTGTGGAAAGCAGTTTGGAGATTTCTCAAAGAACTAAAATTAGGACTACCATTTAACCCAGCAATCGCATTACTGGGAATATACCCAAAGGAAAGCAAATCATTCTACCAAAAAGACCCATGTACTTGTATGTGATAAAGCACTATTCACAATAGCAAAGACATGGAATCCACCCAGGTGCCCATCAACCGTGGATTGGGTAAAGAAAATGTGGTACATATACACCATGAAATGCTATGCAGTCACACAAAAGGATGAAATTGTGTCTTTTGTAGCACTGTGGATGCAGCTGGAGGCCATAATCCTAAGTGAATTAATGCAGGAACAGAAAACCAAATACTGCATGTTCTTACTTGTAAGTGGGAGCTAAGCACTGGTTACACACTGACATAAAGATAGGAACACTAGACATTGGGAACATCAGTCACACCTTTTAATTTCCTCTCTCTTTCTCTCTGTCTCTTCTTGGTCTTTGGACTGAATAGAAGAGCTGGGGCCATTTTAGGGGTCTCACTTCATCCCATTAAAGCAGCCAGCATAGCCTATGCATGGTGCATCTATCTGTATCTACTGGTGAGTGACAGATGCTGTTCCACATCAGGGGCTGTCCAGGCACATCTGAGTTGGACTGACATGAGTGGATTAGATGTTCACTCACAGGGGATGACTTCAGAGAGCACCAAAAACCTTGCCCAGATCATCTTGCCATTTATCTACTGTGAAAGCAGAAGTTATCCCATACCAGAGTCGTCCTTCAGTGTCAAAGCTTTGTAAAACTACAAATACTGGCAAAGAGTGACGCTTAAGTCAAAAGCAGTCATTAACTCCTTCATGTGAAATAGTTCACAGGAATTTAATTCATCAGAGAAATTAGGAAAGAAAGAATTACGGGGCTATAAGAAACAACACAGAAGCATTGGGTGGAAGAGCAGAGGTCCTGTGGCACAGCTGGGGTCTGGAGATGGGAGCCCTGGGCCCTGCTTTGATGATACCGGCCTCAGGTTGCCTGGAGAAGTCTACTGCAAGGGAGAAGGGAGAGCAAGGACGAAGCTTTGACCCCCTTCCTGATTCTGCCTAGATGCTGGGGAATCATTCCTTTTGCCCTGTCTGGAACTGGAACTGAAAAGGCAAGCTTGGAAACAGAAGGCAGGGCCTTATCAAAGAGAACACATGGAGCAGGATTAGGCCCCATGGACGCGAATAACTCAACCAGGCCAGCACTGATGTCTTCCCGATGTGCTCTGAAGGGAGTGATCCCGCAGGCTGAGACATAACCTCACCACCAAAGCCAAAGTATGTCATGGAGCTTTTAATAACTCTGCCTGTCCCTGCCTCCCCCACAAAGGGGAACAGCTGGCCTCACCCTCCCTTCTGCTCATTGTCACTTTCTCCTCTGTGATTCCAGGGTATTGTCTTCCAATGGGTGTCCCCATGTTAAGATGCATACTTTGGGGATGCGAGCAGTCATCATTTAATAATTTCTTTAATGCTATTGTTGCAGGGATTGCCTTTCTACGTGATGGTTTCAAAAGGCAGATGGGAGATTCATTCTAATTAGGGGCCCACTAAACTTCTCCCTTGTCTGTAGTTTCAGTCCCACCCATGTTTACCTGGGCCACCCAGGCCCCAGTACACCTGCCCTCCACACTGGAGAATTTTAACACAGTCTGTGAGAACCTCAGACCAGCACTGAGGGCCAGGCCTGTATGTGGGGACTTCCTACCACCCCCTTTCAGTGTCTCTCTGCCCACTCGTGGAACCCTCTGTAGTGTGCAGGAGCCACAGCATTTCCACAGCAGCATACATGAGCCAATTGCTCATTTCTAGGAATTCTGTAGGCCAGTTGACATCAAATTGGCAGCTTGAAATTTCCACGGTGGGAGTATTTATACCATTAAAATCAGCAAATGCTTTAAAACAGCACACCGCTGCCTCTCTAAAACAGCACACCACAGCACATCACCCAGGAATTCTGCTCCTCCATGCAGCCTACCAAGGCTTTTTCTTTCTTTTCTATCCCACATGACACTTTGCTAGGTCTGTGGCCTTTCTCTTTTGCTCTCCACTAGCTCTGATTGAACAAGATCTAATAAAGTACTTCCTCCTATTATTTTAAGACACAGTCATAACTGCCACCCCTCTGGTAACCCTTGCATTTTAACTTTAGACAAAACCCTGAACCAAAAGAATAAGCCCGTGATTCTCTTTATGGCATTGTGGAGACCTGCCCAGAACCCCTGCTCCCCTGGAAATTCTCCCAGTGCACTGGGCGGCAGGTGGTGTCATCTCCTTGCCTGGAATGTCAGGGTGGCCTGGCATGGAGGTGATCAGTTAGCCAGGTAAGCCTCCTCAGTGTCCTTCCTACCTAAGAGCTCAATCTTACGTTATGTTTTTAAATATGTGTGGACCTCTCCATACTAAAGACATCTACCTTTTCAAGATTTAGTATTTCCCTCCAATTGAATTAAGGTCCCCTAGAAAGAGAACCACACTTTAGAAGTGTGCGTGTATTGTTGTTTTAACCCCTGAAATCTCCTATCATCACAGACCAGGGCACTCCAGTCAGTCACTATCTTCTAATAAGAGGCACGTACTTGGAAGGGGCACGTCAGTGGGCTCAACTTCTTGAGCTGTCTTAAGCTTCTTTCCCCTCTTTTCCCAACTATTTCAACTTCTCCATGGACCTTCCTGACCTCACTGCAAATTCTCCTTGGATGATCATGGAACCCAGAGTTTGACATAGATCTTCCTAAGATAGAAGGTGAATGTTGGATCACCAAGTTTCCATTTTAAATAGGGACATGAGCCCTCCCACACTGAGGCACAAAATGTTGCTCCTTGCATATGATTCTGTAATGAGGGAAGGCCCCGTATGATATATTATGGAAGATAAAGGTTAAAACTTTGATTTCTACTTCTGTATCCCAGAGGCAGATTGGCTTTGTAAACTATAGCATGGTGTCTATTACTACTGCTTTCCTTGTTCTCAGCCATGACACTCAACACAACTGTAATTATAGATTTGGAGGCTGATGTGTTTAAATTATGTCTCCTTTCCTCAACTGTAAGCTCTATACAAGCAGCGGTCATGCCTGTCTTATTTGTCAACATATCTCCACTGCCTAGTGAATGATGGTTGCTCAGTAAATACTTGTTAAATGACCTTAAGATCTTTTTCAGTAAACCAGAATTTGCTCTTCTTCCCCTATTTTGAGTTTGGATTTGTTTTTCCTTCTAGAGTAGTAACTTGGACTTAATGCTATTGAAATCAGGAGGCAGAGTGGTTAGAAAGCACAAATTCTCTAAAGGTTTGTGCTTCCTGGCTGTATAGTAATTCTGTTGGTGAGTTTAGTTGCTAACCCTGACTCAAGGATCTAAGAGCCCTGTGGCCCTTCTCAACTTGTTAACACTTTTTGTGACCCAATTAGTTCAGCAACTTATGCTACAATATTAATGAGGTCATGGTCAGAGTGAAGTTAAAAAGGGAAATAGACTGCATCTTGAATCTCATCGATTTACCGCTTATACAAGGCCTCTGGAAAGGGACTCTACATGGCTGTACGTATACTCATCTGCCTTGCTGGCAAAACAACTCCGCGCTAGGGTCTTTGCTGGGTCAACAAAGGTAAGTGATTCCCAATCCAACTCCCAAGCAGGACAATTATCCTTGTGCTCTGTGTTGCAGGCTTGTTTTAAGAATTTGAGATCATGGCTGTGGAAGCCCTTTAACAGGTCTTCTGTAAGGCCAGAGATAGGTTACAAACATTATCAACCGATCCTACGAGCTGCTGGATTTTCTTAAATTCCAGTGGCATCTTTCAAGGTGCAGATTGTGTGACTCCTGAGTGCTCCTCTTCCCAAGTCCCTCACCCTCACAGCATTGAGCATGTGTGAGTCTGGGCTCAGTCCCTGAAGTCATCTTTTGCTAAACAGGTTCTGTAGTCAGGCCTGTAGATAATTACAGGTTGAGTATCCCTCATTTGAAATGCTGGAGACCAGAAGTGTTTCGGATTTGGGATGTTTTCAGATTTTGGACTGTTTGCATATATATATATATATGTGTGTGTGTGTGTGTGTGTGTGTGTATAGTGAGATATCTTGGGAATGGAACCCATCTGAACATGAAATTCATTGTGCTTCATATACACTTTATACACATAGCCTTAAGGTGATTTTATATGATATTTTAAATAATTTTGAGCATGAAGCAAAGTTTTTATCTTATTACCCTTTGTGAGAATTTGGTTGTGGGTGAAAAAGACTGCAGCTGAAGGGGGCTGGGAGGGCCTTGTTTCCCTTAGGGAAACCGAATCGATGGTTTGCTGTGTGCCTGCATTTTGACTGCCATTGGTCACATGAGGTCAGGTGTGGAATTTTCCACAGGTGGCATCATGCTCACACTCAGAAAGTTTCCGATTTTGGAGTATTTCTGATTTCACATATTTGGGATACTCAACCTGTTTTTCCTAAGCATGATCATTAACCTGCTGGGCGTTCATCTGAATGTTTTGTGGTCTATACCAGAGGTTCTTAAAGTATGGGCACCTGAACCAGCAGCACCGGTATCACCTAAGAACCTGTCAGAAATGCAAATTCTCAGGCCCCACCACCAACCAGTAAATCAGAAACTGGTGGTGGGACCCCAAATCTGGCTCTTAATAAGATTTCCAGATGTTTCTGATTCATGTTCTAGTTTGAGAACCACTGGCCAAGTCTATAGTTTAGTCTCAGAATTCTTCCTACAAGATGTTGGAATGGAATTGTCCAACAAGAAATCTTTTTTAAAGATTATTTTGTCCCTTCTCGTTTTTTAGGTGAATAAATCAAGGCTGGAAAAATTTGTGGTACAATCCCAGCTGAGCCCGGGGCTCATGGATTCACGTTAAGAGCTCTAGAGTGCTGATCAACCACTCTCGTCAACTTTGGCCTTGAAAATGTATGTGTTCACTTGCTTGTGTCAGGGCAAAAGCCAACCTTTCTTAGACTTTGACCCTTCTTAGCTGAGATACGTATCTCTCCTTCCCCCTTCTAATCTTTCCTCCGAATCTCTAACTGCACCCAAAAGCAAAACTGTCTTGGAGAAAAAGAAATGGCCAAGGTCTTGGTGCAGAAGTTTGGTCTCTCTTCCGGAGCTCCAACAGGTGATTCCCAAATGTAATTGTTACCCAGATTCCCTGCATGCCTAAGAACAGATGGGCAGTCTGTAGAGGACTCCCTCCTGGAATTTTGGGAAAACCTATTCACAGAGGTGGGGGAAGGGCAGCAAAATGTTTCTGAGCAGGTCGGCTGCAAATGGACAAGGCCTGGCAACCTTCACTGCCCTTAAAAAGGAAAGAACTTGCTGTGTTTGGGGACAGTCCATTATCACTTAGCGGCGGGGGGGAGAAAAGCAACCAAAACCCTAAACCTCCTTCCAGCCTTTGTTGCTTACGTCTTTCCAGCTCAGGACAATTGCCAGCTTTAAATTTCATCTATCATTTGAGACCATATGTGGAAATTCTGATCACTGACATTTTTATTTTTATCTCTCAGACTGAAAAGGCTTGTCTCTCTTCCAAACTGTCTTATTAAAAAGGCTAGAGTTGACTCCAACTGCCGCAGGCAGAATGGTGACAAGTGAGAGGGAGGAAGAGTTTGGTGCTTTGGGAAGGACAGAGCTGGTGCAAGTCCCAGCAGGTCTCAGGCCCTCCTGGAGGTTGCCTGCATCATTCACAAAGACTCCACTGACTCTCTCTTCCAAAGACCTTCAAAAGCCTTTGACTTACACAGTCTGCCCATCTTCTCTCCCCCAAACACAGTTCTGTGTATTACTCTCTATCAACAGAGATTTAAACAGCAAGTTGGAAGAACATTGGTTCCTTCTGCTTCCAAAATATATATATATATATATTTTTTTCTGACTTTGGCATTATATTTTTGGCATTGGATGCCCTAGCTATTTGCCTTCAGGAGATCTGTAAGTTAATATTTATAGAGAGATGATCATTAAAAATCTTTATGGGTTCACTGAGAACTGGCCATGTGGAACTAACCCCATTTCCCCATTTCAAAATGTTTCCCAGGCAGTAAATCGGAAGAATGCCATAGCTATATAAAGTATCTTCATTTCAGAAAGGCATTTAATAGCCTGTCATGATAGCTATATTTAAACAAACAAAAAACCTGAAGAAATAGGGTTGTACTTGGGTACTGCATGTGGCTTCACAGTTAGAGTCAACTTGGAAAATGTCATTTGTGTATTTCTCTGATGCCCTGCTTATTCTTCAGTGATTTCTTTTCTTTTCTGTCTTTTTTTCTCTTTTTTCTTTTTTTCTTTTGATGGAGTCTTGCTCTGTAGCCAGGCTGGAGTGCAGTGGCGCAATCTCGGCTCACTGCAACCTCCGACTCCCTGGTTCAAGCGATTCTTCTGCTTCAACCTCCTGAGTAGCTGGGATTACAGGCACGTGCCACCACATTCAGCCACTTTTTGTATTTTTTAGTAGAGACGGGGTTTCACCATATTGGCCAGGATGGTCTTGAGCTCCTGGCCTCGTGATCCACCCGCCTCGGCCTGTTTTTTCTTTAAGAGATGGAGTCTCGCTCTGTCACAGAGCCTGGAGTACAGTGGCACAGTCATATACCTCACTGCAGCCTTGAACTCCTGAGCTCAAGCCATCATACCACCTTAGCCTCTTGAGTAGCTGTCACTACAGACATCTGCCACCATGCACAGTTAACTTTTTTTTTTTTTTCGTAGTGATGGGATCTTACTATGTTGCTCAGTCTGGTCTCCAGTTCCTGACCTCAAGTGATTCTCCTGCCTTGGTCTCCCAAACTGCTGGGACTACATGTGTGAGCCACTGCTCCCAGCCTTCTTCAGTGATTTCTATAACATCATACAAGGGTTATTTAACAAATTTGTGTGAGGTATGTTACAGAGAAAGACAATAGCGTAAGGATTCAAATATTCTCAAAAAACAGGAATGTTTAACTAAAAGCTAAAAGGTAGAATTTTTAACATATAAATTCCTGCGATCAATTACATGAACAGAAGAGGAAAGAGACCTGGCTTTATAGTTGTCAGTTAGAAAAAAAAAAAGAGAGTGAGACTTGGCATTCCGTTTGTTCAGGAATGCAGCTGCCAAGAAAGTTAAACATGTAGAGGCTCTGTTGTAGAAGTATAGAGAGCAGATCAAGGGAGATGATGGCCCCACTGCACCCTGCACTGGGGGGCTATAGTTGGACTATCACTTTGTCTTCTTCCGCAAACCACATTCTAAAAGGGAGACGAATAGGAGAGTATTCAGGTGGCAGAAGGTGAAATGGTGAGAAGCCTGGATTCTGATTCATTTATGCTGCAAAAAATGTGAAATTTCAAGAGGTAAAAATTGTAAGGCAGATTTCAGGGAAATAAAGGTAAGAGTTTCTTTTTTCTTTTTCTTTTTTTTTTTTTTTTTTGAGACAAGAGTCTCGCTCTGTCACCCAGGCTGGAGTGCACTGGCGCGATCTCAGCTCACCGCAAGCTCTGCGTCCCGGGTTCAAGCCATTCTCCTGCCTCAGCCTCCCGAGTAGCTGGGACCACAGGCGCCCACCACCATCCCTGGCTAAATTTTTGTACTTTTAGTAGAGATGGGGTTTCATCGTGTTAGCCAGGACGGTCGCCTCGGCCTCCCAAAGTGCTGGGATTTCAGGTGTGAGCCACCGCAGCCGGCCAAAAGTAAGAATTTCTAATAATTAAAGGGGCCCAATAAAAGTGTATATCTATTCACAAGTTATTGAACTAACTGCCTTTTAAAGAAAATGCTTAAACTCAAACTTTCAGAAACATCAGCTATTTTAGCAAAAGGATTTCTGTGTGATATGGCAGTCTAAATTAAGATGAATTTGACTTCTAGTTCCTTTCTAAGACTACTTCCCACTCAAAGGTTTTGTATTTGGGCTAATTGTCTGTCCAAATCAATACCCTGCCCTGGGAATCAGGAGACTTAGATTTCACATCCGATTTTGTAAGAACTAGCTGTGCAAGTCACTTCTCTCTGGCTTCAGATTTTTTTTTCCCTTCCATTTAGAAAGTGAGAGGGGTGAATTATACGACATCTAGGCTTACTCCTAAAGGAATATTCCATTTCTTTTATATTTTTTGAAATTTTAAAAATAATTGAATTAGATAAATTATCATTAATTAGGTGAAACTAGACTCTTTGGGATCTTATCTTACAAAGCATAAATTTCTAGGCCTACTTGAAGAAGTTATTTATTCATTCCCCTGTCTCAGACCCTGACAGGGCTATCTAAGAAGGCAGGCAGCCCACTAATGGTTTCTGCAAGTGGGCATTTTTCAGCAATAATGGCTACAAGGTTCTTTTTTAAAAATGAAACTAGAGCAAGCTACACTGAAGAGTCATTTGACTATGTCTATTCAAATTTAAAATGGTCTTACCTTCTGATTAGCTATTTCATTTCTCAGTATCTTCCCTACAGAAATACACACACATGTGTGGAAAGACTCAAACAAGCATGGCAATATGACTTGGCTCTGTGTCCCCACCCAAATGTCATCTCAAATTGTAATCCCCATGTGTCAAGGGAGGGACCTAGTGGGAGGTGATTGAATCATGGGGGTGGTTTCCTCCATCCCATTCTCATGATAGTGAGTGAGTTCTCATGAGATATGATGGTTTAAAAGTGTTTGGTAGTCTCCCTCCTCACTCTGTCTCTCTCCTGCCACCACGTAAGACGTGCCTTGCTTCCACGTGATTGTAAGTTTCCTGAGGCCTCCAGACCATGTGGAATTGTGAGTCAATTACACTTCTTTTCTTTTTAAACTGCCTAGTCTCAGGTAATTCTTCAATTCCCAGGTCTACCTGAAGAAGTGATTTATTCATTTCCCTGTCTCAGACCCTGACAGGGCTATCTAAGAAGGCAGGCAGCCCACTAATTGCTTATAGCAGTGTGAAAATGAACTAACACCTAAATGCCCATCAGCATGGTTGAATAAGCCATGATATGTCTTTCAAAAAAACACTAAGTAGCAGTTAATGAGAGGGTAGCATTGTAAAAATCTACATGTCATAGGAGTGAGGGAAATAAACAAGTTGTAGAATAATATATTCAACACAGTATTTCTAACCATAGATAAATGTCATTTGACCTACACAGAATGAGCCCTGTACTTTGCTTTTAATTTTTCTGAATTGGTGGCTAACATTTTAAATGGATAAATTTTACATTAAAATATAGATTTATTCTTTTAAAGAAGATTGACTTTTAAATCAAAACTGATAATTTATTGTGTATATAACAAAACACATGACAATAATAGCACAACTGGATGGAGGATATGGAGAATGGAAATATACTGTCCAGAGGTTTTTAGACTATACTTTTAATGATATATTTCAGGGTAGGCTTAATAATTTAGAGATTACTGTGAACTCTAGAGCACCCCTTAAAAATTACAACAAAGAGGTAAAGCTAATAAGCCAATAATATAGATGGAATCATAAAAGTACTCAATTAACCAAGAAATAAAAGACCAAAAAATGAGAAAAAAGGAAACAAAAAATAGATGGAACAAAGTTAAAAGAAACAGCAAGCTGATCAATTTAAACCCAAACATTAAACACATTAAATATAAATGGTGTAAACACCACAATTAAAAAGCAGAGATTATCAGATTGGAAAAGAAAGCAAGACTCAGCTAAATACATTCTATAAGAAATTCAATTTAAATATCAAGACACAGATAAGGTAAAATAAAAGATAAGGTAAAATAAAATGATGAAAAATATATACTATGCAAACATTCATCATGAGATAGCTAGAATGGCCATATTAATATCAAAAAGTAAACTTTAGAAAGAAGAGCATAACCAAGGGCAAAGAAGTATATTTAATAATGATATACTTGAGTAACTTCCTCAATAATTTATAACAGTCCTAAATGTGTGTGCATCTAGTAATAACATTTCAAAATACACAAAGCAAAAACTGATAGAATTTAAGGGAGAAATAAAAAATCAGTAATTATAGCTAGATATTGCAACACTCTTCTCTCAGTAATTGACAGAACAAGTAATTGACAGAACAAATGTCGATTGAAGACTTAAACAACACTATCAGCCAACTTGTTCTAATTAACATTTTTAGCACACTGTATCCAACAACAGTAGAATACACATTCAGTGCACATCCACCAGAATAAATTATGTTTTGGGCCATAAAATCAGTCTCAATACATGTAAGAGAGTTCAAATCACACAAAGCATGATTTCAACCACAATGACATTAAATTTTAAAATGGCTTTTAAGAATTTTTAAAAAGCTAATTATAGATGTATTGGAGGGGTTGAGAGTCTCCAGAAATAAATTTTCTTGAAGTCATTAAGTGTTAAACTGAACTATCTTCCTGACTTTTAAGGTGGAACAAAGCAAGACTGATTGTCTCACTCGTTTTACTCCTTCAAGGCCACAGACCCTTTCAAGACTTATCATCTAGGATCCAGAATTCCCTTGTCACAGAAACAAAGTAGGCAGTTGCTCACGAGGTGTGTTTTGAAATGTCCATTGAAAAGCTTCCATCTCCCAATATCTTCCCTATTGCCTGTCATGGTGACTGCTGTTAAACTTGTGGGAGCATTTTGTTGAGGAATGTAATTATGCAATACTTAAACCTCAAAAGAGATGTGAACATCAGTCATAAACATTTTAGAGTAAACCACTTTGTCAGATGTAAACAAATCAGGCCATTAGTATACCAATGTGTTTTTTATGGAGATCATGAGAAAAAAATCCAAGTATATACATTATGGTTCTATCGAAGTAGAACAAGCCTGGATGGGATGCTTCTGCACATGTCCTGAAGAAGCTCACAGTAGTGAGCATTAAAGAAAGAGGAAGATGGGAAAAATCCAGATACAATGCAGGAAAGAAGGTAAAATAAAATGATGAAAAATATATACCATGCAAATCTTGCAGACCCAGGGCAATTTATGACTTTCTTATGGTCACTTGTGTAATGGAAGGGCAAGACCACTAGTGCCAGAAAACTGGTTCTTGCCTCCACTGTAGGTGTTGTTGCAGATCTGATCAGAGTAAAGATTTCCTTTCTCACTTTTCTCTGCCTGTTTAGGGGGGAGCTGAATGACTGAGACGTATCCTGGTAGGCACCCTATGAGAGACAAGGCCTTTCCCATGAAATCTTCCATGACGTGGACCCAATGGCTCCAGAGGGAATATTTTCCTAAGGGGCACTGGCTGGAAGATTTATTTTCCAGGATATGACTAGTTGCCCTTGCTCTACACCACCCCTACTCTTAACCACAGGTTATCTATTGAATTTGTGGTGGCAATGCGAGCCTCTTACTCCCTGACCCATGGGAAACCTAGTGATAACCTAACAAGTAAGACAATCAGTCACCTTGTGGTGTGATTTGAGGAGCTCTTCCTTCAAGTCACTTTCTTTCTCCAAATCTCTCTTTTTACAGTTACAGTCTCATTTATTTGACTGAGGCTTGTAAATTATATCCTTTGCAGGTTAAGAAGTCTTAATCATCTCTGAACTCCATTTAAGAAAGGTGAAACAATTCTTCATTTAGGGCTTCTCATATGCAGGTGGGATTTACCAATATTTGTTGGATTACGTTGCATTTTGCTCTGTTAGAATGCAATCTCTTGAAGGAGTATAGCATTAAACCTAATCAGTAAGATGTGTGTTACAGTAAATATGGAGAATTCTCTCCCAAGGGAATTATGATGGGAAGGAAAGAATAGAGATAGTAGATAACATTTTGAAGAAGTCACACAAGGTACAATAGAGCATTAGAACTTATTCCTCCTATCGATGCTTTTATACTGTTGGTGGGAGTGTAAATTCGTTCAACCATTGTGGAAGACAGTGTGGCAACTCCTCAAAGACCTAGAGGCAGAAATACCATTTGACCCAGAAATGCTGTTACTGGGCATACACCCAAAAGAATATAAATCATTCTATTATAAAGATACATGCACACATATGTTCACTGCAGCACCATTCACAATAGCAAAGACATGGAATCAACTTAAATGCCTATTAATGATAGAATGGATAAAGAAAATGTGGTACATATACACTATGGGATACTATGCAGTCATAAAAAGGAATGAAATCATGTCCTTTGCATGAACATGGATGGAGTTGGAAGCCATTATCCTTGGCAAACTAATGCAGGGACAGAAAACCAAACACCACATATTCTTACCTATAAGTGGAGCTGAATGCTGAGAACACATGGCCACATAGGTGGGGGGAGAAAACAGACACAGGGGCCTGTCGGATGGGGACATGTAGGGAGGCAGAGCATCAGGAAGAATAGCTAATGGATGCTGGGCTTAAAACCTGGGTGATGGGATGATTTGTGCAGCAAACCGCCGTGGCACACATTTACCTACGTAACAAACCTGCACATCCTGCACATGAACCCCTGAACTTAAATGTTGAAGAAGAAGAAAAAAAGAGAACTTACTTATTCCTCCTATGTAGCTGTAATTTTCTATTCATTATCTAGCCTCTCCTTATCCCCCACGTTCCTCCCCTTTTACCAGCTTCTATTACCAATATTCTAATCTCTACTTCTATAACATCAGGTTATTTAGCTTCCAAATATGTATAAGAACATGTGGTATCTGTCTTTCTGTGCCTGGCTTATTTCATTTAATATAATGTATTCCTGGTTCATTCATGTTGTTGCAAATGACAAGATTGCATTCTTTTTTATGGCTAAATAGTATTTCATTGTGTATATATACCACACTTTTAATCTAATCGTATGTTGAGGGACACAGGTTGATTCTGTATCTTGGCTATTATGAACAGTGCTACAGTAAACAGAGTAGTGCAGATATCCCTTTGGCACACTGATTTCATTTCCTTTAGCTATCCACCCAGCAGTGGGATTTTTGGATCATATGCTAGTTCCATTTTTAGTTTTTTTGAGAAACTTCCATACTGTTTTCCAAATTGGCTGTACTAATTTACATTTCCATCAACAGTATATCTGTTTCCTTTTCTCCACATCCTTGCCAGCATTTGCTATTTTTTTGTCTTTTTGGTAATAGCCACTCTAATTGGGGTGAGATG
The DNA here is from genome assembly GCF_037993035.2 of Macaca fascicularis. Lineage (NCBI taxonomy): Eukaryota > Metazoa > Chordata > Mammalia > Primates > Cercopithecidae > Macaca > Macaca fascicularis. The sequence continues at coordinate 6,220,272 of NC_088385.1, read as the reverse complement.
ACATCTTACTGTGGCTTTTATTTGCATTTCCCTGATGATTAGTAATGTTGAACATTTTCTCATATACTTGTTGGCCACTTGTATGCCTTCTTTAAAAAATTGTTGTTTAGATCATTTTTCCATTTTTAAATCAATTTTTTTGCTGTTAAGTTGTTTGAATTTCTTATGTATTCTGCATATTTATTCCTTGTTGGATAAATAGTTTTCGAATGTTTTCTCCCATTCTGTAGGTTGTTTCTATTAGTTGTTTCCTTTGCTTTTTTAAGAAGTGTTTTCATCAGATATAATCTCATTTATCTATTTTTTCTTTTATTGCCTATGCTTTTGAGGTTTTTATAAAACCTTTGCCCAAACCAATGTCCTGAAGCATTTTTCCTGTTTTCTTCTAGTACTTTCATAGTTTCAGGACCACAATTCATTTGGAATTGGTTTTTTATATGGTGAGAGATAGGTATCTAGTTTCATTCTTCTGCATATGGATATTCAGTTTTTCCAGCACTAATTACTGAAAAGACTATCCTTTCCTCCAATGTATGTTCTTGGTGCCTTTGTTGAAAATCAGTTGGCTGTAAACACATGAATTTATTTCTGGGTTCTTTATTCTTTTCCATTGGTCTCTATGTCTGTTTTTATGCCAGCACCATGCTGTTTTGGTTACTATAGCTTTGCAGTATATTTTGAGGTCAGGTAGTATGATGCCTCCAGGTTTTTTATTCCCCTCAGGGTTGTTTCAGCTATTGGGTATCTTTTATGATTCCACACAAATTTTAGGATTGTTTTTTCAATTTCTGTAAAGAATGTCATTGATATGTTGTTAGGGAGTGCATTGATTCTGTAGATCACGTTGAGTAGTATGGTCATTTTAACAATATTTATTCCTCCAATCCAGGAACATAGAATGGCTTTTCATTTTGTGTGTTTATGTCCTGTTTAATTTCTTTCATCAAAGTTTTATAATTTTCACTGTTGATACCTTTCATCTCATTGGTTAAGTTTATTCATAGTCTGTGGCTATTTTAAATGATATTGATTTCTTGATTTCTTTTGCAGTTACCTTTTTATTGACATACAGAAATGCCACTGATTTTTGTATGTTGATTTTTGTATCCTTCTACTTTACTAAATTTATCAGTTCTAAGAGTTTTTGTTGGAATCTTTAGGTTTTTCTACATATAAGATGATGTCCTCTGCAAACAGGTGCAATTCTGCTCCATTCTTTGCAGTTGGATGTTCTTTATTTATTTTGTCTAATTGCTTTTGTTAGGACTTCCAGTACTATTTTGAATATGAGTGGTGAAAGTGGGCATCCTTATCTTGTTCCAGTTCTTAGAGGAAAGGCTTTCAGCTTTTCCGCATTCAGTATAATATTATTTCTGGGTTTGTCATATATGACTATTGTTATGTTGAGGTGTTTCTTCTACATCTAATTTGTTGAGAGTTTTTATCATGAGGGGATGTTGAATTTTATCAAATGATTTTTCTGCATCTATTGAGATGATCACAGTTTTTGCCCCTCATTCTGTTGATGTGATGTATCACGTTTATTCATTTGTGAATGGTGAACTATACTTGCAACCCTGGGATAAATTCCACTTGATTATGTTGTATAATTTTTTTGATGTGTTGTTGACTTTGATTTGATTTGCTAGTATATTGTTGAGGACGTTTGCATCTATGTTCATCAGGGGTATTGGCCTGTAGTTTTCTTTGTAGTGTTCTTGCCTCATTTTAGTATTTGGATAATGCTGGCCTCACTGAGTTTGGAAGAATTTCCTCTCTTTCAGTTTTTTGGAATAGTTTGAAGACAATTCATGTTACTTCTTTAAATATTTGATAGAATTCAGGCATGAAGTCATCCTGTCATGGGATTTTCTTTGGTTGGGATACTTTTTATTATAGCTTCAGTGATGTTACTTGTTATTGGTCTGTTCAGGTTTTCTATTTATTCCTATTTCAATCTTGGTGGGTTGTATGTGTCCATGATTTGCTAATTTCCTCTAGGTTTTCCCATTTGTTTGTGTACAGTTGTTCATAATAGTCTCCAATCACCCTTTGTATCTGTGATATCAGTTGTAATGCCTCCTTTTTTGTTTCTAACTCTTTTGAGTCTTTTCTCTCTCTCTCTTTTTTTTTTTTTTTTTTTTTTTTTTTTTTTTTTTTTGGTTAATCTAGCTAATGGCCTGTCAATTTTGCTTATCTTTTCCAAAAAAAAAAAAATCCAACTTTTTGTTTTGTTGATCTTTTGTGTATTTTTTAGTCTCTATTTTGGTAATTTGTGCTCTGATCTTTATTTTTTCTCCTACTAATTTTGGGCTTAGTTTGTTCTTCCTTTTTATTTTATTTTTTTTGCAAGAGGTGCATCATTAGAGTTTTGTTTGTTTCTTTGTTTGTTTCGTTTGTTTGTATTTTTTTGACAGAGTCTTGCTCTGTTGCCCAGGCTGGAAGACAGTGGGGCAGTCCTGGCTCACTGCAACCTCTGCCTTCTGGGTTCAGGTAATTCTTGTGCCTCAGCCTCCTGAGTAGTTGGGACTATAGGTGTGCCCCACCACACCAAGCTCATTTTTGTATTTTTGGATGGAGACCGGGTTTTGCCATGTTGACCAGGCTAGTCTCAAACTCCTGACCTCAAGTGATCCACCCACCTCGGCCTCTCAAAGAGTTGCGATTATAGGTGTGAGCCACCATGCCCAGCCTCATTAGGTTGTTGATTTGAAATCTTTCTCTCTCTCTCTCTTTTTCTTTCTTTTTCTTTTCTTTTTTCTTTTTTTTTTTTTTTTTTTGGCATTTACTGCTAAAACTTCCCTGTTGTTAGGGGAATATAAAGGACACAAAAGAAACTTCAACTGCCTCACAATGTGACCAATAATTGATCATAGGTTAACTCTTAAAGATACCCACTCTGTCCACAAAAATGGCTTATCAGCAACTGTGTTCCTGCTATGTGACTCTAGCTTCACAGTCACAAGTGGTTGGAACAGGAGTGAATATCTGATTGAAGTTGAATCAGAGCTATTACCTCTCTCAAGCATTGACCTGCGACAGGGATTGGGAGCTGGGAGTGAGTCAGCCTCAACAGTGCTCTTCTGGAGGGTGTGTCCACATGCTGCAGCTGCCGCATGCACTTGTAGAGCTGGATTGTTCAACTTCTAGATTTCATGAGCTCCACTATCCTTCCAAAAATGCTCACTTTTGCTTAAACATACTTGAACTGATTTCTGTTATTTTTAACAATAGAAATGTAATTAACAGAAAAACAAATTTTGTTGGAAAGAAAAAGTCCTCCTTTTCTTCCTCGTTGTGTTTCCCATTTCTGAGAGCAAGAGCCTTGGCTGCTCATTGAGAGGCCTGAAGGAAAGTGCTCAGGCTTAAAAGTCACACTAAAATCAGGTCAAATCCCAGTTCTATCACTTTCTATGAGCTCTGTGACCTTGAGAATCTTATCCAAGTTCTCCAAGACTCAGTTTCTTCATCTGAAAATAGGAGTTAGTAATCTTTCTGTTATTGGTCCATTGTGGGGAATAAAAGAGCCAATATGGGCAAAAGGCCTGGAATGTAGTATTTGCCAAGTGAAAGCTAGTTCTGAATTTTTCCTCCTGTGTTGTTTCAATTTTTCATTTATTCATCAGTCAGTGTTTCCATAAGCATGTAGATACTCTGGAGGCTCTAAGGAGGTTTTTCTTTAAGGCTCTTGAACAACTTAGCTTTTGCTCATTTTTCAAGTGTGCTAGTATATGCACAATAGAGATAACATGGTGTTGAGGTGTGAGTACAGAATAGGGAAAAAGAGAGCGAGTTCCAGTACTGACTTGGACCATGGACACAGTTGTGAGACTTACACATACCGTTTCCTCTATCAGCCTGTTTCTTCATCTGTACAATAAAAAACTGGTGTATATTAGAATTCCTAGTGTGAATTAGTAGGTACCCAACAGGGATGCTACTGGCATTTTGGGTGGGATAATTTTTCATTATGTAGAAGAACTGGTCCTCATACTAGATGATGTTTAGTATCCCTGGTCCCCACCTTCTAAATGCCAATAGAGCCTCCAGACATTGTGACCAAAATGTCCCCACAGATTCTCAGACACAATGAGGCAGACACTATGGCCCAGGTTGAGTATCACTTTGTCAGGCAAAAATAAAATGGATTCAGTGATCATAGTTTTATGAGACATCAGATTAAGCAAAGTTGAATACGCTTCTTTAGAGCGGGATTTCTTAAAACCTTTTATCTGAATGTACACAATGGATGGGTCTATTTCTCCCTTAACCCGGTTCTTACTTGGGATAGAGCTTGGGTACATCAATAAAGAGCAGATTTATGTCCCAGGGAAACTGATTTTGTACACTCAGTGTGAACCACAAGCTTATGCATTCCATGTTACCACAACTTCCTGCCAGTGCAGAGCAACCCATTGTCTAAAAGACAACATATAATAATAATTTTTGTTATTGTTAGAGAGTCCAATATAAGAAAACTCTGGCTGTTATATACTTTTTCAATCTGTCTACAAGCAATTCCCCTGCAGGGAAGAAGAGTAAGAGTAAGAAGGTTTAGGTGGGGAAGCCAAATGTCATGCTGCAGCTAGAAAAATGCAAGAATGAAATGGAGCAATGGAGTATGTCTGGTCTCCACACTTCATTTGGATTTAACAGGCCAAGCTTGCTGAAGCAGCCACAGCAGAAGAGTAAAAGTCTCTCCCCTGTGTCCACACTAATTTAATATTTCATTACCAGTGAAGATTGAATTTTACTTTTTCAGGTCTTACCTCTCCATCTAAACATGGGCCCTATTCCAAGATACATAGCTCAGCCATGGAGTTCACAGCTTCATTTGCAGAGACAGTCTTGAAGGTCTAGAACAGATTCTCTTGGTTGCCATTACATTTTCATTAAAATTCTGCCACATACGTTGGTTCTGTTCCAGTTTCCAACTTCTCCTGTGACTGGTGTTGACTGATCTGATTTAAAAAGTTGACTAGAACTAGGGCCACTATGAAAGGTGTTCTCAACAAAATATTTTCAGGGGCTTCAAGAAAACCTCAAGGAGTCACCGGAAAGACTGTCCAGACAGCTCTGGGGAGAGGCCAGACCTGTGATCTGGGAATGGCCAGCTGGGAACTGGGGCCAGGAGCCCGTCATCTCAATTTTGGCATATTTAAGCTAATTTACTAAATAATTCACTCATTTATTGAACACATATTTATAGAGAACCTACTCTGTGCTAGGCACTGCTCTCGATACTGGAAAAACAGCAGAAAGGTTCAAGTCAAGGTCCTTGCACTTTTTTAGCTTGCATTAAAGTAAGGGAGACAGACAATAAACAACTAAGCAAGTAAATAAATAAAATGTTGGAAACAGACAAGCCCCATGAAAGAAAAATCAGGGAAAAGGATTAGCGGGTGATGAGATGGGGTTAGAAGTAGACTCTTTTATAGAGAGTGGTCAAAGACAGCCTCTCTAAGAGGGTGATAGCCAAGCAGAGGCATAAATGAAGGGATGAGCTGTATGACAATTTGAGGAAAGAGCATTGTAGGCAGAGGGAAACACAGCTGGGATGCTTTAAGTAGAAATAAAGTTGTCATGCTCAAGAAAAGCCTGAAGGCCAGTATAGCTAATGCAAAGTGACCTAGGTAGGAAGTGGTAGACAAGGAGATCAGGGAAATATTCAGGGCCCAGATTGTGTAGGGGCCTGGAGGCCATGGGAAGTAACTTGACTTTTGAAGGTTTGGAGCAAATCTGTTTCATATTTTGCAAAACCATCTGAACTGATAGTTGGAAAACAAAAAGCTGGAGGTAGCAAGAATGGAAAAAGGAATAGATCACATTGGGTCATGATTAGGACCAAGAAGATTGGTTAGGATACTTGCAATATTTCAGGCAAAGGTGGTGGAACGGGCTAACATGATAGTGGGGGAAACATTAAGAACTGCTTGGATTGAGAGTGTTCCAAATATTTCATTTAATCCCCTAATTTTCCAAATCTTTCTATATTAGCTTAGGGCCAGCTGACTATTTCTGGCCAATGAGTAGAACTGATACATGTCACTTCCCAGAATATGGGAGTTAATAGATGTTGTGTCTCCTCATTTCTTTCCTCCCCTTACACAGCAGTCTTGGGCATGATGCCAATACATGCATGCCAAAAGATGGATGAGGGTCTCCTGACCCATATTGGGCAACTTTTTCTTACGCTAAACTCAGAGATAGAGTGTTTATTTTGGCATCTAACATTGTTTACCCTGGGAAACACAGTACATATTTTGGAGTTGAATTCAATAGGACTTGCTAAGGAGATGAAAGAAAGAGAAGACTCCAAGATGACTCCACACTTTTTTTTTTTTTTTTTTTGCTAGATCATGAGGATGAATTAGATGTCACTATGCAGATGGAGAACACTGAGAAGGAGTATCAGGCTTGAAACCAAAAGTTTGAATTTGGACATGTTAAGTTTTCATTGATCATTAAGCATCCAAAAGAACCTTCTAAGCAGATGATTGAACACATAGTTTGGAGTTCAGAGGAGGGTCATGATTGTCAATACAGATTTGGTAGTCATCATCATTCAGATTGGGATTCAAGACCATGGGACTAAATAAGGTTATCCATGAAATTAATGCAGGCAGAGAAGGGTATTATTAAATATAATGAGGGAATAGTACTCAACTCAGTGTGGTCTCTGGTTTATTGGAGGGGCAATACAGTAAATCAAACAGATAATGATTACCCCCACACACACACCTTTTCTCCCCTGTCCCACACCTGGTCTAATTTTGGTCTGGCTTCTAGAGGATGATTATATAGTGATGATGGTGGTTTCCAAGAAGAGATGAAGGTGGCACCTAAAGAGTAACAGGAGGATGGAGTTGCTTCGCACAGGATAGCCAATCTTGGATATTCATCAAGTTAGAAGATTCTTTTACCCCAGCCTAAATAATCTCTATTTGTAGTCTTCTAACCCAATACCCTCTTTACTATAGCAAACTCAGCCTCCCATAATGAACCTCCAATGTAGGCTATGGGAGGCTGATTTAAATTGGGGTGAGAAGAACTTCAAAACTGAAGAATGTTGCAAATTTCGCTGTCCTGGGCATTTAACAGGTAGGGCTTCATTTGCCTTATTTTAAAAAAGGGAAAGAGGAAGGATGTCAGCAAAAATAACAGAGTAAGAACTTGTAAACATTTTCCAAAATAACTAAAAATTAGCAAAATGGTCCAAATCAATCAGAGTTTTTCAGAACTCTGGAAATAAACCAGCTGAAACTCAGTAAGAACAGCAAGACCTGTGGCATTTAATTTTATTTAGTACCGTCTTCCACTCTGCAGTTCCACTGTAGCTTAAAAAAATGGTAGCCCACATGTCCAGTGCAGTGTGGCAGCCACTGGTAGGAGCAGAAGAGACCTAGAACTTTTTCAATTCACTCCCAAAGAATTGTTATTATTTTACCTGTCTGGTGGTTCCTTAGAACATTCCACTTAAGAGACTGACTCAGAGCTCATTCAGAATGTGCAAAGCCTTTTCCTTGCCAGGATAGAGAGAAAGCACTGGTTGGAACAATTATAGGCAAGTGTTTTAAATTTGCAGCTGCATGAGGTGATGGCTAACAGTTAGGACAACATATAGACTAACCAGAAGCTTAAAGGGAAAAGCTGGGAAATGAAATATCAATAGTGCTTTCAAAAGATACTCCTGAAAATCTAAAAGGTTGTATGCATGCACAGGCTTCTGTACATGCATAGAGAAAATGTGAGAAGTCCTTAAGCTTTAACCTCTGACTGGCCTTGAGGCTCTACATAAGCAGGAAGTGAAGGCTAAGGCAGAGTTGTAAAATGCCTGGTTGGGTGTTAAAGATTGCCCTAAAACATACAACATCCCAGTCTTGGCAAAGTCTTGTTGGTATATCGAAAATAATTATGTTTTGCTGCAACTGACAGAAAATCTAAATAAAATAAAGCAAACAATAGAAAACAAAACAAAAGAAAACCAACAACACAGTGACTTAAACAAGATAGTTTATTTCTCTCCCATGTAATGAAAGCCAGAGGTAAACACTTCAGGACTGGAATTACAGCTCTGGACATAAGATCCAGGCTCCTTCTAGTTTTCCATGTAACATACCTAGGGTAGCCCATGTCCTCTGAGCTTAAGATGGCTGCTAGACTTCAGCTATTATATTGGCATTCCAAGGGCAGGATGGACTAAGGAGCAAATAAGAAAGGAACAAATGTACTCATTGCTATATATATATATTTTTAAATTTTTATTTTTTGAGACAGAGCCTTGCTCTGTCACCAGTCTGGAGTGCAGTGGCGCGATCTCAGCTTGCTGCAACCCCCGCCTCCTGGGTTCAAGCCCTACCTCAGCCTCCCAAGTAGCTGAGACTACAGGTATGTGCCACCAAGCCCAGCTAATTTTTGTATTTTTAGTAGAGATGGGATTTCACCATGTCGGCCAGGATGGTCTCAATCTCTTGACCTTGTGATCTGCCCACCTTGGTCTTAGCTATCTTTTAAGGTTTCCCAGAAGTGACATTTACTTGTCATTGAACAGAGCTAACTCACATGACTACATCTAGCTGCAAGGGGGGATGAAAACTGTCGGTTTTAATATAAGAGGCCTTAGGCTCAGCTTACAACTGGGGACAACAGGAGGAAGGAAATAATGGATATTTGGGTAGGCAGCTGGCAGTCTCTCCCATTATATGATTGGATAGCTGGTGGTGGAAGAGTAAAGAGATACTGAGATCAACATCAAAGTTGGCATAGGGTAAAGACACAGACTGCACAAAACGATGGCCATCAACTGGGGACAATATCAATGATGGTCCAGGATCCAAAATGGAAACAAATCCTGTGCTAAAAACAAAATCTTACTCTCAAGTTGCAAGAAGGCCTTATTTCAAGAACTAGTTAAGACATCCTTTTATACCCCTAGTCAGTGGTTTTGGAGTAAGAGAATTAAGATATTCAGCAAAATACTGTTTTTGCCTAGATGACTTTCCAGTCTTTTAAAACCCAAGAGCCCATCAAATAAAATTGAGAAAATTTAGTGTAGTATACTCTTGGAGATCAATAATAACTATAATATATTCAAGGCTAAGTGATGCCCTGCAGTAAAGAAACTTAACTTTGTAAAAGCTAGTGCATATAGTTATTTGACCAACACGTTTTTCAGCATGTCAATAAATGCTGCTATTCATCAGAAAACAGTTTGGAAAAGTGTGCCGTAGAAGAGTCCTTATTTATCTCTAGCAAAAGAAAGCCTTTTTAAAATGTACAACATTTCATGGGCTGATACCTCTATTTATTAATAAAAATACTATAAAAATAAGTTACTAGAAAAATGAAAAACAGTCTCACAAAAATATGAACCAAATATTTTGTCATTAGAGTCAACAGTCATAAAATCAATCTGTCAATATTCTGACAAGGATTTAAAGCGCTTACTCTCAGAAGGCTTCCAACAGCTTACCACAGAAAATTCTGTAGTTATTTCACTTTAGATAGGGAGCACAGAGTTGGTGGATGGACCACATGTCAGCACTACCACCAGGCAGCATTACTCTCCTCCTATATCCTTCCTAAGGTAGACTATCTCATGCCTCACCTGCCCTCGCCTTGTAATGCATGTTTTGCTATTTTTCATGACCCAAAGGACAATATTTTTAGCAAAATACTACCTATGAGATTAGGCTTCACTCAAAGAAGCAAAACAGGAAAAATCCAAGATTGGCTTTTATAATTTATTTATTTCAAATATAAGAAAAAGAATCTTCTCTGCCTACAAACTGGGTTTAGCTGCCCCATTGGCCTTTTAACATTCCTTTCAATTCATGATATATCCAGAGGTAACCGAGACCTTAAATGAAGACAGGAAGCACGCACCTTCAGCATGGTATCAGTGTCCATCTTGACATCGTGTGGGCTAGCCTGGCTTCCATCTTCTGCCCAGGTGTTGACCCTACCTTTTTGACACCTTTCCAGTTGCCTTTGACACCACCTGCTCCTTCCAGCCTATTCACCTCTCTGCAGTTGGTCCACTGCTTCACTGCTTACCTGACTTGGAATTCTTAGTGTGGTAGACTTCCGGACTTTTAGGATACCCAGATCCCTGATATTAGAAAGAAACTCCAATTTTCCCCTATCTCTTTAGAATATAAAAGGTTCAGCTTCATGTTCCTAGGAGAAAAAGAGTGTGAATGGTTGATCCTAAGAAAGGAGGACATGGGGATGAAAAGACATCTAAATGTCAAGGTTGAGACACAGATAAAGAAAATTTGTCTGCAGAGGAGTTATTCAGCATGGGGTTCCTCCTGATATCAGGGGAGGGTGATTTGGAGGAATAGAGACCCCCCAAAAAAATCAATTTTTATCTTCTTTACTATGAACAACTGACTTGAATGGAGAACTGCTCTGAGATAGGACAAGTGATAACTGCTTTGAGATCTAACTAGTTATTTCTAAAAATGAGGCATGGAAAGGTGACTTTGTTGGTAGCAGAAGGAGGACAGCCATGTGCTTCATGGGTGAAACTACAGAACAACCTTCCAGAACCCCTTGCATTGGTAGAGTTTCCTGCATCAGTCTCTACTGACCCAGGCTGACCAATTATCTCCCACCAGCCAATACAACAGTCAACATAACACAGAGCGTAGGCATAAAAATAAACACACACACACACACAGAAAACAAAACTATCTTTAAGCATCATCACTAAAACAAAAGAGTGGAAAATTCAGATGGATGGAGTCACATGATTGGCGGAAGGTGGTGGTGTTCCCTCCTCTTGAAATGTCCTTCCATATGGAGAGACGTCCATTAGCAGAACACATCTGGTTGTCTTCCAACTCCTCATTCATTCCTCCCTGAGAGAAGAGAAGTGACTTTTCTGGTTGGTGAGCTTAAGATGGAGAATTGAACCTGTGTGGCTCATCTCGTCCGTCTTTGGGATATGCTTGCAGTTTACGTCTCGAGCTATTCCGAGCCGTGCAGTAAAGTCCTTACCCTGATGTGGTGGACTATGACTGTCCCATCCTGTGTGTGCCTAGGTGAAGGTGAATACCCAACTGGGAGTTCAGTGTTAGGAACCCCACTGTTGTCACACTTCTAAGCCATGTTCCTTAACAACTTATCAATAACAATGAAAACATTTTATCCCATACATGTAATTTTTAAAAATCTTGATTTGTTCAGGATTCAGGCTAAGAAAAGAAGAGGGTTACAGATCGACCCCCGCCAAGTCCCTAAGTAAGTCATTGTTATTTACATTGCCTCTCTGGAGGCAAGGTCTGTGATACGGTCACAAAACCTACCTTGTAGGGTTCTCAAAGATTTAATTAATCAATTTTTATGAAGGTAGTTCTAAATTATGGTGTAATAAACTGATGTAAACAAGTAATATTGATGATGATGATGACAACTATAAACTGAAATATGAACTTGTCATCTTGGTCCTTAATTCCTCTCATCTCCTCCACAACTCTACACCAGCCAACATGATGTCAGGTAAGTGGCGAATGCCCTTAAAATGAAGTAGCTAAAACTTGAGTATCTCTACAGAGTTCAAATGCTCATTAATTTTCAATTCTAGGAAATACAGTAGGTAGTTCCCAGAAAAAGCATATTGATAACATTTACCAACATTTGGGGCTGTGAAGATGGTGAAATTATCTCTAACAAGTTGGGTTTTTAGAAAAATGATAAACGGGAAGCTGTTGGAGTACTCAAGTTCCTAAGAGTCACCAAACATTGTTGCTCTGACAATCAGAAGCAAAACAAATGCTTCCATGTCTTAAACATTTCCTGGTATGATGAACATTTCCTTTTATTTAGAAGATAAAATAGTTTGAACTGTGACATTGTGCTTAAATTAAACAGCGCTTGAGACAGCAGACATTTTATTTAGAATTTTTTTTTAAAGAAATGGGATAGATAGATCTTTAATGTCTACACTTCTCAACCTTTAAAATAGTGGGGAGGAAAAGAAGTAAAAATAATATTTCCTTCCTTACAGGTTGCTTTGAAAATTAATGAATTAGTGCTTATTAAGTGCTTGACTGAAAGGTGATGTGAAAACTATCAAACATCATCTCTATTACTGTAGTCCAATGTTCATCTGCCACTAATAAAAGCCTGAGCCTCAGGCACAGTCTTTTGTACTCTTGTCTTTGGAGAGAATCGCCTACGAGTTTCCTTTCTTCTGGTGATAAATCATAATTAATATTTCATCCATTATACTACCGCAGACGCACAGCCAAGGATGCACCGCCCTGAGCGTTGGCAGCCTCCATGGTGCTGTCTCGCTTTGCTGCCTGGTATTTGTTTGCAGTGCAGAGACACGTCCATGGCAATGGCCCATGAGGCCTGAACAAGGGAACAACACTTCTTCCTGATTCAGATCCCTGACTTTGGAGACTCCCTTGGCACCTTGCATGGTGATGGCCCCCATTAGTGGAATTTAGAGACTGGAGGGGGCAAGGAGGAGTCAAAGGGTGAGAGGATGGGTCAGACCCCAGCCAAGCCTGGGAGCTAAGTGAGCACAACTTCCTGACTCAGCCTCTCTGGCTTATGGTGGACTTCTTTGGTGTACCTGAGCTGTCAGCAAGTTCCTGTTGGGCTCTGCCTATTCCATGTGCCTGTCATTCAGCAGAAACTCATCAACAAATTTCAAACTGGAGGTGTTGCTGAATAGTCAGAACATTTTAAGAAACCACCACCTTCTTTCTTGAATTTACAAAGCATAGGCAACTGAATCATCAGGTCCTTCGGTTGCCACCATGACCCTACATCTACCTGTCTTTACTTTAGCCTTAAGCAAACGTCTGTGATTAGGCCAGGATTCACAACTGGATGTGTTAAGACAACCTGAAATGGGAACCAGTCGTGAGCTAAAGAAACCATCCATTAATCCAGGAACTGAAAAGGCAGCACAGGAGTGATTGACCTAATCTGCCTGCTGACGGCTGCCAGACTTTGGTCACTGGCCAAACCTCTCTGGGGAGACAACAGGGTAAGCTTCCATCCCAAGGTCCTTTCCTCCTGGGGTCCATGCCATGAATTGGTAATCACCACGAAGTATTCCTGGATAACACATTTAGAGGCAGAATAATGGGCTGGATGGGCCAACTGATTTAGAAAGTGCTACTTCAGACCACATTCAGAGGATGTTAAGTTGTATGGGACATGGCAGGCAATTCAGTAACCTCCTCATTTTATAGATGAGAAAATAAAGGCCCAGGGAATGGCTTACCCAGAATTGCATGTTTGTTGGTGCCAGGGCCAAGATTCTCAGCACGGGAGTTTCCCCAATACCCCAGGGGAGACCTCATAATGATGCCCTCTAATTTTGCAACAAACTGTACTTTTTCTCTTCCATAACATCTTCTCATTGTGCAAAGAACAGAGCAATATGAACTTTGTAGATTCCGCCACAAACCCCACCTCAACATCGCTTTTACAAAACTTCTCACTCTATGTGGCTGCCTACCTTTGCTAGGCTTTGAGCCCAGGTCTTGCACACAGCAGGTACTTAATAAAATTCTATTTACTTGAATGGCATCAGTCACAATATATGGAAAGAACTCAGAAAAGCCAGTGGTGTGAGATAGACACAGTTGGAAACACTTGCCTTACAGGGAAAATCAGAAATGTCAAGGAAAATCTAGTTAAACTCTGTTAAGTCTCAAGGGATGAGTATAAGAGGCAACATTTTGGAAGCTATAATATGACTGAATGATGAGAGTTTGTAGCATTGCACTGTATTTCCACTTTCAGTAATTTTATACGTGGCTTATTTTGAGCTCAGACCACATTTATTGTATTTTAGGTTAATTTGAGAAAAATTTTATCGGATCAAGATCAACCATATTTGCAACATGAAATGAAGTCATCCTATTCCTTGGCCGCTATTACACAAATGCTAAAACATGCAGACCTCAGAGCTTCATGCCCTGTTTCTGGACAACAGTCAGCCATGGGGAGTGTGGGTGAGGGCTGAGGGATATACCGACACCCCTCACAATGAGTATGGAGGCTTGGAGGTCAGGGATGTGGTAAACATGGTGCTTTATAACACAGGCCTGGAGCAAGACCAGAGTCAAATCTTACTTTTGCCAGTTCTAGACCTATGACTTTGGAAAAATTGTTGAACAACTGTAAAGCCCAATCTTATATCTCATGGGCTTATTCTGAAAATAAATTAAAATCCTAGTCTATACCTGGCATATAGTGAACAGTCCATGATGGGTGTTATACTGGTGGTAGTTTTTAATGATGGAAGAAAGGTCAGGTTTTTTGTTCTTTCTCATTGCTCTACCTATATCCCATCCTAGTGTGCTTTTGCTCCTCTACCCACCCTAATTAGGCAAAACTCACTCTTGCAATCTGCATTGGCATAGTGTAGTAGGTATGAATCTCAACTCTACAGCAAGCCACCAGAGTTTACTATGAGGCCTTGGGCAATTCATTTAACTTCTCTGTGCCTCAGTTTCCTTAACTAAAGACAGGTAGGATAGGAAAATCTACTTCCCACTATTACATAAGGATAAGATTAATCAGCACACATAAAACTTTGGGGGCATGCTTGACACACAGTAGTCTCCCTCTCTACCCAAGTAAATGTTAGCTAATTCTCATTTTCTCTCACTTTCTGAAACACCAGAGAATCTTCCTCCAAAGTGTGCTTCTCGTCTTTGCAGGCTCCTGCTATTAACCTCTGTGTACTGGGAAGACCTATCCATGAGCCACGGCAAAGGTCAGGAAAGATGGAAAGAGTATGAAGGATACAGTCTCAGATCCATGCAATACACAGAAACCAGGGGTCAAGGCAGGGTCAGAATGCAGGATGAGGCAACACCCAGAAGTCAAGAGAGGTTTCAGATAAACACTCAAGAGGACAAAAGCAGACACACCAGGCAGGACATCTGAAAACCTTGAGACTGAGGCATAGCCACCCAAGGAAGAAAGCATTTTTGGGCAAGTTCTGTTTTTAGAGATTTTCCAGGGCAAGGTCCCAAAAAGCAGCTCTATATCCATGCATAAGAGATGGAGCTTATGCATTCATGTTTTCTAATAAATACATGCTTAGCACTTGCTGTGAGCTAGGCACTGTTCTAAGGACAGGACATTTAGCAGTGGGCCAAGAAGGCAAAACTCCTTGTTCTCATGGGAGTTTATATTCCAGTCAATTTTTAAAATAAGTTACTTGCACATGTTGGGTAAATTTCCAAGGGTAAGCTCTGAATAAAGGCTGAATTCTAAAGAAGAAAGGCAGTGGGTTAATGTTTAATGTACCTGGGCCACACATCTTCACCCCAGTCAATGTATTCTGTCTCACCCAAGACTAAATATTGGAATGGGACATTATTTTAGGCATAATCCTGGATCTTCTCCAATTTATACCTGAAATAAACAACTCACTTGCAAAGATGAGTGCTTTCTCATTAGTAGCAGAATTTTATCTTCACCCGTCTCCAATCTCCTTCCACTAGGGGGTGAGTTTGGAGGCAGGGTCTTAGGTCTTTTGATGTAGCTTCTCACTGCTTTTGGCAGATTCTGAAAGATTAGAGACCAGTAAAGGTATCTCAGGTGATAGAGACCCTGCATTTAGCTGCAGAAGTTAAGGAGAATTGTGGAGGTTTGAGGTATCTCTTCTCCCCATCCTGGACACTAACAGAAGACTCATTCCAAAGCAGCTTTTCCCCATGGCTGGTGCCTGTGCTGAGAGGCCCAAAGCCAGCCCATCTGCCCAGGTGCTGACCGAGCGCTTTTCTGCCCAAGTTTGGAGCTGCCTTCTCAGCATGGTGATGTCACTGCTGCCTCAGTCTGACCGCTGGCTCCCCAGAATCTCAAAATGATAGTGTGACTCTGTTCTGGTCTTTTGTGGAGCTGGTAGGAATTTCTGTTGTTTCTTGGTTATTATGGAAACCGCTTCCACAAATAAATATTTAGATAAGGATGAGGAACAAACCCCCTCAAAAACTGTGTGTATTTTATTTAGTGCCGAAAGTCTTTAGCTATAGTACAGAGTACAAGCTAACCGGCAATGGCCGCGCCTCTCCGGAAGGAATGTTCTTTCTCTCTGACCATGTGTGTTCCTTTACCATCCACTCTCCATTCCTGACTTCTCCTTTCCTTCCCTTCTCCTTCCCAATTACTTTCTCTTATTTTTCCTGTGTTCTTTTTCTCTTTACATTTTCTCTCTCTTATTTGTCCTCTTGGCATCTCGTCTACCATCCTCTTGTCTCTCTCCTCTTCTTTCCTTTTCTTCTAATCTGTCTCCCCTTCTCTCATTATAAAAGAGAGTATTCAGACAACTAAATCTGTGCCTGGTTTTGGTCTGCTCTGGTCCTCGAGACCATGAGTGACAGAAGACTCTGCCCTTGGCCGCCCGTCACACCATAGGCCTGTAGCCAAGCCCCACTTCCGGTGCTTGCTGGAGAGCTGCTGAGAAGTCCTCCTGGCCAGGGCACAGATGGTGGGTGATGGAGTCCGGATGCCGAGACTTAGGGCGGGTCAAAACAATGATCACTCAAGTGTAAACTGTGCTAATTGCTGGGGACAAAGGGAGAGCCAGACCCCAATGGAATACATTAGGGTGGAGTACCAAAAGCAAGGGATGGCTTCTATGGTCACAGATTACTATCAAGGGTTCTGGTCTAAGCTTCTAGGCTGCCTTTGTTTTCATTCTCATTTTATAGACGTAGAGGCTGCGCCATTGTACCCCAGCATGTGAAAATTTATTTTGATCATTTAGAGACCATTTCCCAATGTTGGAGATACTTTTCTTGCAAGACATCTCACTTAAAGCATAATAAACAGACAGATGGATGATAGATATGTAATACATACAGATACACACACAAATATAAATACAGAAAAATAAGCATACAGTTTACTATATATACACCCCCCTAGATACACATTTTATTGTAAAATAAAGCAGAGAAACAGAACAGTGCGAGACAAATGTGTAGCTTAGTGAATTATTGTAACGAAAACACTCCTAAATCCACCCAGATCAAGAAAGAGAGCCTTGGCAGCCACCTGAGGGGCCCCCTCCACACACCTCATTGCAGTCACAGCACCATTTCTCGCTCTAGCCCTTGTGTTTCTTTATAGCTTTATCACCCAAGTGTGCATTCCTATATGTTATAGTTTAATCTTGCACATTTTAAAAGCATGACTTGTCTTTTACATTAAGTTTCTTTCTGTCTCGCTGTTTTTCTTGCAACTTATCTGTTGATGAACCTTGTGTTTGACCTGCCATCTAGCTTTTGCTGAATGCTCCTCTGTCCTCTGTGTTTCCTGCAAATTAGCAGCTAGAATGTGAATCTTGACCAGACTCAGACGTGATCCCCCTGGCAAGACAGTGGTGGTGTGTTCTTTTTTCAAAGCATTATGTCTGGTTTTCACTCTTCTTTTTTTGGTGTCAGTAGCTATTGATGCTCAATTCTTAGATTCATCAATTCATAGGGAGTTGGTGACATCTTAATCTATTATTTCATGTTTCATCTAATAGATGCACTAACTGTGTAAGGAAACACTTTTCCTCATCCAATATTTTGTTACTCAGTAGTACAGCTCATATAGGAAAGACAGGATAAATGCTTGAATCAAGATTATGAATTGGTTTCCTGTCACCCTCTGAAGGTGATCAATTGCAAATATCCTTATACATCTGTGGATTTACAAATATTTGATGGGTTTTAATTCATTGCAATCCTTTGCCTTATTGAATCTCAAATTGTCCCCTCTTTGGTAACTGAGAACCTTTTCAAGTTGGTTCCCAAGTCCTTTTCACGTGTCTCTAATAGCCTCTCATAGTGTCTGGTACAGCAAGATATTTCAGACTCATTTTGCATATTTTCTTGAGAATCCCTGCTTTTGTTTGCTTATTTTAAAATGAGAAACTGTATTGTCAAAACCACAAGGGCATCAGAGATACTGATTGCTACTGGGTTGTATATACAGAATATGTGCATATACATGTGTTATAGGTAAATAGACAGATGATAGATAGCTGTAATCTCCTATAAACACATATAATGAATTTTTGTATTCATACTGATATTTTCAGTTCAAACTCATAACTACATGGTATTCTCTCAACTTCTTCTAAATTACGTATGTATCTCCTCCCATTTATATTTACAATCTTGGTTCTCAAGGATACCAGGAATGGTGGAATTAGAATATCCCTTAATTATTTATTTGCTTACTACACATACAAGAGTCTCAGGATAATAGTATTATACTACCTCCATGGATTATTATCCGAGGTAGTATTTTATCTATCCAAGGTAGATAAAAATCTTTTGTATATGTTGTCCTCAATGTCCTACTTTTTTTTATTGTGCTATATTTACATTGTCAAAGCATATGTGCACTCCATACTAAGATCTCTCCTGCTTTATGCTTATTTAACCTCTTTTCTACAAGTGCAAATATATTTAATGATCACTACCAATTCTCCTATTTCTCTCTAGTCGTTTTGATGGCCTGAAGCTTATTCTTTAGTAACTTCCTTAAGAAGGGGCCATGGGAACAGAAATCTCTGATTCTTGATGTTGATAATAGTGTATTTGCGCATTTATGCTTAAAGGTTAGTTTGAAAAATAGAAAACAATATTCTTTCACTGAGTAAAATGACTCTATTTTTTTCTGGTTTATAAGTCTGATAAAAAGTCTGATGATAAAATAATTTTTTAATCCCTCTCAGTAATACGCTCTTTTTGCCTAGATGCTCGTATAATTTAAAAAAAAAAATTTTAGTAATATTATTAAAATATATCTTTGTGATCATAATTCTGTGTTGATATTCTCAGGTGCATTGTGTAGTTTTTCAATATATGGTTTCAAATGCTTTTTTATTTTAGGAATTTTCAAGAAAATATTTGTTCTTTTCTCTTGCTTTGGTTTTCTTCTTCAGAAACACCTAACATTGGTGTGTTGGGTCTTCTTTAGCTATCTTTAATATTTGTCACTTTCTCTCAAATACTTTTAATCTCTTCATTTCTTTCTGATTTAAACTTTTTTTCCTTTTTACTTTATATTTCTTTTAAGTCATCATTTGTTGTATTTATTTGCTCTTGTGTATCTTCTAGCTTAGTCTTCATTTCTAAAATGATTTTTAAAATTTATTTCTATTTTTTTCTGTCCCCTTTTTCTTGAGTTTTTTGAAGTCTGATTTACGTTGCTGTCTCATATCTTGTATCACATTAATGTCTCTTAGTTCATTTCAAAATATTATGTTATAGTTTTACTTTTTAAAAAGCTTGTCTTTCTACAATTGGGAATGGGATGCAGACTTTTCCCTTATCAGGTGCTGGGATCTGAGATCCTACAAGTTTCTGGAGTGCTTCTTTTGCTTTACAGTTCAGCTGCCATTTTTTTCAGGCTGGCGAGATGTTTTTCTTAGTTTTCTAGTCTCTCTACCAGCTTTCTGCACCTCAGGAGATCTGTCCCCATTCTGATGACTGAGATCTGTCCCCATTCTAGCTTTTGGAGGGCTAGTGCAGTACATTTGGTGAAGGTCTGGTGCCTTAGGATTTCTCTCAATTATCTCATCTTACCTCCAGCCTTTGACAACTGCAATTTTCACTTGGTAATGGCCATGAGAACCTTCCGGAGATGTCTCTCAGTTCTCATGCCCTACCCTCAACCGTTGGACGGCCTCTGCATTATACTCAGTGGATGTCTGAAATACCTTGGAGGAATCTCTCTCAACTCTTCTTCCTTATCCACAGCCTGCAGAGAATTACCCCAAAGCACTTGGTAAAGGTCTATGCAAAAGAGTTAGGGGGTAGGTAGACTCGTTTTGTGGCTGGGGTTCCTTTACATTCTCATCCCTTGATCCAGTCCATGGCCACTGAAAGTTCATTGCAAGCTTGGCTGATTTCTTCTTACCCCATCTATGGTACATTCCTCTTTCTCCCATTGCTCTGCCAGGGGTAAAATCAGCCATGGGTCTCTTCTCTCCTAGGAAGTCTCCATCCTAGGAGTTAGTTCATGTAGACAATTTGCATTTCAGCTCTCTGATGGTGTACTCAAATAGCTATGTTTTTCACCTTATTAGGCTTGTTCTCATTGTTAGGATGGGATCTCAGTCTCTTGTCACTTTCTATGTCTGACAGGACACAGTCCCACATACAGTCTTCTTGTTCATCCTCTAAAGTTCACACTGAAAAACGGCTGTGTTCCACTGTGGCTAAAGCAAGAGCCACAGAGAAACCAAAACACAGATCCCTGCATTCAATAAACATTCTAAGGTCTTTGCAGGCTGGAACAATTTGCTTTATCAGGCAAATGCTTATGTGGGGATCATGTGGAGTCTCACTCATTCTTTATCTTCCCCAAGATTCCCTTTCTTCCATAATCTCACTCCAGTTAAGTACTTGCAACCCACACTGTCTTCTAAGAGTTGGGATATGCTCCCTCCCCCGGGAAGTCTTATGGAAAACGTGTGCTTTAGTGAGTGAGGTTTAGCATTCACTCACCTGGACTGTGGTGAGAAAGGCCTAGGGAATGAGCCTGGTGATTGGCTAACAGGTTTGGTTCCATGAACTCACTCTGCCTAACACCTACCTTTGCTCTCTCTCAGAGTTCATCCAGGTCATTGACCCTCCTATCTCTAAAGTCTCTTCCAGGAAGCTCTGTGTAAATGCCTCAATCTAACATTTTTATTCTTCTCATATTTTCCCCTTAGTATTTCTGCACATTATTTGTGCATATTTGATTACAGGCAAAAATAAAACATAAATTTGTAGTATTCACTCCCCTGATGAATGGAATCATCCAGTCTTATGGCTTCATATACCATCTATATGTTGATGTACATACCAGTGCCTACCTGCTGATATCAGTCTTGCCTACAATATTACAGAGAACAGAATTAGGTCTACTATTTTGGATAAAGCAGGCATTGAAGACCAAGTTGTTGACAGACCCAGCCCAAAGTCTCAACAATACAGTAACAACTCTGCAATCTAGCCCAGGAGGTAATTAGCAAATCATAGAATGTTGTAATCCACATCACCACAGCAGTGTGTTGTCCAGGTTAGCCTGCTGCAGGCAGCTGCTGTTAGGGGTAGCCTGACTACAGCCAATAAAACTCCAGCCCCCAATTAGTGACTCCTCAGTCACTCTGCTTTCTGGGAAGGAATGGCCAAATGCAAGCTATGGTTCAAGTCTACAGGGCAGCTAAGGTGCGAGGCAGATGAACAAGACAGAAACTGGCACACAGGTAAAAAGATCTAATAGTGATGGACTGGGTCTGAATCCCTGGATGTGCCAATGATTACCTGTAGTATCTTCAGCAATTTAGCTAACCATTCTCGTTTTCAGTTTTCTCCACTGTAAAATGAGATCAATAATATCTACCTTGCCGTGCTTTGGCGATAGTAGTGAAAATAACGAATAGGAAATTTCCTGGCTCATTTTAAACACCCTTTCAGTATTTTTCTCCTCTTCATCTGAAATTATGGCACTTGGTGTTTGTTTGTCTTTGATCAGTCCAAGCTGATTGTGGGTTTCTGCAGATGATATTACTATTACTCACTGTCATCATCATTGTCTTTGTTATTGTGGTTGTTGTTATAGAATTTGTAGCACTTGGAAGGAAAAGACAATTAATTAATCACCACAGAGTCTCTGGTATTGTTGACAAATAGCTTTTTCCACAATTTAATTTGTGGGACTTGGGAAACAAGGTCGGATCAAAGAAGTGGCTTGAGAATAATTTACACTTGCAACAAATGAAGCTGATGTTTGCAAGCCTGTGGTTGTAGGAGCAAGTTTCCCAGTTCACACACATGCCTGAGATGGAGTTTCTCCAAACTCCCTAACAGTGTTGATGGTCTGGAGTCTCTTCCTGAAGAGGTAGCAGCTCAGGCAGCTTTCTCTTGGAAGCACTCAAAGCACTGAAATGGAAAGCCAATCATGTGCCTGCATAACGGCAAGCAAGTTAAGAGTTCACATCAGTCTGCATTTGCACAGCTTGTTATGGTTGATGAATTAGACAAAAAACATGGAAGGAGAACAAAGCAATGTCATTCTGCATAAAGACGATTCTTCAAGCTCACTTGTCTGCCAGACTCCGGCTTTAGAAGATATGCAGAGTCCTGGAAACACATGTTATCAGCTACATTTGGATAGAGAAAATAGCTCACACACTCACTATGCATCGCCAATTTTGAGCCACTCTCTGAATTGGTTCCCACTTCACCGCTGGGTCTTCAAAGGTTGTTTTTGTTTTGTTTTATTTCTCTTTTTACTACCTTTAACAATTTCATTCCCAAAAAGGAACTAGGGAAAAGGGAAGAAATACTTGTCTAATTTTGACTCTGCATCTGCCCCTTTGCAAGGTACTTTTCAAACAGGGCGTATGCTTATATGTAGCGATACACAGTTTGAAATCTAGCAAGTTTATGGCAATACACAGCAAACCTGCCCTTTTGGTATGGCTAAGACAATTGGGGGTCTCCTAGCTCCAGTCTTGTCTTCTTTTTGAGTGCTTAGTTCAATCTGTTTCTGCATCTCAGATTAGTCCATATTGGGGCTTGTCTATTGGTAGTTTCCTTTTATAAAGCTACTTGCATAAATGCAAAGTGTTCTCAACACCCCTCTCTCATTCTGCGTGTCTTACACAGCCCTCAACAACTATAGGTCTATAGTTTTGGCTATTTTTGCACCTACTGCTAACAAATAAATCCATGCAAAACCTTGAGAATCCCTTCCAAGTAGACAAGTATGTCTGCTGTTCTTACCTGGGAATGCTTTTATTCCCTGCTTGATCTGGAAGAAAGTTCTATAAACGTCTTTAACTTTAATCAGAAGTCTGAGAAATTCCTGAAAATATCTATCTCTGCTCAAAGTCATTATTTCCTACGACTTCACTAGTTGTTTTCTATTTTACATTATTCTATGTCATACTTCAACCCAACCCCAGCCCTATTGCAATGTGTGCAGTTAAAACTGCATCCACTACTGCCTCACTACATGTTTTTTCTGATTACCAGCTTGTCTCTCATTATTATATGAATGTGCTTTGTTTATACATATGTTACCTCATTTAATAACTAAGCAAGTAATAACTTAAGCAACCTTACCACATCCCTGCAAGACACCTTTGTATAATAGATTAGAAAACTGGTGGTCAGAAAGATTGAATAACTTGTTCAGACTTATATATCCAGGAAGGGGTAGAACTAGACCACAAATTTAGGGCAATCTTAATCTAAAGATATGTTCTTTCGATTGACTCTGGGACCTTAAGCTGTGGTCACCATAAGCTGGGTGACTCTCATGCAGTCAGATCAGGCACAGTTCTATAATGCTGCTTTTGAGCAGTATACCAGGTCTACATACCACAACACTCTCTGAAAGTTTTCAGTAAGTCCCTCTGTTTCTTCCCATGGCTATACAATTTTGTTCTGTGGAGTGCAGACCGCAACATATCTTTTAGGAGCAGCTAAACACAAGTAATAACATCAAGGCTCATAATATTTAATTTCTCATTGTATTTTTCATTCTTAGGCTATATTCCAATAGTCATGGAATATCAATACTGGAGAAGAACCTAGAAATCAGGTTAAGCTCAGTCTGTTGTCTTGTGATCAAAAAGATAGCACCAACAATACCCAGCCCCAGCCCACAAAACTACCCAGTAAGCAGACAACCGCTGTCCCTGCAAGGATAGGGTTGGGAAGGTGAAGATGCATCATCGAAGCCTTTGAAACCTGACAGTAAGAACCAGAAAATAATCCCGTGTGCAGGAAAGCTTCATGGTGATGACTCACTAGGAATTGGCTGGGCCACAGGTGGTTTGTGTTTAGAATTCACATTGGAGAAGGTACTATGTCTATATTATCCAGTGTCATTGTATAGGGTTTTATGATTACTGTCACACAGTAATTACTAAGATGTATTTTAGTAATTGATTGAGCTCAACACAAAGCAACAACACAAAGCTACCTCCTGTCTTTTAGGTACTTACCCACTGAAACGTCCAGAACACTGAGGCCAATTGATTTAAAGCCACTGATAATCTTTAACTTCCTGTGCTATCCATGATGTCCATGCCATCATTCTTTAATAGACGAAGTCTAATAATATGTCAATTTTATTTATTTATTTACTTTTATTTTTATTGTTTTTAAGTCAGAGACTCATTCTGTCACCCAGGCTGGAGTGCAGTGGTGCTATCTTGGCTCACTGCAACCTCCACCTCCCAGGTTTGAGTGATTCTTGTGCCTCAGCCTCCTGAGTAGCGGGAATTACAGGCGCACGCCATCATGCCTGCCTAATTTTTGTGTGTACTTTTAGTAAAGACAGGGTTTTGCCATGTTGGCCAGGCTGGTCTCGAACTCCTGGCCTCAAGTGATCCACCTATCTCGGCCTCCCAAAGTGCTGGGATTATAGGCATGAACCACCATGCCCGGTCTGTAAATTTTATATTGCCTTTTACACATTACAATAGGTTTTTGCATAAATCTTTTTTCTTTACTTGGTACCATAACCCTGAAGAAACTTAGGTAGAACATATATTGTTCCTTTCACCAATGAAAAATAGACACTCAAGGAGTTTACTAGACCAAGGTTACACAGCTATGAGTTAGCAGAATTGGGACTTCAGTGCAGGTGTTGTATGTCTATGTCTGCAACCTTTCCATACTGTCACAAGGCCAGGTACTTCTAATGTGAGCTTGAACACAAATGCCTAACCCCTGGGCTTTGCCTAATAGTCATAAACTTCTTCCCAGGGTCTCAGGGCTCTTGGCCTCAGAACTCCGACACAATTTTCTCAGGTATCCATGTCTTTGAACCTTATTCATTCAGTGGTTCATTGTTAAGTATCTGTCTGTACGTGGCACTGGGAACATGCTCACGGAAGATACAGTATAGTTTGCAGGACAGACAGCTAAGTAATAACTAACCTTCGCAGAGGTAGCACAGTGTGATGGAGCACCTCTCACAAGGGGATGAGCTCAGAAAGGGTCCCCAGGCTGAGACTCATCTGAAGAGTATGGAGAGAAAAGTGCTGGGCCAGAGGAATAGCTTGCATATGAAGGCCCTGTACTGACAGCACACATCATATTCAAGGAGAAAAAAAAATCTGCTGTGATGCTTGGACCATAAAGTGCTGGGCAGAGGAGGTTCAGAGATGAAGCTGGAAAGTTATATAGGGCCCAGGACGCAGATGGCTTTGTAAGTCATGATAAGAGTTTGGGGCATTGCCCTGAAAACAACAGGAAGCTATCAGTGGGTATTTTTCTTTTCTTTTTATTTTTTCACATAAATGGGTTTTAAACCAAGCTGTGACTTTAGACCTATTCTTTACAGGGATAACTCTGATTATAATGGAGAGGGGAATTTGAAGCCAGGAAAAAGTGGACACAGAGATCACTTTGAAGGTTGCAGTTTTCATTCATTGTAGAGCTGTGTCTCTTAAATTAGAAGATTCCCTGAGTAAGTTTATGTTGCTATCTTTTCATTTATGTCTTCCTCATATGCTCATACAGCATTGCCATTAGACCTGGGACAGAAGAGCTCTTGTGCTAGGCCCTATGCTTTAGAGAGCTCCAAGTATAATAAACACAAGATAAATCAAAGTATTACAGAATATTTGGGCATCTCTGTCACTTGTTTTTAGCACTATCTGAACATAAATGGTAACCCTATCATTGTCTATGGGGATCAACATTGTTTAGGCTTCAGGAAAACATTCTTCTCCATCTCTGGCTACAAAGCAAGTGTGACCAATTTGGGTAAAATTCTGTGGGTCATGCCAGTATTAGACAGCAACACTGCTTTAGAGGTGGGGAGAAGTAAACCAGTGGAAACTCTTGAGTAAAAGAAAAGACAAATCAGTGATAGTATCTTTCTTCTCAGTGTGAATGTAATAAATTCTCTTTCTTTGTAGAGATGGTGTCTCTCTATGTTGCACAGGCTGGACGCCAACTCCTGGGCTCAACTGATTCTCCTGCCTCAGTCTGCCAAGTGGGCCATGCTAGCCTGAATGTAATAGACGCTTGCATAACGAGATGTTGTTTCTCAATAATGTCAAAAATTTGTGCTATTGTTTATCTTCACGTTCCAATTCTTTGTTCCACCAATGCTCATCAAAGAGCATGACATTCCCCACAGTTGTAGTTGGCAACTGAGGATTTATTTTTTGCAATTGCAAACACTTTATACTACCCTTAAATTTGTGTATCTGTAGGCCTAGACATAGCACATGCGAAGTATGACATTACTGTAAAGATCTATATAGTGATGATGGTATTATAATGTAAGTCACAATGATAAAATAAAAATATTTTGTATTATATTTTATAATAAGTTTATCACATGCCATTTCATTGTAATATTTGAAGAGGATGTATAAAGTTCCAAGTATAAGTATTATCTGAAGAACATTTTATTAACATTATAATTGATAGTGCATCTATAAAACATAGTTCCTTTAAATTTAAATTAATAAGTATCCTGAAACTAAAATGACTCAAGAAATGTTGTGTGATTTGCACTATGAGTAAAACACAAATTAAGTACAAATCTTGATTGTAAGAACATAATTAGCGATTTTGCTGAAAGGCAACAAAAAATTTAAAAATGACTGTTATTGAATAAAAATATAGTTTTTATGAATTATGTATGTTTTGTTAAATATTAATAATAATGTATATTAATGTGTGAATCACTGTTATTGAATAAAAGTATAGTTTTTTATGAATTATGTATGTTTTGTTAAATATTAATAATGTATATTATTATGTGTGAATCACTGTTATGGAATAAAAATATAGTTTTTTATGAATTATGTATGTTTTGTTAAATATTAATAATAATGCATATTATTATGTGTGAATCATTGTTTTTATTTTATTACTTATCTAAATATGGCCAGTTCATTGCTAGAACATTCCAGAATGTACAATAATAATTAAATTAAATTGAGTCATCTTTGGTGTTTCAGTCACACAAAAACAGTAGGTACTCGTATTTTTTCTTTTTGGCCTTAGGAAGGGAGGATTGAACCTTTTTAATGTAACTATGTGTTATTTTGATTTTAACTTTTTTTTTTTTTTTTTTTTTTGAGATGGAGTCTTGCTCTGTAGCCCAGGCTGGAGTGCAGTGGCTCAATCTCGGCTCACTGCAAGCTCCGCCTCCCAGGTTCACGCCATTCTCCTGCCTCAGCCTCTGGAGTAGCTGGGACTACAGGTACCCTCCAGTTAGACAGCCTGTGGGCCTCCATAGGCACTCCTGCCTCTGGCCCTGTAAATGTCAAGGTGCGCCTTCCTCAACATGCGTGTTGTTTAGAATTAGTCTTCGGCAACCCTCTTTAAAAACTCCCTCTTCAATGACTTTCTTCTTGTTTTTGCCTCCAGCTTTCACTCTTGTATAATGATTTGCACATTGCTATCACCCAGTCTCCCATCCTGCATCCACCAATTATTTGGCGCATTCTATTAGTCTCCCAGTTGAAGATCATCTGTCTCGGGACAGCACAGCCCTTGGATTATGTATTCTTTTCTCTAGCCCTCCACAGTACTTAGCACTCTACTTATCACTTATGATTGAGTAATTTGGAGATGAAGGACAGATGTAATTCCCAAGATGGAGAGGCCATGAAAGGTTTCAGACAAAATTGCATGGAAATTCGGATGACAAAAGACGAATATAGAAATTAGGGAAGGATAGTTGTTGCTGCCAGTACATATCCTGCAACCGTTAACATCCAAGAGCCTCGGGGTTGGAAGAGACATTGAACATCATTCAGTCCAACTCTCATATACAGATGAGAAAGTGGGGACCCAGGGAGGGGAAGTGACTTCTACAGAGCCACATAGCTACTAAGTGGCAGTCTAGGACTCCAACCCTGATTTCCTGAAGCCCAGATGCCCTCTTCAGAACTGAGGTGAGGAGTGGAGTATTGGCTACTGGTGGCTCACAGCCCAGTCCTTTGCTGGACATTGCTCTTGACTGAAGGGAGCAATCCCTGGAGCTGCCCTGCCCAGGGTTACCTGGGCCCCAGGGACAGCCTGCATCCAATGCTTGGGTAGTGGAAAGGCACAAAGGCTTGCTCTTTGCACATGTTCACACATCCCTGAAGGCTCATCTCAACTGCAGAGTGCCCTGCAGGGCTGGCTGGAGCCTCTGATGCTACTATTTCACTGCTCGCTCGACTTCTCTCTGTTCAATACTGCTCCCCTCACTCCCCATTAAACTTATTGAACACAAATGTCCATCTGAGAGCCTGTTTCACGGAGAACCTGGCCAGAGAGATAATCTAACCAGGCTCTCTCTTACGGAAAAAGAGACTGACAGAGAGATGGAGTCTCTGATCCATAAGCACTTGGTTCTGATTGAAAAAATAAAAGGGATGCCTTTGCTTCTAGCCACCTGCCCTTCCTCCTCTCCCCTATTACTCCTCCCACTGCTCAGCCCATCTGAGGAGTCACCTACATGTCCTGACGATTGCTGGGGGTTTTCCAACCCCAGTCAGCCAAGGCTTACTTTTCAGTCTCCCTCTGGAGCCTTCCTCAAAAAACGTTTTCTATTTGTAAAATCCCTCTTGGCAAGAATGGGTCAGAGCAGGTTTATATAATACTGCTTATCATCACGCATAACGCCTTCGAGTCCAACCTGCCTTCCTGGGCTGGACTGTCTCCTTCTAGCTGTCTTCCATATCTTGTAAACTAGCTGGGTCCACACAGCTTGAAAGCAAGAACAGAAGGAAGAGGATGCTATTTGTCACCTTAACCCAGGGCACTCCTACCAAACCTCTCCTAGCAGCCTGCTCCCCAGGCACCTGTACCACAGTCTTCCTGGAGCAGGAAAAAATACAAACACACATTGGGTTTACGATGGCTGGGCCAGATTTCTGGGAGCCACAAAACCAAAGTGGGCTCTTTATGTAGTGCCAACCAAATAGCTTCATCCCCCTTCTTGGAATTTTAGTAAATGACCACCTTTCTCTGGGAAGCCTTCCTTCATCAACTCTACCCATTGTGCAAGCTATCAACACAGTTCTTGGCTCAGTATCATCACTCTCTTCTCTCCTCTCCTTAAACCCTTCTCCCCACCTAAGTGTATAGTATGATAATTAATCGTGGGCCATTGGCCATTATATGTATATTTGGATATGACCTAGAAGTACTCTAAACTAATTAACAAACTGACAGGATGGGCTTTTTAAAGCTGCGTGTTCACACCCTCACTGCACCTCTGGCTATTCCATTCATTGGAAAGCCCTCCTCAGTTCTTACCCTCGCTCTTCCTTTCAAATGCCCGCTGTGCTGTCTGGAAAGCTATCTGTCTTCCCAACTAGTCTGGGTCCTCCTTGGAGGGCAGGAACCACAGTGATCATCTTCGCATCTAATCTCTGCTCCTCCCCATCCCACTGCTTCTGATTTGCACCTGTCAAGTGCTCATTAAATACACCTTAAGGAAAACTACTTAATGCACAAATAGGAGGCAAAAATTAGAGCTTGTAATTCCCAAGAAATATCTTTCACTCATCAGCGCCACAAAGCATTCCATTTCCCCCATTAAGTGGCACTACTCTGTGCATGATGGCACTCACTGGCAGAAGGAATGTGGCTACCAGTCTGCAGTGCCAGCTCCCTCATGTGTGATCATGGGGACCTTAGGCACTTCTCTTTCATGAACTTCAATTTCCTCATCCATAAAGAGTTGGTGCTGTCAAATGCCACCTCAAATACTCCTTTTATGACTCTTTATGATCTTCTAGGTTCCCAGATGAATTAATTAAAATCATTGGCACCAACCCCACCCAGCCTAGTGGTGCCCGTGTAAATCTCTTTTCTGAGCCTGAACCCAAATGTAAGGTGATCTCTCACACAAGAGCAACTTGGCCTTAGTGCAAAATGCTAATCCTTTCAGATGCTGAAGAAAAATGCTATTCATAATAGTAAATGAGCTTTTGATCACAGCTTTCTGCTCAAGCTTTCTGTATGGGTATTAGTGTATCCAATCCAGCCCTCATCCTCCTTGGATTTTATTAGGAGGTGGGAGTGAGGTGGGGAGGAACAGGTCAGGCTGTACGTATTTATAAATGTCTTTGTTGGGATTCTACTCTGCACAAGTGTATGCCACTTTCTGTCACCCCAACTAATTTGTGAAGTTCTTGTTCAAAGTGATTATTGTTTATTACTTTGGAATCCTGCCCTTGTACCCTGACTCCAAATCAACATTACAGTTTTGTCAGAAAGCTTTGCATTGGAAGAAATAAAGTGTCTTACCTGAGGTCACAGAGAGGGAGAAAGAGTAAGTGGCCTGTAAGGACACAGGAGTGCAATTATAAACAACAATATAGCTGAAAAATAGAGAAGATTGATTTAGCTCCATTTCTTATAAGGGTATGGAGGAGAAGGCAGCAAAGCACAGGTTTTTCAGATCCAAACACTAATTTGCATTGGACCTGCATGTATTTGACACGGTGGTCTTTACTAAGATGAATTGAAAATTAAGTTAAATCATTAGTTAGAACCATCTTTGGTATTTTTCTGCCAATTACAGATGTTCTTTATATTAGTTTGCTCGGGTTGCCATAACAATATACCACAGACTGGGTGGCATCAACAATGGAAATGTATTTTCTCGCAGTTCTAGAGGCTAGAAGTCTAACATTCAGTGGTGGCAGGGTTCTCTGGAGGTCGGTCCCTCTCGGCTGGCAGAAGCCAGCTTCTCTATGTCCTCACATGGCCTTTTCTCAGTGTGTGTGCGCTCCTGGTGTCTCCTCCTCTTCTTACAAAGATACCTGTCCTATTAGATCAGAGCCCCACCCTATGACCTCATTTAACCTTAATTATCTCCTTAAAGGCTCTATCTTCAAATGCATGCACATTAGGAACTAGGACTTCAACCTCTGAATTTTGGGGGCATTATTCAGTCTATGATACTCTTCAAACCCAGTTTTTGTAATGAAAAACATGGAAATAAGAGGGCTAGTTTTAAAACCAAGCTGGAGTCCATTCACCATTACTTACTCTAGAAACAGGATGCCGAAACGATTCAATTTAGCCATGAACCGGGAGGCCACTTGTGTTCAGCCTGCGAAAGTATTTTTATTTTTCTCTCATTTTGCATTAGGTTGAATTTGAAAATTAACTTTCTGGTCTGGTTTCCCAAGCCCACTTTAATTTTCCCTCTTTACTAAACAGTCGTGTCCCCCACTGCCCCACATATCCACCCTCTTTTAACCTGGCTGCTTTGCTTCCTGCCCCACCATCCAAACCATGCCAGACAATTCAAAAGCACATTTTTCTTATCTTGATTCCATCAAAGCCCAGACCAAAATAATACTCCTACTCACCAAAAGCCTGTTTAACAACCAGAACATTTTTTGCAAAGCATACTAATCTTTACTGACTTCTTCTCAAATAGTCTGAAGTAAAATCCTACTCACTCCCAAAACAAAAATTTAAATCTTGTATTTTTCACATCACTCTTTTAAGACTTTATAGCTGCCTCCAAAGACACATAGACTCTATTTCCAACCTCCTGAAAATTCTGTCCCGGCATCAGCCTATTCAGGTTCTCCCCAGTCTCTCTCCCATTGCTTTTTCTCCAGCCTCTCATTCTCTCTTCTCTAAGTTGTCTTTTGTCTTTCTACCTTCCAGACTCTTTCCACATTAGCAATCCCTTCAAATTTCCCCCACCCAGTGCATGTAAATTGTGAAAGTCATCCAGGAGGGTGAAATGCTTCTTTAGTGGGGAAGTCTGGGAGAGGAATGGGGATGAGGAAGGAGGAACTGGCATGTGAGTATGTGAGGGGCCACGCATTAATATGCTCTGCAAACTCCCCGTTACTCATGTTCATGCCTGCCTGTAAGTTATTGCTTGTGCTAGGACCTGGATTAAGTGTTTTCTCATTATGTTGCTAATTGATTGAGCCTAATGATCTTAAAAAAAAAAAAAAAAAACAAGCAACAAAAACGTCTTGGCCATTTCAAGCCCTTTCTCTGAACTTTTGCTGAAAAATGTAGTGGTCAGTTGGATGCTTTCATATCGTTTATTGCTATTTGTGTTAGAGATCTTGTATCCTTCACTAAACTTACATGTCTTCGTAGCAAGACCCAGTGTTAGTAAGATCTTTATGATCTCTTCTGATTCTAGCATGTCATTCAATGGAGATTTGTTGATTGATCATGTCTTGCCAAAGGCCCTATGTGTTTATTTGTAAAGCATAAACAAATTGATCATAGGATAGGTGACATAGAAGCATTTTCAGGAGTAAGAGGCCAGACTGAGATCAACATCTTCCTAAAAAATATACTAATACTAATGGATGGTTAAGAGTCGTTATAACTGAAGTCCCTATAGTTCTGGGAGTGCAGCAGAAGATTGGTCTCCAGTCTCTCTCTGTCCCTAGAGATAAGTTACTCTCATTATATCTGATTGTATTTAATTAGTTTAATAAAATATGCAGAAAAGGTGGGCTTTGAAAAATACATAGAAATTCAACAGGCAAAGAGAGGGAGGGCATACTTCACAAACTACATTGTCTAGTGTAGCTGGAGGGTAAGGTATGGAAGTAGGAAAGCAGGGGCCAGTCAGGGTGAAAAGGTCACAAGGCCAGGAGGACCAGAATGCTGACTTTCTCTCCAGCCCTCCCCTTGACACCTGGGAAGGGGCAGACCTGGAAGATCCACCTGAGAAGTCCCTGGAGTGGCACTTGTGGACGTTTGATAGGAGGTGAGTGTTGATCTCATGGCCGGGTCAAATTCTCTCTTCTCCTGCCATATAGAAGGCAGTTAAGCAGATATTATAGGTGAAATTCTCTCCAATAAAGCCATGGCTCTGACAGGTTGGCGTCATGGACTCTTTTTGGAGAAATTCTAAAAAAGGCCTTTAGAATTCCACATCAGTGCTGTGGGTTTATTTTGGAAATCCTAGCAGTACAGCTGTGAAGAAAGAACTTAAAACCCCACTTTTATGGGGCTATATATCTAAAGAGGAGAAACAGATCATAGACAAAATAAATACATAAGACATCATATATACCGAGTTAGATGGTGGAAAATGCCATGGAGAAAAACAGAGCAGGGATGGGAAATCAGGAGTACTGGGGTGACAGTCAAACTGCAACTGCTGTGAAAGTGATCAGGATAGAAGACACTGGGAAAGGCATCTGAGCAAAGACCTTACGTTCCTTTTCGGGGGAATGTATAGGTTATTTCCAACTCTTTACTATTAAAGTTTTGGGTGTGTGTCTTTTTGTACGTCTGTTTGAGAGTCTCTGTGGGGTTTATACCCAGAGTAACATTGCTGGGCATTGAGTATCTGGAAACTTGACCAAATACTGTACATTTTGTATCAAAAATAGTTGCACTGGCTTATCCTCCTACCTGCAGAGGTGTGAGAGCTTCTATTTTTTCAGTAATTGCTATTATCTCAGTACTTGATCTATTTTCTTATTTTTGCCAATTTTGAAGATGTAAACAGATATCTCAAATTATTGTTTGATTTCATGTTTTCCTGATTAGTAATAAAGTTGTGTTATTTTGTCAGCTTTTACCTTCTATAAATTGCCCGTATATTTTCTTGACTTATTTTTCACTTTGGTTTTCTGTCTGTTTCTTGCATACCTTTCCTTATATTCTAGGTTACAATCAGTTACGTGTTTTGCCATATACTTCCTTGCCTGGTAACTGTTAAATTAGTGTAGAGGGCTTTGCAGAACAAAATATTTCATTTTTGTGTGGTCAGATCCAAAAGAGTTTTTCTTCTTTATGCTATATTCTTTTGCATTTTGCTTAAAAAGGCTTTATCCAATACAAGAACAGAGATAGTTTCCAAATTTTCTTCTAATAGTTTTATAGTTTTGCTTTGCTATTGATTTGTGAGCTGTCTTCCATGATAAACCAGGCTCCTTTATAGGTATGAGTTCTGCTTCTGAATCCTCTGTTCTGTTTAACTGATATATCTGTGTTCTTATACTAGTATTGTGCTGGTGTTAATGGGTCTTTGTAACTTGTTGTACTATCTGATAGCTAAAAAGAGCATCCTGTTTTTGTTCTTCTTTCTCAAAATTCATGAGCCTTTCAAAGACCTTTATTGTTCTACATAAATTTTAGTGTTACTTTATCTTATTCAGCAAGGATTTACATTAAAATGGTCTAAACTTTATATATTATTGTGGGAAGCATTGGAATTATTACGGGTTTTCTCATTCATGAATACAGTGCAGTTCTCTAGGTGTTCTCTTATATCTGATCAGTTATTTTGTCATTTCTCTCCATGGAGGTCTTGTGTATTTTTAAAATTAATTTCTAGTTGATTTAAAATTACTAATTCCCATTTTGAATGATATTTGCATTTTCAGATTCTCTGAGTTTTTTATCTTGAAAATGCGATTTTCAAAGACATTTTCTGGTTGCTTATTGCTGTTATAGTAGTTTGTTGATTTTCTTGGGCTATGTAAATTATCATTTTATCTATTATGATTTTTCTCTTTCCTTCTGATTCCTATCAGAAGGAAATGCCTCATTTCTTTTTCTTGTCACTCATCCATTGATCAGGACTGCTAGTACTCTGCTGAATGAACAATTGCAATAATAAACTTGTCTTTATCATCTTCTTGTCTGTTAAGAGAATGCCTCTAAAACTTCTCTAATAAGTAAAAAGAACAAACCCAAAACACTTATAAGACATTTTAGAAATGTAACCTTAAAAAAGAAAGAAAAGGCTGGGCGCAGTGGCTCAAGCCTGTAATCCCAGCACTTTGGGAGGCCGAGACGGGCGGATCACGAGGTCAGGAGATCGAGACCATCCTGGCTAACACAGTGAAACCCCGTCTCTACTAAAAAATACAAAAAACTAGCCGGGCGAGGTGGCGGCGCCTGTAGTCCCAGCTACTCGGGAGGCTGAGGCAGGAGAATGGCGTGAACCTGGGAGGCGGAGCTTGCAGTGAGCTGAGATCCCAACACTGCACTCTAGCCTGGGCGACAGAGCGAGACTCCATCTCAAAAAAAAAAAAAAAAAAAAGAAAGAAAGAAAGAAAGAAAGAAAAATGGTTAGGTGATGAACAATGAGTTGGGGTTGTGGGTAGATACCATGGCTTGTAGGAAGCCGCGGGCCTGCTCTCCTACTGTTGGAAAGAATGTTGACAAGAGTGAAAGAGGAGCTACGAACATACCAGGATTTTATAGTTTCTCCCGGTGATTATATCAGAAGGATCAAAAGAGAATCGAATAGGCAGTTTGCTGACAATGAGAGTCAAGGTGAATTCAGTGTTAGGTCTGTATGTTATTTAAAATCTTCTGTGCCCCACATTTTGGGAATATTTATAGAAAATGGGTACTTTTAAGAGTACTTTGAGCAAATAAGTGACATAATCAAAGTGATAAAGATTGCCCTGGATTATTTCTCTCTCTGGCTCCAGGTGCAGGAGGTCACTAAGTCTTGTGGATTTCTGAAGACTAGTCAATTCCATCGCATCATCTCTGTTCATGTGGCCCCATTATCCCCAACCAAGACTATGGGACAAGCCTCCTGACTTCCCTGGCTCCCCGCTTTCTGTTTTAGTGTGTTCTTACCCTGTCACCAGAGTAACGGACTGAAGAGCAATCTGACGCATCCTGGCCCACACCGTGACTCACTCTGGAATATCACATCTGTATAATGGAAGCACCAGCCCCTTAGACGCAGATTTGCTGCTGAGAGAACAGTGTCGCCGGAGTTAAGTTAGCCCCTCTCCTGCATGTCATGAGTACCTCCTCACTGCCGTCATCATTCTTGCTGCCTTTGGATCCTGACTTTACCTTTTCTCTGGACTTGATCTCAGGCATCTGCTGTAGGGCCCCTGGCACCTTCAGGTGTGACCTGTTCACCAACCTCACTTTGACACTTGGTCCACTTACTCCATAATAGGATTTGGGGTTCTCCTTCATCTGCCTCTTGCTGCTCTTCCAGACCAGACCACGATCTACTTCCAGTCTTCTTTTCATCCATGGCTAAACTACCATAGCATTCTCTGCTGGTAAGCCTCTTGACCTCTCCATTGCATATAAGAAAAAGCCATCATTCCTCAGTGTGACATATAAGGCCATGGTCTACCTCACCAGCATCTCCCCAGCCATGGACAGTATCTCACGGACACCTCGTCAGCTGCCGTCCCTCTTGCAAGCCATGCACCCTCATGTCCCTTTGTCTGTCCTTTCTATTCCCTTTCTGTTGAATGCAACTTTCTTCTTCTTTCTTTATTTTTTAAGCCCCTATGTATCCTTAAAGAACCAGTCTAAAAGTCAGCTCTTCTGAAACTTCCCCCACGTGACTTGGGTAGTTACTAATTCCTTCCTTTATGCTCTTAACAGGTGGTTGTTTACATGTGTATCATTGTCTCACATTACTTTTTTTTTTTTTTTTTTTTTGAGGTGGAGTCTTTCTCTGTTGCCCAGGCTGCTGGAGTGCAGTGGCGCAATCTTGGCTCACTGCAAGCTCCACCTCCTGGGTTCACCCCATTCTCCTGCCTCAGCCTCCCGAGCAGCTGCGACTACAGGTGCCCGCCACCACACCCAGCTAATTTTTTGTATTTTTAGTAGAGGTGGGGTTTCACCATGTTAGCCAGGATGGTCTCGATCTTCTGACCTCGTGATCCACCCATCTCGGCCTCCCAAAGTGCTGGGATTACAGGCGTGAGCCACCGCGCCTGGCCTCACATTACTTTTTGATCATAATTGGTTTTCAAGTGTGTCTGTTCAACTAGTATACATATATCTTAATTTTTCTTTTCCAAGAAATCATTTTAGTGGCAGGGACTTAATACATGCTGAAAAGAGTTTGTATAACACGAGCGGTATTTAGGAAGATTGATTTGGTGGTCATATGCAGGATGGCTCATGATGAAAGACTGGATAGAGAGTCCCCAGAGGCAATTGCTATACCCTGACCATGATCTCGGTAGGGCTGGAGCTGGGGAGGATAGAAACCATGGATATCAGATCCAGGGGTAGAAAGACTAAAGAGGATGGTGGATAGGAA
The DNA here is from genome assembly GCF_037993035.2 of Macaca fascicularis. Taxonomy (NCBI): domain Eukaryota; kingdom Metazoa; phylum Chordata; class Mammalia; order Primates; family Cercopithecidae; genus Macaca; species Macaca fascicularis. Next base: position 6,183,267 of record NC_088385.1, on the reverse strand, counting down.
CGGTGAGAGAAGAGAAGCATCTAAAATGTCTCTGGAATGTTGAGTATAGGTGCCTAGGGGAATGGTGGTCTAGAAACAAAAGCAGGGAAAGGAGAGGCAGTGACCTGAAGGAAAGCCATATTGGGTTTGAAGTCATCCAGGATATACAATGGCAAAGTCCCGCAGGACTATAAAGTGAGGCTCCTATACTGGGAATGTGGATTTCACACCAACTAGGGAAATGCAGTAGTTGACGCTGTGGTGAGAGACAGGAGGTGTTAATATGCAAGAGAGTACAGAGAAAGGAAAAACAGATTCTCTGGAAAATTGCTCTGCTGGGGGAGCAGAAGGAAGAAAATATGGACACAGAGAATGCAGGGGAGAAAGGGCGAGAAAGTAGGCATGAACCAGAAGAGTGTCTTGCTGTAGAAGCCAAGAGGGATGAATTGCAAAGAGTAAAAGGTCAACAGTATCAAATTCTGTGTAGAAAATGGGGCTGGAAAGAGGCTGCTGGACTTGGCCACGGAGGGCCTTGGTGACCTTCAAGAGAGCCCTTTCTCGGCAGAGGAGTGGGGTGGGGCACTGCCGGATGTGAGGGAGAGAGTGGGCGGGAGGAAGCGGAGGTGGCAGGTGCCGCCCATTCTCCAGGGAATTTGGCAGGGTGAGGAGGGAGGGGGCTGGTGGGGCTGTGATCCCAGTACACAAGAGGAGGCTGGCCCTCCCCTCACTGCACATCCAAACCCTTGCCAAACCAGGTCAAGTCTAGCTGCAGATGACATCTCATTGTCTCTTTTCTATTCCAGCGACCATCACCTCTTGCCTTGACTCCAGAGCAACCACAGGCTTTTTATCTTCCATATCTCTTCACTCTATTGCTTCCCTCATGCTGGGAAAAAAGTCTTCTCCAAGCTCTTTTCTGATCCTCGCTTCCATGGTCAGAGACAAAATTAAGCCCAAATACTCCCCCAACAACGCAAGATTCTCCATGCATGGGTCCCCATCTTAGGCTTCAATTCCACTGGGCCGTCCCCTGCCTGGGCATGTCCCTCGCTTCCCACCCCGTCCCCTCTACCTGCCCTTCCCCTGGGGGAGCCATCCAGCACTTTGCCTTGATTTCTGGTTGAACTACCCTCCAAAGTCACTCTCTTCTTGTTTGCTTGTTTCACGTTTCCTTTTTTCTCTTCCTGTGACTGAAACTGAACTTCAAGAATTGGTTTCTGTCCCAAGACATAATGCTTTATCTTTTTTTCAGAATAGGCATCTCCCTTTTGTGCTGGGGCATGCTACAGGAAAGGCTGCATCTTTTAGGTAGAGGGTGAGCCCATATTTGTCCTACATGCAAGCCAGAGCTCCCCCAAGACCATGTGTAAATGCTCTCTCCACCATGCAGACCTCCTGGATTTCCAACTTCTTGTTGCTTTAAAACTCTTTATAACGTTTTGTTTATAACAAGTAAACAGGACTTGTTGTATTCTCTGTCTCTTTCTCTCTATGTATAAAATACACATACATATATCGTCTTTATATCCACAAACACCCACTGCACACATGTACACACACACAGACAACCTTACTATTGCTCTGTGACCTATTTGAGGGCGGGTTTGTGCCTTACCTATTTTGTATCCTTGTAAACCTACTACAGGTCTATATCCTAAGCACTTAGTAAACTTGAATTGAATTGCAAAAAGGAAAAGAAAGTCCAACCCCAGACTCAGCTGAGAGGGTGTGGACAAGGGCAGGCACATGGAAAGATAGAGTTTTCCACTGCCCAGACAGAATGGCTCCACGGTGGGTGGCGGGCCCTCCCCCTCCCCTGAAATCAGACAGATACCCTATTGTCAGTGCCCTCTAGCTCGGCTGGGGGTTGAGGGCAGCTGTCAGTGCCACACAGGTTGGCACCTGGTGATATTTAATTCAGCACCTTATCGCAGGTAGACCGCCTGGCATTGTTCTTTCATCGTTTCACGTGTGGCTGTCTTTTCACTCGAACAAGATTCAACAACAAACATTAACCATGTCTCCACTCATTGTGTGCCAGGTGCTTCCACATAGTTATATTTAAAACTCACAAAGCCCTGTGTGGTGGGCTTTGCTATTGTTACTATAGCTTTTCAGATGAGCAATTGAGTTTCAGCGTCTGGTGGAAGTTCATGTAACTGATATAGGACAAAGCCAGAATTTGGACCGAGAAGAGCAGAGCCCATTTGCACTTAGTTACAGGCTTTTTGAGGGCAGGGCAGGGCTTGACCCTCTTCCACCTTCCCGGGGCAGCCCTTCCTCCCCATAGGGGCCAGGCTCAGTCCATAGCTTATGACGCACCCTTGGAATTAAGTTGAAGGTGAACGTACCTTCCTTGCTGCTGTGCGCAGAGGATGGCAACCACCATTCTCTGACTCCTGCTGGTGCTCGGTGCTCAGTTAAGCTCCTACAATCCAAACAAGCAGCCCCTGCAGGTTCGAGGAAAGAGCTATAAATACATGCTGCATTGTTCTCCTTGTCAGCGCCAAACAACATCAGCGCTCCTTCCTTAGGGAAGCTGATAAATAAATGAGAGATGCCATCGAAACAAAGCCGAACCCTGCCTTAGGCTGTGCCTGGGTGATTCCAGCTGAATTGTTAAGAGGTGCGAACCTTTTAGCGGCTTTGATGATGGAAGGACCTGGAGACCATGACTAATCTCCACTGGCCACATAATACCCCAGTGCAGTGCCAGGGCCAGAGGGAGGGAAGGTACGCAAGTACCTTCAAGTAGTGTCTAGTGCCAGGCCTTGATGAACACTGGCACTGCTCAGTTCTCCTCCTTTCCCCTCTGTAGCACCACATGTCATCCTCCCAACAACTTATGGAGCTGGGTCTATTTTTATTAAAAACATTTAAAAACCCTCACGTTGCAACAGAACTTTGTAATTTACAGGGAACTTCTGAGCAATCTATCGAGGCAGCCGAAGAGAGTATATATTACAAATCTCCCTTTCTAGACCGGTGAACTAAGGCTCAGAGAGAAGAAGTAACTTGCCTAAGGGGACGCACAGCAAGTAAGAGGCCCAACCTGGACCCAAATGCCTGTCTCCTGCCTCCGGGTCCAGGGTTCCTCCTGTTTTTCCATAGCTGTCTCCCTTAGCAGGACCTCCAGAACATATCGGTAAGGTGCATACTTCTTACCATGGTCCACCATGGCAGTAATGTTTGTTTCTTATCTTCTCAGGTGAACAGTGGTTGAAACTGGATAGTCTCTGAAATGAGCATTACTCTTCATGTCAATTTACAGCTGTTCAGAAGGGGTTTGGGAAAGGAGCTCTTGGCAGGGATTTTGATGCCTCTGTGAGATTGCCAGCAGTCTCAGTAATGTCCGAATGGCTTGGAGCAAAGGAACAGCTACCGTCCAAGCCCTTCCTGAAGTTCCGGGAGCCACTTGTAAAAGAGGGGGTCCCCACAGCTTTACAGAAGTTGTATTACGGAGTAAAATTTGGAACCCTTAGCAAACTTTTGATGGAATGTAAATATCCCTGGTTTGCACGTATTAATAAAGGTAGTAAAATCAATCATGGAATAATTTTCAAAATTGTTTTTGAGATACTGATTGGCACTTGGGCAGTGCTTAGCATGTGTGAAGACAGGCAGCCTGGCTTGGCTCCCACCCTCTAGGGGATTACACAGGAGCCTTAAGGAAAGCTCTGGTTCCTGGGATAGCATCCCTTTCCTAGAGTAAGTGCTGTGAGGGCCTGTATGTTGGTCCCTCTGACTAGATGCCAGGTGACAATGGGAGGACTTTGGGATCCACAGCCAGGGCAGGACCTGGCCTTGGCTGGCACCTGTGTGAGCTCCCCTTGCTGCCTTCACATGCTCAAGACCTGTGTCACCCACAGAACCTCGTGTTCTCCTTGGCCTTGGGCCTCCCAGACCTGGGCGCTGGCTGAGAAGCCACGGTGGACCTTTGCCACGGGATGGATCAGGGCCTGAGCAGTCTATGCTGGGGACCCTGTCTAAGGCCACCTCTCTACATATTGGTACTGCTTCTCCTTCAGCTTCTCCTCTCCCTGGGGTGGAAATAGGGCCTTTATCACTCATTCATTCATTTGACTTATGCTCATTCATTCACTCTACGTATTCTGTGAGTACCTTGGAGGTACCAGGAATTGTTGTAGATATCAGGAGTACCACAATGAATCAAACAGGTAAACACTCCTCCCTGTGGGACTTATGTCCTATTGGGCGAGTCTTTGGTGGAGTATTTAGTGTCTGAATATAAGTAAGGCAACAGTAAGTTACATGATGCAGAGAGTTAAATGGTGTGGGAGACCTTGGGGCCTTTCAGAGAAGAGGATTGTAATTTTCAGTGGAAGCGGCTAGATTAGGCCTTACAAAGAAGGTGACATTTGAGTAAACACTTGAAGGAAGTGGGGGCATGAACCCAGCAGTCTGGGGTGAGAACGTTGGATGCAGAGAGGACAGTTGGTGCCAAGGTCTTGGTAAGAAGGTTGGTGTGGTGGAGTAGGGTGGACAGGAGGGAACAAGGGAGATAAAAGGAGGTCAGAGATCTTGGGGGAGGCTGAGTCCTTTGGGTCAGGTGGACCATTGTCAGGACTTTGGCTTTCTTTCCAGGAAGATAAGGAGTCGTTGGGGGGGCCTCCTGACCTAACTTCTGTCTGAACAGATTGCTTTGGAGGCTGCATTGGAAATACGACATTGGGAAGCAATGGTGAAAGCAGGGCGACCAGTTAGAACTTTGTCAGTACTCCAGGCCCAGGGTAATGGGGACTTTGATTAGGGAAGTGGCAGTGTGAACAGGGAGGTATATCAGAATGAGTGTATTTTGAAGGTAGAGTCAATGAACTTTCCTGTAAGAGTGGATGTGGAATGGGAGAGAAACAGTGAGGTCAAGGTGATCCCAAGGTTTTTATGCTGAGCAGTTGCAAGGATAGAACGGCCACCCCTGAGATAGGGAAGGCTGTGAATGAACGTATTAGGGAAGGAGAACCGGAGTTCCGGTTTGCACTTGAGTTTTGAGAGACCACATGGTACAGCTCGATGACACTGGGCAAGTCACTTCCCCCTCAGACCCTCCATCTCTTCTTCTGCAACAGGGAGGTGATATCAACGCTACCTGCTTCAAAAGAGTATTACGAGGGTGCAAAGCCCTAAGGAGATTAGCGAAGCATCTGGCACATAATGGGATTAAGTAAATGGTGCCATGACTGTTTCTCATCTCAGGACCTGGGCAGCGGCAAAGAGCCGCAGTCAACCTTTTCCAGGCTCCCAAAGGCGGAGTCTATGTGTGGCTGGGCAAATGCCTCTTTTGAAGTCTTAAAGGTCAGCGCTTTGCCAGCTGCCTGCTGGAGACAAAAGGCAGCACAATTTTCTCCATTGTCGCTTTTTGTTTCTTGCTTATCTACCTCAAACGGAGGGCCTGAGGCCAAGTGCCTGACACTGCCGGGACAGTGGAGACTCCCTTGCTGCGGGCAGAGTTAAAACCCCTCTGCACAAAGAGTAGGGACTCACCCCTGCCACCCTCCCAGGGGGCTCCTGGAAGGTCCACCTCATGGAAAGAAGGCTGGCTTTGACGTCACAGACTTGGGTTCCAGGCATAGCACTAGTTAGTCAGGTGGCCTTGACAAAGTTACTTACTTTCTGGGTTTTTTTTCCTCCTCTGTGGAAATAGGTTAATCCAACACATTCTCGGGGTGGTTGGAGCTGTGCTTCATGCCCTGGGTCCATGGGTTTGAATTCTGACTTTTCGTTTTCTACCTGTCTGATTTTGTATAAATCACTCAAAACCTCTGTGTCTCACTTTCCACATTTCAACCCGGAGATTATAACAGTACATACCTCATATGGTGGTTGTGAGAATTAAGAGAAACAAATATAAATGTGTAACATAGAATGGCACATAGTAGGTTCTCAAACAATATCAGCTGTTATTCCTATATAGGGAATACATAAAAGTGCTTCTAAATGCTATTGCTCTTTAAACATATGACACGGTTTTACTATGACTGCCTTGAACTTATGAATTTCCCAAACCTGTCCTCTGCCTCTCATATCAGAGTGTCACATGTTTTCTATGTTAGTATACAGGAGCATCTGCATACACCCAAAATATTAAGTGTTTTTTGGAAGTGGAAGCTTGCTTGACATATATTAAATAGGGTCAAGGAAAAAATTGCAGTTAATTTTTTGACAGAATAAAAAATACCTCCACATATTCTGCGTTGGCACATTGGGTGGTTGTTGTTGCATTACTGAGTTTTCTTCCTGCAAAGCCCGCCATCTCTGGCCTGTCTCCGTGGGCTGTGATTGCCGTGGAGTTAGGCGCCACATCTCCCGGGAACTCGGGGTGTGTGTGTGAGCTGTTGGTTTACAAATGGCGTGAGTTCAGACTGAGCATAGAAAACATGTGGGCATGTGTCACAATGAATTTTTAAAAAGACAAAAGAAATATCTGAGAAGCTCCGAGATTTGCAGTGCTGAGAACACACTCCAGCAGCAGTCAGCGTGTACTGTAAAACAGTACTCGCTGGTTGCCAACTATGTGTCTTAAGGCCTGATTAATCCATGCTCCAGACAGATGTACATGGCATGCCCCACATAGAAGGCTGCCAAACACAGCAGCAGCCCCTCTGCTTGTTCAATTTGTTCCTCAACTACTGGGTTCCTAGTTTATACCACTGGGTTCCTAGTTTATACCAGGCCCTGTGGTTGACCTAGACCATAGGTGGGCTCACTCGGTGTGTCTGTTCCTGCAGGTACATTTCTTCTCACTCATGTAGGACTGGACTCTGCTTCCATATCCTGCTGGGGCCAATTGTTTACATTGCTTCCAAACCTCAATTTCCCCATGGACAGCCTCAGAGTCATCCTACTCATGCCTCAGGGTGGTTAGAAGGATATGGATGAGTTTTGTAAGTAAGTGACAGTCATGGGGAGGTATTGCTGCCCTGACCTTGCATATGCCCTTCTGTCTTTCTGCATCTAGGTCTCTGGTCTGCGACACAATAGTCAATGGCTTTCTGTCATCTAGAGCATAAAGAAGATTAATGAGCACCAAGAGGCCAAGGATACTCTTTGCTCCTTTTTTCAAACTCCCTATTCAGCTCTATGGCTGTTTGGGCAAAATGGGCCACCAGGGACATGTAGAAAAGAGAGCAGACACCTACCACTCAACTTCTCAGTCACACTGATGGGCTCCTGTTGTGATTTAGCGGATATGGCACTGGACACTGGATCCTGACTCAATCTATACCGTTAATTCATTTAGCCTTGGCCAAGTCACTTTTCTTTCTTTGAGTTCAATTTCTCTTCTCTGTAACACAAGAGGTTGTATTAAGAAATCTCTAAGGTCCCTGCCCACTAAAATATCCCATTACTGAATTGTATATTTCTATCATTTGATTGACAAATATATAATATTTAGTCAATTTACTCAAAATAGTAAGATACATTTGTTATTAATTAAAATGATACAATTCGTTGATATGCCTTATTCTCCTGGGTCTATGTACCTTGAGCATTTCTGGAAACCTCTTCAAAGAAGAGCAACCTGGAGTTGGATTATCTGTAAGCCACAGGAAATCTTCCAATGGCCTGACTCACTTCCATGCCTGTGGGTCACTACCACCCTCCTTTAAGAACCAAGAACCCATCGGGCGTGGTGGCTCATGCCTGTAATCTCAGCACATTGGGAGGCCAAGGCGGGTGGATCACGAGGTCAGGAGATCGAGACAATCCTGGCTAACACGGTGAAACCCTGTCCTCCTAGAATATAGCTATAAAAAAGTACTGTGGGAAGACAGGAAGGAGAAAATAATTCTTCCTTGGAGGAATTTTTCTCCAACACTGGCATAGGATCCGCTAGATTGACGTAAAATATCCTTTGAGTACATTCTATGTGTTTACCACTGTGCTGTATTATGAGCTGGGAGGGAGTGATAGAAAGAATCCATTTAGAAGAGGAAAAGAATATCCAGGAAGCAGAGCCCACGTTTCCCAATTCCCTCTCATGTATCCATTCAACATTCACTAAGCACAAACACTGTTTCACGCGACAACGGGACTCTGAGCATATGAAGATAAGTGAGAGAGGTCCCTGCCCAACTCTGCTTAGAGGACCCATCCTCAGGCCAGCTGCAAGTGTCCACAGGGAAGTCTGTTCTTGGCCAGCACCATAGTCGTTCAGAGAAGCCACCTGCCCTGAGCACACCCCACTGCGGAGCCTCACCTCGGGTGGCGCATTCTCTTTGGTTCACTTTGATGGCAGATTTGTCCATGGGTCTGGTTCTGGCGGCCCAGGTGGGATGAGTCCTGTTGTCATTGTTCCCTGCTCCTGACCTCATTCATGTCTCACTCTCCCTGTGCCTCAAGCAGTAAGTTTGGGCACCCAGAGTCATACACGCTTTGCCTCTGAGAGTCAGCTGTTTGTAGGGCTTCCTTGTGCTTAGTGGTAAGTGCTGTATTAGAGCCCGGGGAGGCTCTCCAATAACAGGTCCACCTGTGGCCGGGATGGTGAAGGCCTTTCCCTTCCCTTCTCTCTGCAGCCAGGTAGGTGTGGCTATGGAGGGCTCCGTGTGGTGAGCCTGGCTGGAGATGGGGGTGGGGTGCACAGGAAGGTGCACTGAGCTCTATTTGGGGTCTCTTGAAGCATAAGTGGTTTCCCAGAATTGCCAGCAGAATGCAATTCATTAAAAGTCAAACTGTGAAAGTTGAATGGGTGCTAGGAAATGTCCTATCATGTAGGTCCCCATAATAACAAACTGATACTTTCACATTATGTGACTCTAGAGGACTAAGATTGGGTTTCTCTCAACCTAGTACACAAACCAAAGTGATCCCTTGGTTACAAAGGGAAAAACAGTGAGCCTTTCATTACTCACATTTCAATTTATCTCGTGGAGATCTTGGGGAGGGGCAGTGGTTTACTTGTTTACGCTTGTTCCAAGCTGCAGCTTATGGCCCAGAGAGAGTAGGAAGAGACAGCATAAGGCCTCCCTTTTCCACCAGAACACTTAATTAGAACACGCTAGCCTCCTCTAAGATGTGGTTTAGAGGTATGAACTCGCCAGACAGTGAGTTAATGAGGACGGGAAAATTCTGCTTTTCCAGTGGGGCCGGCCCAGGAGCCCACCAGTAGGGGATGATGAAAGAACTCAACTGCTTTCCTGGGCTGTGTAGGCTCAGTGTCAAGTGTAATGATTCAAAACAAATCCTACACGTGCCAGAAGGTCCAGTGCACAAATAGGACCTTCACAATAGTAAAATAGCCCCATATATTTTAATAGCATTTTACAACTTATAAGGAATTTTCATGTATTATCTCATTTGAGCCATGGAAACCCCAGAAAGAAAACAGTATTCTCATTTTACAGATGAAGAAACTAAATCCAGAAAAGTTCAAATAATTTCCCAATGTTTACATACTCACTCAGTGATTAGCCATGACTTAGCCTTAAGTCATCAGACTCATTAAGACCCTTTCACTCCATGCTGGATGCATTCTTGACCCAAATAGAAACAATTTTTCGATTGTTAGCTTTTTGAGATTCTATTAGGTTGGTGCAAAAATAATTGCAGTTTTTGTCATTAGGTTTTTTTTTTTTTTAATTTTAATTTTTATTTTAAGTTCTGGGGCACATGTGCAGAATGTGCAGGTTTGTTACATACCTAAACGTGTGCCATGGTGGTTTGCTACACCTATCAACCTGTCACCTATGTATTAAGCCCAGCATGCAGCAGTTATTTTTCTTAATGCTCTCCTTCCCTCAAATCCACTCCCCAACAGGCCCCAGTGTATGTTGTTCCCCTCCCCGTATCCATGTGTTCTCATTGTTCAGCTCCCACTTATAAGTGAGAACAGGCAGTGTCTTGTTTTCTGTTCGTGCATTAGTTTGCTGGGGATGACGGCTTCCAGCTCCATCCATGTCCCTGCAAAGAACATGATCTCATTCTTTTTTATGGCTGCATAGTATTCCATGGTGTATATGTACCACATGTTTTTTTTATCCAGTCTATTATTGATGGGCATTTGGGTTGATTCCATGTCTTTGCTATTGTGAATAGTACTGCAATGAACAAATGCATGTGTATATCTTTGTAATAGAATGATTTATATTCCTTTGGGTATATACCCAGAAAAGGGATTGCTGGGCCAAATGATATTTCTGGTTCTAGATCTTTGAGGAATTGCCACACCATCTTCCACAATGGTTGAACTAATTTATATTCCCACCAATAGTATAAAAGCATTCCTATTTCTCCACAACTTCACCAACATCTGTTGTTTCTCAACTTTTGAATAATTACCATTCTCACCGGTGGGAGATGGTATCTCATTGTGGTTTTGATTTGCATTTCCCTAATGATCAGTGATGTTGAGTTTTTTTTTCATGTTTGTTGGCCACATGAATGTCTTCTTTTGAGAAGTATCTGTTTATGTTCTTTGCTCACTTTTTAATGGGATTGTTTTGTTTTTAATGGGGTTGTTTGTTTTTTTCTTGTTTATTCTTAATTTGCTGATAATTTTTAATCTCAAGTGGATGTTAGATTTTGTCTAATGCTTTTTCCATATCTACTGAGATGATCATGTGATATTTGTCCTTCCTGTTTTAGGTTGATTTTCAGATATGAAACTAATTTTGATTTCCTGGGATACATTTTTGGTAAATCTGGGATACTTCATCTTGGTGTATAATTCATTTTATATGTTGCTGGATTTAATTTGATAATATTGTGTTAGTAATTACTACGTCTGTGTTCATGAAGGCTATTTGTCTATAATTTCCTTTTCTTGTGATGTCTTTGTTTGGCTTTGGTATTAAGGTAATACTGGTCTCATAGAATGAATTGGGAAGTGTTCCCTCCTTTACTTCCTAAACAACTTTGTAAAGGACTAGCAATGCTTCTTTAAATATTAGACAGAATTCACCAGTGAAACTATCTGGGCCTGGATTTGTCTTTGTGGGAAGATTTGTAATAACTAATTTACTTTATTTATTTGTTATATGTCTGCTCACATTTTCTGTTTCTTCCTGGGTCAAATGTATTAACTGTGACTTTTTGGAAATGTGTTCATTTCACACAAGTTGTCTAAGTTATTGGCATAAAGTTATTAATAATATCCCCTTAAAATCCTTTTAGTTTTTGATTTTGGTAATTTTTGCCTTCTTTTCTTCTTTTTTTGTACACTCTTCTTTTTTTCCAGATTTTTAATTACTAATTTACTTTCTTTATTGGTTATATGTCCACTCAAATTTTCTATTTCTTTCTGGGTCAAATGTGTTAATTGTGACTTTTTGGAAATGTGTTCATTTCATATAAGTTGTCTAAGTTATTGGCATAAAGTTATTAATAATATCCCCTTAAAATCCTTTTAGCTTTTGATTTTGGTAATTTGTGTCTTCTTTTCTTCTTTTCTTCTTTTTTTGTATATTCATTTTATTTCTTTATTTTTTTCTTTATTTCTTCTAAAAGAAAAAACGGGATATATGTGTAGAACGTGCTGGTTTGTTACAGAGGTATACGTGTGCCATGGTGGTTTGCTCCACCTGTTGACTTGTCCCCTAAGTTGCTTCCCTTCTCCCCCAGCCCCCCAATAGGCTCTGGTGTGTGTTATTTCCCTTTCTATGTTCATGTGTTCTCAATGTTCAGCTCCCACTTATGAGTGAGGACATGCAATGTTTGGTTTTCTGTTCCCGTGTTAGTTTGCTGAGAATGATGGCTTCCAGCTTCATCCATGTCCCTGCAAAGGACATGATCTTGTTCCTTTTTATGGCTGCATAGTATTCCATGGTGTGTATGTACCACATTTTCTTCATTCAGTCTACTATTGATGGGAATTTGGGTTGATTCCATGTCTTTGCTATTGTAAATAGTGCTGCAATAAATATACATGTGCATGTGTCTTTGTAGTAGAATGATTTGTAATCCTTTGGGTATATACCCAGTAATGGGATTGCTGGGTCAAATGGTATTGCTGGTTCTAGATCTTTGAGGAATCACCATACTGTCTTCTGCAATGGTTGGACTAATTTACATTGCCGCCAGCAGTGTAAAAGTGTTCCTATTTCTCCACAGCCTCACCAACATCTATTGTTTCCCAACATTTTCATAATTGCCGTTCTGACTGGTGTGAGATGGTATCTCATTGTGGTTTTGATTTGCATTTCTCTGATGATCAGTGATGTTGAGCTGTTTTTCACATTTTTGTTTGTTGGCTGTGTAAATGTCTTATTTTGAGAAGTGTCTTTGCCCATGCCTATGTCCTGAATGGTATTGCCTAGGTTTTCTTCTAGGGTTTTTATGGTTTTAGGTCTAACATTTAAGTCTCTAATCTATCTTGAGTTAATTTTTGTATAAGGTGTAAGGAAGGGGTCCAGTTTCAGTTTTCTGCATATGGCTAGTCAGTTTTCCCAACACCACTTATCAAATAGGGAATCCTTTCACCATTGCTTGTTTTTGTCAGGTTTGTCAAAGATCAGATGGTTGTAGATGTGTGGTGTTACTTCTGAGGCCTCTGTTCTGTTCTATTGGTCTATATAACTGTTTTGGTACCAGTACCATGCTGTTTTGGTTACTGTAGTCTTGTAGTATAGTTTGAAGTCAGGTAGAGTGATGCCTCCAGCTTTGTTCTTTTTGCTTAGGATTTTCTTGGCTATATAGGCTCTTCTTTGGCTCCATATGAAATTTAAAGTAGTTTTTTTTCCTAATTCTGTGAAGAAAGTCAACAGTAGCTTGATGGAGATAGCGTCAAATTGATAAATTACTTTGGGCAGTATGGCCATTTTCACAATATTGATTCTTCCTATCCATGAGCATAGAATGTTTTTCCATTTGTTTGTGCCCTCTCTTATTTCCGTGAGCAGTGGTTTGTAGTTCTTGAAGAGGTCCTTCACATCTCTTGTAAGTTGTATTCCTAGGTATTTTATTCTCTTTGTAGCAATTGTGAATGGGAGTTCACTCGTGATTTGGATTTCTGTTTGTCTATTATTGGTGTATAGGAATGCTTGTGATTTTTGCACATTGATTTTGTGTCCTGAGACTCTGTTGAAGTTGCTTATCAAATTACGGAGATTTTGGGCTGAGATGATGGGATTTTCTAAATATACAATCATGTCATCTGCAAACACAGATAATTTGACTTCCTCTCTTCCTATTTGAATATCTTTATTTATTTCTCTTGCCTGATTGCCCTCGCCAGAACTTCCAATACTATGTTGAATAGGAGTGGTGAGAGAGGACATCCTTGTCTTGTGCCAGTTTTCAAAGGTAATGCTTCCAGATTTTGCCCATTCAGTATGACATTGGCTGTGGGTTTGTCATAAATAGCTCTTATTATTTGGAGATACATTCCATCAATATCCACTTTATTGAGAGTTTTTAGCATGAAGGACTAAATTAGTTGAATTTTATTGAGGGCATTTTCTGCATCTATTGAGATAATCATGTGTTTTTTGTCATTGGTTCTGTTTACGTGATGGATTACATTTATTGATTTGGGTATGTTGAACCAGCCTTGCATCCCAGGGATGAAGCCGACTTGATTGTGGTGGATAAGCTTTTTGATGTGCTGCTGCATTCAGTTTGTCAGTATTTTGTTGAGGATTTTTGCATCAATGTTCACCAGGGATATTGGCCTGAAGTTTTCTTTTTTTGTTGTGTTTCTTCCCGGTTTTGGTATCAGGATGATGCTGGTTTCATAAAATGAGTTAGGAAGGAGTCCTTCCTTTCCAATTGTTTGGAATAGTTTCGGAAGGAATGGCACCAGCTCCTCTTTGTGTTTCTGGTAGAATTTACTTGTGAATCGGTCTGATCCTGGGCTTTTTTTGGTTGGTAGGCTATTAATTACTACCTCAATTTCAGAGCTTCTTATTGGCCTATTCAGGGATTCAACTTCCTGGTTTAGTCTTGGTATGGTGTATGCTTTCAGGAATGTATCCATTTCTTCTAGATTTTCTAGTTTATTTGTGTAGATGTGTTTATAGTATTCTCTGTTGGTAGTTTGTATTTCTGTGGGGTCAGTAGTGATATCCCCTTTATCATTTTTTATTGCATCTATTTGATTCTTCTCTCTCTTCTTCTTTATTAGTCTAGCTAGCTGTCTATTTTGCTTTTTTTTCCCCCCCCCCAATAAAAACAGCTCCTGGATTTGTTGATTTTTTTGGAGGGTTTTTCATCTATTTCCTTCAATTCTTCCCTGATCTTAGTTATTTCTTGTCTTCTGCTAGCTATTTGATTAGTTTGCTCTTGCCTCACTAGCTCTTTTAATTGTGATGTTAGGGTGTCAGTTTGACATCTTTCATGCTTTCTGATGTGGGTATTTAGTGCTCTAAGTTTCCCTCTTAACGACTTTAGCTGTGTTTCAGAGATTCTGGCACATTGTGTCTTTGTTCTCATTGGTTTCAAAGAATGTCTTGATTTCTGCCTTAATTTCATTATTTTCCCAGAAGTGATTTAGGAGCAGGTTGCTCAATTTCAATGAAATTGTGTGGTTCTGAGTGAGTTTCTTAATCATGGGTTCTAATTTGATTGCACTGTGATCTGAGAGACTGTTTGTTATGATTTCAGTTCTTTTGCATTTGTTGAGGGGTGTTTTACTTCCAATTGTGTGGTTGATTTTAGAATAAGTGCCATGTGGCACTAAAAAGAATGTATATTCTGTTGATTTGGGGTACAAAGTTCTGTAGACGTCTCGTAGGTTCACTTGATCCAGAGCTGAGTTCAAGTCCTGAATGTCCTTGTTAATTTTCTGTCTCATTGATCTGTCTAATACTGACAGTGGGGTGTTAAAGTCTCCCACTATTACTGTGTGGGAGTCTAAGTCTCTTATAGGTCTCTAAGAACTTGTTTTATGAATCTGGATGCTCCTGTATTGGGTGCATATATATTTAGAATAGTTAGCTCTTCTTGTTGAATTGTTCCCTTTACCATTATGTAATGTTCTTCTTTATCTCTTTTGATCTTTGTTAGTTTAAAGACTGTTTTGTCAAAGACTAGGATTGCAACTCCTGCTTTTTTTTTGCTTTCCATTTGCTTGGTAAATTTTCCTCCATCCCTTTATGTTGAGCCTGTGTGTGTCTTTGCATGTAAGATGGATCTCCTGAATACAGCACACTGATAGGTCTTGACTCTTTATCCAATTTGCCAGTCTTTGTCTTTTAACTGGGGCATTTAGCCCATTTATATTTAAAGCTAGCATTGTTATTTGTGAATTTGATCCTGTCATCATGATGCTGTTGGTTATTTTGCACACTAGTTGATACAGTTTCTTCATAGTGTCATTGGTCTTTATAATTTGATGTGTTTTTTCAGTGGCTGGTACTGGTTTTTCCTTTCCATATCTAGTACTTCTTTCAGGAGCGCTTGCAGGGCAGGCCTGGTGGTAACGAAATCACTTAGCATTTGCTTGTCTCTAAAGGATTTTATTTCTCTTTCACTTATGAAGCTTAGCTTGGCTAGACATGAAATTCTGGGTTGCAAATTCTTTTCTTTAAGAATATTGAATATTGGCCCCCAATCTCTTCTGGCTTGTAGAGTTTTGCTGGGAGGTCTGCTGTTAGTCTGATAGGCTTCCCTTTGTAGCTGACCTGGTGTTTCTCTTTGGCTGCCCTCAACATTTTTTTTTTTTTTTCATTTTGATCTTGGAGAATCTGATGATTATGTGTCTTGGGGTTGGTCTTCTCGTGGAGTATCTCAATCATGTTCTCTATTTCCTGAATTTGCACGTTGGCCTGTCTTGCTAGGTTGGGGAAGTTCTCCTGGATAATACCCTGAAGTGTGCTTTCCAGCTTGTTTCCATTCTCTGTGTCTCCTTCTGGTACTCCAATCTGTCGTAGGTTTGGTCTTTTTATGAAGTCCTATATTTCTTGGAAGTTTTGTTCTTTCCTTTCCATTCCTTTTGCTCTATTCTTGTCTGCATGTCTTATTTCAGTAAAGTGGTCTTCAAACTCTGATATCCTTTCTTCTGCTTGGTCGATTTGCCTGTTAATACTTGTGTATGTTTTATGAAGTTCTCATGCTGTGTTTTTCAGCTCCATCAGGTCATTTATATTCCTCTCTAAACTGGTTATTCTAGTTAGCAATTTCTCTAACCTTTTATCAAGGTTCTTAGCTTATTTGCGTTGGTTTAGAACATGCTCCTTTAGCTCATCATAGTTTATTACCCATCTTCTGAAGCCTACTTCTGTCAATTCGTCTATCTGATCCTCCACCCAGTTCTGCACTCTTGATGGAGAGTCATTGTGATCCTTTGGAGAAGAGGCACTCTGGCCCTTTGGGTTTTCAGCATGTTTTTTGCTGATTCTTTCTCATCTTTGTGAGTTTGTCTAGTTTTGGTCTATGAGGCTGCTGACCCTTGATGGGGTTTTGTGGGGGCCTTTTTGATGTTGATGCTGTTGTTGTCACTTTCTGCTTGTTTTTCTTTCAATAGTCAGGTCCCTCTTCTGTGTTGCAGTTTGCTGGGGATTCACTTCAGGCCTTATTCATCTGATTCGCTCCCGGGCTTGGAGATGTCAATCAAGGAGTCTGGAAAGGAGCAAAGATGGGTGCCTGCTCCTTCTCCTGGGACATCTGATCTTGAGGGGCACCAACCCGATGCCAGTAGGATCGCTTCTCTAAAGGGTGTCTGACAACCTCTGTTGGAAGGTCTCACCCATTTGGGTGGCACAGGGAGCAGGACCCATTTAACAAAGCACTTTGTCCCTTGGTGGAGAGGGTGTGTTTCACTGAGGGGAAACCCACTCATCTGGGCTGCCCAGATTCCTCAGAATTACCAGGAGGAGAGGCTAAGTCTGCTGGTCCAAAGAGATTGTAGCCACCCCTCCCCCTAGGGACTCAGGTCCAGGGAGATTTGAATTCTGTCCCTGAGCCTCTGGCTGGAGTTATTGAAGATCCTGCAGGGAAGCCCCACCCACTGAGGAAAGACGGATCAGGGTTAGACCTGAAGAAGCACTCTGGCTGCAGACTGCCACAGCCTGTGTATTGGGTTGTGGGGATAAGTCTTGGGACCAAGTCATCCAGCCTCCCTAGCTCCAGCAGGCGAAAAACGCAGCCTGGAACTATAGAAATGGGTGCCGCGCTTCTCCCGCCCAGGGAGCTTAGCATGTTAGGCAGTTTCAGTGCTGGCTGCTGCCCCTCCTTTAAGGAGTTCAAATGGCTTAGACAGCAAGCAGCCACAGCTGGTGATGGTCACCCCTCTCCCGCGGAGTTCGGTAGGCTTAGGCAGATTCCAGCTGAGAGAATCTGCACCTTCCAGGGTTGGGACACTAGGCCTGGGTGGCGTGGGTTCACGAGTGGGATCCTCCGATCTGTGCGTTGCTCAGTTCTGTGGAAAAAGCAGTTTCCCAGGCTGGGTAGCACACTCACTCACTGCCTACCTTGGCTGCAGAGGGGGGGTTCCCCTTTCCCGTGTGGCTCTCCAGTGGGCCCATGTGGGTCTCAGGTGGGCCGCTGTACCACCCTGTTCTTTATCCTCTCCCTGGGTCATGCCAGCCTTCTAGTTATTTATTTATTTATTTATTTTTTGTGCGACAGAGTCTTGCTCTGTC
This sequence comes from Macaca fascicularis, assembly GCF_037993035.2. NCBI lineage: Eukaryota > Metazoa > Chordata > Mammalia > Primates > Cercopithecidae > Macaca > Macaca fascicularis. Next base: position 6,165,754 of record NC_088385.1, on the reverse strand, counting down.
ACCCAGGCCTGTGTGCAATGGCGTGATCTTGGCTCACTGCAACCTCCGCCTCCCAGGTTCAAGCGAGTCTCCTGCCTCAGCTTCCCAAGTAACTGGGATTATAGGCATGCGCCACCATGCCCAGCTAATTTTTGTATTTTTAGTAGAGACGGGATTTCGCCACATAGGTCGGGCTGGTCTCGAACTCCTGACCTCAGGTGATCCACCCACCTTGGCCTCCTAAAGTACTGGAATTACAGGTATGAGCCACCGCGCCCAGCCTCTAGTCAATTTTGATGAGAGAACTTGGATACCTTGGTAGCTAGTGAAGCATTCACACGCTTATTATGTTTGTTTTGTTGTATTTTTTGCCATGGGAGCCTCCAAACGGTGCTGCTTCTAGTTGGCCATGTTGGCCCTGCCGCCATTACTTTTAAAAATTACATTAAGGCTGTTCCCTGGGGCTCACGCCTGTAATCCCAACACTTTGGGAGGCAGAGGCGGGTGGATCACAAGGCCATGAGTTCCAGATCAGCCTGGCCAAGATGGTGAAACTGCATCTCTACTAAAAATACAAAAATTAGCTGGGTGTGGTGGTGGGCTCCTGTAATCCCAGCCACTCAGGAGGCTGAGGCAGAGAATTGCTAGAACCCGGGAGGTGGAGGTTGCAGTGAGTCGAGATTGCGCCACTGCACTCCAGCCTGGGTGACAGAGCAAGACTCAGTCTCAAAAAAAAAAAAAAAAAGAAAGAAAGAAAAAATTAAATTAATAGTAGTGGCAAAAATCGCAATGACTTTTGCATTAACCTAATATATGGCAGTTGTCCTCTTCAACAGCAGAGATAAACAGGAACTGAGGGAAATGCCTGCTCATTGTTTTGAAAGAGATGAGGAGGAAAAGCAAATGGAATTTTCAGTGTGTGAAGAAGTTGCCACAGAGTGGGAAAGTTTTGGGTAGTGTCAGCAATCAATGTCTCTTTGAGGACAGTGCTCCTGTCTTGTCTAGATACAGGGGAAGAAATAAAATGGGGTTGCAAGTTGCCATGTAATTTAGAGACTGTAAGTCTCTTCTTAGAATTTGTTATTGTGTCTATTTATGGAGTACAATGTAATGCTATCTACGTATACATTGTAGAAAGAGTCAATCATGCTAATTAATATATCCATTGCCTCATCAACTTATTATTTTTTATGGTGATAATGTAAAAAATCTATTCTATTAGCAATTTTGAAATGCACAATGCATTATAATGAAGTGGGGTCACCATGCAGCACCTTGCAACTATATTTAGAACCTCCTGAAGGCCTCCATCATCCTAGCACCTGGTCACCTGGCCTTTTGAGGCCCCCTCCCAAAGACACAGAATGCTCATGTCAGCATCTTACCAAGGTCCTGGGAAACTGACCATCACCATGCGGCAATGTAAGGCATGCTTCTGTAAAAGTCTGGCAAACCTCTTCGTTGCTATGCTACTCTGCATAGAAATACAAGGTTAGATTTTGTTTTAAAGAACCTCCATCTTGGTCTCCAAAAAAAACGTGTTTGGAGTCAGTGTTGAAAATATCATCTCCACAATTAGGCAAAAAAAAATGATGCTATGTGTTTAGAATTTACAAAGGCATGACACATAATTCTGTAATTTTACTAAAGAGAAATACTTAAATGCAAATTTAGGTCAAGTGACTCCTTACTTTGCACTAGGGTATAATGTATCCTACACAGGGATAATAAATTAAAAATAAAACATATAAAGAAATCAGCAAAATTTAAGAAAACAAATGACCAATAATATGTAAAACGTTCCTTGTAAGTAGCAGTAAAAGGGAGACAATGATAGCTTTTACCACTTGAAGAAGTTAAAAACAAGATTGTGCTCTAAGAGTTCAATCACTAATCAGCAGAAAATGAATGAGAATTGAGCAGATTTCTCATCCTCAGTGCTATTGACATTTTAGGCTGGGTAATTTTTTTGTTGTGGGTCTGTCCTGTGTGTATTACAGAATGGTTAGTAGCATCCCGGGCCTGTACTCACTAGCAGAAAGCAGCACTCCCATCAACAGCCCCTGCAAACTGTGACAACAAAAAATGTCTCTAGACCCTGCCAACATTCTTCTGGGGGAGAAATCGTCCTCTGTTGAGAACCACTAGAATAGAGAAACGTCAACTTAAAAAGAAAGACTTTAGAACTTACAAATCTTTACTTTAACTAAATATCTAAACCTGTCTAAAAAGAAAGAGAGGGATGGCAGAGGGGACAACTTGTAAAGTGCCCATCCAAGTACTTGCCAGGGTGCCTTTTTGTTCCTTTAAACAGTAAGAAGGTAAAATCCCTCTGGAAGGCAAGGCCATAGCTGCATGCATTTGGGCATTCTATGTTCCTGACTCCCCTTGTTCTTGATTTTTTTCACCAAATAACCCTTTAATGATCCACTGTTGCCCCAAATAGCTTTTCCACTATGAGATGCTTCACTGGCCAGAAGATGGGAATATACATCTTGTCCACTTAACAGCAACATTTTTCTTTGTATAAGAGGGAATTGACATTGTAATTTGTCTATCATTTTCTGTGAGCTTGGTTAGCATAAGTCATTATCACCTACTCTGACCTATGCTGGGATCTCAATGAAGACTGAAGTTCTGAGTCTTCAAAATTTAATGAGTTTAACAAGATGACAACATACCTATGAAAGCTCTTAGAAGCCAACCAGCCCTCTTCTTCTGGTTACCTACCATTGTATATCACACCATTCCAGAACTTAGTGGCTTAAGTCAACAGTCATTTTGCTATTCTCAATTCTCTAGATGAGAAATTCTGGCAGGGCTCAGGGGGACACATGATATCACTGGATTCACTCATATCTGGAACCACATTGCTGCTGGAACCTGGGGTGTTTGGTGCTCTTCCACTTGGTCTCTATCTCTAACAGGATTGTCTGACTTCTGAGGTACTGCATGGCTCTAAGAGTACAAAAGTAGAAGCTTCCAAGTTTTTTAAGGCCTTCTTTGGTCTGGAAGTGATATGCAGTCACTTCAGTTGCATGCTGTTAATCACAGCAAGTCACTGGTTCAGCTTGAATTCAGTGACAGGAGTAACACACCTCAAATCATGATGGAAATACTGGCAAAGTCACATTTCAAAAGTGCATGTGAGATTGGAGGGAATATTGTGGCCATTGGAGACGATGTACTGTAGTGGCACAAAATAATCTCTGTAAGATTCATAGAAAAATCTATGAAGTTTTTGAGAGAAGTGTATTCAAGAAAGCCCCACCAGTTTGTATTTTAGGACAGAGGCCATCAAAAATAAACAGGTCTCTGGGTCTCCAACTTTCTTTGGGAAGAAAACAGGCTAAGAAAGCTGCTCCGCTGAAGACGCAGTCCATTTCTTACAGAAAATGAAAAGTATTTCAAAGAGCAAAGTCCAGAGAGCAGATCTCAGGCCTGAGGAAAACAATAAATTGGGCAACCATTTCCAGAGAGCAGAAATGGACTCTAATTAAGGAATGATGGTTGATCCTGGAGTCAGGGGAGCTGACAGGACGGGCCTGGATTTCAGGACTGCTCTGGATCAGTGAATGCTTTGTGCTTCTCAACATCCCCTTGAAGGGAGTATCCCTGTCATACCCTTGCATGTTGGGTGTGGTGGGCAGGCAATTTGTCCTTTTAGTTCACAGATCTCTACAGGACTCTCATCCACATTTGGACCTGCCCGAAGTCCCATCAGTAGGTGAGGTCTCTTCCCCCTCCCCCTTGAATCTGGGCCAGTCTAGTGGTTGTTTTGACCGATAGAATATGGTGAAAATTGTGCCACGTGACTTCTCTACCTAGAACTTACGAGGTCTGACAGCTTTCACTTTTGTGCTTTTAGAACCTCGACCACCAAGTGAGGAAGTCCGGCCTAACCTACTGGGACGAGAGACTGAATGGAAGAGCGTAAAGATGGTCTGGCAGACTGCCAGCATCATGTGTCCACATATGTGACTAAGGACATCTTGGATCCTCTAATCCCAGTGACAGCCAGTCCACTCCAAGCAGGACAGAGTTAGGACATTCCGGCTGAGTCTTGTCCCAACTGCGGAGCTGCAAAAGCGTGAGCATATTAAAAGATTATTATATTAAGCCAACATATTTTGGGACAGTTTGTTATATAAAAAACACATACATACACACAAAAAAAACCTTGAAATACTTCCCATTCCCACAATATTCCTTTTCTTTATATATTTTTTAAAAAAGTTTTAGAGACAAGGTCTCATTCTGTCACCCAGGCTGGAGTGCAGTGACACCATCATAGCTCACTGTAACCTTGAACTCCTGGGCTCAAGCAGTCTTCTTGCCTCAGCCTCCCAAGCAGCTGGGACCACAGGCACACACCACTGCACCCAGCTAATGTTTTTGTAGAGAAGGGGTCTTGCTATGCTGCCCAGATTGACTTCAAGTAATCCTTCCACCTCAGCCTTCCAAAGTGCTGAGATTACAGGTGTGAGCCACTGCACCTGACCCCAATGTGCCTTTTTAAAAATGTTTTACACATTTCCCTTTCTCCCTGAATATTTTAAAGAAGTGCTTGAAACTTGCAACTTCAAAGCAAGGTAGAGGCTATTCCATTGCTGAAACAATGGCATAAATATCAGAAACAATGACACGAAGAGACACCCTGATCCTACTAATGCAACAACCAAAACTGAGCAGACAAATACAACCAAAGACCTATAGCCTAGAGTAGACTCAGACAGGCATGGGAGCTACCGCTGTAGACCTCCAGGGCTTAGGACCCTTCTCTCCCTGCTCTACTCTCCATCAGGGAAATGTTAAGTCACAGCAATTCTGGGGGACTCACTCTTATTCTTCCACCACATCCCCCTCAATCCCAGAAATTACTCCCTGACTTGGCCACCATCGTCTGTGTCCTGCCTGCTTCTGCTTGCAGTGTGCTGTGGAAACTGTTGGAATCCCCAGGATCTCAACCCACAGGGAAGAAAGCAGACCACCAGCTGTCTCTTGGCTTTGAGAAAGGTCACTAATTGTGGCTCTCTGCTTACAGATGAATTTTGGGTTGCCTTTAACCTCTGTGGTTGCCTCTAATAAATCAACTGTCAGGCATTGTGCCCTGCAGTGCACTGGTCTCCCAGATTGCTGAGACCTAATACAGGCTCTGATTTTCCATGGTGGGATGTATTCCACGGCGAGAGTGGGGGGAAAGGGGTGATGTGAAGAAGTTTGGGTTGTTGTAGGTTTCAGAACAGCAGATATGTTGAGTGGCCTGCTTATTTTGTCTTGGGACACAGAGGCGGTGGAGGGCTTCTGCTTCTCAGACTTAATATCTACATTATACACAGTGTTGAAAATAGCCTTACTTGACATAAACTAAAGTTCAAACAAGGAGCCAGGCAGCAACAATTCTGGGAATTTTTCCTAAGCTGTGCAGACACAGAATGACTTCTTTTGGAATTTGATGAGAAATAGAGGAACTAGAAACCAGTGGTATGAAAATATCACCAAGACTGAAGATTAATGCTGCAACAGAGCTGTCATCCTCTGAGAATCTGTAGACCTGGGCTTGAATCCCAGCTTGGCCACTAACCTCAGCTGGACTCTGCATTTCTTGATGATCCCTTTATACCCAGTGATTTCTCTCCTTAAGCACATTGCTGGACCCCACTCCACACTTGCAGCACCACAAACTTGATTCTACTTTCTTAAAAATGAAGCCCTTGAGAATAAAATCTTCAACTTCCTGCTCCCTCCTCTACCACACTCCTTCAAATTTATCAGCTCTTTCTTTATGTTCAGCTTCTTACCTTTGGGGTCGGTAGATGAGGTGTCCCTTTTTGGTTCCCAGTTCCCATTAATGCTTGTGACTCTTGATGCCATCCTTCCCTGCTCCCGCAGAAATTTATTTCAACAACTGCCTCCTTCTTTGCTGTGTCTTCAACCTTTTATTCTCTCCTGGCTCTTTGCCCTCTGCTAATAAACTGCCTAAGTCTCTCCCCTCTTCATAAAATCCCTCTCTTGACTCTAAATCCTCTTCCAACCAACAACCAGTCTCTCGTCTTCCTGAAAAATTCTTGTGTTTCTGGAATAGATGTCTACACTCATTGTCTCTAACACTTCACAATCTAATGACTCCTCAACCCACTTTCAGTCTGGTCTTCCTCACTGGTCCATTTAGGTGGCCCTTGTCAAGGTCAATATGGAGCCAGGCTCATTCAGCCACACCCATTACATTTGTCAGCCCTTTGTTCTTAGAAATCGTTTCAGCATTTAACATTGTGATCAAGGATATCTGCTCACTTGGTGTCTGTGGGACTTGTCTCTTTTGGTTTGGCTTGTACCTCTCCAGTGATCTCTCTTTGATTTGTTCATAGAAGACACCTCAACCTCCCCCTTAAATACACTTCCCTCAAAAATAAGGCCTTGATCCATTATTATTCTTTTGGTAAATGTTTTTTGAATGGTCTCGGTAACTCACTGTATTAAGGACTCCATGCATGTTGAGATCATTATCTCCAGCCCTAATCTCTTTTCTAAAAGCACTCTTGCCCCTCCAGCTGCCTCTGGTCATAGCAGAACTATCCTCTCTCCCTGATTTTCTCATCCTGCTTCTTGTTCCTCTGTCATCCCGCTTTCTCAACCCATGATTCTACCATCCATCTTGTCACCCATGTGAGAAACTTGAAATCATCCTATACTCCTTTTTCTCCTCCATCCTCCACATCTAATCAGTCATCAAGACCAGCTTACTTTGCCTCTTAAACGGCTTTCAAATCTGTCCCTCTTTTCTCCATTTCTGCTTCTGCTGCCCTCATTCAGATCCTTATGAGGTCTTACACAGCTTATTTATATCAGCTACCTTTTGAAATCCTTCTTTCCATATTAGTTCTTAAAATCCACTCCCCAAATGAAAGCAGAATGTTCCAATTAAATGTAAACATGTTATTCCCCTGCTTAACCTTCAATAACTCTCTGTTATCTGTAAAAATAACTCCAATCTCTTTTCCAAGGCATAAAAGCCTTATCTAATCTCATCTCCTGACACTCCCCATTCTTGTGCGATATGTTCCCATATTGTCAGACTGCTGGTGGTTCCGTCATACTCACCTTTGTCTTGCACACCTGTGCTTTTACACAGTATGAGATCTTTCTCCCTTTGACTGCCTGGCTAACTCATTCTCCTCCAGAAGCAAAATCAAGCTTCATCTTCTCTGAGACATTTCCTTCAAATCTGCAGGTTGGACTCAGTGGTCTCCTCTGCCCTCACAGTTTCTCAGTGTTAACATCTGCCTCTCTCTCTCACTTTCCCTGCCACCTTATATCTACATGTTTTGTGGATGTGTTTGTCTCTCACAATATGATAGGCTGCTTAAGAACAGGGACTAATTCATCATTGTAGTCTAGTAATGAGCACATGGTCTAGGCACAGGAGTCACTTGATAAATGTTTAAATGGGACAGAACTATCTGAACGACCCTTAGACAGTCTCCTCCCCTGCCCGGGCCCCCGATTCTTCATCTGTAAATAAGAAGGGTTGAATTACATGTTCTCTATTAAAAGGTTTCTTTCTTCTATAACATCCTGTGGTTTTGTGTGATTCTGAGCAGGGGAAGTGTTGGCAGGGCAGAGTTGTCCAAATGCCTTCTTTTTTAGCCTACGGCCTCTGTAGTAAAGTTTTTAAAACGCAGATTTAAAAATAGAATACAAAATAGCTGACACTTGCTGTGTGTCGCTTGGTGTAGGCACTGTTGAAGACCTTTTGAATGTAATAACTTATTTGATATTTAAACCTACCCTATGAGTGGGTATTATTGTTATCCTCCTTTTCATTTGGGGAAACTGAGGTACAGGGTAACCTTACTAAGGTTACATGAGTAGAAAAAGGCAGAGTGCAGGCCTGAATGTCGGGCATGAGAATCTGCACTCATAACAATTAAACTATAATACATAGATAGACACATAGATTCAGAGATGCACAGACAGACTGATTGCTATGACTAAGAGAGAAGGGGAGTTACAAACCCCCTCCTCCCTCTGTTACTCACTCCCGGATGCCCACGTGGAGCCTGACTTAGCTCAGCACCTGGAAAAGCAGTTGCATAGTGGTATTTAAGCCACCCGTAGCCTTCTAGGCATTGTGCTGGTAAAAAAAAAAAGGAAGAGTTTGTAAAATTGGACTTTATAAGGAGTCTTTGGGTGTAATGAATTCTTCCTGCATTTGTCATCATAGTGCTAATTAGGCTACATTTTGTGGGCTTTAAAGTGGCTCTGGCCAGAATTTCCTAGATATTTTATTGTAATTTAGCATTAGTCAGGCTTGAGTTAATGGACACAGGCAGCTTTATTCACCCCGGTTTGGGCCTCGCCATTGCTATTACATCTTTTGATATTCATCCTCGTGACACTAATCAGCAAGTATTGATTTAGACATTGTACATTTCCATAGGAATTCCATTTTAATTCAACATTAGAGTGCCATTAAAATGTAAAGGAAAGGGCACACGAAAGTCGCCTTAAAGCATTGCTGTCTTAGGAAATCTGCTGGGTTTAACCATTCTGCCAGCTCTACTTGGGGTAGGACAAAGGCCCAGGCACGAGGAAGGGAGTAGCCTTCCTTTTGATTCATCCTGTGGGCCGGTAGCTGCTTTATGGCATGGCTCATTGGCCAGCGTTTAGAGTGTGGTAATGGACAGTCACTTGGGATTTGGGGGGTACACACTTTTTTGTCTCTGCCCACTGAGTATTCTGCTGGAGCCTGCATCTGCTCACAGCATCCTCAGAGGAAGACAGGAGTTGGGGAGGAGGGGGTTGATATGGGAATGGATCAGTCAGTCCAGCCTGATAATTGGACAGAGAGAATGGAGTAGGGCAATGCAAATGCTTTCTCATCCAGAATCTTCCCCACCCCCAAAAGTAAGGAATCTCAAGGGGGTTCACGGGGTTCAACCGCGTCTTAAAAGTCCTGTGTTTCCTCTTTATTCTCTCTCTGTAAAACCGCATTAGTTAGGATTCTCTAGAGAAACAGAACTAACAGGGTGTGTGTGTGCGTGTGTGTTAAGATATTTATTATAAGTATAAGGAATTTACTCATGTGGTTATGGAGGTTGAGTAGTCCCAATATCTATAGCTTGCAAGCTGGACTCTCAGAAGAACCAATAGCGTAAGTTCCAGTCTGAAAACCTGGTTTCAACACCCAGGAAGAGCCAACGCTTCAGTTTGAGTCCAAAGGCGGGAAAAGTCTGACATCCCAGCTCAAGCATCCAGGCAGGAGGAGGTCCCTCTTACCCACAGGTGGGTTGGACTTCTTGTTCTAGTCAGGCCTTCAGTTGATTGGATGAGGCCTCCCACATTGGGGAGCACAAGCCGCTCTACTCAGTCCACTGTTCAAATGCTCATCTCATCCAGAAACACCCTCATAGTCACACCCAGAATCATGTTTGACCAGATATCTGGGGACCCTGTGGCCCAGTGAGGTTTACCCATAAAATGAACAATCACAGAGAACAACAGACAAGCTTTCTTGACTTGTCTACCCCTTATAAGTCCTCATATCTTTGGCTTGCCCAGATCATACTGTCAGCATATCTCCCTTTCCATGAGGTATTTTCCCCTGGGCTCGGGAATGTTGAAGATTGCTGTCAGAAACCAGAAGCTAATAGGGAGGTAAGAAACAGATTTTCCCTCAAAACTTCCAAAAAGGAACCAAACCTGCACACACCTTGATTTCAGATGTCTGACCTCCAGAGCCAGGAGAAAATAAATTTCTATGGTTTTAAGCCATCTGGCTTGGGGTATTTTGTCTTGGCAGCCCTAGGAAACTGATGTACGTGCTGAGGCAAGACACACACCTCACCTCCCTTCCCCTGGGAATAAGGTTCCCTGTTGCCTACAGGCTTAGGTCCAAACTCCCTGGCAGCCCCACCAGGCAGCTCTATGGGCTGTGCCCTGCACACTCCTCCAGCTCAATCTCCTGTGTCACCTACTGCTGCACAGCCCACAACACACACACAGCTTATTTATCATTTTCCCGAAGGTGCCAAACTACCTTCCCCTTTGCACGTGCTCTGCTGAAATTCTCTTCCCGTCCTTGTCCTTATGGAAAGTCAACCCTGTCCTCTTAGGAGCCTTCCTCGGTCCACCCAGAGCAGAGCCGATTGTTCCATCTCTGTGCTGACTCTTTACCTTTTCCCTGCTTAAACACTCTTCCATTATAGCTCTCATTGCACTGAATAGCAACTCTATATACCTGTCTTGTTCAGTTGCTTGACTTCCCCATAGGCTTTCAACAAACACTTCTATATATATACACACACACACACACACACACACACACACACACACATATATATTTAATTTCAATATCTTTAGGGGTAGAAGTGGTTTTCTGTTACATAGACGAATTGTATGGTGGTGAGGTCTGAGATTTTAGTGCACCCGTCACCTGAGTAGTGTACATCCTACTCAACATATAGTTTTTTATTCCTCCCCCTCCCTTTTCTGAGTCTCCAATGTCCATGATGCCACTCTGTATGCCTTTGCATACCCATAGCTTAGCTTCCACTTATAAGTGAGAACATATGGTATTTGGTTTTCCATTCCTGAGTTACTTCCCTTAGAATAATGGCTTCCAGCTCCATTCAAGTTGCTGCAAAACACATTATTTTAGTTTTTTATGGCTGAGTAGTATGCTATGGTGTGTATACTACATTTTTTTTTAATCCACTCTTTGGCTGATTGGCACTTAGGTTGGTTCCATATCTAACAAACCCCTCTTTACAGGAGGTTGATTGGTTAATTGAGAGGATTAAAATGGAGTCTTATTTATCTCTGAGTCCCCTGAGCCTAGCACAATGCCCAGAATGTAGTAAATGCTCGATAAAAGTTTGTGAAGTGAGTGAGAGGAGGGCCAGCTCTTTGAGGAGCGGCTGTGTTTAGGGGATAAGGAACCAGAGAGGGACAGAGGGAGACAGCTCTTCCCTGCACGTGCTGCTTTGTCTAGGGTCTAGACAGACTGCCTTCTTCCTTCATTGTCCACTTGTTCCCCTGTGTCTGGCACATGGTGGCCATTCAATATAGAATTGCTGTAGGAAAGAAGGAAGGAGCAGTTAGTGGGGAAGTTGCAGTAGCAGGAAAATATCTTGCCATGGATGCCAAAGAAGGAGGAGACAGCTTTACCTAGAGCTTCACCATCCATCCATTATGGGTCCTTAAGACAGATCTGGGCTGGGCGTGGTGGCTCACTCCTGTAATCCCAGCACTTTGGGAGGCCGAGGTGGGCGGATCACTAGGTCAGGAGATCGAGACCATCCTGGTTAACACGGTGAAACCCCGTCTCCCTAAAAATACAAAAAATTAGCTGGGCGTGGTGGCGGGCGCCAGTAGTCCCAGCTCCTCGGGAGGCTGAGGCAGGAGAATGGCCTGAACCCGGGAGGCGGAGCTTGCAGCGAGCCGAGCTCGTGCCACTGCACTCCAACCTGGGCGATAGAGCAAGACTCTGTCTCAAAAAAAAGAAAAAAGAAAAAAGAAAAAAAAAGACAGATCTGATGATGGACAGATAGGATGAGCATTTAGAATTCTCCCCAGGAGTCTACAAATCTCTAGGGCAGCTGTCTCTGCAGACCCACAGGCTCATTTAAACTTCTCTTGAAAAGAATAATCACAGAATTACAAAATTTTGGAGTTAAAAGATCCATTCGAGAGTATCTAGGCTCAAGGATTCAAAATTTTAGAATTACAGGGAAGGTTGGAGGTTTAGTTTCTGCTACATCTGTGTCTTGCTTATGTTAAGGAGGAAGAAACTGAGGCCCAGAAAGGGAAGGTGACTTACTAAAGACCATACAGTTGATTGCCCTTGGTTTCCGTGACCCCATTCTCCTGTGTTATTTTGATATCTGTGTAGCATTGGTGTTTTATCCAAAAGCTGAATAAACTACATCCAAGAGCAAGACTTTTTCACAGATGGCACCATGGTCTTTTCCAGCCTTCGTGCACCCTCTTCAGCAGCCTTTAATCTATTTCTGACCTTAGAACGAACCCAGGGACCATTGTGAGTAATGAACAATTTATAGAAACGGAATGAGGATTGCAAAGGCCTGAGGGGGAGAAGGAAGAGAGAGCTCCTTCTTTGGAGCTATGAGAACAAGGTTTGAAGAGGAAGTGCTGGTGATGAGATGAAGGCTGGCAGTAGGAGACAGTGGGAATGGTGCCTGACAATGACAGGAGGGCAGCTGTACATGTGAGCAGTGGTGGGGGGGGTGTGTGCCTTTCCTGGGCACATTAAGAATGGCCAACAGATTATAAAAAGATGCTCAACATTGCTCATCATCAGGGAAATGCAAATTAAAACTACAATGAGATGTCATCACACCTGTTAGAATCCCTATGATCAAAAAGACAAGAGATGGCAAGTGTTGGTGAAGACGTGAAGAAAAGAGAACCCTTGCACCCTGTCGGTGGGAATGTAAGTTGGTGCAGCCATTATGAAAAGCAGTATGGCGGTTCCTCAAAAAATTGAAAATAGAACTGTTGGATGACCCAGGATTCCCATTTCTGGGTATATATCCAAAGGATATGAAATTAGTATGTCAAAGAATTAGCTGCACTCCCATGTTCATTGCAGCATTATTAGCAATAACCAAGATGTGTAATCAACCTAAATGTCCATTAGTGGATGAATGGATAATGGATGTGTAGATTATCCATACAATGGAATACTGTTGAGCCTTAAAATAAAGGAAATTTTGCCATTCACAACAACACAGATGAACCAGGAGGATACAATGCTAAGTGAAATAAGTCAGGCACAGAAAGATAAATACTGTGTGATCTCACTCATATTTGGAATCTAAAAAAGCTAGACTTGTAGACACAGGAGTAGGATGATGGCAGCGAGGGGCAAGGGGAAGAGGAAATACAGAGATGTTGGTCAAAAGGTACAGACTTGCAGTTTGTTATAAGATGAATAAATTCTGGAGACCTAATGTACAGTGCATGGGGACTGTAGTTGATCATACTATACTGAACACTTGAAATTTGGTAAAAAAAATTAGATCTTAAGTGTTTTCACTATGAAAAGAATAGTAACTATGTAAGGTAGTGGATATGTGAATTAGCTTGATTGTGGTGATGATTTCATGATGTATAGGTATATCAAAACATCAAGGTGTACACCTTAAATATGTACAATTCTTATTTGTCAATTATACCTCAATAAAGCTGGAAAGAAATAAAACAAAACAATAGAATAGCCTGAGTTGCTTAATAGCTGGGAAGCAGGGCAGGCCCCACTCCCAGGCTCCTCTGTCTGCCCCTGGCCTCTGGGAGTGCAATTGGCTACCAGGAATGTTGCTTGTGGATTTTCCAGCCCATTGGCTTTTACTTCTTTCTTTCTCTGGCTTTTGTAGTCTTCTTTTTTGGCAAGTATGCTTATGAAACCAAGGAGGCCCATAGGCCTGTGGTGGCCCAGCACTAGGACCAGGACTTGGGAGCAAAATTTAAGGAGACACCCACTTTCGGGGCCAGCTCTGCACTAGCACAACCCTGAGGGTGGGGTCCATCTTGATTCTTACTCCCTAGGTGGCCCAGGCCCTGCTCAGCACTGCCTGTGTCTGGGTAAGAGTGCCGTGTTCTGTGATTCAGTGTTAGGAAGTACTCTTGCCTGCAGATATAATTTCTCCAATACCAGTTGTATCACAATAATAGAAATGATATTTGTTCTATCACAATAATAGAAATGACATTTGTTCTCTTGTTTGCATTGGAGAAAAACATTTGAGAGGTGGCATTGCATAGTGAGAGTTTGGGCCATAATGCAGAAAGATACCATCCCAAATGCCATAATCCTGAATGTTGAAATCTGGAAAGATCAAAATCTCAAAAATATAACTCTGTAAAATGTAACCATAAAAATTCTTTAAAACACATATATTTACATTTTAATGGGGAATTTATTTGAGAAACATAAAAGCATGGCAGAACATTTCATAGACCATTGTATACAATAAAATATGTAATGATAACATACATATTTTTTGCAAGCATAAACTCTCAGGTATACTAATGACAATTGCATGGATATAATGGCTATAACAGATGAACCATATTCATAAAGAAATTGCTTATATAAATGTGATCCATCTGAAATCCTGTAATGGACAGCCTAAGCCTTTTGACAAGACCCATCAAAAACTGCAATGGGTCACAAACAGCATACGCAGTTGCCCAAAGGGCAGATATCACAAAATGTTCTCTCTCCAAAATGGAGATATACGGAAAGGATATCTTTTCATTTATAGAGGAAATTTCAACATTCTTATGTGTATGCATAATGTTTGCACACAAAGTTAACATTATGATAATGTATTTTCATGGAGTCAAATTTGCCAAAAATGCATGAAACGAATTAGAACTCTCCAAATGTCTTTACACCGTTTATACCTCCAGTGCTGGAAACAATGCGAAAGTGAAATACATAGCGAATGTAAAATGTAACGTAATGTAAGAAGTATGTAAAAAGTGAACGTAAAAAGTAATGCTAACAATTTAAAATAGTGGAGAAAAAAACTAAAAAAAGAAAAAGAAATCCCTCCCCCTCAAAGAAAAATTAAATGAAAATTCAACATATGAAAAAGTCTTACAGGGATAGATTATGGCCATTGCACGGAGGTGGTCTGTAAGAGCTCGTTGCTTTTCACAATTATTAACTACATTTTGAAGCCTTGCATTGCTTTAATAGTTGCTTTTTATCTTCTATAGCAGGGGTCTGCTTGGGAAATAGGTTCACATTTATTGCCTACATGGTGCTACTCTTTTTGAAATTCTTCTGTGATTCAATATACACTGACATAAGCATTTTCTATTAAATGTACGCATCTTTTATGCCATGTTTCTGTGTTGTTTTCGGTATGTGGAAATTCATTCTGCATGCACTCCTGTACATACCACAAATATGGCAGAAACAATACTGGTGATGGAACAGCAACAGCCTCGTGTAAGTGACTTCTTATTCTGCCGTGCATATAATTATTTTCAAACCTGTCAGTAACTTTGCTGGCTTCTGCAGGCAAATGCAGCTTTAATTCATTAAAAGTTCCTGGAATTTCATCAGGCAAATAATGCATTTTTAACTGAAGTTTTAGTCATTGCCTGATCACATAGCCGATCCACTCATCTGAATTTTCCATGAAAAGCAAATATAAAAAATGGAAAAAACAGACTTTATTGGTAACTCCTTGAAATGTACTTTTAGAAACATTGGTGGCACCTAATTCCTAATCTGTCATGGTTTGGGGATTTAAGTGGGGATTTTAGACTTTAGGAATTTAGACTTTGGGATTATGGCCTTCGGGATTCGGTCTTTCAGCATTATGATCACCACTGGCACAGTGCAAAGGTGCTGAAGTCAGATAGTCCGGGCTTATGTCCTGGTTTGCACATTTACCAGCTGAAAGCCCTGAGCCAGTTACTTAATCTCTTGGGGGCCTCGATTTTTTTGTTGGTAAAATGGGAACAATAATAATAGCTCCCTTATGGGTTTTTTCCAGCATTAAATGAGTTAATACATAATAAAACACTCAAAAGATGGACATTTAATAAATATTCAATAAATGTTAAATGGTAATAGTTTTTAATAGATCATGTTAAGTGGGAAAAAGCACAATCCATACCTTGGTGTTTACATTCATTTAAATATTATTTTAATACTTCATTAGATATTTACATTTATGTAAATGTTATTTTAATATTTATTGTAGTTCTACCTTTCTTTAAAATAAATTTGAGTACTTGATGATTAAACAGGTTTATTCTTATGTTAAGTTCTATTTTTACAGTGATCGCTTAAGTAATTGGGTCAATGTGTATTTCATTTTCCATCAGGCGCAGAGGTTGGCTCCTGCCGCCCTGTCCCAAGACATGCCCGCTCTGGGCAGAAGTTACCCAAATTGCACATGCTTTGTCAAGAGAGAGTATTCAGCTGATGAATAGCTTAGTTTTGTGGCCCATGATGAATGGCAGGCATCACAGCCTTGTCTTTCCATGGCATTGCCAGTTTCTGGGCCCCAGTGCCTTTGGGTCTGGTGTAATGAACACATATACATGGGGTGTTTTAAAATTTCTTAACAAATACGTATTTCACACGTACATCATGATAGATGTAATCAGTCTGGAACTCCTGGGAAGAACTCCAGCTCCCCGTCACCCTCTGCTAAATGTATGTACCAGTGGTGTGCTGGTAAATATTTACCAATCGATTCTTTGAGGAAGAAAGAAAAGCCCTGACTGGCAGGTAGCATTTATCAATTTCGTGGTATGAATGCTCCTGCCGTGGCCAATCTCAAGCTATCAGTGAATGCACAGTCTGGGGAAAGTGTTTGAAGTCACTGAACGCAGTGTTTGGAGAAGAGGGGAGAAAAATTGGTTTTTGTGGACTAGTACAAGGTGGCTCCAGCACATCACTGTCCCTCAAAGTATACACCCCTCATCGCAAAATTGTCAGATTTGGAATTAATTTGATAAGAGAGAAATTCACTCTCACGGGTCCCTGCTTTATCAACTCTGCTAGTACATCATATTTATTTTCAGCCAGACACTATTTTAAGCCCATCACAAATATTAACTCATTTAGTTCTCAGAGAAACTATATTCTCTATTTATTGAAGTAATAGAGGCACAGAGAAGTTAGATAACTTGCTCAAGGTCACAAAGCTGGCAAGTGATAGAGGTGGGATTCAAACCGTGGCAGCCTACCTCCGGTGCCAGCACTTTTTAATAATGGCACTCTGTTCTCTCTCATATCACAACATTCTATTTGTTTCCCTAATACATTCAATACAGGCTACAGTTATTTTATTGTTTGTTACTTTTTGTGTGTATACACCTCTCCTACGAGACTACAAACTTCCTGGGAACAGGTACCATGACAGACACTCAGATGAACAGTACTTAGATGTAAGAATAAATCTTATATCACTCTCTCATATATTCAACAAATGTTAATAGTAAAAGTTATTAATAGATAACATTGGCTGGGCACATTGGCTCATGCCTGTAAACCCAGCACTTTGGGAGGCAGAATGGGGCAGATTACTTGAGGCCAGGAGTTCAAGACCAGACTAGTCAACATGGTGAAACCTTATCTCTACTAAAAAATACAAAAATTATCCAGGTGTGGTGGCACATGCCTGTAATCCCAGCTACTCAGGAGGCTAAGGCATGAGAATCACACTAACTCGAGAGGCAGAGGTTGCAGTGAGGCGTGATCACACCACCACTCTATCTCAAAAAAATAAACAAATAAATAAATAAAAGATAATGTTAAGAGGGACAAATAGGCTGGGCGCGGTGGCTCACGCCTGTAATCCCAGCACTTTGGGAGGCCGAGGTGGGTGGATCACGAGGTCAGGAGATCGAGACCATCCTGGCTAACACGGTGAAACCCCGTCTCTACTAAAAATACAAAAAAATTAGCAGGGCATGGTGGCGGCGCCTGTAGTCCCAGCTACCTGGGAGGCTGAGGCAGGAGAATGGCGTGAACCCGGGAGGCGGAGCTTGCAGTGAGCTGACATGGCGCCACTGCACTCCAGCCTGGGCGACAGAGCGAGACTCTGTCTCAAAAAAAAAAAAAAAAGAGGGACAAACACAATCTATAGCTTGATGTTCACATTTATTGAAATGTTGTGTAGTTTCATCTTTCTTCAAAATAAATTTGAATGCTTAGTTATGATTAAACAGGTTTATTACTACTTATGTAAGTCCTATTTTGTAGTAAATTCTTAAGTAACTGGGTCATTAGCTGTTCATTTTTCATCAGTTCCAGAGGTTGGCTTCTGCAGCCCTCTCTCAAGGACTCGTAAAGAGATCTGTCTCTTTACTAGAATGTAACATACATGAGGGAAACAGCAGAGTCTATATCTGTTGTATTATCCTACCAGTAATTAGTGCAGTGCTGGGACGCAGCTGACACTAATAAATACATCTGTGGCATGAATTAATTACACTGTCTACTTTTGTAGACTTAGCTGTTTCTAATCTAACACTATTAAAGTAGCTCATCTTCAAGCACATCCATGAATATTGCACTTGCCTTTGTCCATACCTGTGTACTTGTCCTGGTCTCCTTGGATTCTTGGCATGGGAAGAGACCAAGTCTTATTAACTTCATAGCCCTAGGACACAGCATCATGCCTAATGCCCCGTAGGTGTGCCAAACAGGTTTTCAGGCTGAAGCAAACGGTTGGTGTTCAGTAAGTACTTATTAATCAGTGAGCTAGTAAGGAAGAAGTTGGTCCTCAAAGCAGACTATGCCTGATGGGAAAGGTGCTCGAGTTGTTAATACAGACACTGTTAATACGTCCTGTGTGCCATCCAGGGTGCCGGTGACAGAGGGACAGGTTCAAGGATTGTGCCGATGTGCTGTGGATGACTTGGAGCATCATTTTGCAAAAGTAGCAAGGTGCTCCAGGAAGAGCATTGACCTAAGAGCCCAGAGTTCAGAATTTCAAGTCTGGTTCATTCACACATCTACACATGGAGGTGAGTTCCATGTTACCTTTGTGGGCTAAGTCTTTTCAGCTTATGGTTCTTGATTAAAGACCTAGTATATTCCTAGAAGTAGGAAGCTCATAACCAGTAATTGACCTGGAACCCTAAGAGTTAAGCATATACCGGCTACTGAATAGCAAAGATGCTGAAGAGCTAACATGTGACCATGTATTCGAACACTTGATTTCATAAATCTCAATGAAGCATAATGACCTGATTAATATTAACTGCTTGCCTTTCCTTTCCAGGCATGGGGTGAGGATGGAGCGAAAAAAAGAAAGAGGGAGGACAGAAGGGACTGAATTCTTAAGTAGTGTGATTCAATTACCTCCAAAAGATCTCCAAAGATGAGCATGCAATTACTACTAATTGCAAATAGTGCTACTGATAATGATAACAATCAGTCACTTTGCTTGGCCCTGTTCTAAACAAGACTACAGGCATTCCCGCAGATTAATCATGTTAATGATCAGGGTTCAGGGGGCTGCGGTCACTGAGGTTTCAATACTTCTGTGTTCTGAATGGTGGCGGAAGAGGATCCAGAGACCGCGGGAAGTTATCTAATCCCATCCTCCCCTACAACCCACCTCTGGACTCTGCCTCATCTAATCTAGAAACATGAGCATCCTCTCTTCTGATAATCACATTTTTAAAAGCAACAACTGCAACAACAGTAACCCTTCTTTAATCAGAGTCCCAGAGTGATCGTTTTTGGAAACTGCTTCCTGGTGACCAATGTACCTCATTTTTGTTGCAGTTTATCCTTGATTGGAGCCCAGAACCTACAAGGGTGGATACAGATACTAGAGAGTGCAGTTCTATTTCCATTTCTATGGACCTTCACAGCAAGAAATGGAACCTTGATTTTTCTGCCTATAAGACAGAAATGATACCAATTATTGTCTCTTTCCCCACTGTTCTGTTGCAGTTGAAATTGCATGGGAAATCCATAGTGTGTCTTTGAGCAAACAGCTCTGTGTATGTAAATCAGAGATTATTCTGGGCTTTCTTCTGGTACTTCTAAAAAAGTCACTCTGACTGTGCATGTCAGAAAATGAACGGACCATTCACACCTAAACAAAAACAATCCTGGATAACCATTGTTATTAATGCATTCCTTTGACAACAGAAAACATAGCAAATGTCTGGTATCATGAAACAGACCAATCCAGAGATGACACGGTGAGGCAGTTTCTTAAGAGATGCTGGCATTTCTCCGTCCCCTCCACAGCCAGGCTGGCACAGATGCGGGCAGCTCCCCCTTGCAACTCATGCATGGGTTATCCACTCTATTATTCCTCCAAAGAAGTTTTGAGTCCCATACTCATTTCCTCCTACTAATTCTGCATTGAAAAGTCACACATCATTACAAAGGTTAAATGTTTTTACCACTTCCCCCAAAGTGAAAGGAAGACAGACACAAAAGCAAAGGGATGCAGCTTCCCCAGGCCAGTGCAATTTGGTCTCTCCTTTGCCTTGGATTCTCCACACCAAAGTTCTGACTATGTCAGTAGAGTTCCACCTGATTCTATTAGTGGAGGGAGCATCCTACTATTTGCCTTGTATACCTAGCAGATTGTTTCTCAGTAGAATGGAGCTAATCTCTCTGTAGGGAATTGTAAGCTTCTGCAACCACAGAAAAGAGCTATATCAGTGTGCGATGCATCAGCTGACTCTCTCCTTTCTGCCTGCCTTGATTCTGAAATATGGAAGCCTAGCCATAAAAGGCGCTAGACAGGGGAGTTCCCCAAGGCAGCGTTGTTGCTTTGGAGTTAGAGATCCTGGAGAATCAGGTTAAAGTAGCCCTCATCCTTTTTTGTCCAGAGCCAAGTGATCATCCTCATTGTTTACTTTTCCAGATGCAGGTGTCTGAACATGCCTGAGCATCCTTATTTCTCTTTCCCAGAATGATGCACTTGGATTGGTTCTTCTTCAGATCCAATGAGTCAGTTTGTACCCATTATACAGGTACTCATACGAATACAAAGGGTAATTTCAGAGTAAATTCCTAGTAGCGGAACAATAGGCTCTCCTGTGATACACCCAAGTTCCCCGATACTCTTAGCTTAGCTCTGAGGAGGGGACCCACAAAAGCTGTGGCCAAAAGGGTTCATACGCAGGGGGTGTCTGGTTCTAAAATTCCCACACTCTTCCAACCTCAGTTCAAATCTGTGATCACAGTCACTGCACATAGTTGTCATTCTTAAGCCACCAGGAAAATGTGGCTGTGGAAAATATCTAGGGCTTTGCTGCAGGCCTGAATTCGGCTTCTCATGCAACCAGATGCTGGAATCCGTCAGACGGCCCTGGGAGCCACAGCTGCCTCTAATCTCCCCTGTTTCACTCTGATTTCCAATCTATGCCAACGATAACACCCTGAACCACTATCTATATACCAGGAAGAAGTTTCTGGAACCATAGTGAGCAGGAGGTTACCTGGTGGGCCTGTTTAATACATATCTAAGTCCTATCCCCAGAGTTCCTGATTCACTAGGGGTGATGTACAACAGGAGAAATCTGAATTCTGTCCAGCTCCCCAGGTGATCAAACGCACTCAGGTGTGGAGTGCTTGCTGAGGTCCACAGCAGAAGTGGGGGCTCTTTCTGTCTGGGAATTCTAGTCTGGAGACCTAAGACTTCATACTTGTTTCTTTTTCATTAACCTCTCCGGATTCAGTTTCTTTGTCTGTAACACGGGAGAGAGAGTCCATCCTTCCTGTAAGGTTCTTTCTTTCTTTTTTTTTGCCAAAATGGGGGTCCAGGGGATGGCATCCCTGTAATGGGTTAAATTGTGACTCCCAAAACCAATATGTTGGAGTCCTAATTCCCACTACCTCAGAATGTGACATTATTTGGAGATGGGGTCTTCACAGAGGTAATCAAGTTAAAATGAGTTCATTAGGATGGATCCTAATTCAATATGACAGGGGTCCTTATAACATGGGGAAATTTAGACATGGGGAAGTGTATGCAGTCAGGGAGAATGCATGTGAAGGTTGGAGTTATGCAGCTAAAAGCCAAGGAACTCCCAGAAGCTAGGAGAGAGGTCTGGAACAAACCCTTCCCAGCCCCTTCAGAGGGAGCTGATTCTGCCTACACCTTGATCGCAGGTTTCAGCCTCCAGAACTGTGAGACAATAAATTTCCATTGTTTAGGCTGCCCTGTCAGAGGCCCTTTGTTAAGGAAAACTTGGGAAACTCATGCATGCCTAACGCTCTTTGTTCCCCAGGCACAGGAACCCGAGGAGTCTTCCTCACTGAGATGTGTGAGTGTGCTGTAGTCTCTCACTCTGAAGTCGGCAGGTCCACAGAGACTGCTGCTAGAGGAAAAGCCGGGGGCCATTGAGCTACTTCTGCTTCTTGTTTGTCAGAGTGAAGACTCCACTAAGCAGGGCTCGGTAGAGGGCCTGATTCCCTTCCGTTCCTTTTAGTTCATCCAAGTGAAGTAGTCAGGAGATCCATGTCACTCTGAGTTACCCCACTGCAAAAATCAACACCAGACCTCCTAAAAGGCAACAGGACTGTACCAACTCAGGCGATGGGGGGAAGGTGTACACTGTCAGTTAACATCAATTGAGCTCTTACCAAAAACCAGGCACTCTTCTCACCGCCATGTATAGATATTGTTGTTATCGGGATATTTCACAGAGGAGGAAACTGAGGGACAAAGACATGAAGTCACTTCCCAAGATTACATACCTAGTAAGTGGGCAAATGTCAGTCTGGTCCAGGAGACACAGAGAAAAAGAATGGTATGAAGCACAGAGAGATCCATTTAATCAGGTTTCTTTTGAACTAGTTGTTAGTGAAAAATGTTCCTACTAGTCAAAAAAAACACAAAAGGTTGTGGGCTGGGCTAAGTAGCTCATACCTGTAATCCCAGCCCTTTGGGAGGCAGAGGCAGGAGGATAGCTTGAGCCCAGAAGTTTGTGATCAGCCTGGGCAACATAGGGAAACCCGGTCTCTACAAAAAAATTTTTTAAAATATTTAAAACATTTTTAATTTTTAAAAATGTGCCTAGCATAGTGGCACACACTGGTGGACCCAGCTACTCGGGAGGCTGAGGTGAGAGAATGGGAGAATCGCTTAAGCCAGGGAGGTGGAGACTGCAGTGAGCTATGATCACATCACTGCTCTCCAACCTGGGCAACAGAGTGAGACCCTATTTTAAAAAAATGTGTGTAGGGGTGAAAGAAACACTTGCTCTAGAGAAGGTATGAAGTTTCTGCCAAGTGTGGGTGGGGTCACTGTGTTCAGGGAAGTCTAAGACATTGGGCCTGGAGAGAGGCATGTGAAAACAGAGTGCAAACCCCATTCCTAGTTCCTATTCCTTACTGATTTCCAGAGATGCTCACCATGAAGAGGACCCACTATTTTTCCTAGGATATGCTCTCCTAACAAGCCACTACCATCATCATCACCATTATCTTCATTTTCCCTGAAACTGAGATATCATTTTGCAATCTATAAATGCCTCTCACAAGATTTTCTTCAATTTGCTCATCAAAACAAGCTATGAAATAAGCAGAACCCCAATCCAGAAGAAGGAGGACTGAACACATTTCAGTGATTTGCTTGAGATCTCCAGCTGGCTTCTTTTAGAGGCCGGCTTGAAATCCAGAAGAGCTGACCCTCTCTATCTAGCCGGGCTCCTTGTACTCTAGCCCCTATCCACTCCCCACCCCAAGCTGCGGGCTGCCAGGGGCTGCCAGGAGCTGTCGGTGTTGGGTGCTCTGTCTAAACCCCGGCTCCTCCTTGCCTTGCTAATTATCTCCAAAGCTCCCTGCCCAGAGGAATTCAGAACATGCTGCAGTTATTTGTGGAGCACTTTGTCTCTGGGAGATGGGGGGCTTACACAGCTCGGAAAAAGCAGCACTTGCCCACACAGACAACACTGCCTGGTGCTATTAATATCCAAGCACAATAGCTTCAGGACGAGGTGAAGTGTGGCCCACCCTGGCCACAGGGCTTCTCAGCCATGGAGACTGTTTTATTTTACAGCAGCTCTGCAAATACCCCAGCAATCAGACTCTTGCCCCACCTTCTGATCCAGTGTCAACAGCAGAAGAAAGGTGGAGGGCCTTGCATGAAACTGCAATTGCCTGTCCTCACGGTGTGTCCTGGGAGATAAGGACAAATGGAGACTTGAAGTCTCAAAATAATATTTGATTAGTGATCCCCCCACCCTGCTTTTTCTAAAGCATCCCAAGCATTCTACATTTGTTGGCTTTCTCAGTCTTAAAGTTATCTTTGTGCATAGGGAAAGGGTCAACACTTTTATACTTATTCACTCACAAAACTTGTATTGATTATCTGCTTTGTGTCTAAATCACCTGGGCTCTGATGATACTAAGATGAGGATGATAGTGCCTTCCCTCAAGCTTGTAATGTGATGGAGAAAGACAGTTGATACACTGTTATATCACAGTGTGATTATTGCTGAAATAAAGCGAAGTATAAGAGGCACAAAAGAAGGAGTGAAAACTCAGTTTCGAAGGGACAAAGTCAAGGAGACTTCAAAGATGAGAAATGATTGCACTAGGCCTTAGACAGGAAGTTCAGCAGAACAGGTGGGAAGGGCACATCGTCAGAGGTAAGGGTATGGGCAAAAGCAGGGAAATATTGACCCATCTGGAGGTCAAGAGAAGGGATCTAGGTAATTTCCAGAGAGAGAGAGGGGGGAAGTGTGCTAGAGAAGAGAGAAGATGGACAGGAAAAAACAGACTTGCAAGTCATTGAATGTCTTGGAGCCTCAGTTTCTGAAGACGGGATGCTCATGAGCCCCTCTGAGTGTTTTTGTACTGGGTGATAGTGACAACTACATGTCTCGCTGTGTGCCCAGGCCTCATAACCATGTGCTCCAAAGGCTCTGTGAGGGCCCTCAGGTTCTCCTGCAGTCTAGAGCACTTCAAGAACTAGTGTGTCTCAAGGCAGAGAATACTTTGCTGTAAGATGTGTGTGGCTCAATGATGGCCAAGGCAGACACGAGAGAATGAAGATAATGAAAACTCACCAGCTGTGACTAATGAAATCAAACCCATTCTCATCTGCTCGGGGAGCATGAAAGCTGGGAAGGACCCTCTGACTAGCACATCGGCCAGCGGGATTCACGTGTTTATTTGTTAAATTTAGGAATCCGCTGACAGACTGAAGTATTATTAGTGCGAATTACCCAGGTTCATCTGTAGCCCTAGCTCTTTGCTTCAAAAAAGATCACAAAGCCTGAGGTACTTCAAGATTGAACTGTGAAATGTCATTAGCTAAATCTCAGTCCTCGCAGCTCCTAGAACTAATTATAGAGCTAGGAGTGGCTGGGGCCAGACCCCTCTGATATAAAAAGATTTTATGAAAGGCGAAGGGAGGAGGCAACAATAATTCTCACCCTATTATATTCCTTTCAATTATTTACAGTAAGAGGCACTGATGGTGAACAAATATAGAGACTGGAATCCAGTGAGGTCACACAGGCGCTCTGGAAGTCAGTGATGCAGTATCAGAATCTGGGAACACAATGAGGCAATGTTTCAGCTGCTTGTGCATTCTTCACCTCCCATTGTCTGTGTGTCTCTCTCTCTCCCCTGCTTCCCCTCCCCCCACAACCAAAGTCAAGAGCGCAGACCCCATGCTGAGAATTCTCATCTTCATCCCACATCCAGGACTTGGCAATATCTTCTATCAAGGGTTTCAATAGGACATGTGCAGTCTTTCTCCTAACCGCATGGCTGGGGGGCAGGGGTGCAATGAATGCTGGAACCCCAAGGGTAGTGTTGGGATGGAGCGAGTGAATGTGGCCTACAGAGCCTCTGGGCGTCACCTGACCACTAGGAAGCCCTTGAGCAAAAGCTTTGCAGCACCAAAGATTCATGTGCTCTTGTGGATTCCCAGCCTCCTTTGTCTGAGGTTGGAGCCTGGACTTGCTGACTTCTGGCTAATGAAATAAGCACAGTGAGATAGGCTGTGTGAAGCATGCCCCTTACAGACAGCCTGCAAGATCCTTCAGCTCTTTCTTCCTCCATCAAAGCAGCCTTAGATGGCACATGTACCAGATGGTAGAGCTCTGAGACAGACAGCCCTCTTGACCCACCAGTTATTGGACTTTGATGTCAGCAAGAAATAAATGTTTGCAATAACATTAAGCCATTGATGTGTCAAGGTTTGTCTGAGGTGGCAGTGAACATTGCTTTTTCTAAATCATATAAACCTCTGATAGCACAGGCACTAGGGAAATATTCATCGAGCACAATGAAAAAAGTCCACTATGTTAAATAAATTCCCCTCTTTTTCTTGACCTAATTATTTATGTTTCAGAGAATCCTTGACCTGCAGGTTGAAGGAGAGGTCATAGTAAATAAGTCACTGGAGATAGATGGGCAGATGCTTATGTTACCGTCTTGGAGCTAGAACAATTTAATTCTCTCATGGGTAGTGGGGGAAGGGAACCTCTTGGGGGATGCTGTGTAATCAGAAATGGTGAGCTAAGTAGCAACAAACTTCGGTAATGGTTTTTTGCAAATGTTCATGTGTATGCACACACGTGCATATGCGTGCACACGCGCACACACACACACATAGACACACACAGACACACCCTTTCACCTTGCGGAATCATCTTGCAATGTATGTCCATCATTGGGAAATTATCTAATAGAGAAAATCAATTGGTATACCCATTATCTTGGACGTTGTGTCCGTGTTTCTGGATGGTCCAGGACCCCTAGCTGTCTTTTTTTGTTTGATTTTTGAGATGGAGTCTCACTCTGTCACCAGGCTGGAGTGCAGTGGCGCAATCTCGGCTCACTGCAACCTCCAATTCCTTGGTACAAGCAATTCCTCTGCCTCAGATTACAGGCATGAGCTACCAAGCCGAACTAATTTTTCTGTATTTTTAGTAAAGACTGGATTTCACTGTGTCGGCCAGGTTGGTCTCAAACTCCTGACCTCAGGTGATCCACCCGCCTTGGCCTCCCCAAATGCTGGGATTACAGGCGTGAGTCACTGCACCTCGCCCTAGCTGTCTTTTTGGACCAATGAAAATTTGTTTTCTTTTATAAATTCTTTTGTGTTTTTCTGTAATTTCCCTCCTTTCCTGTACATCAAGCTCTAACCTCTGACCTCAAATATTTGGCTTCTTTTCCTATAATCTTTCAGAAAAGGGCACATTAAATATTGTAGAAAACAAGACTCGCATAAATGTGGACAGGCAAAATATCCTGCGTAAGTAACCAGATGACTGTGATCAGAGAGGGTCCCAGCACTTGGGACCTTCCTTAAGTCAAGCATTAGATGGTTTTTATCAACTGGTCATTAAGGCACAAAATCAGAAACAAGACAGCTCCAGATTCCATTCTATTTGGCTTTTCAAAGCATTGTGTCAGGAGTCACTTAACCCAGGGATTGCACTGGAGAGGATGTGTGCAGGAGGTTTCTCTGCCGTGTCTCCATTGGCACCATCTCCTTCCTAATTGCCACCTCACTGAGGCAGGCACTCACACCTCCTCTTCCAGGACATTGCAATGGTCTTCTTCTATTCTCCTTCAGTTTACCCTATTTGCTGCTATCAGAGTACTCTCCCAAGGTACAACGCTGACCATTCCTGTGCTCAGAAGCCTTCCCCAACTCCTCACTACTTTGTGCCAGAAACTTAACCTGGCATTCAGAGTCTCCAAAATCTGTACCCACTCTACTCTTTCAAGCCCACCTTTCTCTATTCCTTTTTCCATACTTGTAGTCAAACTTCCTGTATCTGTTATATCCCATGCCTTCCCACCACCTTCTTCAAGGCCACCATACTCATCTCTGACTGGAAAAATTCTATGAACCCTTTGAGACTTATCTCAGCTGTCACTTCCACGTCATAACGCCATGGCTTCCCTACTTAACCCAACGCTGTGTATATACGGTCTCTCCCAGTTTAAAATGCCCCAGGACTTTGAACTTTTCATCTATAGCTAACGTGTTCAGCCTTCTATTGCAGTTGTTGTTATTTGTTTTAGCTCCACTATTAGAGAATCAGGTATTTGAGAGTAAGCATCATGCATTATTCATGGTTCCTCTTTCACGGTGCATGTCTGTCCCTTTGCAGGGTAGTTACTTAATAAATATGTGGGCTAAGGAATTGAATACAGGGCAGCCTAACATTAAAATTTAACCAGGCTATTATCCAAAGTGGGAATCAAGAGTTGACCGAACTTTCCTGAAACTTGATCAGGTCAATCTTTAAAGAGCAGCCTTTCTTGGAAAAATAAAGGGGAGGGGGGAGGGATTCAAGTCATCAGCAAAATAAACGGTAGCCCCCAGATTTTAGAGTTTAGCCAAGGGTTCATCCATCTGCAAAGCAAGGTCTGGCACCACACCCCCACAGAACAAAATTGCAGAGCTTATGGTTCAGAAGGCTGCACAGGAAGAGATAGTACTCTCCATTTACCAATTGTTTTCTGACTGTTTCCACTAATCGGGAATCTCCGTTAGAAAATGACACCAGGTGTGTGTCACTGAGGTTCACCCACTCTCAGGCCTGCTGGTGCCTCCCAGACCCTTTGATCCTTTGCTCCCATTGTCTCCTGAAACCAATCCTTTCCATTTTGTATTTTTCCTCCTAGATCACCTGATACCTCCAACCAAGCAGGTGTTCTTTTCAGAAGCCAGAAGCTGATAACCTGGGCTTTCTGATCTAACCCCAGCCTAAATTCTTGGCAATGAAGGAATTGGGGAGGAGATTCTCCTTACTGAGAAGTGGGTGCCAACACTCCCTTTCAAATTCGTTCATCAGCAAACTAAAGGGGATGCCAGAAATGTCTGGAGCAATGGAAGCACCACTGGAATAAGTAAATAACTTTACAAGACAATTGCAATGTGGAATTCAATTAGTGCTATTCTCTGAAGACCTCACTTAAGGAATTATCTTCACAGCTTGATTATAAATTCATTGGTGCAAAAAATTATGTCTTAGATGATTTTTGTGCCTCATGTTAAGTCCAGTCCTAAATTGAAAACATGATAGGATCCTATGCCTTGTTGATTTGTTGCTTCTTTAGTTGTTCCTGGATTAGATGTTTTTTTGGATTATACCCCTCACTGGTTTCTTCTACTAATTAAAACAGCTAGTTCAAAATAGTTGCTCAATACTTGATTAGTTCTCATAGAAAGCTCAGTGGAAAACTAAGCATGTTTGTCAGTCTCCAGATACTTTGAAATCAAGAGTTTGAGATCAAGACCAGAGAGTGTGAGTAATTTTCCAAATATCACTCAGTAAACCAGGTATAGAAACCCCTAAACTGGGGGAGAAAATTTTACAAGAATAGAGATTGGCGTCATAGTAGGTGAATCCACTGAACAAAGTCAATTGATTTATGTGGTTGTGTTTTTTAGAAGAGAGAGTCCTCATTGCCTAAATCCATCTTGATCGCAACTGAGTTCCCAACATCTAAGGAGAAACGGATTTAAGAGAATATAACATTGGCATATCTTGAGTCATTCCTCTTGTTCAAAAGGACAAACCACCGCTAACTTTCCACAGAATTAGCTTGTGAGGGATACAGGTGTGTGCTGAGGCAAGGGAGAGTGAAAGCATGAGGTTGGGCTTGTCCTCATGACTTGCTTTTGATGTTCAACCAATTTATTCCCCCTTATGTTTCCCAGAACACAGAAGGCACTTCTATAGTGTGGTCAGTGACTATCTTCAAACACATGGAGACATGATAGCATACCAGAAAGCAATGTTCAGGCATCCTAGCCAATGGGTAGGGGTCTGCTGCAGGTCTGTGTCCACACCTAGGGACAAATCTTGCATTTACACATAGGCTCCAAGATTCCTCTAGAAATCCAAGATGCAGATCAAACTGTACACATCTCCCCTGCTTGGCTGGCCCCAGGGTACAAGCTTAGGATCAAAGGCAATAGTGCTTGTATGACTTTTATATTCATGGACTAATTCTAGGCATCTTTACAATCTGTGGTGCAATCTATTTGTATGATGAGCATTAATATTTAAAACACTTTCAAGGTTTGGAGTGCGGGCAACAAAGCTTGATGGTGCAATAGGAAGACCAAAGTGCACTTTTGCCAATAAGCAAAGAGGGCTTGATTTCCCCCACAATAAATCTACTGAGATAAATAACATAATATTTTTCTCAAACTTGGAAGAAGCAGAGAATTTTGGATCAGGACACCTCAGTTTCAGTGGAGTTGTTTATTAATTGTGTGAGTTTTAGCAAATTATTTCTCCTGAGTCTCAGTTTCTTCATTTGAAAAATAAGAACCTAATACCTACTTCACTTGTGTATAAGGATGAAATGGGATAATAATATATGCATAAGTGCTTTGAAAATGGTAAAGAACAATACAAATGTGCCTTTCTATTGTTTTATTCACAGTGCTCCTGCCTGATTGCATCTACTTAACCCACTCTCCAAGAGCTAGAATCAGATTTCAACCGTATGGAATCATGTACAATGCAGCAGATGGGTTTACAAGTCTCTTGGTCTCTTCATGTAATTAACAGCCAAGAAGTCTAAAGCTTGCATTGTTTACGTGGAAGATGTTTCTTGCCCATTCCCACGCCATGCCATCTGAAATCGCTCCTTTTTTTATTTTTTCTGTGCACTTTTTTTTAACTTTGTGGGATCCTCTGCATATAAAACTCCATTCAACTACTTCATCCTACTGTAGAAAGCTACTTCCCTATGAGCTTAGTTCTATGATTTACAACGGTCTTCTTTTCCTATTTGCTGTCTGAATTATGTTTCACAAGAACCATTTGAAATAAGGAAGGCGTGTATCATCTTTCCCTTTTACAGGCACAGAAACTGAGGCACAGAAAGGCTTAGTAGTGGGTGACCTTGCAAGAATTCAAATGACTTGTCTGGCTCTAAGTTGAGTGCTCTTTTTCTGATGCCACATGTCTTTTATCCAGAGAACCAACCTGCCTAGACCCAGAGGGAGCTTGAAGAGAGATTTTCATCTTACTGTGAGAAAACAAAGACCCAGAGAGTGGAGAGTTTAAGACCATCCTGGTCATTGCCATTATTTCTTTTCAAACAGACAGAGGCCTCTGTATGGAGCTGCTTCCGTGTTTGTGGTTTGAATTGACTAGTGAGATGTGAGACACAAGAGAAATTCGAGAGATTGTGTCTGACCTTAAGGAATGTACTAAGAAACCAGGAAGATAAAGCTGTCATATAAGATGCTTAAAACAACTAAAGGCAACCTTAGATTGGGAGGTACTCCCTCCAAGATAGAAATTTCTTAACCTTTGCTTTGAAGTCTGGTTTCTTTTTCAAGATCCAGAAGCATAATCCATACTTAGATTTAGGTTCAAGCCCTTCCTAACTGATTATGTTCCAAATTCTCTGTAGTGGTCATCAATGTCACGTCCAGCTCATGTGAAGGTTTTTCCTCCCTTTTTTTTAGTGGGAGCAGGAGACTGGTGATGAGGAAAACATTATTGCCTTTAGTAATATTTTTCTGTTTTTTGTTTTGTTTTTTGAGACGGAGTCTCGCTCTGTCGCCCAGGCTGGAGTGCAGTGGCGCGATCTCGGCTCACTGTAAGCTCCGCCTCCTGGGTTTACGCCATTCTCCTGCCTCAGCCTCCTGAGTAGCTGGGACTACAGGCGCCCGCCACTGCGCCCGGCTAATTTTTTGTATTTTTAGTAGAGACGTGGTTTCACCGTGGTCTCGATCTCCTGACCTTGTGATCCGCCCGCCTCGGCCTCCCAAAGTGCTGGGATTACAGGCGTGAGCCACCGCGCCCGGCCTAGTAATATTTTTCATGGATTTTGCAGCCTTCTTCATGACCAATACCTTATTGGATTAGTTTTCTGTTCTTTTTAATCAAGGAGCCCTACATATGACTTAGTAGAACACTTTTCTAAAGGAGAACTGGGTGTCTGAACAGTCGCTGAAGTAACCTGTGCTTTCTCCTCTGACTCTCCCTGGGAAGAAGGAGTAGCAATCGTGTCCCAAGTCCTTGAGGACTTCACAGGGTGTTCTGGTGTCCTGAGAACATACCTGCCTAAGGTAAGGCAGTCATGGTACCCGGGTATTGATGCACTACTCACCCTCCACTTTGACTGTCAGAGGCATTCATAAGACTTTCTACATAGGGGATTCTTGGGCTGGAAGAGGTGGTCTTTGGATATATAACAGCCACATGCTGGCCTACAGAGCCCCTTTCCTGTCCTAGTACTCTGTCCGCTAAGACAGAGAACTGAATTGCCTTGACTTTATGTCTCTGAACACCTTTACCAAAACCACCTGGTTCTTAGGACAGACGAGTGGGATTAAAGAGAGGGAAAGCTGTGGGCCCATAGTTGAATTTGAAATGGGGCATGGAATGGTGCAGGTGGGGAGTCAGCAGCTGTATTGGACTGAGGTTTGCAAACCCTCAGTGATGGCAGGTGCTATGGGAGTGCTGGGGCGGTCAAGTTCCAGAGACCAGGCAGTGTGGTATACGGAGTCAGAAAGATCCGGCCATGAACTGCTGTTCCTCTCTATACCCTCTGTATGACCTTGAGCTGGTTGTTTAACTTCAGAAAACTTCCCTGTGGCCTGTCTCCTGGGAAGACTGTATTAGTTATAACATACGTAGGCACTCAAAACCTCTGGCTGTCATCATTTTTATCCTGTGCTATGTACAGAGATAAACACGGTCCAAATAGAGTAAAGAATTGCAAAGATAATTCCTGGCCTAGAACCAGAAGACTTTCCTAAAGAGAATTAACTAAATATATAAGTGTATAGTATTAAATTGATTAATATTTAATTGATTAATTAAATACATAAATATTAAATATATTTAATTAAACATATGAATATTAAATGATTAATTAAACATATAAATATTAAATATATTTCATTGATTATATAAAAATAATTATGTATTTTAAATATATATCATATATTTATAATAAGCAGTAGTGTAGGGGGCAAAGCAACATGGCAAAAATCGTGAAGTTGGAAAACAGAGAGACAAGGGTTTAGCCTAGCCTTGCGTCTCCGCTGCCTAGCTGCCTAACCAAGTAAGCTTGGGCTAATCGTGATCTCTATCTTTCTCAGGTTTCTCAACTCTTAAATAAGTATAATAAGATTCCCGTCGTCGGCCGGGCGCGGTGGCTCACGCCTGTAATCCCAGCACTTTGGGAGGCCGAGGCGGGCGGATCACAAGGTCAGGAGATCGAGACCACGGTGAAACCCCGTCTCTACTAAAAATACAAAAAATTAGCCGGGCGCGGTTGTGGGCGCCTGTAGTCCCAGCTACTCGGGAGGCTGAGGCAGGAGAATGGCGTGAACCCGGGAGGCGGAGCTTGCAGTGAGCCGAGATCTCGCCACTGCACTCCAGCCTGGGCAACAGCGTGAGACTCCGTCTCAAAAAAAAATAAAATAAAATAAAAAAGATTCCCGTCGTCTATTGTGCAGAGAAAATTTGTGAAGGAAAAAATGCAATTCTGTGTGCCAACCTGCTCTGAAAACATAAAGTGGTCTGTGACTATGAAGGACGAGGATTAGTTAACCTAAATAAGGCTCTGGCAACTGAAATATCTCCACACCTGACGACCAGAGCAGCATCATCACATTTGATTCTTCTCTTTCGTCACTCTCCACTCTGCCCAGCACACCATGCTGACCTGCTGCTCCCTCTCCACCACTCAAGTCCTCAGGATTGCATGGCGTCGTCAGCAACAAATATTGGAAAACCATTTTTAAAAAGGCACAAATGGTCTGGGTGCAGTGCTTCACGCCTGTAACACCGGCACTTTGGGAGCCCAAGGCGGGTGGATCACCTGAGGTCAGGAGTTTGAGACCAGCCTGGCCAACATGGTGAAATCCCATCTCTACCAAAAATACAAAAATTAGGCCTGGTGCGGTGGCTCACTCCTGTGATCCCATCACTTTGGGAGGCCAAGGTGGGTGGATCACCTGAAGTCAGGAGTTTGAGACCAGCCTGGCCAACATAGTGAAACCCCATCTCTACTAAAATGAAAAAAATTAGCCGGGCGTGGTGGTGGGCGCCTGTAATCCCAGCTACTCGGGAGGATAAGGGAGAAGAATCGCTTGAACCCAGGAGGTGGAGCTTGCAGTGACACAAGATCATGCCACTGCACTCCAGCCTGGGTGACAGAGTGAGACTCTGTCTCAAAAAATAATAATGATAGCAATAATAATAACAATAATAAAAGGCACAAATGTAGCAATCAACTATGGGGGATCAGGGAAGACAAGTTGAAATTTGATTAAGAACTCCTCTGCTCCCCTGGAAGTTATAGGGCACAGCAGCACTATGGTTCTCACAGGGGGTGGGCGATGGAGATTTCGGGGTGCCCATCCACCTGCGCTCACTGAGCCTGTGCCTGAAACATGTGACCAGCCGATTCATCCCTTTCACTCTCCTTCCCTCAGGCAAGTGCTGCCTTCTCCAAAGCCTTTCTCAAAAGACCCTTGAGGTTCCCTAGACTGAACTCTCTGAATGCTCTTTCCACTTCTCCAGGAATTCGGCTATAGTTGGTATCGGGTTTCTCAAACCAGCCCACCTGCAAGCTAAGGGGGCATCCAGAAGTTGCCCAGCTTTCCCCTGAAGCATTGCTTAGAGAGAGGCCGCTGTACCATAAAACGGAGTTCCCATCCCACACTGGTTCTGAAAGTTCTGGTGTCCAGGCCCATGTTGTGATCTTTTCTCCTCTGCCCAGGGAGTGTCTGTTAGGGAAACTCCCATGAGGGTGGGGAGCCGAGGGCAGAGGCTGACTGGGATGAAGAGAGTGTGTTTGTTCCTCCGGCTGTGCCAAGGTCTTCTCACCAGAGGGCTGTCTGTGGACCTCTGCTCCTGGAATCACCCCCTGCACCATCCAAAGTCCCTGATTATGAATTGCACAATACATTCCTAATTCAAGCACACTGCACCAGTTTTCTGTAGCCACATGAAAATTAACTCACAGAAATTCACTTTGATTGAATACCTGCTGTGTGGTTGGCACTGTGGTGGGATTCTGCCATTCGAGAATCTCAGACTAAGATCATCTGCTTCAACAAGCATTGATCAAGCACCCACATCGCAGCTGGCACTCTGCTTGATGCTGAGATCGTTGTCAAGACCAGCTCTTTATTTTACAGGGAAGACCATCAAGGTTCAAAGCGGGAATTTCCCAAGGTCAGAGACAGAGTGGCAGAGCCAGCCCATGCACACTTGTCTCCTATCCTCCGTTCCCGTGCTCATTCGTGACACTCCTGCTCTGTCCCAACACTTCATCCCACGAGAATACTCTTGAGAATATTGTCCTTGGCTGTTCCAAATAGGGGGACCATCTGTTCATTATTCAGGAGATATGGGCTGAGGTCTTGCCTCTTCTAGTCACTTGGAGAAAGTTCCGGAAGCAAAGACTATGTGCCTAATATTCCTTTAACTTTGTTTTCCTGGGGCCATATTTAACTGAGTGTTTTCTGTTTCAACTGGTGGCCTGCAGGGAAGAGGTAGTGCCTGGCAGGCTGACCAAGGACAGGTGACTGAAGAACAAGGTTGGAAGGAGTTGGGGGGCAGTGTGAGGGAGAAGGTGAAGACATAATGTGGGGGAGCCTTCACCCCAATTGAAGTCACCTAAAATCACTCTTTTCTAACTAGAAGACTAAGAAACGCCTGGGAAAGCCGGCGAAAGCTGAACGCACATCTGTGTGCCTGTGGAGGGTAAGTGTGAGGTGTGGCCCAGAGACTCAGCTGAAGGAAGCCTCCTGGGCTGGTCCCCATATATAAAGCAAACACACACATCAAACATTCTAGTGTGACTCCCTTCTCTGCAAGGGTTCCCAGGGGCTCCAGACTGGAAATGTCTTCTCTCAAGCCTAGGGAAAACAAGGAGTTTCTACGTTTTGCTCCTTGACCCCAAACAGAGAGACAATGGCCTTGTGTATGCAATGGCACTTTTGCCAAGATGGAGCCGCACAGCTTCCATGAGGCTGAGGTGAGGAAAAGTGCATCTCTGCGAATATGGCTGGGCTCCAGCTCCCTCCACTCGGTGCTCTGCCTGCCAATTAGCGCATCCGTCCTTCCCCACAGGTGGGGAAGTGGCCCGTACTGCTGTCTGGCTGCCTGGGGCCAGCACAGCCGGACCCTGACACCCTACCCAGGGATACCCTGCAGGGATGGGGGACCCCTCAGGAGAAGAACACTTAGGTCCGGAACCAATTCTTCCTTCTCCTCCTTGCAAGGGGGAAGAGGGGGAAGACCAGGCTGGGGATGGCAGAGAAACTCGGGGGCTGGTTTAAGGGAAACAGACTGAGCTGCTTAGAGCCTGCTGAGGCTGCCAGGAGCCCCAGATGGCTCCGAACCTGCTGCTCTTGCTGAAAATTGATTTCGGAGGCAGTGAGGGGAGGAGGAAGGATGGCAGGGGCTGCAGGGCAGGGGGTGGTGGTGGGAAGAGTTGTTGCATGGAGGGTGGAATTTACAAACCTTGATAAAGACACTTAGTTGAAATTCTAGGGGCAGAGATAATGCCCTTAGCAGAAAGGGCAGGGATCTCTCGCAGGATTTCTGCTTCGATGTGCTATTTCTTTCTCACCTTGCTCGTGTTTCTTCATTTGCCCTCCAGCCCCAATTATCAATCATGGAGGGTGCCCCTGGATGCTCCTGCTGGGCTGTGGGGCGGCATAGGCTGTGCAGACCTGGATGTGAGAAGCACCCTCAC
This sequence comes from Macaca fascicularis, assembly GCF_037993035.2. Classification (NCBI taxonomy): domain Eukaryota; kingdom Metazoa; phylum Chordata; class Mammalia; order Primates; family Cercopithecidae; genus Macaca; species Macaca fascicularis. The sequence goes on along the minus strand of NC_088385.1, from coordinate 6,129,576 downwards.
CAAGGCACCTCCCTCATCCTCACCCAGGGAAGTGACTCGGGAGCTGAGGAAACCTGAGCTCTACACCCCTCACGATGCAGGGGCCTTGTATCCGACTCTATATTCATAATTTTAAATTATTTTCCTTGGAGATAGTGCCAATATTTATGTAAGCATTAGGCCCCATGGCACCTGTATCTGCCTTTGCCTCATCCCAGTTATATATTCCTTCCCCAAACACTAATCAGGCACCCCTGAGGGCCAGGCACTGTGCCAGGCACTGGGGACAAAATGTCCACGGCCAGATATCATCCTTACTGAGCTTCTAGAACAGGAAGAAAAATTGCACAAGTTCAGCAAAAGTCATCATATTTAGTCCACAGGAGCAGGAGAAACAAGGAGGGGTCAGAGAAGCGAGAGCTCACTCCCACAGGATCCTTATCAGGGAAGGTTGCAGAGTGGAGGCTACATTTGATTTCGTACTTGACGGATGGTAGGATGGGAGGGAAGCGGTGGGTCTAAAGGGGTGGGCGGGGGTCTCTGCAGGCAGAGGTGCCATAGAACCCTAGGGTGGGGCAGAGGGGAGGGAGGCAGTGTCTTCTGGTCTCAGTGGGAACAATGGGAGATATGATGGACAGGCCAGCCATCATACACCAAGGCTGGTGTAGCCATGCCTGGCACTTGTACTCCTGTCCATGGACAATGAGACCTCACCAAGGCACCAGGCAGGGCTCACAGGAGGGGCTCGGACTCTATTGGCAGAACTGTAAGCTGGAGGACAAGGGCAAAGCTGTGTGAGAGTCCGGGTGAGTTGTATACAAGGAGCAAAACCCTGCTATTGCTGGTGGGAATGGAAACAACTTCATCTCCATAAAGGAGAGCCAAGGCAGGTAAGAGTTTCCTCCTCTTAGAAGCGAGGGAGGCATGAAGACCAAGGGAACATGATAGGCTCCCCAGCATCTGGCTAGGAAGGCTGGGTATTCAGCCTTCTCCTATTTATACATTTCCAGCTCCCAGTGGTTCCTCCAAACAGCCAAGAAGAGAGCTATGCATGACCCCCAGCATCTATATTACAGAGGAGGAGACAGGTTCAGAGACAGAACCTACCAGGCCCACCCAGATCAGTAAAGGTGGGGTCAGGAAGAGAACTTGGGTTCTAGACCCTGCTCTCCCCATTACAGAGGTCACTAGGAGTCACACACAGCCCAGGGCAGTCGTCAGCACCGAGATGGAAAGGCAACACCTGCATTCTCCAAAGACCCATTAGGCCATGTGCCCCATGGCAGCAAGGACCTTCCCACCCTGTTTCTGCCTCTCCCAAAACATTGGAAGCTCAACAGTCTGCCTTGCTGATACGGCTCTCCCTTTCTCTCATTTGATTCTTGCCTGGACAGGGGCTCATATCATTAAAAAGGAACAAAGAGGCCCTAATCAAACCTCAAAGAGAAGGAACAGGACCTTTTTCTAAATGGAGGAATTCTTTTGTAAGAAGTGATGAAGAGTTAGAACAAAGCATCTGCATAGCTTGGGAAGGGCCACTGTCTCTCAAGACATGCTACCGCTTGCCTCTGATGTCTGGATGCAAACAGCAAATCCTCAATCTGCTCCAGGATGTGAGTGCCAACCCTGACCTAGTGAGCTTACTCCCTTCTCTTTGGCTCAGCCACATCTTGAAAGGGGAGATAGGGATGACTCTGTGCATCAGAACCTCTCTCTGGTCCAGTGGACCTTGTCCTTATGAGGGCCTGTGAAAAGATCTCAGCCTCTGAGCCGTTATGCAAGTTGCTCAAAGCCGTTGAGATGTCCCCCAGGAGCTGAGTGTAGAAGTAGTTCCACCACCCAGCCTGCATTATCTACAAACAACAATTAGGCAGTGCTCTGGGAACACTGTAAGGGCCAGGGATTCGGGAGAGAATCAACCTTGCAGCGCCACAGGTTTGGGGAGGTCATCACCGCACTGCCCTGCCTCCATCTAAGGAGTGTCTGACACCTGGAAAAGCCACAGTCATGGAATGGACTGTGGAATCCTGGAAAACACCATCCAAATAGGAGAAAAAGCCTGAAATGAGGGAGAGAGGTTTCTCTTCAGCCCTCTGGGGAAAGAAGAACACAGAAACCCTGGACTGAAGGGGCCCCCAAGTTGACCTGTGCTATCCCCAGCTCCTCCTCTCTGGATGCTTCCCACCCTTAGATTAAACTTTGCTTATTGACCCCATGGAGGCTCCATGTTCTCTCCCGGCTCCTCCCAAATTGCCCACTGGAATGTATGTGATGAGGTCATCTGTAGTAAGCTACAACTTTTGTGGTTACCCCTGGCAGGGCTATTTACACCATGATAGGAAATAAAGTCTGCATAGAACACACTAGTGCTGGTGATCTCTTTGGGGAGACAGGGGTCAAGGAGGTTGCTCCAAGAGCATGACAGAGTGGGAAGAGGACAGATGTGAGAGTGAGAGGCTTTGGTCCTCAACTGGATCTGCAGTGAACTTGTTGGCTGGCCTGAGAAAATCTCCTAAATGCTTGGGCCTCCATTTCCTCCTCTGTGAAATGATGTTAAAGTCCCAACTTCCCAACATGGTTCAGGATGAAAATAGGTAAAGTGCATTAAGCATTGTTACAGACAGATTGTTTATGTTCTGCCCCATTCGTATGTTAAATCCTAATGCTCAGTGTGATGGTATTTGGAGGTTAAGACTTTCAGTGAAGCCGTCCTAACAGGGTTAACAAGAATTCTGGACAGGGCTGGGCACATTGGCTCATGCCTGTAATCCCAGCACTTTGGAAGGCCAAGACAGGCAAATCACTTGAGTCCAGGAGCTTGAGACCAGCCTGGGCAACATGGCAAAACTGTATCTCTATAAAAAACACAAAAATCGGTCAGGCATGGTGGGTCATGCCTGTAGGTCTCAGCTAATTGGGAGACTGAGATGAGAGCGGGAAGCAGAGGTTGCAGTGAGCTGTAATGGTGCCACTGCATCCAGCCTGGGTGACAGAGAGAGATCCTGTCTCAAAAAGAAAAAAAAAAAAAACCATTCTGGACAGAAATATATTTAAGCATTAATCAGGCTGCCCTTTGACCCACTTCCCCGTGATAGAAAGTCACATAGCACTAGATACTGACCATTTGCATTCCCATCATTTCTGTAGACAGGATTTCTGACATTAGAATCATAAGGCTTTTAATTTCTGACATTAGAATCATAAGGTTTTTAAGAATTGCAAGTAGATCCTGAATTCCAGCAAAACAGGTGACACCATCCAATTTGAAGACCTCCACAGAAGAATGAAATCAGCATGAGAGTACAGTTTCTTCATCTCCCTCTTCCATTATTTCACCCTCTATCCTTTGACCAATTGATATGGTTTGGCTGTGTCCCCACCCAATTCTCATCTTGAATTCCCACATGTTGTGGGAGGGACCCTGTGGGAGGTAACCGAATCATTGAATCATGGGGGCAGGTCTTTCTCATACTGTTCTCATGATAGTAAGTTTCAAGAGATCTGGTGGTTATTATAAGGGGGAGTATTCCTGCACAAGCTCACTTTTGTTGCTGACACCCATGTAAGACATGACTTGTTCCTCCTTGCCTTCCTCCATGATTGTGAGGCTTCCCCAGCCACATGGAACTGTAACTCCAATTAAACCTCTTTCTTTTGCAAATTGTCCAGTCTTAGGTATGTCTTTATCAGCAGTGTGAAAACAGATTAATACACCAATCAACCATCTCTGTACTTTGGCTCACTCCAAAATCCTTAAAATTCTAGCTCCAAATTCCTTGGGAGACAGATGTGAGGTTTTCTTCCATCTCTTCATCCCTCCCTGTGATTAAACCTCTTTCTCTGCTGCAACCCAGTGTCTTGGTGTGTTGATTTGCCATGCACATCAGGCAACAGACCCATTATGATTGCATTAGGAGTTGATGAGGCCTTGATGGGAATCCTCATGATGAGATTAGTGCCCTCATCAAAGAGGCCCCAGAGAGCTCCCTTGCCCCTTCTGCCATGTGAGGACTGTGAGAAGACAGTCGTCTAGGAACCAGGCAACAGGCCCTTACCAGACACCAAATCTACCGGTACCTTGATCAGGGACTTCCCAGTTTCTGGAACTGTAAGAAATAGGTGTCTTTTGTTTTTTTTTGTTTTTTTTTTTTTTTTTTTTCTGAGACGGAGTCTCACGCTGTTGCCCAGGCTGGAGTGCAGTGGCGCGATCTCGGCTCACTGCAAGCTCCGCCTCCCGGGATCCCGCCATTCTCCTGCCTCAGCCTCCTGAGTAGCTGGGACTACAGGCGCCCGCCACCGCGCCCGGCTAATTTTTTGTATTTTTTAGTAGAGACGGGGTTTCACTGTGGTCTCGATCTCCTGACCTTGTGATCCGCCCGCCTCGGCCTCCCAAAGTGCTGGGATTACAGGCTTGAGCCACCGCGCCCGGCCGTGTCTTTTGTTTTTAAGCTACTCAATCTATGGTATTTTGTTACAGCGGCCCAAGCTGACCAAGACAAGCACATAGCCCACCACCGCACCTGGAAGTCAGAATTACAAATGAATCTGTTTGCTCATTCCTTCCTTCATTCCTTTCTTTACTCAACTTTTCACAAAATCCCTCATGAGGCCTCTGTTGCATCCACTTGTAGGCCATCCTGGAATCTAAGCCCCAGGCCTTTGCATGCATAAAACTCTATGTCTTGAGTCAGTACTTCACACCCATCTCTTTAGGAAAGCAGAAAGGCCAGCCATCAGAGACAGAGTTTTCCAGAGGACTGGCTGGAAGGGGTTGGGGCCTGAAAGGAGAGTCTTAAGCACCAGCTTAATCTCATTTAGGTCTTGTCTCTGGGCAGCTGAGGAGGCTGTTTTTAGCTTCTTCCAAATCAGTTTCCTGCTAAGTTTCCCCTGAGACCTGGCACTGGCTCTACTCACACTTCAAGCTTGGAGAAGACAAAGCTCCAGGAAGGGCTGGGCAGCAGGTACCCTGGTACCCCCCTGAAGGCTGTGGCAGAGGGTGAGGCCAGGGTAGCATTATGGGGAAAGGAAGGAGATTGGGCTGGGTCTGGCTTGAATCCCAGCTTTGATACTCGCTCAGCTCAGGTCTGGGTGGCCTTGAGAAGACTTATTGGGCCTCTTTGGTTTTCTCATTTTAAAATATCAGTCACAACATGCCTAAAGTGCCTGATATGATGATATGTAGTTATTGTTATTATCATTGTGGTTATTGCTATTACCATTAGAAGGCTGTAGGAAGTCAAAGGGCCTTGCAAGAAGTCTTACACAGAGAAGTTGGGGGTTGCCTGCAAGGTGTTCTCAGTGGGACTAGCAAGGCTCCAGCACCTCTTTGATATTTCTTTTAATGCTTGGCTGGAATTTCTCCTTAAGCTTCAACTTTCAGGTTCAGACTTTGGCTGTCTTATGGAAGCATATGATGACACTCCTCGATCCTTTGTAAGATGACACCACACTAAGAGAGCAAGGACCTCCTGCTGGGTGGATATAGAAGCCAGAGCCTGGGGAAGAGCCTTTGGGAACCACCAAAGAGAGTGGGAAAAGAAGGGCAATGAATGGTCAAAAACATTTCTCAAATGTCTTAGCTAGTCCTTGGCCCCAAAGATTGCTCAAATGATTGTTCTTCTGCAAAGCAGAAAGGCACTAAAAACCACCCTCCCATCCCCCAGGCATATGTTTCTTGAAAAGAAAAGCAAGAGGCACCAAAGGATGGAAGCCAAAGAAACTCCATTTGCTACTGCGTTCGTAACTTATGTCTAAAATTGATTTTTGTGGTCTGAAGCAGGTGGAAATTTTCATAGCAATTCTCCTCCATTCCCTGTTTCTGAGCGCTTTGAGATTCACTTTCATTTATTTTCTCATTTGATTGCATTTCCAGGTCTCACCGATATAAAGTGGACGAAAGGGAATGCAAATACAGGTTCCTTTTTCTCCAGATTCCATACTCTCTACCAGTGCTCTTGGATTGGTGAAGAATTTTGGGCCACTATCTCTGCAGTGTTACACAAGCAAGTGGCAGGAGAGGTGACCCAACAATGCAGTGCACAGATCTTCCTGGGCGTCATTAGCATGCAGCCTACGTTCTTCAAGATGGCGCACAGTTCAGCCTGTCAGCGAGTGATCTATGATGTGTCACTTGTGCTATTAACAGGCGTTTTCAATTTCGGCAGCCTCAGCACATTTTGTTCCTCTCCCACGTGATCACTGCTCTGTCCTCCATTAATAACCACTTTCAAACCCTTCTAGCACCCACCTGGTCAGTTCCTTCTCATGCCTTCCTCACAGGGTAGGGCTGGACTCTTTGGCCATGCGAGATGATTGGGGACAATCTCTGTCCTGTGGGGTGAGCTGAAAAAGGGGCAACTGCCCTACACATGTGGACCATCAATAAATCTCTATTAATGAGTGAATTAATTAAAGACAGACACAAAAAAACGACTTTCTCATTGGTGGAGATTTTCTGTTGCTGAGAAAGGTGATGTCAGCTCTCTGGATGAGGCTGAGGAAGGAGAAAAGGATGAAGATGGAACAAGCCCTGCCTTGTTGAGGCTTATGCTTAGAAGGGCTGAGGAGACTTGCATGACAGTATGCAGTGAAGAGTCCCCGAAGGGGGCTTAATCTGCCGACCCATGAAGGATATCAGGCATGACTGGGCCTGTTGGAACATTTCAGAGAACGTCAGCCAATAATAATAAAATCTTCCTCATTCTACTTGCTCTTGCCAGTTTAAACACTGTTTTTATCTGAGTTATTCCCTGCTTAATAATCACTAGTCGTTAGGAGGGGAAGCCCTAAGCCCTCTTAGAGTTTCTATCTTACTATCCAACTTCCACTAGCTTTCCCATTCCACTAGTGGTAGGGTACGGCAATCCAGGAAAAATGGTTCAGTAAACAAAACAATTCTTGCTTCATAAAATCCTAGGTGTCTCCCAAATGGACTTCCAAATCACAATCAGATTCAGAGCTCACCTTGGCATTCAAAGCCCTCTGCAATCCAATCTTATCATATGTATCCAACCTTAGTTCTCTACCTTCCCTCATGTAGAAGGGTGATGGGAAGAGGATGTCTCCATGCCTTCCCTCAAGCCATTTCCTATGTCTAGAATTCCTTCATTTCCTCTCACTTCTCTGAAAGCCAACCAGAAGTCAGTCTACTTTCTCTGGGAGCCTTCCCCATTATCCTAGCTTATATTCTTCCTTTTAAAAAGTCTCCATAGCATGGATAACATATTGTCCTGAGCCAACAGGGGCCATATTGTCCCTCTCCTTATATGCCATATTTTGCCTAGCATGGTGCTCAACACTGAGGAAAGACTTGATTATGCTAAGACCCAACACAATGGGCATGGCTAACTGGAAAACTTCACAGATTCTGTATTGGTGGCCTAGGAGAGAGGAATGTAAAGTGGGGAGGAAGGGAATGAAAGGGAGAGAGCAGAAATGGGGCCCGAGATATGCACTTAGGTACTTCCTGTACCTTCAATTAAGAAACAGTGGCTGAGAACAGCTTGGTACACTCCAGAAGCCCTCAGTGGTGCAGGGATGGTGGCCCCATTGGGGATCTTCAGGAGAGAGCTCAGTCATCTCAGTTATGGTACAGAAGTTATCAGTGCCATCCTGTGGCATCCTGTTTGATCTTCCTTTGAAGCCACCAGCTATTTTCCTTGCAAACCAAAAAAAGAGAGACGTATCTATGGACCAGGAGGAAAATAGCAAAGCCAGTTTGGAACCAACTTTGGCCAAGGAAATGGTGCAATCTAGTTGTAATGCGATTAAGTCAAAATTAATTCCAAAAGGAGATGTAATTATGACAGCAACTTCTTTGGGGGGCAGGCTGGGATTTATTCTCTTTTGGAGAGCCAAGACCAGATTTAGCTTTTCTTGAGCCTGGGGCAGCAAAGATATGGGGCAGCTTAGAATGTTTTTCTTTCACAGAGAAAAAAAAATTTAAGCAAAGAAGGAAACTCAGGATCAGCAAATGAAACAGCAGTGTTTACAGGGTAGCTTGGGGTAAATGGGGTGTGAGCCCCAATGCTTTGGAGACAAGAAATAAACAAAAGAGTGGGAAGACCCCTCTCACCAAGGAAGACTTTGGTAAATTCATAGTTCTGAGAACAGATGGAATGACATCATGCTTGCAGCTCAAGTGTGGGAGGCCTGCAGGAACATACCACTGACCTATGTGACATTACATTGATACATCCAAATCATGCTGAAGGCTACCATTCCCAAAAAAATGAGCTTCCAATATTGATTCTCATTATGAGCTTTGTTCCAGGCCAAGAACTTAACATTCCATAAGTGAGATCATCCTCATAAGAATTCATTGAGATAGGAATTATATCCATTTTACAGATGAAGAAATGGAGGACCAGAGAAGCCAAGCTTATGTAAGAGCACCCAGCTTGTAAGAGGCAACACCAGAATTCAAACACACGCCTTTCTAACTCCAAGGCCCATTCTCCTGCCTCCTGATCCAACATTTGGGGCTACATGGAGACAGGCTCAAAGCTCTTAGTGTTCTTGCAGTCCATGTGTACCTTCATCCCAGTGTGCATTAGACCTTGCTATAATTATTTATTTGCTTGTCCTTCTTCCCTGCCAGACAATGAGCATTCTGAAGTCACTGCATCCTTGGCACTTAGCAAAGTGATTGCTCTTTTAGGTCAGGTCCTGCAGAAGCAAACCCTGAGAGGAGTATCCATGTACTAATGACTTGAGGAAGTGCTCCCAGGAGGTACTGTTAAGAGAGTATGTCAAGCAAGACAGAAGAGGAGAGAAAGTCAAGCAAGGATGTGATTTCAGGGGAAACCCTAGCTTCATTGGGATGCTGTAGAAATCTCCGTAGTATAAATTACAATTCAGAATTTGTGTTCCCTGGAGGCAAGGGAGCTGCGGCCACCCTAGGAGGAGGATGTGGGAGACAGTTGTAAACTTCCAGCTCTTTCCAACTCTTGCCAGGAGCCCAAGGACTGGCCTTTGAGGAAGGGCACAGGTGCAAACCATTAGTAGCAAATCACCCAGAAGCTGGGAGTGTGTACACAGGCAAGAATTGTCTGCTACAGTAAGCTTCCAAATATGTATTGGAAGCCCCCTGTTGAGCACTGCAGAATTTGTCACATACATCCAGCCGTGGTTTCTATTTTCTAAAGCTGCCCCTCCACCAACGTTGGCATTTCCCAATTATTTCCACTTCCCTGATCCCCTCCATTCACAGTCCCCTAGACGTTTTAGAAGCCTTCATTTATATCCCAGTTGCCATTGTAATACATGGTCAAGGGAAGGAAATTTGATCAGGTGGAAGCATCCTTCTTTGACCAGGACAATCCAGGCAGAAGCATGCTTCATGCCCTTGTGGAGGTGGCAAAGAGCCAAACCATAGTGTGACACAGAAGACAGACATGCTGCTGAGAAGACTCCAGTTCAAAATTCAGCTCTATGGGTATTTATAAAATTTCTCCAAATACCAGTGTTCTCCTTTCTAAATGGGTCCCATAATAATGGACCCCAGAAGCAATGATCTGTGTGCAGGTAATATATTTTGGGGAGTAATCCCAAGTAGCAGAAATGGGTCTTGGGGATAGTGAAACAGGAAAGGAGGGAACACCAGGAGAAGGGTATGTTATCAAGTCAGCGGGCATGGCTATGAACAAGGAGGATTCCATTCTGCTAGGACCTTTGGAGGAGCCACAAAGTAGTCACGTCAAAGTTGCCCACCTGGGAAACAAAAGAGGGGGACATTTGTCTGCCAGCTGTCTTCCCTACTGGGCTCCTTCTTGAAAGACACCCATGTAATGGAGCTGGTGAGCTTTGGCGCAGGAAGCAAGTCACACTGCAGTGAATAAAGGCCCATCAGTTATACCTGCAGGAAGCTGGTTGCCACAGCAGTGGCTGGTGCGTAATGCAGGTCTGGGGGCCACGTGGCAGGGCACAGGCAGTGTCCAGTGCCACACACTGTAGTTTAGTTGTGACACGTGGCAGTGCATAGGCAGTGTCCAGTGCCACATACTGTAGCTTAATTGTGAGTATGGGCATGGTTGAGGCCCCCACATGGATGGGAAGGGAAGAGCTCACTGTTGAAGGGAAGGAGGAGGAAGAGCTTGGCACCGGGGTGCTCTATTGTGTTGGAAGAGGCAAAAGGGGACAGCCAACTGAGGAAAGAGTCAGATCTTTGGGTTGTAGAAAGATGATTTGATAACTCAGCCCCTAACTGATGGTTCGGATGTCTAAAGGTCTTTTAGAAATCCATGGATGACAGGCCGAGCTGAATATCCAGCCTGAGAAACAGCCTCATCCTTCATATTAAGGGCAAGCAGACTGTTTTCTCTCCCATCTATGGATCTCATTGTTCTAATGATGACACGAATAGGCCAGGAACAGGGGGAGCAGCCTGTGGAGGAAGTAAGGAAAGGTCCATATCCTCAGGCAACCTCAACGAGGCTGGTTCAGTTTTCCAAAATAGGAGGAGCTGGGAGCCAGGGCAGGGAAGTGGCTCTGCTGAACACGGTATGCATTGACAGAGGTTGGAAAAGACGAGAACAAAAGACAGGGGAGGGGGCTCCTCGGCTGGCAGAAAGGAGGACACTAAAGCCAGGTCTCCCGGGGCAGTGTGTGGGGGCGGGGATTACAAACCCTCTGACAGAGAGCCAATCTGCCCCTTTGCCTAACAGCTTTACCTCCCAGCAGGGGCCTGGCAACCCTGCAGAGACTGTACTCCCTTTTTCCTGGCATCGTTAGCCGACATCGATTGACTTCTTCCTCTAGTACTAGGATTGGGAAACTCCCTGAACAAAGACACTTGTGCAGCATCTCAGGTTTTGCCAGTTACAGTTGGCCCCCCTGGTGCTTTATCCACTCTTTTCCCCAGGCCTCTCCCCACATGCAGCCACTCTGAGCAACAGCTTTCATTCTGCCTCCTCCCTATGCTTCCAAGACTAGTCATCACCTCTTGTGGCTTCTTTCCTTAAAATGTATCTTGTGTTTTATCTGCCTTCTCAGGCCTTGAAATAGAGTGGAAAGAACAATGTGTGTGTGTGTGTGTGTGTGTGTGTAGGATCTCTGTTCAAATACCAGCCTTTCCACCCACTGGTCCTGTAAGGTTGAGTGTTTCTTTCTTGTCTTTCTTCCTTCCCCACCTCCCCCTCCAGCCTCTTGCCCTCTACCACCTGGAATGCGTGGCCACAAACTCAGTGTCCACCAGCCAGAGGGAGCTGTGTGTATGCTTCTGCCCGGCTCCCCAGATGCTCCCACGCTGGCTAGATGCTCACAGTGACCCCCCATAGCCAACCTAGGGTTGATTTCCACCCCCAACAGACTCCATCCAAATTTCTGGTCCTAAACCAAAATCTGACCAAAAATAAAACTGCGTTTTTGGAGTTCTAGACTCAGATGCCTGACCTGTCTGCAGCGTGTTGATGAATGAGGCCGGTGGGACAACATGGGCACTTTAGTACAGACTTACATGGCGCAGACTTACGTAGGAATGAGTGGGTGCCAAGGAAGTTAGAGCTGTTAGCATTGTGAGCAACAGGATTTAGGGGGGTGGGCAGAGCCAGGGAAGGAAAACTATGGCAATGGGTATGTGTTCTGGAATATGACATTCATAGCAAATTGGAGGCATAGTAGGGCTAGTAGATCAGGAGATGATTGCCATTCAAGCAAGATTTTGTTACTCACAGTTCTGAGAGGCAGAGGCAGAGGAGGGGAAGGAATTGTGAACAAGGGCCTTTATTGTGGTTTCTGTGGGAAAGAATGCACAGGGTAAGCAGGCTTAGGATTGTATAGTTTGAATAATTTCAGCAGGTCCTCAGGCATAGGGGCTGTCCCTAGGTGACTTATGCCAGACCCTGAGATGATTCAGGCAGGTGGATAGTGGCTCAGGGTGTATATGCTGATAAAAGAGGTGGTTGGGTATGGGCTCTGGAATGGCGGGTTTGCATTTGGTTTGCATTCCCAGGCAGGTTGTTTACTATCTCTAGGAATCAGCTAACCCTGAGAGGGGCAGTCTCTCCAGGGTCAGCAAGGCCTCAGTTGTCAATGCATCAGAATACAAAAGATAAAAGATGCAGTTAATACAGCAAAGGCAGTAAAGAAAGAAAGGAGGCCACTGCTGGAAAGCACGTACAGCAAGCCTATTTGTACCGACTCCAATATGGTTCTGTCCCAAGGGAGGAGTATGATAGCTAACATATCTCCTCAGGGCTCGCCACTACGGCGAAAAGACACACTGTGAACGTAGGCCCAGTGGAAGCCTTTGCGATTCACCCCAACTTGTGAGAGTAAGGCATAACATCTCTTAATAATAGTTAGTAGTGATTAATCCCCTTGATCCCAACAAAGAATTCTAGTTTTCAGGGAAATCCTAACGTGGACTGTGAATGATGAATATGTGAATAGTGGTTCTTTGTTAGCCTAAACTGGATTTTAAATATAACATTGAGAAGCCTTGGGGGCAAGTATGAGTACTAACAATATAATGGAAATAAATTCCTGTTTTCAAAATAACAAATCTGTGTCACTAGTGTATGCCCCTTCCAACTTAGAAGCAGGCTGCCCACTGATAAGAACTGAGTGAGTGCCAGATGCCTCCACTTGATCCCTGTCTCCTGCCATGCCCGGCACACCGGAGTCACAAGGAAGGAGGCAGACAGGGCATCACACGGAACAATACAAGATCTGCAGTGCAAACACACCGAGCTATGTGTAGGCATCACATTTAAACACTAAATAAGAATAAGATTTATGAAGTGCTACAGGGCCGTCTTATTCACATAGATTAATGCACATGGTTGATGCATTGGCCTGTTCTCTGAATGTGCAGAGGATATATGAATGTCTAGCTTTCAGGAAAGTTGTACCTTTGCAATTTTCTTGAATCTCTACTTCCTAGTGGGTATAGAAGCCTCCTTATTTCTTCTCCATGGCTAGGTAGGTAACATGAATGGCTGGCTTAAGTGGAGAATCAATAAATACAGAACACAAGTATGATAAACATTTTATTCTAACTCAAAACATTAATGTGTATTTATTGTAAAACTTTATATGTAGGGCCAAGGCCACAGGCCTGGAAATACGGATCTGAATATGAGTATTCCAATCTCTTTTGCTTTTTGCATAAACCATACTCTTAATGCATCCTTGACAGTTTCCCCTTTCAGTTTCTTTAAAGTAGAGCAAGAACTTACATGTCTGAAGAATCTGAATCCAGAAACTTTGATTTTTATTACTTTTATTTCCATCCCACATCTAAGTGACTATAATACTTTGTAGTAATTCACCTTTATTGAGACATTCCAGAACATAAACATGGTTTTCACAAAAACTGATTCTCTTTAAACATATATTTGATGGACGTAGTATTAAATAAAATTAAATTAAACTCTAAAACAAACACAACCACATAAACCTGCGTGATAGCAAACACAGCTGGCTCTTGGTAGACACATCACCTAGCTGGAGGCAGCAGATGTATGCAGGGGTCGAGGAAGCAGCCCGCCCTTTAGGCTGGAGCACACAGTGGACGTGGCAGCCCTCACCAAGCATTAGGAGGAGACTGTGCTTCAAGTGGAGATTGGCTAAGAGACCTTCCACTATATTTCCTGCTCCCATCCTCTTTTTTCATTTTCATGGTAACGGTAATTTATCCAGGTATAATTACATATTTTTAAATGTGCAAACCTGAAGTACCTGTCTCAATGCACTTGTGTAACTATCACTCAGACCAAAATAAAGAACTTTCCATCACTCCGGAAAGTTTCCTCCTGCCACCTCCCAGACAATCTCCATCCCTCAAAGGCAACCACTATTCCAATTTCTGTCACCATGGATTAGTTTTGTCTGTTCTTAAACTTCATATAAAAGAAATCATATCATCTGTACTTTGTGTGTCTGGTTCCTGTTGTTTAATATAGTGTTTCTGAGATTAACCCACATTCGTTGTATATATCAGTAATGTTTTTTTTTTTTAAATAATGGTGCTGGGAGAATTGGCCAGCCATAAGTAGAAAACTGAAACTGGATCCTTTCCTTACTCCTTATACGAAAATTAATTCAAGATGGATTAGAGACTTAAATGTTAGACCCAAAACCATAAAAACCCTAGAAGAAAACCTAGGTAATACCATTCAGGACATAGGCATGGGCAAGGACTTCATGTCTAAAACACCAAAAACAACAGCAGCAAAAGCCAAAATTGACAAATGGGATCTAATTAAACTAAAGAGCTTCTACACAGCAAAAGAAACTACCATCAGAGTGAACAGGCAACCTACAGAATGGGAGAAGATTTTTGCAATCTACTCATCTGATTCTTATCCTTTTAACTGAGTTCACTGATGCACTCCGAAGTTCAGAAGGGGACAGAGTATAAGAAGAGAAGATTCTCTTTGCCTACGTCTTTCTAGCCATTATTCAGGCTTCGCAGACTTTACTGGAACTTTCAACAGGAATGTGTTCAACCAAAGACCCAACAGATCCTCTCCTTCAACAGCTAGTACACTGATAGACCAAAATCTATCAGTCACATTATCTGGATGATTGAGGATTCACAAACTTATTTATCTATGCTGCTCTTTCCCCTCATCCCACACCCACAAGCATGGAAGAGCATCAGTTTTGGAAAACAGTCTTAGGCCCAGCCGTCGCAAGACTGGCAGTTCACTTCGGCCCGCTCAGAAGTCATCAGCCCATCCCCAGTACCCACCAGTGATACCACCAAGGGGACTTAGTCATCAACATTTACACATCCTACCTGAAGAAGTCTACTAGGTTGGGTTTGCCTATGTTGCTAAATGAGTCATTCATGGGTAGAGAACCCGGTGTTGTTTAACATAGAGTTTTATTTTGCAAACGTCTTGTGAGGTTAGAATTCAATAAGGCCACTTTAGGGTATGCTGAAACTATGAAAGGATAGCTGCCTTGTTTCTCTCCTGAGTTCAGTGCTTTTGAGAATATCGTCTCATCTGCATCAGGAGGCATTGGTGGCCCAGAGCCAAGTCCATTTGGCAACTCTTGCGACTGCCCAGCATGCCTGACAGGGACAGGGGTTGTGGAAAGGCGCGAGGAGAAAAGGGGGGTGGAGCTGAGATCGCTCATGCTGGTTAGTTGGCAGAGACACACTCCCAAGGCCGGACAGCACTCCTAGATCAGTGGAGACAATGAGCAAGGCAGGGGACAAAGTTTGCCTTTTGCCAGGACTGGTCCACATTTCATCATTTGGGTTGGTTGGTACTAGTTATCCAAAAATCATGAACCTGGTGTCTGGCAGGAGACTCTTGATGAGCAAAGACAAAAGTTGTCGTGAGATTTTGGCCATATGCCTTGGCTTGTTGTGGACACTTTCAGAGAAGATGAGCAAGAAAGGCCGAGGAAGGGTAAAAGGAACATTGGGAAGGAAGCTCTCTACTCTTTTGTCTGCCTATCTGGACACTTCTCTCTCTCACTTCCCTAAAGAAATGAGAGATTTGTCTGCTCCCATGCAGACAGGAAAACTGGATTTTATGCTTAAGAATCTGCTGACTGAGCTCAACCAACAAGATGATAATCTCTTGATTCACAGTCCTGTGAATTCTCCAAGAGCTTGCCGTCATTCTCAGCTTGGTTCTACTTCTTTCAGTGGAGATCTGAATTCTAGTAGATGGAGATCAGGCCAGAGAGCTGGGACTCCTGTGTCTGAGTCTCAGTGACACATTTTGTGACATCAACAAGACACTCAAGGTTCGCAAAAGACCTGTCCTCCCCAACCACAGAGGAGGTCTTTCCAAGGTATGTTAGTGAAGTCCTTTGCAAACTGCTTAGAAATCTGGGTAAGATTACAAAGATACAAAGACAGCAGTCCTCATTAGCCAAACTTATAGCGTATTCTTGAGTTTATAATTCAAGGTGAAAACTCAAATGTCCTGACAAGGTCTGAGAGCCTCAAGGGTGCCCTGAACAGGCTGGGGAACCAGAGTGACAAGATGGGGTCTCTCCAGGAGACTATATGTGGGAGGAGGGCCTGACTGTGCCACTCAGTCTGCCCAGCTGTCAGGTGTGGGGGTAGGCAGCAGGAGGGCCGTCCCCTCTCAATGACGAGCACTCATTGCTTACATGAAGCCAGCTGGTCAACCCCATCAATGTAGGAAGAACTGGAAGGCAGTGGGGAGGATCAGAGGAACTTGATTCTGGAGAAAGATGCCTTTAGACTTCTGCTCAGATTCACGTGAAGAACAGGACCTGGACTGAGTTCAAAATGACCTTCAGGTCTAGGAGGAGATTTGCAATAGAAATTTTCTCTCCACTTCAGCGAGGTGGGAGCAACAGAAGCCAACTGGATGGTCCAGGAAAGACTACAGGACTGGTCTAGAGGAGAGCTTTGAATATTGTGGCTGGTGTGAGGATCTCACCTTCTATTCAGCCAAATGGAGTGAAAGTCTCATCCATGCTCAGGGACCCCACTTTCAAAGAGAAGCACTCTGATGCTCCTTCTTTTATCCTGGAACACATGCTCAATATCTCTGCTCACAGGTCCCCCCCTGAGCCAGCAGACCTGAGAACACAGCCCTCTCCACGTGGACTTAAGCCTTGACCTCCCTGCTACTGCCTCTTTGTTTTCCCATCCCTGAGCTTCTCCCTCACGCCCCATCCCCTGGATCCCACCTGCACCATGCACTGCTCATGGCATACATATCATCCTGCTCAACCCTGAAGTGAAGGCCCACTCTTCTAAGAAGACTTCCTGGGTTGATGCTACCCTAAAGGGATGTAAAATATAGAAACATCTCACCCTTGTTCCAAGAGCCTGACATTCCTGTTTCTTGGACTCTGCATTTCTGCCTTTTTTGCAGACCCCTGGCTTGGCATGTGTGCCTGGCATATGGCTCTGGAGATAAACAGCACAACTGAGGAGGGCATGGGTTACTATCTTGGGGCTCCAGGCCAGTTGGTTGTATGACTCCTATGACCCTTTCCTGGTTGGGAAATACCTGGGGACAAAGAAATTTTATGGGCCGGGTGCGGTGGCTCACGCCTGTAATCCCAGCACTTTGGGAGGCCGAGGCGGGCGGATCACGAGGTCAGGAGATGGAGACCATCCTGGCTAACACGGTGAAACCCTGTCTCTACTAAAAATACAAAAAATGAGCCGGGCATGGTGGCAGACACCTGTAGTCCCAGCTACTCGGGAGGCTGAGGCAGAAGAATGGTGTGAACTGGGGAGGCGGAGCTTGCAGTGAGCCGAGATCGCGCCACTGCACTCCAGCCTGGGCAACAGAGCGAGACTCTGTCTCAATAAAAAAAAAAAAAAAAAAAGGAAACTTTATGACACTTTAACCGAGAAATAACTATTCTCCGCTGGGCTCCAGACCTGGCCTGGAGACCTGGCCAGTGACTCAGAAGCTGTTTTCCCCTCTGTGACTTCCAGAGAATCTCTGAGGACTTGGGCAATTGTCCATCACACGCTGTGCTTTCTGTCCACCTCAGTCAAGGCCACGTGGAGCTGGTGGGCCACGTCTCTGGGCAGGCTAATCACAGGTAACCTTCATACAACTGACCTTCGTGTGTTCACCCTGCTCTCCAAGGAGCATCTGTGTGCTGTGAAGGGAAGGGCAGAGAATGAAGATCCCCAATGGCAGGACTGCCCTCCTCTTGAGCCCTGAGCTATTCTGTTCCAGCCCTAAACTTGCTGCCCAGTCAGCCAAGCCGGAGCTTTGCAAGATGGGGGGGCAGAGTCTGCGGCAGGTCTGGTCCACCCCACACTGCTTCGGTTGGTTGGTACTCATTGCTCCAGAATCGTTAATGAGGATGGTGTCTGGCAAGAGATCCTTGGTGAGCAAAGGTGCAGTTTGCCCTGAGATTTTGGTTATGTTCCTTGGCTTCTTGTTGAAAGTTTTAGGGAGGATGAGCAAGAAGGCTGAGAAAGAACAAAGTAAACAAACATTGGGAACTGGATAAACCCTCCCTAGAAAATGATTGTTGCTGGAGCACATCTCCCTGGAGTCCTAACCCTTACCCCCAGAGCTCAGAAAAGTATTCCTTGCAGCATAAAGTACTTTATACATATGATTTTCTTCATCTGAATATACTTCCAGGCCATGTTTAGCATTTATACATTGATACCCAGGAGTTGCCAGCTTCCTCCCCCTGCACCTTACCCTTCATGGGGCACTTCTGGCACTATTCATCCTCCAGAGAAATACTGTAGCAAACACAGCGAGTGATGACTGGCACCTCATTCTGTAGATGAGCAGGCTGTCCATGTAAACTCTGTTTTCTTCTAGGTTGAGGTTGTCCAGAGGAGAGGAAAGAGGGTCATGAGGGTCATGTTGAACCAAAAAGTTAAGGTGCTGCAGAAAACGGACTGTGTGATGCTTCGGAGTCGGGGAGCAGGCTCTGCTGAGGAGGAGGAATAAACAAGAAGAAAGGTGGAAAGGAACAGTTTGGGTTCCCCGAGCCTTTGGCAAACTCCCCCAAAGTCCTAAACGTGACTAAACCACATTTGGGGTTTCCTCTACTGTCCAGAGCCAGGTAAGCAGAGTGTTTGTCAACTTCTACTTGCAATTGTCACCAAGCCTTAAGGCATGCCTACTTTCCTTCTCAACTGCATTGTAAGAGGTGAAGGTGAATATGAGGCTGAATGCTACTACAGATATCCCATCTGAGAACCAAGTGAAGCCCAGGAAGAACGAGAACACACTCTCTTGATGTTTTCTCAGTCTCTCTCAACTTGTGCACGTGTGTGTAGGTGTGGGAGGAAGGGGAAGCAAGGCATCTCGGCCAGGTTGGTGGGTCACCATTACACCTCCCGTACACGATATTTTCAGGGCCATCACTCCACAACAGGACAACAGAGCATCACCAACCCCCTCCCCTCCAAGGATGGGAATGTGTGGATCAAAGGAGAAGGGGTGGTAAGAAGGCAGTAGACAAATGCAGGAGATTATGATCTTCCCAATCAATGACACGGGGCCTTTCCCAGTCTTCAGCCTTGGTGACCCTCATCCTGCCAGCAGGGCGTGAGTCTGCACCTCCCACAGCTGCTCGATTTAGAGATCCTGCGGAGGAGTCCCCGCTGACCCCTCCAGACCCACGGGGCTATTTACAGCTCTCCGGTTGTCTCCGCCAAGCCCAGGGCTTGTGCATCAAAGTGACCAGGGGAGCCCCATGACTGCTTTTCTCTGTCCCCTGTAGAAATTATGAGCCCATGCCTGTCCCCAAAGCCTCTTCTCTCAGCCAGGAGCAGAGATCCACAGACAGTCTGAGGGCTCCAGCCTCACAGATTATTTCTGACCTTCCCACCCCAGTCCAGGTAACGGAGGTCCCTTGTTGACTTACTCAAGGTCACATGGCAGGCTGTTGGCAGAGTCCACACCCAAACTCAGGCTTCCTGACTCAAGACCCTGGGCTCTCCTATGTCAACATTGCACATTACTTTTATTTATGAGCAAACCAGCAAAAAAAGGACTCTGATACCCATGCCCAGTATTAATGTCAAATGATCTAGACCAGGCCCAAGAAACTCTGCAACTGATGCTTGTGTGTCCCGGACCACTCATCTCTCATCCCGCCTCTTGTAGTGCAAGCTGCTCTCCAGACCCCAGTTTTAGAGTCCTCCTCCTAACTCAGGTTTATTTTCTCTTCTCCTTTTAATGCTCTATATCCTACAGCAAATTTGTTCCTGTCCCTGCCTCCGCAACATATTAGAAGAAAAGATTAATCCCTAGGGAATAAAGGGTTTGTGGGATTTGGTATCAGAGAGACCAAGGCTGGGCTCCTGCTGGCTGTAAGATTAGGAACAGTCTGTTTCATCTCTCTCTCTCTCTGAGCCTCAGTTTCCTCATCTGTACATTGAAATAAAATAAAAACTTTGTCCTGACTATATGTCTAAGTAAAATGTACCACAGGGTATTATAGACTACAGAGGACCATGGGTTGCAAGTTACATTTACCTTTAACCTTTTTCTTAGAAAGCTGTTTTTACCTAAAGAGTAGAATTCCTTGCAGGAACTAGAATGTGCAGCCAAGGCGCTATCTATGCCAGCAGCTCAGCTCGGCGACAGACACTACTCTGTCCATACTCACATCTGCAGACTTGGCATCAGGATAATGGAAGAATATAATTTTTTGTTCTTTTCAGGTTGATAACTGTTTATTCTTTGAAACGGGTGTGAGATCTAAGAGTCTGAGGTCAAATGAAGATGAAGTGGGTGAAGCTTTGAGAAGAATAAAAACTGGAGAGTTGACATGGCCCTGGAGGACCCCTAAATATCTATCCCAAGCCCTCTCCTGGCTGCCCCGACAAGATCTTGTTTACTCTTTTTCTGGCTTCAGTTCTGGATGCCTGGGTCAAGCCCACTTGGTTATTTTGGAGCAGGAAATAATTGGCCCATAACACAAACCTATAATAAATAGCCTCATGCCATAAAACAGAGGCCCTCCGCAGCAGCCCTGCATTTGGAAAACATTAAAGCATTTGCAAGTTGCTGCCCAGAATATATCTTTGGTATCTTGCTGCTCCCTCCCCTTCTTCTGCAGAACAGGACACAGTCCAGGCAGGACAGCCTACAAGCCTGGCAGGAACCAGAGGCAGCCTCTCACCAACAGAATGACTGCTCAGGGAAACCGTTTCATGTTTATTCTTCTGTTGCATGCTCAGTACCTTTTGCTGAGGCATTGAAATGAGCACATTTACAAACATGGCACACACACAGAGGGCACAGCTTTCAAAGAAGCAGATCACAGTTGTCTTCAAAGCAAAGTTCTGCCAGTATATCCTTCACCATCACCACCCAGGGTAAGGAATCCATCCCAAAGCCAGCATGCCCTCTGCAATCCCTCTGGCTCAGCATCCCCAGTCTCCGAGGCCAGATAGCTGTGGGCACGGTGGTGCGTGAAGGGCCTGAACTGGAGTAGAAATGGCCATGCCATGCAAATCTGGGCTAAGCTCTGGTGATGAGCCACTCCCCCTAGTCAGAGTTGGCTTCTGGAGAAGCTCTCTGGACTTTGGTTTTTGAGGTAAGAAGACAGGGCGGAGAGCAGCGTGGAGCACACTGTGCTCCTGGACTGGACTTCTCTTGTCAGGCCTCAGCCGAAGCTTCCAGAAGTGCCCCGGAAGCCGTAGAGCAAACTCCTAAGATCTTGGCAAGCTTGACAGTGCAGAAATGGGGCCTTTCTTTTCTTTCTGTCCTAACTTTCGGGCTCTACCCCTTGTCTGATCCCTGATGAAGACGGAGAGTAGCTCTGGGTCAGCCTGAGAAGCAGTTAACCTGGGCCTGGTCTGGGAGGAACCATAAGACCCCATTCCCTCAGAAGCTCTTTCTCTTCGTTTCTCTTTCTTTCTTTGTTTCTCTCTCTTTCTTTCTTTCTTTCTTTCTTTCTTTCTTTCTTTCTTTCTTTCTTTCTTTCTTTCTTTTCTTTTCTTTTCTTTCCTTCCTTTCTTCTTTCTTTCTTTTTTCTTTCTTTCTTTCTCTCTCTCTCCTTCCTTCCTCCTTCCTTCTTCCTTCCTTCCCCTTTTCTCCCTTTCTCCTTTCCTCTTTCTTTCTCTCTCTCTCTCTTTCTCTTCCTTCCTTCCTTCCGTCCTTCCTTCCCCTTTTCTCCCTTTCTCCCTTCCTCTTTCTCTCTTTCTTTCTCTCTCTCTCTTTCTCTTCCTTCCTTTCTTCCTTCCTTCCTTCCCCTTTTCTCCCTTTCTCCCTTCCTTTTTCTCTCTTTCTTTCTCTCTCTCTCTTTCTCTTCCTTTCTTCTTTTCTTCCTTCCTTCCTTCCTTCCTTTTCCTTCCTTCCTTCCTTCCTTCCTTCCTTCCTTCCTTCCTTCCTTCCTTCCTTCCTTCCTTCCTTCTCTCTTTTTGACAGAGTCTTAGTCTGGTGCTGAGGCTAGAGTACAGTGGCACCCTCACCTCTTACTGCATCCTCCACTTCCCAAACTCAGGTGATCCTCCCACCTCAACCTCCCTAGTAGCTGGGACTGTAGGCACACACCACCACACCTGGCTAATCTTTGTATTTTTTGTAGATATGGGGTTTTGCCATATTGCCTAAGCTGTTCTCAAACTCCTATTCAAGAGATCCACCTGCCTTGGCTTTGCAAAGGATTATAGGCATGAGACATTGCCTGGCCCAAAATTATGCTTTTTAATGCTTAAAGCTTTCTCATTAGTGTTTTGTCCTTTTCATGTAAGGCTTTTACTCTGCTAGTTACAATGTAAATATTTCTGATTGGGATAGCACTGCAAAGCCATGCACATTTTAGTATGAATACTTTTCTGATCAGTACTGGGAAAAGATATGTACAAGAAAAGGGAGGGTCAGAGAAGAGAAGAGCCTGGACTTTCTCACCTGGGGGAATGTGGATTTCAAGAAAGAAGTAGGCTACTTGGGAAAGAATAGAAAGAAAAGGGGCAGGAGCTTAGCACAATGGAGCATAAAAATTTGAGTCAGAAGATCAGGGTTCAACTCCCAGCTCTACCTCCTATTCAGCTGGGATTTCTTTTGAGCCTCCATTTCATCATCTGTAAAGTGAGATTAATTATGTCTGCCTCGCTAGCCTGCCTCCCAGGGTTGTTAGATGACAAATGGAAAAGTGCTTTGTACAGTGTGCAAGGCTCCCTGATGTCAGCGGTTTTTATCTGTAAGCTGCCCCCTGGGTTCTTGCCAACCTACCTTCCGCCTTTCTGCTGGTTCTCGCATGCGGCTGCTCTTGGCGAGCCATAGACCTGCTGACTGCGCTTCTGGCAGAGACTGCAAGTGACACCCCATCTCCTACATGTCTCCAGCCTTCCAGCGTCAGCATCCTCCTGGACACTACCTGCTACCAGCCTCAACCCCCCATGAAAACCAACGCGAGGAGCCCCCAGTGTCAAATTAGGGAGGCCACGCCCACAGGCTGTGGGCGCGAAGCGGTGCTGTTGCTGTGCAGAGCAGGAGGAATGACAGAAGGGAGCCCTGGGGGGCATAAATGCCTTGGCTCCAAGCCCTCCCTCTCCAAAGGGCCTGATCTATGTCTCTCCATGGCAATGGCTGGAAGACAGAGCCAGGTTGCCAGGGCGTGATGCTGGGAAGGAGGGGTTCTGCCAAACTGAACTCTGGAGCCTGTCACGTTGCCATCTTTAGGGAAGGAGTAGGAGGCAGAAGGGTTCTCAGGCCTGACCTAGCCCCAGCCCTAGGGCTGATCAGAGACTTGGGATGAAGGCAAGTTTTTTTTTTTTTCTCTCCTTTTGGATTTTTCTTCTAGAGGTAAATGTGTGAAGCACGCTGAATCCATCTCCAGCATAGCTGAGCCATGCTGGACGGGCACAAATGTGCACACACAGAGAGAGGCTCTGTTTTGTCACCTCTAATGTTATTATCTGCCCCGAAGTACCCACTGAAGCTGTGCACATTATGTCATACCTTTGGTACCTTCTTCTTATATGCTTCCAAAACACATCCCCCCAAAAATGTATCTGTCCAAGATAGCATCCTCTGACTTTCTCATGACTCTAATTCAGGCATGCAGTAAGTTAAAAGAAGAATCCAGTTCAATGAGTTTATCTGAGGAATGCAACGATTTAATTATTTAATCCATCTGGAATTTATTTTTGTATTCACTATGCAGTAAAAATAGAGAAAAGATGGAAAGCTACCCAATTTGTCACAGAAAGTCACTTTTACCCTGATATAAAACAAACAAGAAAATACTACATAAATGTATGTAGTACCAATTGCCCTATGAGTTTAAAACCCTTTGTAAAAGACTTGCAAAACAATTCAATACTATATCAGAAGTGAAATTTTGCTGTCTATTAAGATGGTTGTATGTTTTATCTTGAGCGTAGAGAATAGAAGCAGGGAAAGAAAGAGTTTGGAAAAATACCAGGATATATTAAGAGCTCCTTCAAGTGTCTGGTATGAAGCAGGCAGCTTAGGGATGTTGAGACCATCCAAAGCCCTAGGGGAGACCTCTGCCAGCCTCCTAGAGAAATGCCAAGGAGCTTCCCAAAGGGTGTTGGGACCCAGAGGCAGATGGGATACTGATTTGGCTCATGCTAAATCAGTATGTTCGTTAGGGGAGGTAAGCTTGAGAAAGATGGCCATGATGGGGGTGGAAAGCTCCAAACCTCAGGCAGCTGGGTCCAAAGAGCATCATCATCCTTTGGTGCTGGCTGGGGCTGCCCCCACTGTCTCTCTACCTCGATCCGTGCTCCACACCACTGTCCACGTGGGCTTTCTGAGGTGAAAATTTTAGCATGCTACTCCCCTGAGTCAAATATCTCAATAGCTCTTTGTCACCAACACACAGAGGTTAAATGATTTTAGTTATTTATTTATTCAGAGACCAGGTCTCACTCTGTCACCCCAGACTGGAGTGCAGCAGCACCATCATAGCTCACTGCAGCCTCAGCCTCCCGAGCTCAAGTGATCCTCCTGCCTCAGTGTCCCGAGCAGCTGGGACCACAGATGCATGCCACCATGCCCGGCTAACTGTTCTACATGTTTTTGTAGAGACAGATCTCACTGTGTATCCCAGGCTGGTCTCAAACTCCTGGCCCCAAGTGATCCACCTGCCTCTGCCTAGCAAAGTGTTAGGCTTACAGGCGTGGGACAGCACAACCTAATGGTTTTATAACAGTCTCTGACTAGTGGGGACACCATGCTCTCCACATACCTTACAAGACATATCTACCTAACGCAGGCCCAGTTCCACAATGAGGCACAACAGGTCTTCACGGCCTGGCCTCTGCTCAAGCTTTTAGAACCCTTTTGCCACCTCTCCTGTAGCCTGTTCTCTAGTTGTACTAAAACCATTTTCAGTTTCTCAAACATGCGCTGCTCTTTCTTATCTCTGTCCCTTGCCATATGCAACCCTCTTGGTCTGGAGTTCCCAGCCTGAATTAGGTGCTCCTTCTCTCTGCTGTTGGTAGTGCAGCTGTCTGGTCCGGACAGCTGGCATAGTACTTATTGTAATGAATTGGCTATTGATCCACCTCCCCTTCTAGATTGGGAATCCTCCAAGGACACGTTTTATCCACTTTGGTATTTCCAGTTCTAATGCAGTGTCTGAAACATGATTGATGTTCAATAGGGTTTGGTGTAATTTATTATGTCCAACATTTACTTCCTTCCCCAAAAGACCTCATGGTATTGTTAGGGAAGACAGAATGGTGTTAATTCCCAAAGAACTAAGACCTTGATGGGAAAAAAAGGGTACAACGCTGTGGGGTTTCCAAATAGGAAATCCTATCAGTTGCTCTGCATTTATCAGCTTAGCTCATTCATTCATTCATTCATTCATTCATTTTTGAACAAAATCTATTGAATACTCTAGTAGTCAGGATCAGTTAAATTATCCTGCAGTAACAAATAACTCCAAAATGGCAAACGTTTAAAATAACAAATGCTTATTTGTCACTTAGGCTACATTTCCAGCATGAGTTAGTGGGAAGGCAACACTCCATACCCCATCTGACAGCTTCACGGGTCTGAAGCACACGACCTTCTGGGGTGCAAGGGAAGAGATGCTGGTGGAGGCTTTCTCATTAGCTCTGTTAGGCTTCAACCTAGAAGTGACACACCTCCCTTCTGCTCCCCAGCTGGTTGATCAGATTAGTCACATGGCTCCACCTAACAACACGGAGGCTGGGAAATATGGGCAGCTAAGAGCAAATGTTTGGTAAGTACCACTCGCCCTGCCTCAAACATGGTAGAAACCATGTTCAAGATATCGAGATAAGCACTGACGACAAAATAAACAGACATGTCCTCCATCTTGTCCCTCAAGGAGTTCATAGTCAACTGGGTGATCGAAAGTTTAAGCATGGACTTAAAAATTATCAGGCAGATGTTCTGCCAGGCTTCTCGACACCTTCCTGGTAATGAGCCGACCCCAGTGAACCACGTTTCAGAACCAAGCTCATGAGAGCCCCATGCCTTCAATTCAGCCTTTTCAGTAAAACACCCAGATTTGCACATTAACCCTTAAGGTGCATTATGACTGTGAATTGTCCGCCTAGATCCTGAGAAGGATCAGGTTGTTTTTCTTTTCTTTTCTTCTTTTAATTCTTTTTGTCAGCCTCTTTTTTCCCCTTTAAATGCAGGTTTCTGCTGTGATTCTTCATCTTCTCCTCTCTTCCCTTCTCTAAGCAAGCAAGCTATAATCTTTTTTTTTTTTTTTTTTACAGGAAGGAATGTATTTCTTGCCTATTTCTCTGTGCAAGGCAGGTGACAGCCTAATATAAAATCAAAGTTTTGTATTATCTTGAGAGGATAAGAATAAAACCAAATCCTCCTCTCATGTCAGGAAACTTCCAGCTTTGAAGACTCAAGAATATCATGACGGAAAGTCAAAAGTGCCCTAAAAATATATAAATAGAATTTTTTTTAAACTTTGAATCCTAGTATCCACATTGGGGCACATCCCAGTGAATTGCTTACCATCTTTCTCCTCTTTTATTTTCCCTGCAACCTCCCACCCTCACACTCTGTCAATTGCCAGGTAACCTTCTGCTATTGCAAGTGCTTCAGGTCCTCCATCAATGCCTGGTCTTCCAGACAGTCTCTTGTTTCATATCCAATCTAACCCCTCCTTCCTTCCCCCCCAAAAAACTACCTGTCCTGAGTCCCCTTTCTCCTCAGATGACCTGTGCACAAAACGAACGAGGAGCGCTGGCCTGGCCAACTGGTCGAACACCGAGAGGTAAAAGATTATGTGTGGGGATCCAGGGCCCAGAGCAGCTCTAGGTAAGGAGAGGAAGGTCTGGCCAAGCCAAGCAGCCAGCTGGCTCTCTTGGCCACACGTTCCCGTCAGCTCTTCGTCATGTACTGGTCTGGGAAATGAATGTGCTTGGAAGTCATGAGGTGAAGAAAATAAAGACCACAGAGGAGCTGCTGCCTTGTGTTTCTCATGTATCAGCAGCAGACACAAAGATGGCCATGTGATCAAGAGACATAGACAAAGATTTTTTTCCCCACAGTCAACCTTCTCTTAAAACATCCCCCTTTTCCTATATAGGCATTGAACATATGCCCTGTTAGTGGGCAATTGCATTTTCAGAAAGAGCTGCTCAGAAAGGATCATGGGTAATACAAAGGAACGAATGCTGGTGGCTGAATTTCAGGCATCTGTGATTCTGTTGGTGAGAAATATATTTTCACGGGTGGGGACATCCCAGCAAGTCTAAAAGCCTACTGCACAGGCTTAGGCAGCTGGCCTTACCCTGTCAGGTAGGATATCTGAGGCTGCCACTGAATGCAAAACCGTGAAACTAGAATTTTGGTAGAGTATATAGGGAAAAGACAGCTCATGATGAGCTTGTGATTTACATGGGGAAAAAAGAAAGTTGAAGCCAGTTATTGGGGATGTTTAAAGAGCAAGCGTAAGAGCTGATAAGTGTGTAAAGCTCACTGCTCAAGTGAAGAGTGATGTGAAATGAAAATAATTCGCATAGCCTGTAAGAAGTTACTCAACTTTCCTGACTCAAACCTTTTCTGGAGGTTATTCTAGTTGGATACGAAATTCTTCTTCCTTTTTTTTTTTTTTTTTTTTTGAGATGGAGCCTTGCTCTGTTGCCAGGCTGGAGTGCAGTGGCGCAATTTCGGCTCACTGCAACCTCTGCCTGCCCGGTCAACATAGGGATCATCCACAAGAAGTGGTTGTGCAACCTCTCTTGAGCACACTCAGAGATGGGTGCTCGTTGCTTTGTAAGCCACCTATTCCACTGGAGAATTATCACACTGTTGCTTTGCCAACACTTATGCCTCTAACTTGGTCATCTTTATCCTTTTGAGACACTCAGGTAAACATGGGAGATCTAATAACCTACAAGTGTTGTAGGAGACAGCATGGTCGTCAGGTAAGGCCTGGGAGAAGTGGGCAGTGGTTTCAACCTTTCCCCAGCACCCTCCTAACAGCTGCCCTCTCATCAGTTGTTCTCCATGTTACCAGGTCATTTTCTCTTATTCTCTCTAACTGTATTTTTAGTGTCATCACAGACACTAAAGTATGTGTCACCACATTAAAATTTCTTTTCATAAGTGCTCAGTTTTTCCTCTTTCTCTTCCCTTCTTTACAGATCATAGCCCTCTGTGCTACAGTAAAGAGATACTGAAATACAATTAACTTAAATATGATGCTGTCTTTCTTTCTCATGGAGCAGTCTAGTGCCAGTCTTGGCTAGCAGAGCAGCTCTTTGGCTCCACCAGCTCACTCAGGGACCCAGGTTTCTCTCCTTTCATACTTCGTGGTGGCCCGAGCTGAGCTAACACAATCAGCATTCCAGAACACAGGAGCCCAAGGAGAGACTCCAAAGGCACCGATTTTGATTTGGGCAGGCAAAGCCGGAACTGCGTATGTCAATTCCCCTCACCTTCATTGGTGAGAGTCGAGTCACAAGGCCTGATTCATCACCAGAAAGGGTGGGAAATGTAGTTTCCAGTGGGATGGACGCGTGTCCAGGAAGAAAGGGCAAAGAGACGTTGGAGCTTTGGAGGAACAGTTACCAATCTGCCATACCACACCTTCTATATACTTTTTCCTTCTTTTTCTTTCCTTTCTCACTTCTTTATTTTCCTTATCCCTTTCTCTTTTCTTTCTCTCTGGACTAGCCATAATGTGTAAAGTGTATGTATGTGTATATATCTATATAAACACACACAGTATGTATAGAGAGAGCATATATATATATAGTATATATATTTGTGTATATATACACACGTAGAGATATATATGCTTTTTCTGTACACACACACACACACACACACACACACACACACACACACACTGAATTGGAAGAGCCTGAGAGGCACCTGCAGCCTGCGGAGAGGAGATGCCACCCACACAGCCCTTCCCTGAGTCCATCCTTTCTCTGCTCCTCGGCCTGTGGTTTTGTCTTTCAGGCAGGCCTCCCTTCCCGACAGAACCCCGGTGCAAAGAAGGTGGGGCTCCTGTCAGCTCTAAGCTACGTGCTCAGCTTGTGAGTGAATGGGCTCGAGACTCACACTGTGACAGGAGGGAAGGAGCACAAAGAGAAGAATCGTCCCTCCCTCTGCACTCACTCTCTGCATTGTCACTGGCGGGCTTGATCCCCTGCCATTCATCCCAACAGCAGCCAGGCTCAACCATCTGACGGAATCTGCTCATGCTCTTATGAGCCTAATCCCTTGGGTCAAAGAGGCAGTTCCTATCACCGAAATATCAGAAAAGAAATAGACCATGGATTGCCAAAGAGAGGGATTATAGAATCCAACTTGGAAATTCAGGCGGTGGGAAAGAAGTTAGTCACGTTCCAGCTATTATGCATGCAACAAATGTCTGATATTTTTTAAAATTTGTTTTGGAGGGTGGTAGGGAGTGGAGTACAAAGATGACTTCTTTTTAAATTCTTCAAAATGTTACCTTCATAAAGAATGAACAAATGTCAGGGACAGGCACATCTTGGACTGAACTTCAAGTGAACTGATGGCAGGCCTCACCGTTCTGAAAATATAAAAATTGAAAGCTGCCAGGGCTCAGAGCAGACCATGCATTTGCATCCTATTTAAATAATGTGCAAGAATCTTTGGTTGAATGAGGAGTTTTTAGCCTTGTCAGAGAACTTTGGAAGTACTTAGAATGGAACTGCCAAGGATACCCATGGGCCATGTCACACGACAGCTTGAAACCAGCCCAAATGCCCTCAAGGAGACATTCCCAAACCTGTGAGAGAAGAGCCTTCTGCATTTCCACGGCAAGCAAGGTACACCTGTCAGAAACTTTCTCTAGGTGCATCTGGTCTAAAGAGTAGTACTTTCTGGTGCTTGAATTATGAGACAGAATCTCCTCTTGCCATCTGCCAGGGTAGTTCAGCTTCTGAGATTCACATTTTTGCCAAACAGTTCCTACAGTCTAGGGCCTAGGATTCTGCCCTGGCATGTTCTCTACCTCCACTGATATCCCAGGTTCACCTGCAGTGACCCAAAGGTTGAAGCCCTGAAAGATATCGGGATAAATGTGTGTAAAGAAAATCACACACCATAACCATCATGTAGTGTATACTCAGTCAACATTCACTGAGAGAGTTGAAAGGAAAACTAGAGAATCCTGTCTTTGAAAAAGACTGATCCTCTTAGATCAGTGGCCAGGCCACATGGAACTCTCCAAAGGGGAATTAATTCTACATACTAGATACACAAAGCCAACATTGATTATTACCAAACACACCTTGTAACCTGAGATAAGGTCATCTGGATGACCCAGGTAGGGGAAAAGCATAGAAGAATTACTGTCAGTTCTGATGTGCATTAAAGGCAGTGTTGTGTTGTTTTGTGTATACCCTGATCACTGCGTAACCCACACCTCCTCAAACGGTTTAGAAAACGTCCTGATGAATCGGTCCCCACGCATCAGGACTGAAGAAAGAGGGTTTCTGTTGAGAGTGTTAGGAGTGTGCCTGGAACAAGAAGAACACCCCTTGTCTATAGAGATAAATCATTTCCATCCATAAGTGGACTTTGGTGGCAGATTAAAGACGGCTTCAAATTATGTGACACTCCTGCTATTGAGCAATGGCCTCTATTTCCCCTCCTCTGAATTGAGGTGGCCTGTGGCTACTTTGACCAATAGAGTGTGCTGGAAGTGATGCTATGCTGCTTTGGGGACTGGCAGGTCCTGCCTTGGTCTCTAGGCCCTGAGCTGCCCTGTGAAACATCCCACTACATTGCTAGAGAAGCCACAGAGAGGCACTTTGAGGCTTTGAGGCTCACAGAGAGGCAGGAGGACCAGGTGAGCCCAACAGTCCAGCTGTCCCCACCAAGGCACCTGGTGAATCAGTGAAGCTGTCAGATGCTCCAGGCCAGTCCAGCTGCCACTGAGTGACCCCAGCCAGTGCCACATGGAGCAGAACAATTGCCCAGCCAAATCCTGCTCAAACTCTTCACCCACAAGGGACTCACAAAGGCTGGCTATAGTTTAAGGCTGGCTGTAGTTTTAAATCCATTCAGGTTTAAAGTGGGTTTTCACACAGCCATAGATAACCTGAAAACCGTATGTATGATTATAAAATTGAATTAGCATGAAGTGATAAATTATGAATCTCCTATAGCCATAGGGACCATCTTTTTTCTATTTTCGGAGCAGGGGATGATCTGGTGAGCTTGAGAGTGGCAGAGACAAACTGTTCTAGAAAATCGGAGATATTGGTTCACCAAAACTAAAATACATAGCATTGAGTTCAGGTGCCCAGTGAGGAAGTACTGCTCCAGGAGCAGCTCTAGGTCCTGCTGTGTCCCTCTGTGACTGCAGCCGGCTCCGCCTCCCTCCACACTCCCTCGAGCTGGCAGTTCTTCCCGGCTCCCTGGAATATCAGCATCAGCAGTCCTTCTTTAGGAGGCAGCCAGCAGGAACGCCTCCCTTGCTTCTGCAGGGAGGAGCCATCGAGGCTACCCACTGCTGGCCTCCTGAGTGACAACACCAGCAGCCATGTTAGAGTGAAGAGACCTGGTTGTGGAGGGCTGTGTGCTCAGAGTGGAATTATAGCAGTTCATTTTCTAAAGTGCCACGAGACCTGGGGATGAACCTTCGGAGAGAAGGGAAACCACAACAGCGGTCCCCGCGTAGAGATGCAATTCATCATGGGCGTGACGGCTGGGTCTGTCAACAAGAAGGGCTCTTTTCCCTGTGATGCACGAAGGCAATCCCATGGGCTCTGTGTTGCAGCAAGAGGGCCCCTGAACTGCCTCAGACACCCTGGCTGTGTGCAGGGAGCCTCCAAAATCCAGAGTCGGGGGCATGCTTTGCCATGAGGGCACAGAGCGGAGGCATAACTGCGACTCCAGCTCCTATGCCCCCCACCACATTTCCTCTCTCTAATTAAGAATGGGGATAGTTTGTGGTGAGGGTAGTTTGCAGTGGGAGGGAGACCCGTTTATTTTGTTTCTTGTTATTTTCTCATTGAGATGTACCTTAGAAGTAGTCTCAGGAATCAGAGGGACACTTTTGCTTCCTGGTAAACAGAGGCTAGCAGTCTGCTAATAGCCGGGGTAAGAGACCAGGCAAGGTAGCAGTTGCCACCCTGAACACCACTGCATCAGCTCAGCCACCTCCCGCCCAGCCAGGAGTGAGTCCTTGTGACCCCACAGAGCTCACAATACCCCACAATGGAGCAGGGAGCACCAGCCGAAACTCAGCCCTGCTCCCATTTCTCCTCCTACCAGCCAGCCTTTAGCGACATCTCTGAGCATGGTCTCTCCCTGCTCACACTCAGCTATGCAGAGCGGGGAAAGGTACAACCTTCAGAACCCTCTGCTTAGCATCTGCGCTCTAAGCCCGTGGATAAAGGATAACCAGCATCCCCCCCGTCGGGACACAGGGAGCTGTCCCGCAGCGCTGGCTCTGCATCAGATCTGATCTGAATGCACTTGTTCTAAAATGCTTCATCAAAAGATGAACTGCATGCTCTTCCTTCAGCGTTTCCTGTCCAAAACAAGCACTGGGGGTTCTGGGGAACCTCTGAGGAGCACCCTGCCTTTACTCACAGTTCTTCCAGAGGTATCTGAGTTTCCACATTGTCTTTCTTTCCCATGTCCCCTTCCCATCCCTGGGCATAAACACAGAGTTTAAGGTTTGTTATACCTTGTGTACAGAAAGCCTTTGATACAGCAACACTTCATTGCAACCCAGCGCCACCCTGCATGTCACCTAGGGGCTGTCCTCCTCCCCGCCCCACACCCAGTGGTCTGTGCCAGGTGGAGGCAGCGCCCCCTCTAGTGGTCAGTGCCTTCGGCCTCCCTACTCTTGCTGCGCAAGGCTTCTGGGAAGAACGAGGTAAATTGTTCTGGGGTTTAACGCAGACCCCAGAATCTAAAGAAAAAAACAAAAACAAAAACAAAACACTTTTTTTTTTGAACAGGAATTATTTTTCTGTCCACTGCAAAGGATGCTGTGAGGTCACTTCAGCCAGTGAGCTTCTGTCTCCTTTGCTCCCCACCTTCACTCCCACACACTGGGCCAACACAAGGAGTGAAAGGCTGGCTAGTCATTGTCTTCTCTGGGCTTCAGTGTCTTCATTTTTCATATCAGAAAAAAATAATTCTTTCTGCTGCCATGATCCGGAATCTCTTACCCACAGGAGCAGTGTTCTCTGTCCTTCTAATTCCTCATTTGTTTCTGACAGTTCCCTTTGGCCCCTTTCAGAACTGACATCAGAATGGTCTTTAGAATGTAAATCTCATTCTCTACTTACAACTCTTCTGTGACACGGATGAAATTATGACATAGCAGATACCCACCCCTTCAGAATGAGTGGAATTTGGGGAGAAAAAGTCTTCAGAGGATTGTAAGGGAGTTTTCCGGGTGCTGTACGGTGAAAATCAGACTTTGCTTCCTCCCCCAGCCACCCACCCAGCTCCTAGGTTCTAACCAAGTGGAAAGAGTGACCAGAATTCCCTGCTGGGTGTGGGAGGTCATACGCAGGCCCAGGTTTATTTGGGTTTGCTCTTAGGGGGTTTCCCACCGTCCCTAGAGTAGAGCTAGTGGCTTCAGCGTGGGCTCCAGCCCTGCACCGCCAGGACCAGCTCACTGTCCAGCCTCCTGTCTCTCCACTGCCTTCATTTCCCCAGGCCCTGCCATGTGGAGCTGCACGAATATTCCTGAGGAAGGGAGATGCTCTCTTGTCCCCCTGATTGCACGTCTGGGGCTTCCTCTGCTCTTCCTCATGCTCTCTGCTGCTTCTTACTGAGCACTCCAAAGGAGCCATTCACCCCCAAATCTCCCATACCCTCAGGCTGGCTGAGGGCCTCTCACAGGCATGGGCAGGAGCTACCATTACTCCCCACCATTGTTCTAATGGCCTGATTGCCTGTCTGTCCATCGAGGCACATATGGAAAATATCAGAGTCACAGGGCAGACAGGAGCCCGGCAGTTCACTTGGTCCTAACCCAGTCATTTCCACTGTAGACACTCATTCATTTTCTTTATTTTTTTATTTTATTTATTTATTTATTTTTTTGAGACAGAGTCTCACTCTGTTGCCCAGGCTGGAGTGCGGTGGCACGATCTAGGCTCACTGCAAGCTCCACCTCCTGGGTTCACGCCATTCTCCTGCCTCAGCCTCCCAAGTAGCTGGGACTACAGGCACCCGCCACCATGCCTGGCTAATTTTTTGTACTTTTAGTAGAGACAGGGTTTCACCGTGTTAGCCAGGATGGTCTCCATCTCCTGACCTTGTGATCTGCCCACCTCAGCCTCCCAAAGTGCTGGGATTACAGGCGTGAGCCACCGCACCCGGCTTCATTCATTTTCTTTCACGAACTTAACAGAGGAACCAAATCTACAACTTCCTACCAAAATACTGTATGCCTCCTAATCTTCCAGCCCCCAGCCTCCTGAATGTTCAGCCTTCATTGCCAAAGAAGACTATTATTTGGAAACAAAGGTATTTTGTAGTCTTGAAGATCATGATTCAGCTCTAATCCTTCTACCCCCAGGCCTTCTGTTATTCAGACAAAATAATCTAAATTCCTTGAAATTTTCTTTTTGGAGATATGAAAATTGGAGACATCTTTTGTGGAGTTTTTACATTTAAGATTCTTGCCTAAGAAATTCTCCCTCCCCCATTTCTTTTCTCTTGGCATTTTTCCCCAAGAATGATCTGTAGAATATAATTGTTTTGTGAATGTGAGCAATGAGGCCAGTCCTCAGGCCTGATGCTGTGGTGTGGACAGTGAGATCCACACCAGTTAGGGTGTGGATAGGGGTAAAGTGAGCACAGGAAAGACAAGTCTTTTAGATAAAGGAACTGGTTGACACATTCCTGGAAGCAATCTACACTTCTTTGCACTTGCTTTTTCGATCTGACTTACTCCAATCTTCAATTGTTAATGACTTACTCCAATCTTCAATTGTTAAAGAAAGGAATGAATTTTTCACTGGATCATGATAACCAGAAAATGGTGGCCAGTATTTACCCTCAACTTAGGAGTTCAACCAGAGGAGATTACTGGCAAGCTCCTGAATGTTCTATCTTTGTAGTTTCTTTGAGCTAATATAGCCTCCACCTAGCTGGAGGCACCCCCGCTTGGATGGCATTCAGTTCTCCTCTGCACAGTCATACAACTAGCAAGCCAAGTGTCCTGTTGAAAGCAGCAATGTTAAGTCACTCACTAGAATCATCAATAGCTGTTTCCTAATTGGAAAAGTCACAAACCTGGGTCACGGTCCTGGCGAAGTCCTTCCCACAACAGGCAATCTCAGGGAGGGCTCTTTGAGTGCAGATCTTACAACAGGTCTCTCTTCAGCAACTTTGAGATGCTGTGAGGAGATGTTAGATATTAATGGAAGCCACTTGATCTCCATCCCTGGAAAAAACCTCCTTGAATGCGCTTGTTACAGCACCTAGTAAATATATTCAGACTTCAGGGTTTGTGGTTGAGAAAGTTAAGAAGCCAAGATTCCCCGTTCTGGCCCATTGAAGAATAAGTAATGTATGAAATAGAGGGGCAGCCTTACCACGTGCGCTTTTCATAACAGAGATGTTGGAGCTGACAACTGGAGACAATATGGCTTGGTGACAACATCATAAAAGGTATGCCAGTGAAATGTAAATATGTCTCCTCGGCTCATAGATGCAGGTGCACACACACAAGGCTAGAATGAGTCAAAGGCTCTGTTGTCAAAACCAAGGAAGTGCATTGTGCATGGTGGAAGCAAGCAAATACAAACCAGGGGGGACGCCATCCTGAGGGACACCCTGGCAGCGAAGGGTGGGAGGAGTAGGGTCTGGAAACGGGTAGCCTGCCCCTTAGGAAGTAGAAGACAAGTCTTAGATTCTGCTGTTTGGGGGTTCCCATGCTATTTGCCTGCAGTAAGACTCACATTCCTGTGGCATGTGCTTTCTTGCATCTTCCTTTGCTGAGGCAGTTTCTTCTGCCTAGAGGGAGGGATAAGACTTTGCTGGAGGAGACACTGACAATTCCAAGGGGTCCTGCAAGCAGATTCCTTGCATGGAGCAGTAGGGAGTCGGAATCTCCCAGCTAAAGGGAGTATTTTTGTCTGACTCTTTGTCTTCATTCAGGCAGATGTTTAAAGCAGTCATTACAGATAGCAAATATTTATCTAGACTTTGCTTTCTTAGTATGATGATACAGTCTCCTTCGTTAGTTATTCTAAGATTTTACACAGTGTTTCCCCACTACAAAAAAATCAATTTCACATATGCAAAGGAAAAACTCATTTTTTCTCTCTCTCCTTTTCTCTCTCTCTCTCTCTCTCTCTCTCTCTCTCACACACACACACACACACACTCAGACACACAGCAAATGGGGGTGCTGGGTTTTGATTCATTTTGGCCAACCAAGGAAACTGCAGTGTGCATTCTTCTGTGGACATCCCAACTGACCTGCAATGGAGTGAATTGCTTTCTAGGCAATATTTCATTAGGGTTGATTTGGCCATTAATTGCTCTGTGGTTTCTGACTAATTCCTTCTTTCCCTTTGGTGCAGCACATCCTTTCAAGGAGAGAGAGGTTTGAGGTTACTTGGCAGCTTCACAACTTCCATTTGCTTAAAAATGTGGAGATACCACCCAGATTTCCTATATTCAGAAAGAGAGAGAGAGAGAGAGATAAATTCTGTCACTCCAGGGAAGTGAAATCACGCAAGCCCAAACGTTCCTTCTAGGAGTGCCCCTGGCTGAGCCAATACTCCAAGTCAGATCCAGGAACAAAGTCCCTCATTTGTGCACTCAGGCGCTTCATTTAAAGGACCTCTGGGTTCTCCCCAGAGTGAGAACAAAGGAGGACTACAGAAATGATGATGACTGAGTACCTAATCTTGAGCTTTACTTTTAAATGTGTTGGGGTCTCCTATGGAAGTATGGGTTCTGAATAAATTCAGAATCAAACCTAAGATAGATGTTCAACGGTGGTTGATGGCAGCCATCAACCACCATATTTATGCTAATTTCCAGCGTCGGACAGAATGATCACATCTGTATTTGGTTGGCTAATGTCAACATTAGCTGCTATTAGGTTTTGGTGCAACAGTAATTGCCATTACAAGGAATGACAAAAACCAAAATTACTTTTGCACCAAACTAATAATAGCTGACTCTATAGATTTACAAGTCCTCATCAGTCATTTGGATTACCATGAAAATTCGTTTACTAATAATAGTATTTATTGAGTATACGTAGCATTGTAAGACTATGCATTTTGTTTGCATTATCCCATTTAATCCTCACAACGTCTTTATAAGGTAGGCACTAATGTCATTTCTGTTTCCTAACTGAAGCTCTAAAGGGTTATGTAATTTGCCAGGGACGGACACAGTTGGTTTCAAAGCCAGGCAGTCTGACTCCAGAGCACAGCCTGATTCCTAAACTTTAAACTACACTGACCTTTGTCATTGGAAAAGATATTAACCAACAATTCTTTTTTTTTTTTTTTTTTGAGACAGAGTCTTGCTCTGTCACCCAAGCTGGAGTGCAGTGTCGCGATCTCGGCTCACTGCAAGCTCTGCCTCCCGGGTTCATGCCATTCTCCTGCCTCAGCCTCCGGAGTAGCTGGGACTATAGGCACCCACCACCACGCCTGGCTAATTTTTTGTATTTTTAGTAGAGATGGGGTTTCACCGTGTTAGCCAGGATGGTCGCCATCTCCTGACCTCGTGATCTGCCTGCCTCGGCCTCCCAAAGTGCTGGGATTACAGGCATGAGCCACCAAGCCGGGCCCCGATATCAACAATTCTTGAAGTAACTATGCTGCTTCTTCTACGGCTCTGGTTAGGCTGTTAAGTTTCCTAAGGGTGGAAGTCAGCTTCTCATTTTCTTTCATTTCCCTGAAAATGCTCGATACAGAATTGTGCACAGAATGAGCTCAATAATGTTGATTCGTTCATTCAGTTGGGGAATTTGGCCAACAGTTAACTTTTATCTCCTGCCATCTTGCTAACTGTTGGCAGTTCTGCTTCACCCTCAATTGCTGCTTATGTCTGTGAAAATGCTAAAGAGAGATTGGAAGCAGGATTGTGTGTTGATAATTATTTTTCCTGGATTGATGATAATATTGAAGAGGAAGGAGCTAGGAGTGAGTTGCTGAGTGACAGAAAAAGAGCAAGTGGAAGTTTCTTAGAAGTAGAGAAGGAAACGAGAAAGCAGACAGTGAGAAGGTAGGAGAATTGAAGCAAAGCATTGCTAGAGAACCGTGGTTCAGAGAGAACTGTCTAATTATAGTATGTTTATATTGATGACAATTTAAGCATTGAAGCACAGCCTTATGACATTTTATTTGGATAACTTGGGCTTACAACAACTTGGCTCTGAATCTAGGCAAAGGAATAATAACTTAGCAAACAAATTCAACTGTAATAAATCTGGGAGAAGAATGATGGCGTCAGTGAGTGGTTCACATATGCTTATAGTAGAGACTAGTGAGATGCATTTAACACCCAGCCTATTTCCTTTCTTATATAAGGAACTCCTTTATTCCATGGGGACAGAATAGTTTGGCAAAGCAGTGTGCTGTCACTCTGCTGGGCCGTATTCTCTTGAAGACATTAAATGACAGTGCTCACCAACATCTAAATGTCAAGTAGACAGTCAATACATATTTACTGAGTACCTGCTTGTACTTAACATATGAAGATCCAAAAGATACGTGTTATGGTACTATTCATGTAATTTTGTTGGAAAGATCAAAACACAAAGATGGCAAATACATGGTACACGTATGCCCTTGCCCTTGCTTGTTCTTGAAGCAGGTACAGTAAATCAGTCATGACACACGTTCTCACTGAGCTAGGATGCTGCCTCAGAAAACCTCTCATGACAGCATTCCATGCAGTCCCTGCTGATCATTCAGCATTGCCCCAGGAAGGGAAACCTATTTCCTGTCCTTGCCCCCACTATCATGAATACAACACCAGTCTATATATAGAATATATATAATTCACTAAATATAGTGAATTATTCCATGACAGACTGTAGGGTATAATGAGGAATTCAGAGGACATGGAGATGACTCAGGGTCACAGTTACATGGTCTTGAGATACATGTCAGATGGGTGTGATTGAGGTTGGCATAGAAAAAGGAGGGCTTATCCAGTGACGACAATGCGGACAAAGGCACAGTGGTACCTGAGCAGGCCCAATAGCCACCAAAAGCAGCTAAATCTTGAGGAATAACTTCCTAATTGACAACCATCTGACAAGGGACTAAGGGGTCCAGCCTTGGTGGGTGCTGAAAAGGGAGATGGCCGACTGCCTAACAACCATTGCTAAACTCTGTAAACCAAGGATGAGCTGGAGAAGAGGCCAGGGGCCAGGAAATGCAGTCAGATTTCAAAGCAGAGCTCATGTCACAAACCCAGAGGAGTGTTAGGAGCACTGAATAGAAATGTGAGCTTCCAAAAAGAATATATGGAAAACTTCAAAGTGCTGAATCTTCCACAGAAACATGCTGAGAAGTGTAAGAGATAACAGGAAAATTAAAATGCCTTGTGGCTTTCCATGACAGGGTAGATAAAGCAGCTGAGGGTCGGGTGAAAAGTGTTTCCTGCTGTCTTCAGAAGGTAGATTGTTTTCATTTCCACTGAAGGCAAAATGGAAGGGCATATCTTGTAGCAAGAGATATTTAGGAAAGACATCAGAAGCACTTTTTTTTTTAAAGAGATGGTATCTTGCTGTGCCACCCAGGCTGGAGTGCAGTGGCGTGATCATAGCTCATTGCAGCCTCAAACTCTTAGGCTCAAGGATCCCCCCCATCTCAGCCTCCTAAGCAGCTGGGATTACAGGTATGCACCAAGGTGCCTGGCTCAGAAGCACTTTATAACAGAGTTGTTGGAAACTGCTCGGGATCAGCAAACATGATATGGCATCTCCTTCACAGGGTGTCTTCAAAAAAGAGAAATGTCCACAAATTTGGGCTGTATTACATACATTTCCACCTGGAGCCAGAGAATAAACTAAATAGCCCCTAAATGCCCATTTCAAGCAGGAGGGTAAGGCTGTGAACAGCGTGCAATCCTAGACTAGCTAAGCAGGGCAGCATGTCAGAGAAGCTCCTCTGTCCACTTCTGTCTCACACTCTGTCCCTCCTGCCTCTCTCGCCCCAGCTGTAACCCTACCACTACTCGTATAACCCTACAAGAACAGAATGTAATTAACTCACTGGTGTTAGGTACCTCCCAAACAACTTCATACTATAGGCATTGCCATTCCCTGGTGTGAGTCAAGTTCTTTGGCTGGTGTCAGATCTAAATATTTTAGGCAGAATTATATTTAACAAATACTTTGTACCCTGGTGTTCCTAGCAGAAGATATCAATGAGGGGTGTAACAGCTAGAGCTCAAATTCCTGAAATTCTATCACTGATTTTCATTAAATGATATTAAACAAGTAATTTTTACTTCCTTGGGCTTTCATTTCCATTCTTTAAAGTGGGTACGAGGCCAAATATCTACTTAATTACCAAAACAGAATATTTTGGGAAGAAAGAGACAATAGCCTTAATGATGCAAGAAGCGAACCGGATACATCTCTTGCTGGCCTAGCATTACACACTAGAAAAAAAAAAAAAAAAAGCAAAAAGCAAAAGACAAAATATTAGTGGTCAAGTTACTCAAAGTCTGTGCATCTTGTCTAAGTGTGGAGGGCAGGCACCCCCAGCACATTCAAGTCAGAGACAGAAACCAGGAGCAGCAGGAGAACCACAAAAAATACAATCAAAAATATTTCAGCATGAAACAATTGCACTCAAGAAAGAAACAATTGCACTCAAGAAAGAAACAATTGTAAGATGATAGGGAGACTCACTCTCTAGGAAGACACTCAAGGGCCTGGGGTGCTGTATTTCTCCACAAATTCTGATTGCTTTCTTTCCTGAACAAGGGACATGAAAGACTGCCATTTATAGGATGGAAAGACCAAGGGGTGTATATGTATAGATATGGTGCAATCCAGTTGACCTGGCAAGATTCCTGGATAGTTTTTGAGGAAAGAGAGACAAAAGTCTTGGAATTAGCCAAGGAATCCTTTCCACTGTCATGATATAGAGAAGGACATGTTTTCAAAAATAATATAATAAAGTGGAAGGAAATACAACAATGTATTTAAAATGCTGATCTTGAAGATTCAAGAAATTCATAGAAAGACATTCAGTGTATTGTGCTTAAAAATGTACACTGACTGCATAGCACGCTTCAAATGAATGAATGAGCAAATGGTCAGCCCGAAAGATCGATCTGTTTATCTTCTACCTTGGGTTGGCAGTTTGGTCTTCGTACTGCCCCTGGGGCCCCTCAGACATTTTCTTTGAACTGGGAAGTAGAATTCCTTCTCCCATGTCCACCTTTCCTTCCACCCTAGCCTCTTACCAACCCCCTACCATAGGAGCGGTCCAAAGTCCCAAATAATGCCATCTGTGATTCCCTCTTTAATCCATTCATGCTAGACTTCAATAAATTCCAGCCATTCCCCTGATAGCTACACACAATTTATGGTGGGTGTTTCTCTCAGCCTCTTCCTCCGTGGAGGGACCATGTGTATCCGACTAACCCCGTTTATCCTGTTGCTGGTGTTTGGTCCTGGCAACAAATTCTCTGAGGGCTAGGTAGGAATATGCTTGGTATCTGGGACAGTCCTCGTATTCAAGCTTCCTCTGATGTTCATTTTTCTCTTCTAGCCTTCTCTCTTTAAAGGCGTGAGGCCCCTTGCAGTCCACGGACTGTGTTTAGAAGTTAATCCTGAGTTTACAGCAGCCATGACATTCTGGGAGTAAAATATAAAAGAAATGAAAGACAGTAGTGAGGATTAAGGGGCTTCAAAGCCACTTCCCTATTTCTGGGGAGTTTTCCTATCACTCTGTTTTTATCAGGTACCTTTGTTTCTTGAGGCTTCTGTAACAAAATTGCCACAAACTTGGTGACTTAAAACAACAGAAACTTGTTCTCTCTGTTTGGGAGGTGAGATGTCTACAATCTGGCAGGGTTGAGCTCCCTCCAGGTGCTCTAGGGAGAATCTTTCCTTGCCTCTTCTGGCTTTGGTGGCTTCCCCAGCCTTCCTGGCTTGTGATGCCATCGTCCGTTCTCTGCTCCAGTCTTCACATCGCCTCCTCCTCCCTGTGTTTGCCTTCTCTGAGTATCTACCTTGCAAGTGTACATGTGATTGTACTGAGGGCCTACCCGGGTAATCCAGGCTAGCCTCTTTCTTTCAAGATCTGTAACTTGTGGGGGGAAAATAAAGATCCTTAACTTAAATCACATCTGCTAAAATCCTTTTTCCAAATAGGTAACATTCACAGGTTCTAGGAATTGGATGCAGATATATTTTGGAGGAGGAAAGGGGCATTTTTTTTTTCAGCCCACACAGCGGGGGACAAAAAACTAATATTCATCTTGTAAGGCGCATAGTACCTTATATTAATTCTACGGCAGTCTGTCAGCGAAGTATTCTTATTCACATTCTGTAGATAAAGAACTTTAAACCCAGAGAGACTTGCTCAGGATCACTAAACTGATAAGCAGGGGACTTGGGTTCTGTCTGGCTGCACAATCACTGTGTTCTACAGGCCATGGCAAGTTAGGGATTCCATGTTGTTTCTGACTGCATGCCAGTGGGCAAACCACCTCACTTCCAGGGCTCAGTTTACCCACAGGATGATGAGGTGGCCATCTCAATGTCCTTTTCATCCCTATAAGTCTGGCATCAAGAGACGTCACCGATCAAATGAAATTACAGTATAGGCCGGGCGCGGTGGCTCAAGCCTGTAATCCCAGCACTTTGGGAGGCCGAGATGGGCGGATCACGAGGTCAGGAGATCGAGACTATCCTGGCTAACACGGTGAAACCCCGTCTCTACTAAAAAATACAAAAAACTAGCCGGGCGAGGTGGCGGGCGCCTATAGTCCCAGCTACTCGGGAGGCTGAGGCAGGAGAATGGCGTAAACCCGGGAGGCGGAGCTTGCAGTGAGCTGAGATCTGGCCACTGCACTCCAGCCCGGGCTACAGAGCGAGACTCCGTCTCAAAAAAAAAAAAAAAAAAAAAAAAAATTACAGTATAATTTGCATAGTCTTATTGTTGGATAGAAAAATTGTTTTTGGCCTTGTCACCAAGAAATACTTCATAGAAAAGACGAAGCTTCTTGGCCGTAGGTTCTACCTTATTCATGCCCTACTTAGATCCTCCAGCAAGCTCCAAAGTTATTCATTCAGTCAATAATTTTTTCATCACGTTTATTAAGTATATTTGATTTTCCCAGAAAATTTAATGGACATGAAGAAAACAGTGAAGTTTGGAAAACCCAGACATGGTTCCTGATGGAATTTAAAATGATCAGGCTGAAGAAATCAGCCTTACTGTCTCTGCAGCAACATGAATTAGTTAATTCTAGAGACCTTTAGAGTGGCAGTTCTCAAGCTTTATCTTGCATCAGTTGTTATCTGGAGAAGCCGAGTGCGGTGGCTTATGCCTGTAGTCCCAGGACTTTGGGAGCCTGAGGCAGCAGATCTCTTGAAGTCAGGAGTTCGAGACCGGCCTGGTCTCGAACCAGTAGTGAAACCCCATCTCTACGAAAAATACAAAGTTAGCTGAGCATGGTGGTGCATGTCTGTAATCCCAGCTACTGGGGAGACTGAGGCAGAATAATCACTAGAACCTGGCAGGTTGCAGTGAACCGAGATTACACCACTGCACTCCAGCCTGGGCCTCAAAAAAAAAAAAAGAAAAAAAAAAGAGGAACAAAAAATATCTGGAGGGCTTGTTATAATGCAGAGTTTCTTACTCAGTGGGTCTGGGATGGGGCCTGAGAATTTGCATTGCTGACAAGTTCCCGGGTGATTCTAATGCTCTGCTCTAAGGACCACACTTTGAGAATCGCAGCACTAGAACAAGTCCCAGACCTTGGACTTCTAGGCTACTATGGCATTTTGTGAGAAACAAATATAGTCTATTGTCTGAATAAATAAAAGTAAAGCTACCATTATGTGGGTTTGTTTAAATATTTTGATGTTAAAAAGAAATCTTCACTCTTAAAAAATTTCTATAACCCTTGAACAAATGCCAGAAAGTCAATCAGGTTTTATCTCTTTTTGCCAACACTGAGTCTATTGGCAGAGGTTTCTGTAGTGTTGTGCTGAGAATGATTCAAATCCTGCATCTTGGCCCAGTAGAAAAGACAGCTATAATGCATTAGAAATATTTGTCTAGATGAAGGAGAGAGAGTGAAAGTAACTGTACCATGTATTTGCCATTTTTTAATTTAAATATTGAAGTTATTACAATTTAGACTTGTATCTTCTTCTCTTCTAAGTCCACACTCTTTGGAAGTCACCTCATCAACCCATGGTTTAAGGATCATCTGTATGCTGATAATGCCTTTCACGCCTCCTGCCCAGCTCCCGCCTCTGACTTCCAGAGCTATTTTTTCCAACTGTCTTCTTGACATCTCCACTTAGATACTGCATATGCATCTCATAGTCAACTTTCACATGTTCAACAGCGAATTGTTGATTTTCCTCCTCAAACCGCTCTATTCTCATC
Organism: Macaca fascicularis; assembly: GCF_037993035.2. NCBI lineage: Eukaryota > Metazoa > Chordata > Mammalia > Primates > Cercopithecidae > Macaca > Macaca fascicularis. The sequence goes on along the minus strand of NC_088385.1, from coordinate 6,085,151 downwards.
TTAATAAATGGATATCATCCACTATCCATTTATTTTGGGAAAAGTTCTTGATCTTTCTTTCTTGCTCCCATGTCATATCCAATTCTTACCCAAATTCTATTGATTCTACATCCAGAGAATGGCTTCAGTGCCTTTACTTCTTCCCATACTCACGGTCACTCACAAGTCACCATCGTCTCTCACCTATGTTGTGCCAACAGCTCCACTTCCATTTGTCCTTCCCTGTAATGAAAGTGGAAGTGATTTCTCAGCACCTTACAACCTTCAGCTGCTCCCTATTTTGCTCAGGATAAAATCCCAACATTAATACCTCATCCCACAAAGTCTTGCATAATCCAATGTATAATCCAGACTACCATTCCAACCATTGTGTTCCGGCCACACTGGTCTTTCTTCACTTTCTCAAATATCTCAAGCACTTCCCCACCTCAGGGCCTTCCATCTTCCCTGCCTCTGCCTGGAATGTGCCATCCCCAATCTGCAAAGGTGCACCTACCTCCCTGTCACAATTTAGAAGACCACTTCCTTAAGGAGGCCTTCCTTAATCCTCTCAAGCTAAATCAGATCTTGCAAATACTCCCAGGTGGGATTTTTCATTCCACTTTACCCAGCTTGTAACACTTTTTTATTTTTTTATTTACTTATTTTTTAAGTATCTTTGTTTCTACTAGACTGTTAGCTTCCTGAGGGCAAGGAATGTATCCCTGTGGTCTCACCACTGTTCGCCAGCATCTGGTTCAATGCTCATAGATGCTCAAATAATATGCGTTACATGAAGAAATGAGTAAAACCACAAAAGGTAGAAAAGGTAGAAACATTTTGCTGTTCATTTCAGATCCCTTTCTCTTATGTCTACCTGTCCAATTTCTCCAGTTTCCTGCCTCCTCCCTTATGGAGTCTTGGCTTTCCACAGACGAAGGAATGTTTGTCTGATGCTGGGCAAAGAAGATTAATGACAAGGTGGTGAGAGTTTCTCTTTATGCCAGCTCCTTTGTCTGAGTTCCCAGCCTGGGAGCTCTAAACCATCCAGCCACCCACCAGGCCTCAGGAGACAGTTCTTCAGGCAGTGTTGGTGAGCTCTGTGGTGTCACAGCAAGATCGCTTTGTCTTTCACTCCTGACCACGATGTGCACTTTGTGAGAAGGAAGCTTGCTTGAGGCACAAGATTCGGGACTGGCTCCACTTGCTAAGTTGGTTTTGGTTTTGCACAGAGAAATTCTTTTGAACTTGGCTAGGCATTTTCAATATCATCCACAGTTTGATTCCAGATTCCACAGCTAAGCCTTGAGAGTAAAGCACCTCTTATTTTGAAGACCAGCATTGAAGAAAGAGCAGATGGGATGTGGTAAGGGGCAGGGTCATGATGGGGGTCAGGAGGCAGGCAGCAGAGCTGGAGGAGAAGGAGGTGTGACCAGAACCTTCCCTGTACTGGATGGAGAGCTGAGCTGCGGCGGAGTGCCCCATGGTGAAGCTGGTTTCATGTTCTTCACCTGCCCAGGTCTCTCGGCAAGGAAACCATCTAGGCCTCAGTGCTTGCAGCAATACTATTTGGAGTCAATGCTCCAGTTCTGGAAATTCTCTTCATTCACAGGGCATGTAGAGGAGCTAGGACACACAGGCAAAAAAATTAAGCATTAGGCCTAACATCTTACGTATCAACTGTTCCTTTGTTTTTCTCACTTTTTTTGTTTGATTTCCAAGGGCATCAGTGACTGAAGAAGTTAAACGTCCTAGACAAACTTGAAAATTTAAAAATGTATACACTCCTGCTGTTTCTTCCTTTGTGAGAAATGATTTATGCCGGTCATCAAAATGCCTAGAGCCCAGGGGTGCTACGGGCTGAACGCTTGCATCCCCCCAAAATCTATACGCTGAAGCCTCAACTCCAGGTGTAGCTACACTTGGAAATGGGGCATCTAAGAAAGTAATTAAGGTCAAATGAGGTAGTAAGGGTGGGGTCCTGACCCCATAGGATTAATGTCTTTAGCAGAAGGGACACCAGAGACAGTTCTCTCTCTCCCCAGGTACGCACCAAGGAAAGGCCATGGGAAGGCACAAGGAGAAGGCAACCGTCTGTAAAGAGTGCTCTTACTGGGATCTGATCCTGCTGACTCCCTAATCTTGGACTTCCAGCCTCCAGGACTGTTATTTAAGCCACCCAGTCTCTGATATTGTGTTATGGAAGCTCAAGTAGACACATGCAAAGAGCCCAGATATCTTCCTCTTGCCTTCTTTCCCAAACTCACCTGTCTTAGATTCTATTCCATTGGTTCCAGTGTAACAAACTGATTCATACTGGTTTAATAATCAGGAACAAATTTCATCACCCCCCTCAGAGACATGGCGAGAAATAAGGATTTTGACACCCAGCCAATAAAACAACCTAGCAGCCACTTATTTGTCCCTCCATTTCTTTGTGGCATTGGCTGGTGTTCAGGCTGGCTTGAATTAACTAAGGAGAGAGAATGGAAGAGGAGACAATGGGAAATGAAAGGCAGTAGACAGATTTTGAAAATGTTCACTTTTATGCACTATTATGAATCTATACTTTGCTGCTAGTAGGGAAATAAAAATGACTAAGATGTTTCCTCTACCCCAAACCCAACGTTTAAAGAAATCAAACCTAGTGAAAGTGAAAAAAACACTAAGTCATTGTCATATTTTATTTTATTTTATGTATGTATGTACGTATGTATGTATGTATTTATTTATTTACTTGAGAGGGAGTCTCACTCTGCTGCCCAGGCTGGAGTGCAGTGGCTCACAGTCTCTGCTCACTGCAAGCTCCGCCTCCCAGGTTCACATCATTCTCCTGCCTCAGCCTCCCAAGTAGCTGGGACTACAGGCGTCCGCCACCACGCCTAGCTAAGTTTTTGTATTTTTTTTTAGTGGAGACGGGGTTTCATTGTGTTAGCCAGGATAGTCTCGATCTCCTGACCTCGTGATCCACCCGCCTCGGCCTCCCAAAGTGCTGGGACTACAGGAGTGAGCCACCGCGCCCGGCTGTATTTTATTTTTTCTAGTATCTAAAACACTGGGCTTACAACAATCTGGTTTTATACTTTTCTTATTTAAAAATTATTTTGTTCAATTTTTTAAGTGTTCAGGGACAAAACAGGGTGGATTTCCTTTAAAAAAAATACTATTTGGCAAAAAGCCAGAATTAGCTAATAAGAAATCTTCAGAATTCTGAATAGCATACACCACATATATGCAATAATACACATAAGCTGAGAAAATAGTAGTAAGAGCTCAGCCACCAGAGAAATGGATTTCCGATTGGGAGGACATTGTTCTAGGATTTAGACTCTGGAAGCCAGTCTATTGTGGAGATTTTATTTCTTCGTTTTTCCCCTTTTTCTTTCTTTCTCTCCTTCCTTCCTTCCTATTATCCTCTCTTTTTTCTCCCTTCTTATTTTATGGATATTTTACATAGCAAATCTTAGAATGATTTTCTTTTATTAATGACTTGGCCCTGTTCTGCAAAAAGAAGAAAGTGTACACACATTAGCTTCTCGGAAGCAGCAAGAGAAATAAAATAGTGGTGCTAATTAGGGTAATCAGAGCAAGGATGTTTGACACCCAGAGGAGAGGGAAGAAGACTGGAAAGCAGCCACTCTCTCTATAACCTTCTACTCCACGGCACTCTCAAGGCCTGGGGAGAGAGTAAAGCTTGTTCCAGAGCTCTGGGGAAGCTGGTTCATGACTCAGGTTCAGTGTCCCATGAAGGTTACTTTGCTTCTGATCCCTGGTTAGGAAACCACGGGGCAGAAAGATACTTGGATGTAACTGGATGTTTGTACTTCTTTACGTATTGTGATTTATTGCAAGTTGATGTAAATATTGTATGCAATTATTAGTAACCAAAGATGAATTGCTATTTATGCTTTATGTTAACAAAAGCATTATTGTTTGTAGGAATAGCATGAGGGGCTGGATCTTGTAAGTGTGAATCTGGGAAAATCTTAAAAATTGAGACATATTAGTCTTATCCTTAAGCATCACCACAAAATGAGATTGAGCTTGGTAGGAAATCACCATCTCTAATAAGGAAGGCAAGATCTGTCCCTTGAGCTCAGATTGGCGACTATAAAATGATGACTGCATAACTGCCAGCCAGGGAGGGGACAGCCTCCCCACGCAGGGCCCGAAAGAGTTAACTGCATCCCCACATGCCCCTCCCTTGCTTCCCCAGCTCAGGGATCTTACTGGATAGGGCTGGACTTGTCAGGAGAACAAGAACCTGCAGTTCAACTAGGAACTTGGACTTCCCGCATAGAAAAAGTTAAAAGGACTTGCAGGAACGGGGAAACCTGAAAATTCTCTGAAGAAGAAAAGAACAAAACAAAACAAAGCAGGGTTTGTGCTAGTTCATTAAACGCCTCCATACCTGTTTGCCTGGGGATTTGAGGACACAGGGAAAGGCAAACAGAAGATGAAAATAAAGCCAGTGGGGCGGGCTTATTGTCACACACACTTCCAGGGCACTTGAAGAGGGGAACGTCTGCGGACAAACGTATGTTTGGGGGGCCTGGGCGGCACTGAGGGCAGCAGCCTCCACCAGACCCCCACAGGTGCTCTGTGTCCAGGGAGATGTTCCCTCTGGAGCCCTCAGGAGAAACTCCTTTGGGTTTTTGTTTTTTCCGAGACCTCAGGCACGACCCTGCAAAGCGAAGGAATGATGGAGGTGGCAGAACACGATTGCTTTCTGTTCAGAAGTGTGTGTGCCCCCAGGCACAGGTGGATCTACTTCAGCCTCCTTAGACCACAAAATAATATTTCTCCAGATTGGATGAATGCAGGGGCTACCCAAAAGATTGAACACTCAGCATCCACACATAGCTCATTCATTCAATACCTGTGAACCACAGCTCCAAGTCTGTGGCACCCGATCCCTTGACCCTGGGACTTCCCTTGCAACACGCAAATTAAAAGATAAAATGAAGAATTTCAAGCTGGTGGCTGCACAGTATTAAACCTCAAGCCATTGAGCAAAGGGCTTTGTGTGATGTTCTGGTGTTCTGCAATAAGTCTTTCTAAAAATGTTATAATATTTAAGTAAACTTAGTTTTTGCCATTTGTAAACAGAAATTAGTACCAGTCAGTGCTATCCAGAGCATAGGTAAACTGGAGAATTAGGCCCAGTTGGGACAAAAAGCAATACAAATATTAAATAGTGATAATTTACCAATTCATGGCCTGCAGCACAGAAACAACAAATTGAAATATTGTCTATGGTTACTTAGAACGCGGTGCTCATTGCAGCAAGGTTTTGGGAAACGGAGTGGCCACTGTTTTGCTAAAGTGTACATGACGGGAGGAAATCAAGGAAGATACAGGGGAGTGGCTGCTTCTGGGTAGCATAAGGAAAGACGATGGTCAGATCCAATTCCTACATTCTTTGCTCAAGGCACATAAGGAAGCTCAAGCACTTTCTGTGACCTTGTGAAAAGAATCTCTCATGTCTTGCAGGCACAGGGCTCCGATAAAAACAATTTCACAGTTTGATCCTATGGGCTGCCAATTTACAACAGTTGAATTCACAACCTCGTGAGGTGTCGTCTGTGAGAGTGAGGGCATGGTTAGGAGTGGCTGGGAAGCTGAGAATTGGATGAGGCTGCATAGGAGCGCTAACAACATTTGGAGCCATTCCTGTTACCGCCAGCAGAGGCAGACTCTCCTTCTCCCTTGCTGATAAGTCTGTTAAGCTTTGCCTGAAAGTCCTATAACTCCTTTGATGAGTCAATTCTCCTCATGTCTCATCCCAATTACCCACAATTATCTTCTGACCCATAGCTATAAACAGATCCCAGCATACCCCAAAGAGTGAATAACAAATCAAAGCCAGAAGTCTCACACACCCTTCCTTATTTGCATTGGGTATGTCTGAATAGTAGGCAAAAGAATAGCTTCTGAGTGTCTTAGATTTAAAAGAAAAGAATATATTTTTAAGATTAGGATAAATGTATTAATATAGGCTCACTTTCCATTTATCCTGAATTCAGTACGCAGGACTTAACACCTGAGCTTGACTTCAATTATGTTTTGGGTTGATATATTGAGATCTGGACTAAATGGTGCCTCAAGTAAAATAAAGTTTATATGCCAACAATTCTTTGGTCTAATGCAGAGATAAAGAATCTGAATAATTTGAGAGATGAAAATGGTGGAGTAGATTTATTACTGAGTGATGCCTATGAATTTCTTAATTCTGTAATCTAAAACCATTCCATTCACCAAGACATTAATCAGTCCATTAGTGAGGAAAAGGCCAGAATCTTTAATCAAAGCTTTAGAGGTTGTTTTCTTTAGGCGGGGTACTGATGAGACATGTTTATATGGAAGTGTGCTTCCCAGTTTCAGTGGATTTGGGAAGATCCCAGCATGGAAAGGGTCAAATAGTAGCTCTTACTCATCACACAGATACTGTTGATCACCAAGGTGGATGTGGTTATCATAATAGACAGCATGGGCTGCATAGTTATTAGAATGGTCTCAACTACAGGGTTTTTCTTGTTTTTTTTTGTTTTTTGAGACAGAGTCTCACTCTGTCGCCCAGGCTGCAGGGCAGTGGCCCAATCTCAGATCACTACAAGCTCCATCTCCCAGGTTCACGCCATTCTCCTGCCTCAGCCTCCCGAGTAGCTGGGACTATAGGTGCCAGCCACCACGCCCGGTTAATTTTTTGTATTTTTAGTAGAGACGGAGCGGGGGTGGTTTAACCGTGTTAGCCAGGACGGTCTCCACCTCCTGACCTCGTGATGCGCCCACCTCGGCCTCCCAAAGTGCCGGGATTACAGGCATGAGCCACCGTGCCCAGCCAACAACAGGGATTTCAAGTGATGGCTAACTCATCCTGATGTAACCAGTGCCAAAAGAGCTACATAGCCCATCTAAGTACAACGGAATTTCAGTAACTTTCAAACAGCAGTTCTGCAGACAGAGGTTGGGCTTGGACTCCACAATGAAAGTCATGATCCCTTACTCAAGTTCCAGACATGAAACAGTTGACCAACACAGAGCCTCTTGAATGAAGAAGTTAATTGCCCTGAAAGAAGGACCTTATGATAATACTATATAATATATACTATGAGTCTTCTTAGCCTTCACCAAAGAAGATTGCACCCATGAAGCAGGGTAAAAGTGTCCAGGGAAATGTAAATACCCAGATGTGTGGGTAATTTGTCTCCATGCCTAAATCAAACTGCTTCCTGCAAGCCTGCTGCTGGTGCTGCTCGGGCCATAGGATGGTCCATGGGGTTACTCAGTGCTCTCCCTCAGTTTCTACCATGGCCTTCACGGGTTCACACAGCTTTACTCTCACCCTCCTGTAGTAACGGCCCCCTGTGAGATGACATCCCCATCACAAGGCAAGGGAACAAGTTAGCCTCTCTCCTCTCTCTCTCTCTCTCTCATCCTTGAATCGGCAGCAAAGCCTCCTCAAAGGAATTACAGAAAGCAAAGCAGAGGGAGACTTGTTGCCCATGGCACCTCCCAGATCCCTTCCTTGCATCTCTAGAGAACCTTAAAGCAATCTTCTTTCAGATGACCAACTTAGATTTCATAGAATCTTGTCACAGGAGCCACAGGTCCCCAAATCCCTTGGAATATTAGAAATTGTGTTATGGCTACCTGCTATGGTCACCACTGATATTTTCAATGTGAGTCACCTGTCAGTAGACAGAGAGAGATAATAGTGAATCCACTGATTGGACCCAGTTCACAGTTCTGAAATAAAAGATGACTGATGATTAAAACAAATATTTAAGGGAAACCTTCCTTATGTTAAAACATAGTAGCAGGACTGGTGTGGTGGCTCACACCTATAATCCCAGCACTTTGGGAGGCCAAGGTGAGTGGATCACCTGAGGTCAGGAGTTCTAGTTCAGTCTGGCCAACATGGCGAAATCCCAGCTGTACTAAAAATACAAAAGTAGCCAAGCGCGGTGGCACACACCTGTAATGCCAGCTACTCGGGAGGCTGAGGCCGGAAAATCACTTGAATCCGGGAGGTGGAGGTTGCAGTGAGCCGAGATGGCACCACTGCACTCCAGCCTGAACAACAAAGCAAGACTCTGCCTCAAAAAAAAAAAAAAAAAAAAAAAAAAGGGGGGGGGGCAGACTGGGCCCCTGCTGGAATATACAGGCTTGCATATGGTTTTTTCCTTCATAACTGCAAAGATGAAAACAATAGCAATCATAATAAACCAAGGAGACCTTGGGTTAAACAAATCATTACAGTTGACAATAGAGGTGTAAACATGACTCTAACCAATAGATCTATAATCTCTCTTCCAAGTTTCTGGCCATTAGCCTTGCTTCTAATTAAACTGAGTGTGGGAGCAGCATTCCATCTCCTGAGGGGTTGGTGCAGCAGCCTTCTGAATTCCTGACCACGCCAGGCTTGACTTTGCAGCCTCTGTTTCGTTACCTGTTGACATTCAAATAAGGCTTCACTTGTTAACAAGACTCTCCTCTAAAACGTCTCTAGCCTTTGATCAGTCTTTCTTTTTATTCTGCAGGAATCTAAAGAAGTTGGAATGGAAAGCAAAAGAACATTGCCATATTTTTACCAGGTGGCCCCACCATGGGCTACACAGACCGAGAGAGTGAACACGTCCTTGTTCTTAAAGAACTCACAAATATCATTTTTTTTTCCCCGAAACTGAGTCTTGCTCTGTCGCCCAGGCTGGAGTGCTGTGGCACGATCTCGGCTCACTGCAATCTCCACCTCCCGGGTTCAAGCAATTCTCCTGCCTCAGCCTCCCAAGTAGCTGGAATTACAGGCGCCTGCCACCATGCTCGGCCTTTTTTTTTTTTTAATTTTTAGTAGAGACGGGATTTCACCATGCTGACCCGGCTGGTCTTAAGCTCCTGACCTCGTGATCTCCCCGCCACAGTGTCCCAAGGTGCTGGGATTACAGGTGTGAGCCGTTGTGCCCGACCTGAATATTCTTAAAATAGGAGTGAAACAGAAATAGTGTGTTCCTGTATCTCAGAATGACAAAGGAAACCAGGAACCTTTGGAGGTTAATAAGTCCATCCCCTTGTCTCAGAGCACAGTTCTCTGCTGAAAGGGCTACAGACTGACACCTTCTGTTTGGGGTCCACCCTAATCGAAGTCCATTTCTGGACTTTCAACCTGAAGTTCCTGTGCTGTTTCAGGCTCCATGAACCATGTGTGATCAAAACACTCTAAGGAATTAGTGGTTTTCTCACATGCACTCCTTGACATCTGTTCTTTAGCCTGCCAGCCATATTTGATGCTAAGGGAGAAAGAGAGAGCTGTCTCCCAAACAGAATCCTTTGCCATACATCTATCGTGTAGTGTTGACAGTCCTTCTTGCAGTGCGGTGCGGGGGCAATGATATCTCTGCAAAAATTCTCACTAGGATCCAGTGATTTATTTAGCTAACAGCTAAGTTAATTATGTCAGTTTGACAATTTCAAGAGGGAAGGAAAAACACACATGGGCTGGATGAGGAGATTGTCTCAGTAATATTTTATACCAGGACATGGTTAGGAAACCCAATGATTTCTTGGTACAAATCTCAGCAACCAAGCATTCCCCTATAATCAAGACCATCACTAAGTTTTAAAAGAAATATATTTTCCCCCACAACTGAAAAGGGCGAAGTAAGGCAAAAACACCAAGCAAAAAATAAGTATTCAGTTTTCAAGCAATGAAATGTTTCCTCTGGAAGGAGAAGAGAATCTGGGTGCCTGGATCCCGGTTTCTGTTCTACTTCTCAGTGGCTCTCTCTTCACCTTAGCTTTCTCATCTGTACAGCAAAGGATTGGCCAAGTAGGCATCTGAGCCCTTACAGTAATTGCCTGCCAAGATGCCATATGATCATGGATGTTCAGTTTTCAGGACTCTTGGGACAAGGAGTGGAGTCAGGTGAACACTGGGACTAAGCAGACATCACAGGTTCTCTGCCTCAGAGCCAAAGCCACATTCCCCGCCCTGGTCAGGGAAGGCCTTCCTTGTTTCTTATAGCATGAATCTCAACACCTCTATCTATTCAAAGGCTCAACGGTTGCATCTTCTTTACACAAAATTCTTACTGATCTCTTTCTCCCATAGGCCTTGAAGCTAAGTACAGATTTATTCGTCCTTTCCATGCATATTTTTGAGCACCTGCTATAGGAAAGATGCTGTTTCCAGTACTTGGGATACAGGGCAAATAAAGCAGTCTCTGCTGTCGTAGAGATACCTGCTGGAGTTTTGATAGCCTTCTGCATGAGAAATGGGCCAGGTATGATTCTCACACTAGGGATGGGGAAAGGAGGAACCATGGGCGATGATTTCAGCACTCTGGAGGTGCAAGACAAAAACAAAGTCTGCAAACAGACTAGAATAGAATAGCTTATAAAAGGACATTGTGAGCTGGTAGCAGTGGCTCACACCTGTAATCCCAGCACTTTGGGAGGCTGAAGTGGGCAGATCACTTGAGGCCAGGAGTTTGAGACCAGCCTGCTGGTCAACATGACAAAACCCCATCTCTACTAAAAAAGTACAAAAATTAGCCAGGTGGCAAATGCCTGTAATCCCAGCCACTGGGTAGGCTGAGACACAAGAATCACTTGAACTCAGGAGTGGAGGTTGTAGTGAGCCGAGATCACAGTAATCACTGCAGCCTAAGGGAAAGAGTGAAACTCTGTGTCAAAAAAATAAAATAAAATAAAATAAACAAACAAACAAAAAAACAAAAAAAAAAAAGAAGAAGAGAGAAAAAAAGGACATTGTGACAGAACAGTGTTTGCATACCACCTTATTTTCTTCTGCAACTAACAACACTAAAAATAACTAAGAAGTAACATTTACAAGACACTCTAGGATGGAGAAATCCCTTCTACAAATTTTCTATCATTTTCTTTAACAAAAACCTGTCAAGGTATTATTATTGCCTTTTTAATCAATGAAGTTGATGAATACTCAGAAAGTTTTACATGACCAGCCTGAGATAACTATTAAATGGCAGTGCTGAGACTGACTCTGGTGTTTACTTCAAATCTCACTCTTTCCATCATGATAAAACTGCTCTGAACATTTCTTATTCCATTTTTGTTTCTGAAAGATGGTTTTAGTGAACTGAAGCTTGCCAAAACCTCATTCTGACTACAAATCACGGAGCCTCCCCCATGAACTTACCAACTGCTTCCAGAGTTACTTCTTAAATCTTGTTTTAGCCATTAAATTTTGGACTGATAAATAAGGCAGTCATTTTAACTATGTAAGAGGAACTAAAATAGGGGGGAAATGACTAACCCCTCACTACATTTTCTTGTCAACGGGGAAACAACAATTCAGGACTGGATTTAAATGTACCTCCATGGTTTAAGGATGAGGAGTTTGGGGAATCGTCTTTAGGTTCATAAAAGACGCCTCATTTCACTTTCACTGAGAGAATGAAAGAAGATGGGAGTGTTGAGCTTGTAACACAAGGAATTTAAATTAAAGGCCTAACAGAACTTCAAAACAGTAAGAGACATCATTCACTGGAATGGAAAGACACTTCAGAAACATGTGGATTCCGCTTCTCTTGCCATATGATTCTCCTAGGAGGCTTTGAGTGGGGGATAGGGGTGAGGACTGAAATGATTTCAGAAGGTTCCATCCAGTCTTCATTGTGTAGTTTCAGTTGTTACAGTAGAAAGAGTAATGGACAAGGATTCAGGTGATCTGGGTTCTCCAGGGCTCTGCCACTATCTAGCTGGGCACCCTCCGACAGAACATTTAACTCCTCTGAGCCTTAGTTTTGTTACCTTAATCACAAAATGGGACTAATGGATCTTGGTCTAACCTCCCTGACAGATGATGATGAAAAGCCCTTGAGATAAACTTTACTATACGTAAGTTCATCAGGGCAAACTTCTTTATTTTTATTACTGTGATATCCCAAGAGTGTGCTTGGGAATATGTACTCCACCGGGTACATGGCAAGCATTCAATAAGTGTTTGGTGAATCGATGTATAAACAACTGATATAAAAATACTTTGCAATGTAGAAAGAATGGAAATGGGAAGTATCACAGGTATATCAACTGTCTGTGGTGACTATTCCAGTGTGTAACCCTATTACCTCTTTCACCTTCATACCATCCCATGCCCACCCCGATGAGTCAGGGTGAGCTCAGAAGGGACAAATCAATAATGTTGATCTCTATCAAATAAAATCAAGCTGGTGGCTACAGGAAGCATATCATGATACTTGGTGAAAATTGAGGTTACAGATGCTATTACTGGCTTCTTTTTTGGAACTTTCTATTTTCCTTGGGCCTTGTTGAAGGGAGTATAGAGAACCTACCCGTTGTTTTATCTGAACTCAACAGGGACATGGGCATAGAGACCAGGAGGAAGGCCCTCTAAGTCCATCTTCTTTGATGAAAGCCTTTCTGACAGATTATCTGTAATTCCTTGACAGGGCAGTGAGTTGCTGTCCCAGCTGACTGCAGGCAGTTATGATCAGACCATTGAATTGGCACATCCCCCTGTGTAATCGAAAGAAGCTGATACCCATCTCTCAACTTGATATTAACTTAGCATTTTTCCAGACAACCTTCCTGCCCCATCACAGAGTTGCCTCTCAAATATAAATGTCAAGTAAGGCAGCAGAAATTAATTTTATATGCTTTATGGGCACTAGGTAATACCCAGAAGGCTAACAATGGAAGAACAGAATTATAAAAGAATTGGGAATGAATATGCTTTATAGACCCTGGCACATTGCCCAGGGCAGTAGAGTAAGTGGGAGAAGAAAACACTGGTGATTGGGGTCAGTAGTCAGCTTTCTTTTCAGCATGAGTGGTTTTTAGAACAACCAGAACTTCCCCTTTTAAAGACAGCATACAGGCTTTTTATTCCTAGGCCTGCCTCCAAGACACCAGGATGCTCAAGTCTTCTGATGTACAGGTACCCAGTTGAGGGCGGTAGCAATAGACTTCGTTCTGGCAATTGTAGAGCTCTCTATATGAGGAATGAAGATGGGAGCACCTAATTGGTACTCTGCCTACATTGAACATTTTAGCATGTAGTTCAGTGGGTTGCTCTGAAATTACATTGCCTATCTCTGAATTCCACTTTTGCCATTTACCGGCTGTGCAACCTTAGGCAACTTACTTAACTTCCATGTGCCTTAGTTTTTGTATCTATAAACCACAAATAATACTAGCACTTATTTCACAGAGTGGTTGAAAGGATTCAACCAACTGACTCATGAAAAGCACGTAGAAAATTTTCTGGCACGTGACAAGTACTCAGTTAACATTGATTGCACAAATTATACTGTCAATTGAAAATGTATGCAATTTGAACTTTCCAACTTTAGATTAGGGATGGTTATTTTTCCCAAATTTTTTCTTTCTACATTAGTGTCGAGACATTTCAATGCTTCTGTGATCCTATGACCCTATCCCTACTTTTAGACCTCAACTTCCATCAATGAGAGGTAGAGTTAGAAAAGTACCTGGGACTGAAAGTTCTGAGTTTATGTGCCAACTTAGCCAGTGACTAGCTGGATGACTGTAGGGTAAGGTCACTTTCCCTCTTGCAGTCTCACTTGTTTATTCTCAAATGAAGGGATTGGACCACTTGGCCCCTAGAGATGCTTCCAGTCCCAAAATTCAAGAAATCTGCTATTCCCATGGAAGCTCAGGACCCTCATACCTAAATCCTTAGGTGACCTAGTTTGGCTTCTACTTTGTGTTGAATACCGGCGGTACATCACCAATCCTCCTTTCCCAAGTACATTTTCACCATACTTTCTGCCTCCCACTCCTCCTACTCCTCCTCTGTCACTTAGCAACTTGGGGTCCCAGCATGAGTAAGTGGGAGGAACTGGAATTTCCAGAGTCCAACTAGCCTGCAAACTTCCCCTTTTACTTCCCCAGGTCACCCTCACATTTCTTGCAGTTTCTCAAGGTCCCTGGTCTTTTTACTTCCAGAAAATCTTGTCAACTGAAGACGCTCTACAGAATGAGCAGCGATGTGTGAATGGGTCTGTCTCATGTAGTCATGGAGCTATCAGTTTCCCCTTAGTTTATCATCAAGTCACCTGGAAGCTGAAGTCCCAATATTATGTGCAACCAGCATGTGCTTCTACCCTGTATGTGGTCTTAAAAGTCAGGATTTATATGAAATTGTGATATGACATAATTCCTAACTTAAGACCCTGATGTAGAGGAATAATATATGGCCATGATGATTCCTCAAGGATATAGAACCAGAAATACCATGTGACCCAGCAATCTCATTACTGGGTATATGCCCAAAGGATTATCAATCATTCTACTGTAAAGACACATGCACATGTATGTTTATTGCGGCACTATTCACAATAGCAAAGACTTGGAACCAACCCAAATGTCCATCAATCATAGACTGGATAAAGAAAATGTGGCACATACACACCATGGAATACTATGCAGTCATAAAAAAAGGACGAGTTCAAGTCCTGTTCAGGGACATGGATGAAGCTGGAAACCATCATCCTCAGCAAACTAACACAAGAACAGAAAACCAAACACTGCATGTTCTCACTCATAAGTGGGAGCTGAACAATGAGAACACATGGACATAGGGAGGAGAACGTCACACACCGTGGCCTGTCAGGCAGTGAGGGGCTGGGGGAGGGATAGCATTAAGAGAAATACCTAATATAGATGACAGGTTGATGGGTGCAACAAACCACCATGGCACATATATACCGATGTAACGAACATGCACATTCTGCACATGTATTCCAGAATTTAAAGTATAATTTAAAAAAAAGAATGAATTGTAGGAGGTCCTCAAATAATGTCATTTCATTTAAAATTGTTTAGCTATAAAGTTGTTCAGCAAAAAAAATCTGGTTTCGTTATACATCATTTTTCTTATTGTTGTAGTTTCCAAGAACCTATTGAAGACCTTAAATGAGAATTTACTGCACTTCACATTTATATTGCTTTTCACTGTTCATTTGTAATTTACTTACACATTGCATCAGTGAAATCTATTTAGGCGGATTATATGTGAGGATCCATGTCACTGGTCCTCAGGTTTGAGTTAGATTGAAATTGCCCAGGAAGCTTACAAGTACTAATGCCTGGGTCTCATTACCAGAGATTCTGATTTACTTAGACCTGTGTGGTATGATAATATTGAAAAGCATCAGAGAGAGTTCAGATGGTGCAGTTCCCAAAGGGATTAAGCTCAAAAATGTAAGTTACAAAAGAGTTTATTGTACCACCAGGCAATGTGATTTCTTCAAATATCTTCTTCAAATGCATTGCCTTCAACACTGTATTTACTGTCATTATGCTGGGTTATTTTCACCACTTAGAAATTTCATTTTATCTTACTGCAACTGTAGATTTATATGCGTATAGATTTTTATCATATTTCCTTCTTGTGCATACATAAAAAGAGAAATAGGAAAGAATAACATGGTAACAACATCCCTAAACTCCCCATTCAGAGACTGGTTCTTTAAAAACTGTGTTATTTTTACTTTCTAATAAAGAAAATGTGGTGTATGCATACACAATGAGATTTGATTCAGCTGTAAGACAAATGGCATCTTGTCATTTGCAACAACTTCGATGGGACTGTAGGTCATTACGTTAAGTGAAACAGGGAAGGCACAAAAATGCAAATATTGCTTGTTTTCATTCATACGTAGGAGCTGAAAAGTTAATCTCATGAAGGGATAGAGTAGAATGTGGCTACTAGAGCTGGGAAAAATAGGTAGGGGGATGAAAAGAAGTTGGTATATTGGTCCAAAAGTCCACGCAGATGAATTAAGTTTGAGTATTTAATAGTACAGTAGAGAAATTTTAGTTAACAATAATATGGAATATTTCAAAATACCAAGGAGATGAGATTTGTATTGTTCTCATTATGTTGGTTCTTAACCTGTGGTACTTCTGTTCCAATCTCATTCTTCTGTACTCATCTTTTGCCAGGTTGGGATTCTCAAAATCATGTCCTATTTCCCATGTAGATTTTTTGATGTGGTGGTTGTTGTTGTCATCCGTTTGCGTTTGAGACGGAGTCTCACTCTGTTGCCCAGGCCGGAGTTCAGTGGCATGATCTCAGCTCACTGCAACCTCTGCCACCCGAGTTTAAGCAATTCTCCTGCCTCAGCCTCCCAAGTAGCTGGGATAACAGACACAGGCCACCACGCTCAGCCTTTTTTTTTTTTTTTTTTTTTTTTTTGGTAGAAATGGTGTTTAACCATGTTGGCCAGACTGGTCTCAAACTCCTTACCTCAAGTCATCCACCCATCCTGGGCTCCAAAAGTGTTGAGATTGCAGGCGTAAGCCGTCACACCTGGCCCAAGTAGTTTTCTAATTATGAAATTTCACTCCTTGTCACTAAGGTTCATCACACGGAAAGTTCAATGTACTTCATTCCCGAAGCCTCAGAGTTTAGAGGCTGTCTTCAGTTACTGTTTCTGTTACTACATTGCTTCCTTTTGCATTTGTCCTGTGGTAACAATTGAACCAACTCCCTGTATTCAATTCTCTTCATTAAAATAACTAGATTGACTTTTATTCCTGAACTTTGATTTGAGAACAAAGGTATGTTGTAATTGTCTACAATTGGGATATTTTTAAATGTGCTCAAGAAATAAAGTTGGTTTTAAAACATAAATATATATATAAATATATATATATATATATATATATATATATATATATATATATAGCCATGAAATGGTCCACCAGTGGTGATCTTCCCTATTGGCATTTGTATGTCTCTTTGATTGTGTCTGGTTCCTCTGCCAAACTATAAGTTCCATGAAGGTGGGAACTATACTTTTACTTACATAGCATTGAAGAGAATGTCTAATACACTTGGTTGTCAATAAGTATTTGCTGAACAAATGATTGAATGAGTATAGGTTAGTCTATTAGGTTAGTCATTTAGAATGTAAAATCATATGAAGTCCCTGTCTTGGGAATGAGATACAGGGAAGAAATTCCACCAGGAGCGAATGGGAATACGGTTGTACAGGAGTCATAAGATGGCCAAGATCTTCTGGTCTCTCATTGAGAAGAGTCCTGTTATGCTACAGAAAGCTCTTGACTTGGCCACATGCACATTGCACTGTCTATAACCTCTCAAAAGGGACCTCAGGGAACTCTCAGTTCAATTGTCTCTGGGATCTGATGCCTAGGAAGGCCACTGATACTTTTAAGAGCCAAACTTTGGGTAGATCTCAGAAAGTATAACAGCCAAAATAAGATGTAAAAAGAACACAGGTATGAAAAGAACAATTCGATATGACAAAATGGGGCTTGTCTCAGGAATGAAATATTCAAAAGCAATTAGTATAATCCATTACATTAAAATCTAAAGAATAAAAACACAAGATAGTGTCAAGTGATGCAGAAAAAGCATTTGTAGAAATCCAATATCCATTCATAATATAAACACTCAGCATGTTAAGAATAGAAGAGAACTTCCTCACCTGATAAAGGATACCTACAAAAAGCCTACAGCTAACATGGACAACGTTGAAAGACAAAATTCTTCCCCTGTAAGATCAGGAACAAGACAAGGGTGTCCATCCTCATCACTCCTATTCAACATTGTACTAGAATTCTTAGTGCAGTGAAGTAAGAAAAAGAAATAAAAGTTATCCAGATTAGAAAGTTTTCCCTCTTTGCAGACGACATGATTGTCTACATAGAAAATGCTAAGGAATCTACAAGAAATTCCTGGAACTGACAACTGAACTTAACAAAGTCACAAGACATTAGCTTAAGACACAAAAATCTTTCCTATTCCTAGATACTAGAAGTGAACAATTGAAAGCCGAAATTTTAAAGAAATAATATTACTTATAACAATTCTGAGGATATGAGAAAACTTACATTCACACACAAAAAAATACGTGAATATTGGGGGGCGGAGCAAGATGGCCGAATAGGAACAGCTCCAGTCTCCAACTCCCAGCGCGAGCGACACAGAAGACCAGTGATTTCTGCATTTTCAACTGAGGTACTGGGTTCATCTCACTGGGGAGTGCTGGACGATCGGTGCTGGTCAGCTGCTGCAGCCCGACCAGTGAGAGCTGAAGCAGGGCGAGGCATTGCCTCACCTGGGAAGCGCAAGGGGGAAGGGAATCCCTTTTCCTAGCCAGGGGAACTGAGACACACAACACCTGGAAAATCGGGTAACTCCCACCCCAATACTGCGCTTTAAGCAAACAGGCACACCAGGAGATCATATCCCACACCTGGCCGGGAGGGTCCCACACCCACAGAGCCTCCCTCATTGCTAGCACAGCAGTCTGTGATCTACCGGCAAGGCAGCAGTGAGGCTGGGGGAGGGGCGCCCGCCATTGCTGAGGCTTAAGTAGGTAAACAAAGCTGCTGGGAAGCTCGAGCTGGGTGGAGCTCACAGCAGCTCAAGGAAACCTGCCTGTCTCTGTAGACTCCACCTCTGGGGACAGGGCAATAACAAACACAGCCGAAACCTCTGCAGACGCAAACGACTCTGTCTGACAGCTTTGAAGAGAGCAGTGGATCTCCCAACACGGAGGTTGAGATCTGAGAAGGGACAGACTCCCTGCTCAAGTGGGTCCCTGACCCCTGAGTAGCCTAACTGGGAGACATCCCCCACTAGGGGCAGTCTGACACCCCACACCTCACAGGGTGGAGTACACCCCTGAGAGGAAGCTTCCAAAGCAAGAATCAGACAGGTACACTCGCTGTTCAGAAATATTCTATCTTCTGCAGCCTCTGCTGCTGATACCCAGGCAAACAGGATCTGGAGTGGACCTCAAGCAATCTCCAACAGACCTACAGCTGAGGGTCCTGACTGTTAGAAGGAAAACTATCAAACAGGAAGGACACCTACACCAAAACCCCATCAGTACATCACCATCATCAAAGACCAGAGGCAGATAAAACCACAAAGATGGGGAAAAAGCAGGGCAGAAAAGCTGGAAATTCAAAAAATAAGAGCGCATCTCCCCCAGCAAAGGAGCGCAGCTCATCGCCAGCAACGGATCAAAGCTGGACGGAGAATGACTTTGACGAGATGAGAGAAGAAGGCTTCAGTCCATCAAATTTCTCAGAGCTAAAGGAGGAATTACGTACCCAACGCAAAGAAACTAAAAATCTTGAAAAAAAAGTGGAAGAATTGATGGCTAGAGTAATTAATGCAGAGAAGGCCATAAACGAAATGAAAGAGATGAAAACCATGACACGAGAAATACATGACAAATGCACAAGCTTCAGTAACCGACTCGATCAACTGGAAGAAAGAGTATCTGCGATTGAGGATCAAATGAATGAAATGAAGCGAGAAGAGAAACCAAAAGAAAAAAGAACAAAAAGAAATGAACAAAGCCTGCAAGAAGTATGGGATTATGTAAAAAGACCAAATCTACGTCTGATTGGGGTGCCTGAAAGTGAGGGGGAAAATGGAACCAAGTTGGAAAACACTCTTCAGGATATCATCCAGGAGAACTTCCCCAACCTAGTAGGGCAGGCCAACATTCAAATCCAGGAAATACAGAGAACGCCACAAAGATACTCCTCGAGAAGAGCAACTCCAAGACACATAATTGCCAGATTCACCAAAGTTGAAATGAAGGAAAAAATCTTAAGGGCAGCCAGAGAGAAAGGTCGGGTTACCCACAAAGGGAAGCCCATCAGACTAACAGCAGATCTCTCGGCAGAAACTCTCCAAGCCAGAAGAGAGTGGGGGCCAATATTCAACATTCTTAAAGAAAAGAATTTTAAACCCAGAATTTCATATCCAGCCAAACTAAGTTTCATAAGTGAAGGAGAAATAAAATCCTTTACAGATAAGCAAATGCTTAGAGATTTTGTCACCACTAGACCTGCCTTACAAGAGACCCTGAAGGAAGCACTAAACATGGAAAGGAACAACCGGTACCAGCCATTGCAAAAACATGCCAAAATGTAAAGACCATCGAGGCTAGGAAGAAACTGCATCAACTAACGAGCAAAATAACCAGTTAATATCATAATGGCAGGATCAAGTTCACACATAACAATCTTAACCTTAAATGTAAATGGACTAAATGCTCCAATTAAAAGACACAGACTGGCAAACTGGATAAAGAGTCAAGACCCATCAGTCTGCTGTATTCAGGAGACCCATCTCACACGCAGAGGCATACATAGGCTCAAAATAAAGGGATGGAGGAAGATTTACCAAGCAATGGAGAACAAAAAAAAGCGGGGGTTGCAATACTAGTCTCTGATAAAACAGACTTTAAACCATCAAAGATCAAAAGAGACAAAGAAGGCCATTACATAATGGTAAAGGGATCAATTCAACAGGAAGAGCTAACTATCCTAAATATATATGCACCCAATACAGGAGCACCCAGATTCATAAAGCAAGTCCTTTGTGACTTACAAAAAGACTTAGACTCCCATACAATAATAATGGGAGACTTCAACAATCCACTGTCCACATTAGACAGATCAATGAGACAGAAAGTTAACAAGGATATCCAGGAATTGAACTCATCTCTGCAGCAAGCAGACCTAATAGACATCTATAGAACTCTCCACCCCAAATCAACAGAATATACATTCTTCTCAGCACCACATCGTACTTACTCCAAAATCGACCACGTAATTGGAAGTAAAGCACTCCTCAGCAAATGTACAAGAACAGAAATTATAACAAACTGTCTCTCAGACCACAGTGCAATCAAACTAGAACTCAGGACTAAGAAACTCAATCAAAACCGCTCAACTACATGGAAACTGAACAACCTGCTCCTGAATGACTACTGGGTACATAACGAAATGAAGGCAGAAATAAAGATGTTCTTTGAAACCAATGAGAACAAAGATACAACATACCAGAATCTCTGGGACACATTTAAAGCAGTGTGTAGAGGGAAATTTATAGCACTAAATGCCCACAAGAGAAAGCAGGAAGGATCTAAAATTGACACTCTAACATCGCAATTAAAAGAACTAGAGAAGCAAGAGCAAACACATTTGAAAGCTAGCAGAAGGCTAGAAATAACTAAGATCAGAACTGAAGGAGATAGAGACACAAAAAACTCTCCAAAAAATTAATGAATCCAGGAGTTGGTTTTTTGAAAAGATCAACAAAATTGACAGACCACTAGCAAGACTAATAAAGAAGAAAAGAGAGAAGAATCAAATCGACGCAATTGAAAATGATAAAGGGGATATCACCACCGACCCCACAGAAATACAAACTACCATCAGAGAATACTATAAACACCTCTATGCAAATAAACTGGAAAATCTAGAAGAAATGGATAATTTCCTGGACACTTACACTCTTCCAAGACTAAACCAGGAAGAAGTTGAATCCCTGAATAGACCAATAGCAGGCTCTGAAATTGAGGCAATAATTAATAGCCTACCAACCAAAAAAAGTCCAGGACCAGATGGATTCACAGCTGAATTCTACCAGAGGTACAAGGAAGAGTTGGTACCATTCCTTCTGAAACTATTCCAATCAATAGAAAAAGAGGGAATCCTCCCTAACTCATTTTATGAGGCCAACATCATCCTGATACCAAAGCCTGGCAGAGACACAACAAAAAAAGAGAATTTTAGACCAATATCCCTGATGAACATCGATGCAAAAATCCTCAATAAAATACTGGCAAACCGGATTCAGCAACACATCAAAAAGCTTATCCACCATGATCAAGTGGGCTTCATCCCTGGGATGCAAGGCTGGTTCAACATTCGCAAATCAATAAACATAATCCAGCATATAAACAGAACCAAAGACAAGAACCACATGATTATCTCAATAGATGCAGAAAAGGCTTTTGACAAAATTCAACAGCCCTTCATGCTAAAAACGCTCAATAAATTCGGTATTGATGGAATGTACCTCAAAATAATAAGAGCTATTTATGACAAACCCACAGCCAATATCATACTGAATGGGCAAAGACTGGAAAAATTCCCTTTGAAAACTGGCACAAGACAGGGATGCCCTCTCTCACCACTCCTATTCAACATAGTGTTGGAAGTTCTGGCTAGGGCAATTAGGCAAGAGAAAGAAATCAAGGGTATTCAGTTAGGAAAAGAAGAAGTCAAACTGTCCCTGTTTGCAGATGACATGATTGTATATTTAGAAAACCCCATTGTCTCAGCCCAAAATCTCCTTAAGCTGATAAGCAACTTCAGCAAAGTCTCAGGATACAAAATTAATGTGCAAAAATCACAAGCATTCTTATACACCAGTAACAGACAAACAGAGAGCCAAATCAGGAATGAACTTCCATTCACAATTGCTTCAAAGAGAATAAAATACCTAGGAATCCAACTTACAAGGGATGTAAAGGACCTCTTCAAGGAGAACTACAAACCACTGCTCAGTGAAATAAAAGAGGACACAAACAAATGGAAGAACATACCATGCTCATGGATAGGAAGAATCAATATCGTGAAAATGGCCATACTGCCCAAGGTAATTTATAGATTCAATGCCATCCCCATCAAGCTACCAATGAGTTTCTTCACAGAATTGGAAAAAACTGCTTTAAAGTTCATATGGAACCGAAAAAGAGCCCGCATCTCCAAGACAATCCTAAGTCAAAAGAACAAAGCTTGAGGCATCACACTACAGACTTCAAACTATACTACAAGGCTACAGTAACCAAAACAGCATGGTACTGGTACCAAAACAGAGATATAGACCAATGGAACAGAACAGAGTCCTCAGAAATAATACCACACATCTACAGCCATCTGATCTTTGACAAACCTGAGAGAAACAAGAAATGGGGAAAGGATTCCCTATTTAATAAATGGTGCTGGGAAAATTGGCTAGCCATAAGTAGAAAGCTGAAACTGGATCCTTTCCTTACTCCTTATACGAAAATTAATTCAAGATGGACTAGAGACTTAAATGTTAGACCTAATACCATAAAAATCCTAGAGGAAAACCTAGGTAGTACCATTCAGGACATAGGCATGGGCAAAGACTTCATGTCTAAAACACCAAAAGCAACGGCAGCAAAAGCCAAAATTGACAAATGGGATCTCATTAAACTAAAGAGCTTCTGCACAGAAAAGAAACTACCATCAGAGTGAACAGGCAACCTACAGAATGGGAGAAAATTTTTGCAATCTACTCATCTGACAAAGGGCTAATATCCAGAATCTACAAAGAACTCAAACAAATTTACAAGAAAAAAACAAACAACCCCATCCAAAAGTGGGCAAAGGATATGAACAGACATTTCTCAAAAGAAGACATTCATACAGCCAACAGACACATGGAAAAATGCTCATCATCACTGGCCATCAGAGAAATGCAAATCAAAACCACAATGAGATACCATCTCACACCAGTTAGAATGGCGATCATTAAAAAGTCAGGAAACAACAGGTGCTGGAGAGGATGTGGAGAAATAGGAACACTTTTACACTGTTGGTGGGATTGTAAACTAGTTCAACCATTATGGAAAACAGTATGGCGATTCCTCAAGGATCTAGAACTAGATGTACCATATGACCCAGCCATCCCATTACTGGGTATATACCCAAAGGATTATAAATTATGCTGCTATAAAGACACATGCACACGTATGTTTATTGCAGCACTATTCACAATAGCAAAGATTTGGAATCAACCCAAATGTCCATCAGTGACAGATTGGATTAAGAAAATGTGGCACATATACACCATGGAATACTATGCAGCCATCAAAAAGATGAGTTTGTGTCCTTTGTAGGGACATGGATGCAGCTGGAAACCATCATTCTTAGCAAACTATCACAAGAACAGAAAACCAAACACCGCATGTTCTCACTCATAGGTGGGAACTGAACAATGAGATCACTTGGACTCAGGAAGGGGAACATCACACACAGGGGCCTATCATGGGAGGGGGGAGGGGGGAGGGATTGCATTGGGAGTTATACCTGATGTAAATGACGAGTTTGATGGGTGCAGCACACCAACATGGCACAAGTATACATATGTAACAAACCTGCACGTTATGCACATGTACCCTACAACTTAAAGTATAATAATAATAAATAAATTTTTAAAAAAAGAAAAATGTTAATATTAAAAAATGTACTTTTTGATATTTTATAATAAACTATGGCAACATTTGGAAGATCTGCAGAATCCAATGAACATATTTGTCTAAAGTGACAATCCGTGATGTTTCAAATCTTGCATGGGTAAAAAGAGGTTTATCAATAGGGCAAGACAGACCAATGGACTCTAAGTATAGTGTGAAAATTATTGATATTTTAAAATATTCCACACTGTAACTAAATTTTAAAAGATTACTACTTATTGATTTTGGTGTAGTAATAAAGAAAGATATTCACAATTAAAAAAAAATACGTGAATATTTATAGCAGCTTCATTTATAATAACCCCAAATTAGAAAATAACCCAACAAGTCTTTTAACAGATGAATGGATACATACATTGTGGTGAATCCATACAGTGGAATGCTACTTAATAATAGTACAACCATTATGGAAAACAGTATGGAGATTCCTTAAAGAACTAAAAGAAGATCTACCATTCGATCCAGCAATCCCACTACTGGGTATCTACCTGTGATGGTGAATATTGAGTGTCAACTTGATTGCACTGAAAGATGCAAAGTATTGTTCCTGGGTGTGTCTGTAAGGTGTTACCAAAGGAGATGAATATTTGCATCAATGGACTGGGAGAGGCAGACCCACCCTCAACCTGGGTGGGCACCATCTAATCAGACCCCAGTGTGGCTAGGATAAAGGAGGCAGAATAAGGCAGAACAGCAAACTTGCTGAGTCTTCCGGCCTCCATCTTTCTCCCTTACTGGATGCTTCCTACCCTCAACATCAGACTCCAAGTTTTGCAGCTTTTGGACCCTTGGACTCACATCAGTGATTTGCCAGGGGCTCTTGGGCCTTTGGCCAAAGACTGAAGGCTGTACTGTCAGCCTCCCTACTTTTGAGGTTTTGGGACTTGGACTGACTTCCTTGCTCCTCAGCTTGTAGATGGCCTATGTTGAGACTTCACCTTGTGATCATGTGAGTCTATTCTTCTAATAAACTCCCCTTCATATATACATATATCCTATTAATTCTGTTCCTTCAGAGAGCCCTGACTAATACATTACCCAAAGGAAAAGAAGTCATTATATGAAAAAGGCATCTGCGCACACATGTTTATGGCAGCCCAGTTCACAACTGCAAAGATACGGAAGCAACCCAAGTCGACATCCATCAGTGAGTGGATAAAGAAAATGTGATATATATCCACCACGGAACACTACTCAGCCATAAAAAGGAAAAAAGTAATGTCTTTCACGGCAACTTGAATGGAGCTGGAGGCCATTATTCTAAGTAAAGGAACCCAGGAATGGAAGCCCAAATACTCTATGTTCTTACTTATAAGTGGGAACTAAGCCATAGGGACGCAAAAACATATAGAATGATATAAAGGACTTTGGGAACTTGGCGAGGAGGTTGAGAGAAGGGTGAGAGATAAAAGACTACATATTAGGTACAGTGTACACTGCTTGGGTGATGGGTGCACTAAAAATCTCAGAATTCACCAGTAAAGAACTCATCTGTGTAACCAAAAACCACCCCAAAAACTACTGAAATAAAAAATAATGATATAAAGAAAAATAAAATAAATAATGATAAACTATTGCTACAACAGCTCCGGTGAATCTCAAAGGTATAATGCAGAGTGAAAGAAGCTAGTTTCAGAAAATTACATGCTGTATAAATTCATTCATATGGCATCCTCAAAAAGATAAAACTATAGTAGTAGAGAAAAGATCATTGGTTGCCAGGGTTAGAAACATGGAGAGAATATGACTACGAAGGGGGTAGTAGCATGAAGGAGTTCTTTGGGGTCATGGAACTGTACTGTATTCTGATAATCGTAGTGGTTACATGATCCTACATGTATGTTAACGCTCATAGAGCTATAAAACCCCCGAAAGTCAATTTTGCTATATTTTAATTTTTAAAGAAAGGAACATAGAGCTATTTTGAGAGAAATGAAGACATGAAAGGATAGCCCAAGAGAATCCAGTAGAAGAAGCAGAGGCAAAGTTTTCCTTGGCTCTTGGTTTTGGGCTGTCTGCAGAATATCAGTCTTGGATCTTTTTCAGCATCAACTTGCAGAAGCTATGCCTTTCCACCCTTGTCCTTGTTGCTTCTCTGAGTCCAGGTCCCCCCACCCCCATGCCAATAGACCCTTCATAATGGGGAAGGCATCACAGCAAGATGCAGGCTTGGGCCTTTCCCAATGAGCAGGCTCTCATTAAGTACCATCTCACCATCAACCAGCAACAGCAATGTCCCTCTTGCCCAAGCTCCTCCCTCCCCTGCACTCTGGTTGCCCTCTAAATGGCACCAGCCCAAACCAAGGACAGTCACTCGTCCACTCACTTCCCAAATATTTACAGAGTGCCTGTTGGGTGCCAGGCTCCGCCAGGGGCTCTGCTGCCAGGCCGAAGCCCACGGTGGCATATTCTGGAGAGCCCGGCTGTTGGAGCAGCTGTCCTCTTGAGAGCCAGCACTGGCATGTCCTGTCCCAGAGGACCCAGGTCGTTATCTCATTTCCCATCTTTGCAGATTTTAAATGCTTTCCAATACTTCACCCCTTTCTCAGATGAAGATTTAAACACAGGTAGGTGGACATCCAATATGGTAATATTTTTCTGTTGACTCATCAACCTCCACAGGCACTTGCTTCCTTGATTGTCTGACCTTATTCAGTTGGTACTTTCAGTGTGACAACTTTTCTCAACTTACTGGCAGAAAAAAAAAATCATTCTCTTCCTGTTTCCAGAGGTGCAACAGGAGGTTGGCAAGAGTAGGTCTTAAAGAACAGCAGTGATGCCTGCTAGGGCCCTGACAGATTGGCAATAGAACTGGGGCTAGAGTTTACACCACAAGAGCTCCAGCGCGTTTCCATAGTCAAACGACTCGGGATGCTGAAGATCTTACAATCTGAAGAATTTGTCCAAAAACCAGCCAGAAATGGAGGAAGCCCTCTCCCAAGTATCTGCATAAGCAACGTGGGGCAGACACACTTTCCAAACTCTGTCGTGTCCTGGGGGCAAGAGATGTTTCTGATAGAAGTTGCGATGACAGCGGTTCACAACGGCCCCACATTCAGGGAACTGTTCCAGCATGCCAGAGGTTGGGAGGCTTTTAACTCTCTTCATTCATCCTCACACACCACACGCCAGCTAAGCGAAAAGAATGTGAAGGAGCTGACGAACCACAAACACCAGGAAATGCAGAGTAAATGCTGATCGGAAGAGCCGTAGAAGGTAAATGGGTATCAAAATGCAACCTGGGAGTGCGGGCTGGCCTTAGGATGCTCGAAAGCTGTTCTGATGACTTCCCAGCACACGCGGAGGAGGCCAGCCCGCAGGTGCCATGAGCGGGAAGGGAAGCAAATGCACACCCCTGGGCGCTTGCCCGGTGCACACCGTGGATATGCTGTCCCTGGTGCGGTGTGCAGGGAGGCTGGCCTAATGCTAAACTGAGGTCAGAGCTTTGCTGAGTGAGAACGCCAGTTCCAACCCTCAATGTGACGCTTTATTAAATAAGTGACAACAATAACTGATAATTGGATAGAACAATTATAACCATATACTGTAATAAAAGTTTTGTGACTGTGGTCTCTATCTTGTACTGTGCTCACCTATCTTTGAAATTCAGTTGACCTCATGTAACTGAAACTGCAGAAAGTGACCACGGAAAACGGCTATTATTGCATGTCTCTTGACCTTGGCAGTCCCAGGTGGTTGGGAGAGCACTTGACAGATCCTAGCAGGCTGACCTCAGGGCTAGTCCCAGCTCTAACTAGCTGAGTGACTGAGTAAAGCCGTCTGCCCTCTCAGGTTCTGCCACAGATGCAGCTGTGTGCCCTCCAGGCGCCCAAATAGGTGAGAGAACAGCACAGGGAAATTTCCCATCCAGACAACCCACTCTTTGCAACCCTTGACTCTCAAATCTTGCACCTCTCGAGCATCGGGGCCCAAAAACTCTAGTAGGTCCACAAACACCAAGAACCTGAGTCCTCAGATGCCTTTGGCGGGACCGTGTTCTTGGTGGGACCTTGTTCTTGGACCACCGTGGGCACACGTCATTCTGAAGACACTAGTTCTCCCGTGTACAGGCCACCCTTTCCCCACTCCCGCTGCTCCAGCGAATGTGAATGGCAGAGACTAAGGCAATTCTCTCCATCTCTGAATCTGCTCTTCCCTTCCTTAAAGGGATTGTAGGGCCCAAGGGAAGAAAGCGCAGGGAGATGCTGCCCCCTTCTGGGAAACATGCAAAAGTAAAACCCCAAAGACCGGGAATTTCCTACCTGTTCTCGAATTCTCCTGGCTGTGGAGATGCACTCTGTGTTCTGGGGATAACCAACACCTTATATGCTAGATGCAATTGCCGGAGAGAAGAGGAAACGTGGGTTAGCTTCATCATCGAGTCACCATTGAGACCTTCCTTCAAAGACGGGAAAAATCCCTGAGAGGGAGGGAGAGGATTTAAGAGGTTATTGCTGCCATCCCCTGCCTCTGAGCAAGAACAGAAGCATGGCTCAGTCTCCTAGCACCCTCATCATTAAAAAGAAAGTCACCCTCTGTCTAATAAATCCCTTTCCTGCTACAAGTTCAAGTTCACACTTCCCTTGGGTCAGGGATTAATTGGGTGAACAAACCAAATTTGAGCACTAATTATTGCTTAGCTCAGGAACACCAGCTGTGACCTTGCCCTCGGGGAGCTCATGGTATAGTCAGAAGGACAGAAAGGTAGTTCAAGAGAAAATATATGTAACACCCGTGAATGTGCCTGGGTGTTACAGGGGTGGCCGGGAACACAGACTACATGGGGGTGCATCGGGGTCCTGAAGGTGTCCTCATGAAGAAGACACTTTAATTCAGCTTTAGAGAATGCATAGGACTTAAGGAGTGATGGTCAGGAAGGAAAGAGATAAAAGTGTGAGACTCTGCATAGCTAGACGTGCACAGCAAGAGGAAGAACATTCCTTGTTCCTTCTTTGTGTCTTGTTTTCTTCCCCATGGGGATGAGAAAGCAATAGGCCACTTCAGCTTGAGTTGAATGGCACGCCATTGAAAGCAGCGTCGGACTGTCAGAGTTTACATACAACCTTCTGGCCATAAATAGCGCTCTACATGCACTTACACACCCCCTCTGAAAATAGCATTGGCTGTTCTCACAGTGATTTGAACTGAGAGTTTATATTTAGTTTACTCTCTCCCATCTATTTATGTTTCTTTTGTTTACATAAATATCCCTCTCGATTTATTGCTGTCACATCTGGGCACCTGACATCATTAGAAGAACACATAGCAACTTCGTTCCATACAAACTGGGCAGTGAAATCCATCTCCCCCTTATCCTTGATCTGTTCTCAAATGCACATGTTAGAATTCCACAATCCCAGTCTTGAAAAGAGACTTAGAGAGGCTGTTTTTTCCCTCCTCCCCTCCCTCCAGCTAGATTCCCTGGCACTGGACTGTTTAAATTTCACAGATCTCCCAAAAAGGGAGCTGTACCCCACCCCCTTGGTACAAAATTGGCCTTTTCAAGCCGTAGACCCGTTCTACTGGAGCGCCCGTGAACAGTTCACTCTGCTCAAAGGACACTTCACTAACTCACAGGCTGTATCCTTGCAGCCAATTTCTTTCCCCAACCAGCATGCTTACTTTATTTCCCTGCAGCCCTCAGCTCTTATTTTTATCAATCTTTTTGCCATTTTCATGAACTCTCCTCAGAAGCTCCCCCTTCAGATTGTGCATTTTCCTCAAGGTTGAGGGTTCAGAATCCAAGTGAGACCCTGGGTTTGGTGGGAGGCCATGGGAAAGGGTGCCTGAGTCCCTGGGGCAACACCCAGACCCAATCACGATGTTCTAGTGCCACCTTACGTATCATAAACAGCACACGAATCTCTGTGAACTCCAGACCTTTCTCTACCCTGCTTCTGGAAAAGTAGAAAGAATAGAAGCTTTGGGGTCAGACAGTTCTAGAGGCACCTGTTAAGTTGCTAGAGTCTTGGGCAAATGCATAAGCCTCTCTGAGCCTCAGTCTCCTCATCTGTAAAATGGAGACAATAACACCTTTCAAAGCTGCGAGAAAATATGATGAATAGGAAGAGTAGGTGTCCAACTGTTATGAAATGTCTAATATTCTCTCTGCTCTCTTCCCTTGAGAAGCCCCCATGTCCCTCTCTTGACATTTTTTAAATCCCCCTTCTAATGAAGACTTCCTAGAGCTTCTGTAGAGTCTAAGGAAGTCTGAGTCTGCCCTCTGAAATGACGGTCAGTGTTCCTAGATAGGAACAAGCCATGTTTAACATAGACCACAGGCCTGGAGTTCCTGGAAAGAGATTAAATTGCTGCGTAGTCTTGGTGGCTATTTGGACAGCCTGCCTGGGCAACCAAAGAGCAGAATCCTGTTCTGCGGTGCACAGCATCCTGAGGGGGACGGACACATTCCCCATCTCTGATGAGGACTGAGCAGGAGGCATAGGAGAAGATGGGGCAGGGAGGTGGAGACTGAGGCACCCAGAGAAGAACAGCCAGATGGGGAAGGGGACAGACCGCCTGGAAGAGGCAGGACCAGCAGACACCTTGTTCTCATGCACGCTGTCTCTCTTGCATTCTTGGCTCCAATCTCATCCTCTTCAGTCTCTCACCAAACACACAGCCAGTCTGGTATTTATTCCAGGTAATCTTGCCTTTTATTGCAATCTCAAGCCAAAGGAGGAAAGAACAGAATCAAAAACTGAGAGAAAAACAAAATTCTAAATTGTATCCAAGTTAAAAGCTCTCCTTCAGCATGCACGCTGAATCATATAAATCACCTGAGAAAAGGAGGCCACTTTAGGAGCCTGCTCTTTAAAATTGTCCTCCCGATCAGGGTCAGCACTGTGGTTTCCAGCAGTTGGGTGGGGATGAAAGCCCCGGGTCCCCCAGAGAGGCAGTGGCTGAGGCAGGCAGTCACCAAGGGAAGCAAAGGACTCCTGGCTGGACCAAGGCCATGCACCCAGGGAGATAGTCCCTGAAGAATCTAGTTTTGTCTGGGAAAGCGGGCTGGCCACACCAGCTCCTGCATCCCCGTCTTGCCCAGGCTGAGAAGCTGGTCAAGTCCTCCCTTTTCCTTCATTCAATAACTATTTGTAAAGTTTGCACTGTGAGCCAGGCACTGTCCTAAGCACCTGCCATCCATCAGTGAACTCAGCAGGGAAAAGTCCTATGATCATGAGATTTGCATTAGATTTCCTGATCCACTGCTAATGACCGTCCCTGATATTCATGTGGTACTTAGTTCCTGATGAAAGTCTTTGGATGCACTCTCTCGTTTGAATTTCACGGCAGCCTTTGAGGTTAGCTCAGCAGATCCCACAGCCGCCATTGGTGAATAACAGGGGAGAGGCACACACAGAGAGCGGATGCAGAGTGATTCAGAGGTGGAGTCAGAACAGGAATTCAGGGCTCCCAACTCTCCCCACAGGGGTCTGTCCTCTGTCGCTCTCCACTCCTACTTTGATGCTGATGAAATCCAAGTCATCCACTTCTGTGCTGGGGCTTTTCCTCCAGGAAGCCTGCCCGGACTGCTTCACCACACTGACCTCCCCATCCTTGAATTACTGTAACCGTTATGCAAGTGCCATGTTAGTCGTTCAACACTGTTTTGAGCATCATACTTCCCTGGCTAGAGGGTAAACTCCTGGCTGACAGAGGCAGCATAGAGAAACTCTGGATCCTTTAGCCGCACTTCCTGACCAGGGTGCTGCCGTCCTTTTTATGATGTCCCAAGACCCTGATGTCCTCGGTTCTCAGGACCACTGAGGAGGGTCTGGAGCATCAGGACATGACCTCTGGCTGCAGGTGGCCTCATTAGTTTATTCTGGTGAACTTTGCAAATCACTTTGCATATGTCCCATTGTATGAAAACAAAAACAAAAACAAAAAAACGCCGAAGTGCTCTGCTTATATCCACTAGCAGAGTACTGGACACCTGGCTGGTGGTTCATAGATATCTGGCGATGTGTTGAATGCTGAAAAGACAAACCACATTATTTCAAGCTGAGAAGGAGGGATGGGTGAAGTCTCTCATTATTGCAAATGATGACTGAGACCAAGAGAAGTGGATGATTTGTTGAGGGTCCCACAGTGCATAAGTGTCAGAGCCAGGCCGGGGCCTCGGCTTCTTAGTCTGTATCCATGCCACGAGCTCACTTTATTATTTACATGGACAGGCTATAAGAATCCAATGGGCCACGATTCCAAAACTGGGCTAAGTGTGAGGAAAGAGGTCTTTTTACATCCTTGCTTCAGCCCTGGGGAAAGTTGAAGACTGTGTGCTACGGACAGGCTGTCACCTTGACTCAGATTCCAGGGAAAATGGCTGCAGGTTTTCCAGCAAGTCAGCAGACCAGAAAGAGTGATGGGGCAGGGAGAGATAGCCCATGGCCAGCTGAAATCAGAAACCAGGCCTTTAGCACCAGGCCCAGATGGCCAGAGTCTCAGAGGACTGCTAAGGCCACGGGACAAAAGTCTCCATTCCCACGCGAGGCCGCATCTCTGAGGGTCTGAGGAACACCTGCAAGCCAGATGTGTTGGTTGGAGGTTGACGTTTGTCGGTACTGGCTTCAGCGCACCTCCCATCCCCCACCCTTGCCCACAGTGTAAGTGAATACAATTTTGCAGACGGGAAGAGAAGGGAAGCTGAGCAGAAACATTTGGCATGCAACACACCACACAAGATGCTGAGACAATATGTGGCCTATCAGTGACTCACTCCCTAAGCACTCTGTCCAGGCTGTTTGTTAGGAAAAAATAGGAGCACTTATGGAAAGAGATTGTGAGACACCCAGAAACCACAGGTTTGGGTCTTGGCTCTCTGGTTAACTGGTTATAGGACATTCTGAAGTTATATATCACCTCAGAGCTCAGTTTTCTCATCTCTGAAGACACCAGAAGCTTGGCTAGCTAGTACCTATACTTTTTTTATATTTCTAACATTCCAGTGAATGCTTCTGTCTTGATGTCTTCAGATACTAGCAAAAGAGCTGCTAATAGTTCATGCTGGTATACTAGCCCTCTCTGTCTCTAGCAGGAAAGAATAGATAGCTACCAGGGTTAGAGTATTTTTAAAAAATCAAAGCATATATTTCGATGGCTAGCATAATTCCTGGCATGTAGTGGAATTTCATTAAATGTTTAGTGAGGGACAAAAGGAAAGAAGGAAGGAAGACAGGGGAGGAAAGAAAGATGGAAGGAAAGTAGAAAAGCAAGACCAATTGAAGCATACTGTTTTTTTCCTCTATGTAAAAATTTTGATTTCTACCTAAGTAATTAAAAACTAACATTTTGGAATGCATTATCCCAGATATTATTTTAAGCGCTTTAACCTATTAATTATTTAATCTTTATAACCAAACTGTGAGAAACCTGCTGTGTTTGTTCCCATCTTACAGACGAAGACATGGAACCACAGAAAAATTTACTAACGTGCTGAAAGTCATCTAGAAAAGAGAATGGTTAGGGCTGAGAAACCAAAAGACAAGGAGACCAGCAAAAAGTCCAGCCCCAGGACACCCATGCAAAATTTGCTCCACCTGGATCAGGCAAATGGACTTAAGACTCCAGGAACACTAAGATGGTCAAGACAACTGTTGGGTGATTGTCCGTTGTCCATAGTTTAAACTCCTGAATACCCTCCCCTCCTGCAATGAGGGTTCTTCCACAGTAATATGGTTCTGTGGAGAGGAACACCGGAGCCAAAACATGTCTGGATGTGGACAATGGCAGTGTGATTTAATGTGTGATCTTGGGCCAGTCATACTTCTTTGTGCCTCAGTTTCCTTGTCTGCCATTATAAAGATTTTAGATAGTCTTTAAAACACCTAGCTCAGAGCCTGACAAATAATTAGCCTTGAATGATGTAACTTCACTTCTCCTTTGCTGTTTATTTTCCAGAAACCTAATCTCAGATTACATTGCTTATGCTAAGATGGGGTAGAGAGACCCAAAGTATGCTATATCTCTAAAGTCATAGTCCCAAGAAAGATCCTCAAGCTGCCAGGTGTTAGTAGGCATGCAGGAAGCTGGGTGCTCATGAACTAAGCCAGAGCTTATCATCTTAGGCCAAGGCCAAGGCTCATCCTTTACCCCCAGGCAGGGATCCAATTAAACCACAGAGAGCTCACCTTCATCAAAGATTTGCATAGGTGCAGCACTCCCCAAGCTTCCTTGGCAATAAGTTCTTTCTCTTGTCTAACTGGCATCCCTTCTGTTATAATTTGATCTCACTTCCTTTGCCTCACTTCTAAGGGGAAAGAAGAACAGCTGGTCATCTCCACCCACATGCTGGCCTTTCCGATAAAAGATGCTAGTGCCAAAACATGGGCTCTAAAGCCCTCACTTTCATCCTGTCGTAAAACTTGATCCAACCGAGTTGGGACCTTTGTGGTTTATATGTCAGTTGAGTCAACCTCAGCGGGTACCAGGCAGTCTGTGGGCAGCAGAAGATATTTCCTATGCCCTGGGAGTGGGCCTCATGGTCTTACTGTAGTGGCAGGTGGAGCAGTATCCACCTGTCATTCCACAAGCCCTCTACCCAAGGTGCTAGTGAAGGGAAGGGGTTTCTAGTTGTGCCTACTGCACAGAGCAGCAGGTGGGGGAGTAATGGGAAGGAAGATCCTAATGCTTCCCTAGAATAGTGTGGGTGTGGGTGTCCAAAAAAGGAAATCTAAATAGTTCATGATATGTGGAAAGTTATCAGCATCAACTGATATCAAAGTTATCAAAGAATATAGCTTAATTCCAAAAGATGCCATTTCCTGCGTATGGGTACATTTTGGTTTTTATTTATTTCTTTTTATGATAAGACCCAGTTTTATTGGAAATGTGGGGGCTAATTGCTCACATACACAACTGGCAGAAGTATATTCTGGGTTAAACTTTCTAAAGAGTAATTGTCGTGATCAACCAAAGCCCTCAAAACATTCTTTGAAAAAATATTTTCACATATTCTATGAAAATTCTGACTATTATGTGTAAAATTAATGTAGCCATACTCGCTGCACAAGTTTTAACAATTGCGAAAATATTTTGGAACAAATAAATATGTCCAATGATAATAATTTAAATCAATTAAACCTCATCGTCACTGTTGAAGAATGTACAGCCATTAGATATAAAGAATATAAAAACAGAAAAGTCATCAGACTATACACTAAGTGAAAATATAGGTATCAAAATAGCATATACAAACATCTCTTATCTGAAGAGAGGTATTGAAAAAGGGAGGTACAATCTCATGGCTTTGCCTCCATTAAGAAAGGGCCAGGGACAGCCACAACGTGTGTATCTGATTATGAACCTTAGATATATTTTAGTTTCATCTAGCCAAGCAAAGTCCTCCTTCTGTAAATGTCTCCTTAAGTCTTTGATCAAAAAGTATTCCTATATGACCCAGCAATTCCAAGAGAAATGAAAACATATGTCGGCACAAAGATCTGTAGATGAATGTTCATAGCAGCATTATTTAGATTAGCCAAAAACTGAAAACAACCCAATTGTCCATCAACAAATGAACAAAATGTGGTATATTTACACAGCAGGATGTTATTCACAATGAAAAGGAATAAAATACTAATACATGCTGTAGCACAGAATAACTTCAAAAATATTATGATCAGGGGAAATGCCAGACACAAAACACTACCTATTGTAGAGTTCCACTTACATGAAATATTCAGCATAGGCAAATCTATGGAGATAGAAAGTAGATTAGTGATAGCCTAAGACTGGGGGCAGTGGGCGTTGGGAGTAACTGCAGATGGGAAGGAGGTTTCTTTTGGGGGTGATGGAAAGTTCTAAAAGTAAATTGCCGTTATAACTGCACAGCTCTGTAAATATGCTAAAAACCATTTAATTATACACTTAAATACATTTTATAATACATAAATTATACCTTGAAATAAAGTTTTTGTGAAGTTCCCCTAGATGATTGTACTTAAGGAACACATCCCACTGAATGCATGTATTCAATCATCAAACATTTTTCAACTGCCCACAATTTGCTGGGTATTACTCTAAGAATTTATGTGAAAGAAACAGATATTACCAACTATATTTTAGTGATCTGCAAATCAACTAACATGTTGATATTTGTCAATAGACTCTTAATTATTTCTTATTAATCTTTCTAACCCTCAGGTTTTGCACAGTACCTGGTATAAAATAGACCCTGCCCAATATGTGTTGTTGGATAAATGAATTAAATAGATACAAAGAGAGCCTGAAAATTGAGAGAGAGGAATAGAGAGAGCGATGCCTTCCCTGAGCTGATCCTTGGAGCGGCATCCACGGAGGGAGAGTGACCAGTGATATTCCTCTGGCTTCTCAGGACCAGGCAAGAGTCTCCCTGAACCTCTGGTGGGTGGGATTTAACAGGTGGTAATGTGTGTGGCAGCCCCCTCAGGCCACATCTTTCTTTCTTTTTCTTTCTTTTTTTTTTTTTTTTATTATACTTCAAGTTCTAGGGTACATGTGCACAACGTGCAGGTTTGTTACATATGTATACATGAGCCATGTTGGTGTGCTGCACCCATCAACTCATCAGCACTCATCAACTCATCATTTACGTCAAGTATAACTCCCAATGCCATCCCTCCTCTCTCCCCCCTCCCCACAATAGGCCCTGGTGTGTGATGTTCCCCTTCCCGTGTCCAAGTGATCTCATTGTTCAATTCCCACCTATGAGTGAGAACATGTGGTGTTTGGTTTTCTGTTCTTGCGATAGTTTGCTGAGAATGATGGTTTCCAGCTGCATCCATGTCCCTACAAAGGACACGAACTCATCCTTTTTTATGGCTGCATAGTATTCCATGGTGTATATGTGTCAGGCCACATTTTTCAAGATCTTGCCCAGTGTCTTGGTGGTGGGTCAAGCACGGCGATTGGGAGTTTCTACTGCTCAGAATGTCTGAGCTCCAAGTCTCATGCCATTATCAGAGCCCTGCCTTTCTTGAGGTATTTAGTGGGCAGCTCAGCTGAGTTTCTTCCCTGCTTCCACCTTCCATTGAGCTCAAGCGCCCTATTGGATACTGGCCATCTGGTAGGAAAGGGTGGTCAGCGTCAGGATCTCTCCACCCCACCTTTCTCCTGGAGTGCTGCAGAGCTGTCTGTATCTCACTCCCTCCAGCTGCCACACACACAGTAAACGAGGGCCTCTTGGAACTTCACAAGATGTGTGCAAAGCTGTAAAGACATCTATTCCCTTTGACCCAGTCATTTTACTTCTAGGAATGAATTTGAAGAAAACAATCAAAGCTGTTCACAAAGATCTGTTCTTAAGGTTGTTGTGGTCATATTTATAACATTGGCAATATTGAAACTTTGGAAGCCACCCGAAGTCAACAACAATGATGGAATGGTTAATTCAGTTATGGTATAACCACACGGTAGGTTACTATGATGTTCTAACCATCCTGTTGCAAGTGAATTTAACTGTGAAGGGAGGGGTTTGACCTTGACCTACATTAATTAACATGTCTGCACGTGTGTTGAGGAAAGAGTTACCGTGCTTGTGCATGAACACAACAGGTGTTATCTCAGGTGGGGGAATTGTGGCAGATGTTTTGGCATATATGCTTTGTGGAATTCTCCAATGTCTTTACAATGAACCAAAGAAGAAATATTTTATAAATTAAAAAAGTAAAACAGAGGCCTGCTTATTCATTGCAAAAAGAACAGCAGCTTCTAAAAATTGTACCCTACGATGTCAGATAGACATTTGTTCTACAAATCACCCTGTGAGGTGTGGATTGCCCCCACTCTGACTTGAACTGAAGGCCCTAAACCACTGTGTGACCAGACAATATAAGACTTGCACTTCTCCATCACTGACCACAGACAGACCTCAGCTACAAGGAATAGGAAGATGAGGGTTGCTTCTCTTTCACAAAATAATGATACTTTAAATTTATTGAGATTTTCCTCTTGAAATTTGGAACTGATGTGTCATATCCCGATAAATGTCATTCTCGATGTGATTTGTAATCGCCGCGAGAGCAGTCCAATATGAAGGAGATAGCTGTAGTGCCAGTCTCTCCCTCTGAGCCCCCACTTAGCCTGCAGAGGCAGAAGGTGGCTCAGGTGGTGAACCACAATAAGTGAAGTCAAGAGTATAGCTTCTTCTGGAATGTTAGTCCCAGAGCGCTCCTCAGAGGAGGAGGAATTTCTGGAATGAATTGAAAGTTGATGGGGAGAGATTTGAGTGATCTGATGAGATCAAGCATCTATCCAAAGGAATAATATAAGTATCCCCTTAAAACTTCAACCCAACTCATCTTCTCTGACCTGAGGACTTCATTAAAGACCTGCGTAGGTCAGCCCACAAGAAAAGGATAATTTTGGCATTATGTGTGTAGCTATGGGTAGCTGCCCACTTTGGGAAAGGAATCTTGGCTAAATGTCCTGGGATTTCTTCATATACTCTGCAGGACACTAGGACAGTGGAGGGGAGGCAAGGAGTGTGATGAAGGTAGAAAAAAGATCCCCTATCCATCACCATACCTTACTTGCCCCAGCAAAAGTGGTGGTGACTGGGAGAACCTGGTGACCTTGTACTAACAGGGTTCTTGGGGAACAAGCATTACGCATGTGTCCTCCAATCCATACAGAGCAAATGAGGAGCCTTGGGACAGAGAACAGAGTTTTTACTATGTTGTTTTCTGTTGTTTCTCCAAGTACAGTACCTGGGGTAGAACAGAGACTCAATAACTATTTTGTGAATTAATATACATGTGCTGATGGGCTGCAGGAGGTAGAATAATCTCACCCCACTTGATTGAGGGAACACCATGATTTGAAGGCTCCCTGGGTGACTGAGAAAGCCTTGAGCACAGCCAGACTTGGATTATTTCTCCTATCCCCACCAACAGCACTGTCAAAGGCAGAAGAAACCCTACTGGCTTCCAGTGACTGGGAAACCCACAGAGATGAATACATCCTGGTCAACACATCAGGCAGACCTGTGAGGAGAGCCTCAGCCCAAGTCCTGGGTGCTCATTGCAGGAGAACACAGCCTGGTACAAGAAGGGCTGGGGAAGGAGTTCAAAGCCTCACTGACTCCAGACGGAGACACCTTCCATTATTCCTTTCTGGAGAGAGTCTGCCAGAAACCATAGACACCTGGAGAAGGGGAGGGGTAGGCTTCCCATTGCACGTCATAGCCCTGTCCTCTGAAGTGGACTTGCCCTCCAGGAGTGGATCTTCTGGATGTGGGAGGGGATTGTTGTGTATATGTGTGGTGGGGAGTGGGCTTCAAGACATTCTTAGAAAGTGAACACTGAATGGCTTCCCTGGGCTGGCAAAGGCATCAGGGAGGGGTTTGAGTTTAGGGTCAGGATGATGGGAGGGGAAGTGTGAAGTCATTTATTTGCATTTTCTTCTGTTTCATTTTTATATCTCAAATCTAGCAGCACCTCCTTTCGTAGGATTTTACACAGGACATCAGGAGAGCGAGGGTGACTCTGCTCTTCATCCTATCTCCAAAGACCCTCAGAGTGGGCAGACAGAAAGCCAACTATTTTCAAATGGAGGAATGTGCCCCATCAAATCCGGATGGCATCTTTTTTCCTCCCCTCCGAAGACTCTGTGGCTTGTAAAATGGACTGAGACACTGAATCAAAATGGAAGCTGCAGACATTTCAGCAGGATTCATTGATGTGAGGGGCAGAGCTAAACTAGGTGTTAGGACTGAATGCAGAGTATCTACCGGCACAGCCCACAGATGAATATGTGCTCCCCACAAACACATTCTCTCCCTCTCTCTTTGTCTCTCTCTCTCTCCCCCCCCTTCTCATACACACACTCACTTTTCAGCCTACTTCTTTTTTTGAGTCACTGTTCCTTGGCCTTCAATTTCCAGAATTCTTTTATCAACCTGCACCTGGCTAAGTAAGGAAAGAGAGAAGCTACTTGAGTTTTTAAAATATTATACACTTAAAAAATTCTATCTGTAGTTTTATTATTACAATACAATAGGAACATAGTCATGAGGCTGGATGCAGTAGCTCACATCTGCAATCTCAACTGTGGGAGGCCAAGGCAGGAAGATCGCTTGAGTTCAGGAGTTCAAGACCAGCCTGGAAAACACAGAGAGACCCCGTCTCTACAATTTTTTTAAAAAATTGTGCTGGGCGTGGTGATGCACACCTGTAGTCTCAAGCTACTCAGGAGGCTGAGGTGGGCAGATAGTTTGAGGCTGGGAGACCGAGGCTGCAGCAAGCTGTGATTGAGCCACCGCACTCTAGCGTACGCGACGGACTCTTAAAAAGAGAAACAAAGATGTAATCATTACAGAAAAATAAAATAATAAGCAAGAAAGTTGCACTATTATCTTCCTAGAGCAACTACTCTTACTCATACCAAGATCTAGAACCTTCCAGACATTTTTCTATTCTTAATTTTTCCTACAGCAATTTAGATATAGATATAGACAGAGGCATAGATTGATCAACATACATATGTATTTTTAAATTTAAAAATGAGATTATGCCCTTACAATGTGGTTTTTTAAAAATTTATTTAACTTGTAAGGGAAAGCTTTTCAGGCCAACAATACATGTCCACAAAAATTACACTAAATAACTGAAAAACATGCTAGTGGAACATTGGCATAATTAACCAATTTTCTACTGTTGGACATTTAGGATATATTCAAATCTATAAAATAAATGTAATTAAAGCCAAATTTTTAGTCTATCAATTTACAATACACTTTTAGCAGTGAATTTGCGCTTATAGTCACTTCATGTACCTGTTTTCTCAGTAAAGTTCATGTAAACGACCATCACAAACCAGACTTCTTGAAGAGTAGAGCCTTGTCCAAAGGATTGAGTTCAAGTTCGATGGGAGGGATGAAGCTGGACTATCGATTGTTGTTAGGAGCAGAATGAGTGACTAAGGACGGCTGCAGAGCGCGAGGATAGAGGACAAGTCTCATGGGTCTCTCCAAACCCTGGAGGCAGATCTTTCAAGAAGCTAATGAAGCCTCAAGTTCAAGGACCCTTATTGCACTGGCCCCTTCCAAGACTCTTCCAGGGAAAGATCTTAAAAATGTTTTCACATAGTGACATGGGTTTGAAAATTTTGCAGGAGTAAAATATTTTCATTGCAATTTGTTAAGATATTGCATCCCTCTAACCCCAACTTTCCCTCCTTCGTACTCCCCTTCATATGGGGGGGGCATTGGAGTAGCCCTAGACATTTTTAGGATAGAGCTAAGGGTGCTTTTAGTCAGTTACAGGGTTCCTAGCTCCTCCAGTGGAGGAATGGCTTCCAGGAAAATGTGCTCTACTCACTGTGTGATTCCTCGTGCTGAGGCCAAAATTGTAGCACCAGAGGTGAGATAGTGATATGCACACATCCTGTGACTTCTTAGTCTGAAGTCTGTGGGGAGTGGGTGAGAAGCAAAGTTAGAATTGAAGGAACAAAAGCTAGTCTGTGGAAAAGACTATTCTGATGCTCAGATGTGCGCAGTCACATTCCAAGAGGTCTTTCTCATTGATTCCTCATCAAAATGGAAATTCTTTCCCATAAGAAATACATTTGACAATGCAAATATATCATTATAAGTACAACATACATTTTTCCTTTATGACAGGAGTCATTCAAAACCAAAATGTATTAAAATTCCTCTATTTATAGGGCCTAAACATAACAGTACTACAAAGAGTGAGTCCTTTTGTTGTGTGAAATCACATGTTTTGTGCATCCTGATTATTGCTCTTAAAAAAACAAATTTCAATTCAGAAAGACTGAATTATCATTCCTCCCTTTCTATAGAAAATGGTTTTATAAAGTTGTTGCCATAGGAAGAGGTGATTAAAGAGAATGTAGAGAAAAAAGCACTGTGTTGGAAGTTAATTAATGAAAATGTCATTATTTTCCTGAATTTGGGAATGTTTGTTGTAGATGTCAGCTTTTTAAAATGTTTACTTTATTGTGATTTCTTTTATCATATGAAATAAATACATACACTTAATTCTGCATGTACAGTTTTTACATTCTTTTTCTGAAATCGTGTGAGCTTGTGCTTATCAAAACCTAGATGAACTCCTGAGAACCCCCATATTTCCCAAGTACGGTGCTGGGCACAGAGGAATTTCCTCAGTTAATGCTTATTGATCACACTGACAACCATCAAACTTGCATAGGGCAAATGCGGCCGCACTGAAAGGCAGAGAAACAAAAGAGACAGGCTTGTGTGTTCATTGATAGTCAGTGTGCTGTGATTCCTCCACAGACCTAGCTGACTACCCTTTTCTTGAGTTTTTTCATTTTCCTGTCTCAACACTGTATCTACTTTTGCATTTTCACCATTTTCCCTCTTTATCTTTTCCTTCTGCCCCACCCACCTTACTCCATTCTTTCATTTTCCTTCCAAGCCTGGAACAGAGATCTTCACATAAAACTGGTAAAAGGGGTAGCTGAGAAAACTGAGGCTCAGTGGCCACTTCTGATACCTGCAAGATCCAGCAGTGGGTGATCAGTGGAGCCTCCTGCATTAGTGGCACACGAAGTGTTTTCACCAAAACGGGAGAGCCTATGGATTTTATCCAGTCCCATCCTTTAATTATACATGAAATAAAGATACCCAGAGAGAGCAAGTGACTTGTCCAGGGTCACTGTTTGCAAAACTAAAAGCTGCTGGCAGAGCTGGGACAGAGGTCCGGGTCTGCTGCCTCCCCTGCCAGTGATCTTTCTATTAAAACACCTCGTGGACGACTAAACCACACTCACCTCATCGATGCCGATGAGTTTGCTACCTGCTGTTTACAGGTGGGTAGGGGATTCAAGGTTTGGGGAGTTCCAGATGCCTAGCCCTGGGTTTCACTCGCACCAGCAAGCAAACTACATCAACTTTATCACCCAGCTTGGTGATTTCTCCCTGAGTCTTGCTGAGTGCCAGATGTCATCTTCTGACTGTCCCCCAGCCCATCCTCTGAGTGTCCACCTTCCAGCTTAGAGCTGGGCTTGCTGGTAAATACAGGGAAGATCCCAGTGGGACGGCATTCGGATGGCCCACCAGGGCCCAGGGGCAGTAGGGCCAGGAGCTCCCAGCTTTGCCGACAGCGTTCACAGTGGTGGAACAGGGAGCCCAGCTTCGGGGCGCATGAGACGGAGGTCACAACAGCCAGGCCTTGTGTGTAACCCATTACCCAAGCAACCACAGAACGGCCAGCAGTGGCTCAGTCTGGCCCAGGCCATTCCGTATCACCTGGAAATATTTCACTGTTATTTCCATCTGAACAGTCTCCCCACCACTCCACCCCTTACCCCAAATTACCAAAGGCATTTAGGCAAACTGGATGTAGAAGGGGAAGATCTAGGTTCGACTTTTGATTTTTACCATTCATGTTTTGTGTCACACTGGGCCAAGTCCCCTTGGCTTACTACTCCATGTCCTCATTTGTACAGTGAGATCACACCCCAATGGCTTGCGAGCCAACAAGTAGGTTCTGGGAGGCAGGGACAATCGCAGGCATTTTCAGTGCCCTGGCCTCATTCACTTTACTTGTTGTGTAGTTGGCAGTGGGTGACCCTTACCCCTGAGGTCTCAGTTCACAGAGCCCATGCTGGGCATTTGTTGAGGCAGCCTCACCTGCCTGCACCCAACAGTTTTCTTTGTCGTCTTTTGACCTTTTTGAAAGGCCCTTGGCTTTCTTGGCCCTATTGCCTGGGCTGTCCCTACAGGCTTCCTGAGACGCTCCCTAATACTCCAAGACAACCACGTAGAGCAAGGAGGAGCCACAGGGCAGTGAAAACTGCAGATCTGCCAGCCTGTGTTCTCCCTCTGGCCCGAGGGGTGTTGTAGAGGCAGAGGTGGAATCTGCCAGAGATGGGCCTGCAGAGTCTCTGTAGTTTGTGTGTGATTCTGTTTCACCTGCCATTTCTGAGCCCTCTCCTCCCCTCACTAGGCCTCAGGAATTGCTGTGTGGGGCCTCAGGGAGGACAGTGGGCTACAAGGAGAATTTGGCAACTGGTAAATCTGTCTTCGAGGATCTCACGAGCAGCAGCGTGGGTGCTGTCCACCTGGCCAGCCTCCCACCACTGCAGGCTTCCAGGATGCTTGTTCAGCCCACATCCAGGAGTGAGAGCCAACCCTCCCCCCAGCCACTGTCAGTGCACTGACAGTTTGCACACTGGACAAGGGCAAGAGGGGAAGGAGGAAGACCAGGGGAAATAGGGAGAAGGAAGTCCTGCAAAAATCCTACCTCCTCCACAAAGTTTCTGCATTGAACTTCTGGCCGCACTCCCTCCTCCAGGCTCCCAGAGTGTTCCTGGGACCCCCATCATCTTGTATGTGGCATGTATGTCCTTGCTGTCGTTTCATATAAAGGAACCCTGTCTCAATCACACAAAGCTACTCTCAGCGCAGGTGCAAACACCTAGCACGGTGCCAGGTGGTTAGGAACCGTTTGCTGACTGGTTCTTTCCTTGTGGTGATGATACAGAAGAGGGGAGGTGGTGAAAGCACTGGGCAGACTTGATTTCACCTGGACTCCTGAGCCTCAGACCACATGCGGAGCGATTGTTTGCTATTCTCATGAGCAGGGAATTCTGTTCATTTCCATCATCACTAGCTGAGAACGATGTGTGTCACTGTGGCAT
The DNA here is from genome assembly GCF_037993035.2 of Macaca fascicularis. Classification (NCBI taxonomy): domain Eukaryota; kingdom Metazoa; phylum Chordata; class Mammalia; order Primates; family Cercopithecidae; genus Macaca; species Macaca fascicularis. Next base: position 6,040,467 of record NC_088385.1, on the reverse strand, counting down.
ATGGGGGTGTGGACAAAGGGGACGTGGAGGATATCTAGTGTACAGAAAATCACTTAGCTATCTCTTGAACCCAAAATGTCCTCAATCACTCTCGCTTAGCCTGATTCTCTCTCGAGGGTTTCTCAACCACAATATTGTGAGAAATTTCACCATCTGGCAGAAAAATTTGTTCCTCCGTGGGAAACATTGTCCGTATTTTTTAAAGTGTGCAAGGTCTATTGTGTCTACCTTCGGCATCTGTGCAGTCTAACCCTTGAGAAGGGAGAATGGCAAGGCAAAGAGCCCACCATCCTTCTGAAGACACCATGATCCAAGGCAGTGACCCCAAAGTGAGGAACAGGTACCGTGGGTATCCAGAGAAAACGGTGCTGGTGCGTGCAGGGGCACTGGTGGGTTTTAGTAAGGACGTTCCATTTCAATTCTCCTTCTTCCCTTCAAGGAGAATGTGTCAGTTGGGTGCCAGGATCTTGTTAACACTTTTCAAACTCTTAGCTCCTACTGTAATCCCCCAAATAGGCCTTGAAGCAAGAACCCTCAACAGACTGCAGTACCTAACTCGTTCCAGAATGTCATTTTCCATTAATCACATTTGCCTTTTGGTCTCCAATATTTAAGGCAAGTAATGCTGCTTTTCCATAGGCATTAGTGGCATTGTTTCCTTTTAAAATAACTGCATTTAAGTAAAAAATGGATCTGGCTAAGGAAAAAGCATTAAGTAATAGCACAGGTGTTTACAGATATGCCAAAAATAACGAAAATTCTGTGCTCATGACCAGATGTTGGGAACCACTGGAATGGTTCTCAGGGGTAAGAAGTAAGAAAGCTTTTTATCCCCATCCTGACACTCTTTAAAGTGTGGCCTGCAGCAAGCCACTGTCCCTCTTTTCATGGCTGTTTCCCTATATGTAAAATGAGGAGAACTGTACTCCAAAGATGTTTAAACTATATTGGTGTATTGCAATTCTCAAATTCTAGGATTTTGTGTGTGGGAAGAAGAAGAGAGTGTGGAAAAAAAAATCAGAATACTAAAAAGAGGTGGAATTCTTCTGCTTGTCATCTTTGAAGATAGCACAGAAGAGCTTTCTCTTCTATTTCACTACAGACTGGGACTGAAAAGCAATGCCAATCTGCTAGCAGTTCTGCGTGTTACCCTCTGTCACTCCCTCGCTGGCCCTTAGAGACAGAGCAAGCTGCAGCTCCCAGCAGCCGCAGACACGGCAGCTCCTTAGTTCTGCAGATGCACAGCCAGGAGAGGGCTCTGCCAGGTCTGAACCCCCGTCGCTAATCACCTCATCCTGAAATCTGAGGCCCTGGGAATGGCCTGTTCATGAAGGGCTTGGGCCTGGCCGAAAAGCCAGAAAACTCCTTGGAGGTCCCCTATCAGCCACTCCGCGTCTCCCCATTGTTACAGGTGAAATGAGAAGCTTGGGGACGGAGCAGCTCCCTTTTCAGAGGCCTCATTTGAGTTGGGGGTAAATCGGGGAGGCAGAGGCAAACCCCCCATTCCCAAGTCCAGGGAAGAAGGATGCTTCAACATTAGAGATTTTTTTGAAAAGAAGGAGAAGAGATTTGATCTTGGATGAACTTTTCTAATTGTCCTTCAAACTGATTGAGCAAAATGCCTGATTCTGAGCACTCAGAGGTGGAAAAAACTCTAATGTGACACTGGGAAAATGAAGTGAGGGGAGGCAAAGCGGCTTCGAAGGGAGCAGAGGTCAGGCACCGGAGGTAAAGCAGGGAGAACACTGCTAATGTGCTAGTGCCCAGCTGCAGCTTAGAGCCTGGGGACTCTTCCCTGGACAATACCATATGCGTGTGATGCTTTTTGCAGAGAGAAGTTCTAAAATAAAGAGACTGAATGACTTAGTGCAAAAAGGGCTCTTCCAATACACTCCTGCAACAAGAATTTGCCTCTGTCTAACCAATCACTATTCATTCTCTGGCATCCCTCAGAATGTTTACCTGCGGACCCTAAGCTGAAATTTGTAACTGTTTCTGTCCATCCTCTGCAGCAGGGCAGCAAATCACAATGCACACACCGGAGGCCCCTGTGTCTGCCTATGTGGAGGAGTGGTGGGAACCGCAGTGAAACAGAGTTCGTGCCGTATCTCCAGATGGCTCTGAAACAGGCAGGGAAGCCAGGCAGATGCCCCAAGTCAATTTGGTTTTCCAACAGAACCAGGAATTCCAGATTTTTATTTGAAAATTCCCAAATTTAAAAAATAGACTTTGTGTTGGAGGAAATAAACATGTTTGCAAATTTCCAGTTTGCAATTCATTTCATCCATCTTTCTTCTCAGTTTTTGCATCATAAGTTCCATCTAGAAAAAGCTGTGCCCCTCCCCTGAGTCCCTGTCCACACCCCAATCTTTGCCTCCTCACTCTAAAAACAGAACTTTGTACCTATTGAAGTTGAAGAAAAAAGTAGTGCTAAGAATGGGCTTTCCACTCTCCACTTAGCACCATCCTGTCCCTGTTTCCCGCTTTCGAAGCAGAGAAATGTTCTGTTGCTTTCTGTATAGCTCAAGGGCTCAGGAATTGTGTTCAATCAACCATCTCTCCAGCAATATTCCTTGAAATCCTAGCACCATGACTAGGACTTTGAAGTACAAAAATAATGCATTTATAATGGAAAGAAAAATGGATCTGGCATTAGATCCGGATTACAGTTGGGCAAAAATGGGGAAATTTAAAGGCATTCTGGTTACAAGAAAAGAAATGTCTAAGGGGGAGTGTGTTGGAGAATGATGAATTGCCGCATTTATCTAGAGAATAAGGTACATGTAGGTGACAGTTTGGACAGGGTTTGGGGGAAGGAATGCACTGGGCCTTGAAAGACAACTTGAGGGCTTGGGCTACTCTACTCTAGGCCTTCTCAAACTTTTACCACATACACTGATGGTGGCAGGCAATAAATATATCACTCTTGGGGACCTAGGGATTTAGTCCAAAGTAGTGTCAAGCTTAAAATTTCCCTGAAGATGCATGTTTTATTTTCAGAATGTATAATTTTGTAGTCAACTCCACATTTCTGTAGGGCTTTGAAACACAAGATAACAGCACTTTCCTTGATTTTTGAGTAGGCTTGATGGTTTTAGGGAAATGTTCCGTGTTTGTCTGTGACTTTGCTCAGTCCCTGGGACTCGTCCATGTATTCCTCAACCATAGATGCATGCCTGTTTAAGAAGTCCCACTGTAGGGCACACGAAGGAGTGGCATGGTCGGAGCAAGGGCATAGAGAGCTTACTCTGCAGCATGAGGATTTGTGTATGTCAGGAAGCCAGTGAATTCTACGGGAGAGGAAAAACATGGGTCAGGAAGCCATTGAGCTCCACAGGGAGGAAGGACCCCGGCCTGGTCTAGGGTAGCATCAGCAAAAGTGAAGGAGAAACAAGAGTCTAGGTAACCCTTGCAAGAAGAGCTCGTGGATTCACGGTCTTGCTAACTGGACCAGAATGATGCCTGGAAAACAACTTAAAAGAATACTTTTCACCAACCAGGGCATGTGCCGAAGCTGACTGGATTCCAGAATTAAAGAAACAATCCAACAAGTAAATAACAAATACAGCTTCTCCAGCCTGCTTTGGGTTAGGGCTGGCTTGGAACTAGCAGCTTCTCAGTTCAAAGAAAAGGAAAAAAAAAACTCCCCAATTACAACAATAGACTTAAGCCAGGCTTATCCTGTCAGCTCATAAAAGACTCCTTGGACAGAGAGGGATTTTGACTAAACAATATTTTGATGAGTTAAATGCAAATGAATCAGAACCATGTGTGGCCAGTTCACTCCACATGGAGATTACACTCGGGTGGGGGTGGGATGGCAGTGTCAGGGTGAAGAGAGCCATTTGAATTCTGCCTAAAAAACCAAATCGTGTGGAAAAATAAAAGTAGCAGGAATTGTACCAAACCTACTTTCTCCAACTTCAAATTGTCTGGGGGCTTCCCTGGCCTAACTTTGACAGATATAGTAGAGCCAGGCTTTCCAAGTGTTCTGTCTGGCAAATCTAAAGCCAGGGCATGCCAGGCTAGAGATGCTCATGGTTCACTACTGAATCTTTGGCCCTCTTTGTTTGCCTGTTGCTATGAGAACACAGCCAAGCTTGGGGCACTCTCTGTGTGAAGGAAGGCAAAGAGGAACCTGAATAATCCAATCCCTCTGGAACCCCATATCATCTATATTTGGGAAAAGCATTACGAATTTATTTCAAAAAATGATTTCCTCCCTTAACGGTGGGTAGCTCTGTACTCACTGTAATGGGTTTGCACTCTGGACGAGTGGGGTGGGTCTGCTGAGTGGTGCGTTGGGTGTCAGTGAAGTCTGGAGGTGGGAACAGCTGCAGGGGGAAAGTAGGGGAGAATCTATAATGTAACTGACTTTGTCTGTGCTTTTGGTTTTTGGAGGAGGAGGAGTTGAATAGAAGACTAGGATGAAGCGTGGATAGCCTACCACTCCTAAGAAGAAGGATTACACACTAATTAAGGAACCCACTTAATTAAAAAGCAACATCAAAAGAGTTCCTTCTTCTACTAGCACAAGTCCTTTCTAGGTCTCTTGTACCACGTCGTTCAGAGGCATCATCTCAGCTTTTTAGTAAAGTACTTAGAGGAGAGCCCAGCTGCAAGCAGATAGCCAAATCATAAATGAACTCCCATTCACAATTTCGACAAAGAGAATAAAACACCTAGGAATACAGCTAACAAGGGAAGTAAAGGACCTCTTCAAGGAGAAATACAAACCTTGATTAAAGAAATCAGAGAGGACATAAACAAATGGGAAAACATTCCATGCTCAAGGATAGGAAGAATCAATATAGGGAAAATGGTCATACTGCCCAAAGTAATTTATAGATTCCTATTAAACTGCCATTTGACATTATTTACAGAATTAGAATAAACTATTTTAAACACATGGACACATGGGGAGAAAAACACACACAGCCTGTTGGCGGGCTGGGGGTAGTGCGGAGGGCGAAGGGAGGGCAGGGAGAGCGCCAGGAAGAATAACTAATGGATGCTGAGTTTCATTCCTGGGTGATGGGTTGATCTGTGTAGCAAACCACCAAGGCAGATGTTTATGTAACAAAACTGCACATCCTGCACATGTACCCCAGGTCTCTCAAAACAAAAGTTTAAAAAAAAAAAAGAAGAGAGCCCAGGTAGAATATGCACTATGTACATGTTTGCTACTGTTACTATTAATTATTGCCTCTTAAAAAGAATTTCAACATGCCTGCATCAAGAAACCTGCTTTGTACTAGGCATTATGCAAGGTACTTAGGATGCAGAGAGAAATGGCAGAGTCTGGGTCCTTAGGAATTTACTTTTCTGGGTCTCAGTAAGGTATCTTCTTTCTTACGTATTGTGGTTCTGTTGCCTCCATTCTGCAGTCTCTTCCCAGCTGTCCTCGCATACCCAAGTGAAGGCTCAGGGGATCCACAAGGCAAGCATCGTGGAGGGGTTCAATGGGGGAATGACATTGAACTTCCCACTGGTCTGGGGTCGACAGATAAAATACAGGGCCCCCAGTTAAGTTTCAATTTCAGATAAATCTAACTGAGCATCCCAGCATTTGTTTTGCCAAATCTGGCAGCCTTAACTGTCATGACATCAGGCTGACCACTGAGAACCTGGAGTCTGCCTCCCAGACCTCCATCCCCTTTTTCTATGCACTTTTCCCTCTTCCATCAGAATCATATAACTGTGCTTTCCTCCAACACTACTCTTAAGAAAACATCCAGAGTTTTCCCTTACAGTGAACTCAGCTCTCCTAGGGATACTTTGATCACAAGTCTTAGTTCTAATTGTGAAGTGAAGTCTGTGCCCCACTTTAAAGGAATATTAGGCTATAGCTGCGGGGTGGAAATACTATTTCAGGCAGGAGGTCTTCCTAGGCCTTTGCAATCACACCACCTTGGCTATAAGCCGTGGAGGCCTCCCTACTCCCACCTGTCCCACTCCTTCCTATTGGCCTCCCAGCAGCACTTGCTTCCCTTTGGGATCTAGGCAACTCCCAAATCTCCACTGCAGTTAGGTTAGTCCCCCACTTCCCTTGCTCTGTGCCTTGGATAGCTTCTCCCAGTTGCGACTAAATTTCCAGGTCTCCATCATCATGGAAGCCTGATGTCATCTCCTAACTCCTCAGCACCCCCAACCAGAGTGTGGTCAGGGGACCCTTCCATCGTCCTGGAGCAGGGCACACCGCACCTTCCCCTTCCCAGTCCAGGACCAGAGACTTCCCCTTTCACTCTCCAGTTACCCTCATGATGCACCTTGGCTGGGCAATGGCTTTTAAAGAACTATTTTATTTGGCAAGGACCTTGTGTTTCCACCTTTTGTGAAATATTCTTAATGATGTGTGCAAAACCTACATTTATCACAGAAGATAGGCAACTGCACAATGACTCCTTTCGTTCCTTTGGGACATGTCTAGACTCTCCCTGCCTCAGTGAGCCCTCCCAGTGGGAAAGGTAATACCGACTGAACTTTTCACCTTGAGGCTCAAATTCAGTTTCACCCACTCTCTCCTGCACATACACCTTCCCCAGTCAAGAGGTAAAGACAGTTCTTCATCCATTTACTCCCTACTCTGTCTCTGTTCTTTTCTGATAAACATTCACCGACCTTGTGTGACCCCTTCAAGGGCTTGGCCTCTGCTTCTGGCATCTGGTCCTGTCCAGGGGCTTTATTCTTTTTCTGAGCTTGGCTTTATCAACCAAATCCTGCTATTCTTGAATTAGAATGCCTGACCTGACAGAGCTTGTCTTTATCAACCAAATCCTACTATTCTTGAATTAGAATGCCTGACTTGACAGAGAAAATGCCTCCTACTCCTTCCCAGGAGATGGCAACAATCTTATCTGAGGAGAAATTATAGATTTGGGCTCTGAAATCTAGATTAGATTGATTCATAGCTAGAATCTTTAAGTGGCCTTGGGTCATGAAGCTGTGGAATATATTAGATTTGAAGCATCTTGAGAACAGAGACTACATTGTATCAATTTCTTCATTCTCAGAGCACAAGCTTAGTGCATGGCATACAGCAGGTGCTCAAACATCGTTAATAAATGACTAACTGATGTTCCAATCTTAGATGCTGTGCTCTTGAGTGTATGAGGTCCTAGGTTCTCCCAGGAACTAAAATCTCTAAGGACTATTGAAATCTTATCACTTTGTGGAACCTCTAAAACCAAAGTTACTGATCCTCAATAACTGATTAGACATTCTAACATCATCTTGTGTTCAGATTTGGGAGTGACATGTGAGCATCTCTGGAGCTTTAAGAATGAAATTAAGCCCCATCTCTACTAAAATACAAAAAAAAATTAGCCGGGCGTGGTGGCGGCGCCTGTAGTCCCAGCTACTCGGGAGGCTGAGGCAGGAGAATGGTGTGAACCTGGGAGGCGGAGCTTGCAGTGGGCCGAGATCGTGCCACTGCACTCCAGCCTGGGCGACAGAGCGAGACTCCGTCTCAAAAAAAAAAAAAAAAAAAAAGAAATTAAGAAGAAACATCAAAATGAATGATCGTTATCCCTAAGCTAAGGAAACCCAAAGACAATCTAGAAATGTGGACAGATATTTGGGGATACTCAAGGCTACCAGGATGATTCAGGAAGGCAACTGGAAAGCCATTGCAACTAGATGGATGGCTGAAGTATAATTAGGAATGTGTTGACTGAAGGGTGGCAGTCAGTTCCTCAGAGAGAGCAAGGTTTTGGAACTGGTTGTTCAATTTTAGCCAAAGGGGAGATTGGTCAGCAAAAAGATTCCAGGCTGCCCTTATGGTCATTGACTGTTGCTTCGACTTCAGCTGACCTGCCCCTCTATCTTCATTTATCTTTGTGTATCATAAGGAAATTTCAGATTTATACTGTGGGAGTTCTGCTGAGATCTCAAATCTATGTGGAGTCATGGGAAGCATCTTACCACACTACCTGATTTCAAGGCTTATTTTCTATTAAGCAGCCCTAATCAAGAGAGTGTCGTAATGGTGTAAAGATAATCAAATAGATCAGTGGAACAGCACAGAAAGTCCAGAGATAGACCCACACATAGGCAAGCAACTGATTTTCAACAAAGCTGCAAAGACAATTCACTGGAGAAAGTATCGTCTCTTCAGCAAATGGTGCAGAAACAATTGGATATCCAAAGCAAAAATAAAACTAACATCAATCCATACCATACGTCATAAACAAAAATTAATTCAGGAAGCATCCCATAACTAAGTGTAAAATTTTAAACTATAAAAATTCTGGAAGAAAACATAAGAGAAAACCTTTGTGATCTTGAGCTGGGCAAAGATTCTTTAGATATAATATCAAAGCAGGATTCATAAAAGAACAAATTGATGAGTTAAACTTCTTCAAAAGACAATATTAAGAAAATGAAGAGACAGTTACAGATTGGGAGAAAATATTTGTCAAACACATATAAAGGGCTTAAATTCAGAATATTATGAAGGACCCTCAAAACTCAATAATAAGAAAACAAACAACCTAATAATAAATGGAAAAAAAATTTTGAACAGATACTTCACCAAAGGAGATCTATGAATGGCATATAAACACATGAAAAGATGTTCAATATCATTAGCCATCAGGTAAATGCAAATCAAATGAAAACTGCAATGATATGCCACTACACACCCACTAGAACAGCAAAATTAAGAGAGATCGACCACAGCTAATATTGGTGAGACTGTGGAAATATAGCACTCTCATACCATACACAGGAGATGGGAATGCAAAATGATACAATCACTTTGGAGAACATTTTAACACTTAGAAAAAAAAAAAACTTAAACATACACTACCATATGATACAGCCATTTCACTCCAAAATATTTACTCAAGAAACAGGAATGTACACATATACATGTGTCTCTGTGTGTGCCTGTGTGTGTGTGTGTGTGTGTGTGAATAGGTAAGTAGGTAGATAGATCAATCTCCATAAAGAGACTGTACATGAATATTTTTAGCAGCTTTATTTTTAATACTCCCAAACTGGAGACATCCTGAATGACCATCAGCAGACAAATTGATAAACTGTAGAACATCCATATGACAGAATACTACTAGATAATGAAAAGGAATGAACTAGTGATACACTTAAAGACACAGAAGAATCACAAAGTAATTTTGCTGAGTGAAAGAAACAAGAGAAAAAGAGTGCATACTGTGTAATTCTACGTTCAGTAAAATAAAAGCAAATTGATAGTGGCAGGAAGCAGATCTGTGATTGCCTGGAGAAAGGAGTGAGAAAATTTTAAACGTAGTCATAGCTCACTGCAGCCTTGAACTCCTGGGCTCAAGTGATCCTCCTGACTCAGCCTCCGCCTCCCAAAGTGCTGAGATTACAGGTGTGAGCCACTGCACCTGGCCAGGTTCATTATCTTGATTGTGACGATAGTTTCATCAGTGTATATATATGTCAAAAATTCTCAAATTGTTCTCTTCAAATATGAAACATATCGTATGTCGATTATGCCCCAATAAAACTATTAAGAATACATATGTCTGAGTTCTGGCAATTTCTCCCTATTTGTTACTACAGAGGTCAAGGAAAGGGTTAGAACTTTGGGGAGGGCAGGTTGCTTCAGGACCTGTTTTGAAATGCCTTTCTGTTTTCTTTCATGTTGGACAGGGAGAAGAAGATGGAGTAATATAATAGGCTACCTTGGCTTTGGGAGAAATTAAAACAATTTTTGGGCTGAATAAAATTTGTATAAATTTCCCACAATTATAAGGAGTTCCTACAGATTACACAAATGTTCAGACACACTCACATATGTATGCTTATAACAAAACAATCCCATAGAAAAAACAATGGGCAAGAGATATGAACAAGGAATCCAAAGAAGCAGCTTGAATCTCTGCCAACAACTAGAAAGTATAAATTAAAAACACATTGATAAAACTATGTTACACCCGTTACTTTGAAGGAAAAAGCTTAAATCTGTCACCATCAAGTCTAAGATGTGGAACAATTCAAAGTCAGATACTCTGCAGGGTGCACACTGGACAATGAATTTAGGAAGCAATTTGGCAAAGTTGAAGATTGTCACCCCTATGACACAGAAAGTGTACTTCTAGGTATACGCCTTAGAGAAATGTTGGCACATGTGCACAGAAAACATATATAGCATCACAATAGCAGGAAATGGAAAGATCGAAATGCACTTTAACAAGTAAATGCATAAACTGTGGTGTATTCACATAAAATTCTGGACATCAGCAAAAAATGAATGAGCTAGCATTATAGAATGATTCACACCATAGAAGGTCATTTTACAGCATGCAAATTCCTGTCTTATGTGCAGTCGGGACACAAACCTATCAATGAAAGTCAAACGACTTGCATGGGCATTATAAACTTCAAGTTCAAGATAAGAGCGTCATGGGTGTTTTCTACCATAATGATAATTCTTTGTTTCTTAATTTCAATTGTGGGTATTTGTATTATTCTTAATACTGCTTGTACATCTAAAATAATAGAAATTAATAATAATTTCCTGCAAAAATTACTCATAGCTCTTTACTCTTCATTGCTTCTGTTGATCTGTAAGGTGAGTCTACCATTCCAAAGTCAGAGTAGCTTGGGTTTGGCTATTCATCATGCCCATGAATGTATTAGTTACATTTGCACTTGCTTCTCACCCAGCCTTTCACTCAACCAAGCTCCACAACTGTGATGAGAGACACGTAGAGAATTACAAGCCGAGGAGCTTTGCTCTTGCTCTCGACACACAGTATTAGTTCCATCTGGTCTTTCCTGACCTCTAGTCTTCCTTCGTAGATTACTGGTGCTCTTTCCTTAGGGGTGATTTAAATCTTGATTGCTGCCTGATTTCAGCATCCTCAGTGTAGGCTAAGAAATGGGAAAGGTGCTGGGATTAGAATGACTCTGCAGCACATTCATGCCATGACCCAGGGAATCGGGAATATGTGTAGGCTTTGATTGTGTATTTGTTTTATTTTATTATGGATTGCTTATGTATTATTAGGTATTGCTTATGTATTATGTATTATTTATTTTATTAGGTATAGCTCTTTCAATCTTCAACATGCTTTTCTTTGGGTAACTGCATCTAAGAGCCTGAGTCTGTAAATGAGAAAATCTCCTAACAACTGTGATTAAAAGTCATTCTATTAATACTTGATAACTCCAAGTGTTGACAAACATGGGAAGATTCATATAATCTCCTAAGATGTGTCGGGCGTAGACATTCTTACAATACCTCAGGAGGATAATTTTTGATTTCTGCTAAAAGTAAAAGTATACTTACTTTTCAACCGAACAGATCTACTTCTAGGAGTCTAGCAAATGTAAAATGTTTATTGCAGCATTGCTAGTAAAAGTGTTAACTTGAAAACAGCCCAGATATCTGTTAATAGCTGAATCAATCAATACATTGGGAAATATTCTTATAGCAGAAAATAATAAAGTAGTGAAATAAATGGTTAGATCTATATCTAGCAGAATGAATAAATCTCAAAAAGGTAATCTTATCTTTTAAATATTTATTATGCAAAGATCCATGTTATAGCATTTGGTGAAGGTGATGTAGTTTGTATGTTTGTCTCTGCCCAAATGTCAAGTTAAATTGCAATCCCCAGTGTTGCAGCTGGGGCCTGATGGGAGGTGATTGGATGATGGATGTGGATTTCTCATGAATGGTTTAGCACCATCCCCTTGGTGCTGTTGTTGTGATAGTGAGTGAGTTTTCACGAGATGTGGTCACTTAAAAGTGTGTAGTGGCTGGGCACTGTGGCTCACGCCTGTAATCTCAACACTTTGGGAGGCCGAGGCAGGGAAATCACAAGGTTAGGAGATCAAAACCATCCTGGTCAATATGGTGAAACCCTGTCTCTACTAAAAATACAAAAATTAACTGGGCATGGTGGTGCACGCATGTAGTTCCAGCTACTCTAGAGGCTGAGGCAAGAGAATCGCTTGAACCCAGGAGGTGGAGGTTGCAGTGAGCTGAGATGGCACCATTGCACTCCAGCCTGGCAACAGGCTGTACAAGCTAGTGTCCCAGAGTGTCTTTTTTGCTCCTGCTTTTGCCATTTGTTGTGCCTGCTCCCCTTTTACCTTCTTCCATGATTGGAAGCTTCCTGTGGCCTTCCCAGAAGCAGATGCACTGCGCTTCCTGTACAGCCTACAGGACCCTGAACCAATTAAACCTCATATATATATACATATATGTGTATATATATATATGTGTGTGTGTGTGTGTGTATATATATATATATCCCAGTCTCAGATATTTCCTTATAGCAGTACAAGAACAGCCTAATACAGAAGGGTTAAAGATATGAAAACTAATACTATATATCAGGTGAGGATACATACACATAAGAAACAAATGTGGGTGGAAATAATAAACTTGAAGGTCAGGTGGTAAACATTTTTGGTGGGTGAAGTAGAAAAATCAGATCAGAAAAGCATTTACTCAGGGAACTCAAATGTATCTGTGACATTTTATTGCAAATGTTTCAAAGTAAATGCTTTAATTCAAAAATCATCTCTAAAAATGGACATTTTCTTATACAATCATAATGTTATCCAATCTAACAGAATTATTTATAACTTTTGGTATCACCTAAAATACATAATTTGTATTAAATTTCCACAATTGCCTCAAAAATATCTTTTGACACTAGCTTGTACAAATCAGGACCAAAGCAAGGGACACACGTTAAGTTTTATTTTAATGTCTCTTAAATTGCTTCAAACACAGAGCAGTACTTCCTTCTCCCTATCCCACCCTGGAACTCCGTAACACACACCTTTTCCATATTTTTCTTCTTATGGAAGCTGGATCAAGTTGTCCTCTGGACTGCCTCCCATTCTGGATTTCTCTGTTTGCTTTCTGCAGCTGCCATTTAACTTGTTTCTTCTCCTTCTATGTGCCCCACAGAAACAATGTGTAAGATTCGGTTAAATTCAGATTTAATTTTTTTTTTTTTGGCAGGAACACTTCCTAAGTTATGCTGTATACTTCCATTGTGCCATATTGGCAGGCACATTATGTTTTAGTGAGGGCAAAATTGGTGAAGATGGATAAAGGTGGGGCAGCCTAATTCTTCCACGGCAATGGTCCCTGAAAACCTTCATTTAATAGTTTCATCCATTGATGATCGTTGCCCACAGTGATGACTTCATTCCTGCGTACAAAATGGTGTTTGTCCAATTAGATTGTATTACACTGAATTCTTCCCTTAAAAAAATTTCCTTCATCTACAAGGGTTATTTAGTTATCCTGAAGTATAGTTCACAATAGGAAGTCAGGTAGCACACTTGATTATTCCCTTTTAAAGACCAATTCTCAGAATTAGAAGTTAATGCTTTCTTTCTTAAAAAAAAAAAAAAAACTCAAAAAAATATGGTTACGTTTTAAGATTTTGTAAAGCTGGGTGGTAAAAAGTTTAAAACTGTAAAAATATTAAAAAGTGTTTATAACCATTCTCTAGACCTTTCTAAACTTCAAAACATTTGATGCTGAACTATTTAATTAAACAAGAAAAAAAGTCCCATTTTGTAAAGTTCAAAATACACTTAGCATTCAAATGACATTTGAAAAGAAGCTTGACCTAAGCTTTAGGAGTAAAAGTTATATAAAAGTTTTAGGTGGATGATTGGAATTTGTTTTAAAAGTTTAAAAAAAGGAAAACAGAAAAAAGCCAATAATATATACCGGAAGAGTAAGGAGACATAAAGAAAATGCAATCACTCAATCATGTGGGGAATGGAGGGAGCCTGTGGGATCCACCACCCAACCCAGAGAGTCTCCCTGCAGTCCAATTGCTTTTCTCAGATCAGAAGGCAAAAGAGCAGTCAAGCAAGCAAATAGACAGCAGCAACAACAAAAGTACTGAAAGTTTTCTAGAAAGGCCAGACTCAGGAGCAGAGAAGAGGCACAGCGGGCAGTGCCAGTGAGAGGCATGAGTCCTGAGTGAGCTGGGATGCCCAGGGAGCTGACCAAGGGTCTCAAGAGGAGGGTAGAAGGGAAATGGTATCCTGACACCTGCTGGGAGGAGCACTGGCAGAAAACTCCAGGAATGTATTCAAGGGACTTCTATTTAGGGACCTAAGAAGGAAACACAAGCATAAATTTAGTTAAGCAGAGCTGGGTTCAGATGAAACTTGAGGAAAGGCAATGAGACTAGAATAGGGTTGAAGAACTAGGGCTGAGGAGTCTGGGAAACCAGAGTTTGAATCCCAATTCTACACTTCCCAGTTGGGTAACCTTAAGCCTGTTACTTAACCACTGTTAAGTTTCAGTTTCCTTATTTACAAAATAGGATAAAAATAATATCTCTTCATAGAGCGTTGTAAGGATTAAGTGGGATGACTGTGTCATAACATAACAAAGTAGTGTTTGAACAAGCATAGTTTGTATTCTTACTAGTATTATTACTGATAGAGGCAGAGAAAGGCCTAGGTAGATAGGGAAGGGTGCTCAGAGAATCTCCATCCCACCCCCGGAAGTGTTTACACTAGATGTTTTGTGCATATAGGGAACCTGCACAGACTCTAGCCTGGGCATGCCCACAGTGAACTGGAGGCCCACATGCACTGGGGGAATGAATGGGGTGGAGCCACCAGAAATCCACACCTTATGCCGGGGAAGAGCCTAGCCTCTTCAGCTCATGTGTGGTGACCCCGGTATTCATTTTGGGGGGGGGGTGGACACTTGCTTGTAGGACCCCCTCTCTTTAGTGAGAAATTTCTTTTCACTTAATAAATTCTATCCTCCTCACCCTTCATTCTGTCCTCATGCCTCATTCTTCCTGGTCATGAGACAAAAATCTAGATTAGCTGAGCTAAGGAGCAAAAACTCCTGCATCATTACTATTCTTATAATATTAATTTCAACAGATAAATCTAAATCTATATCAGTTGATACAAATTCCATACTATATTATAAAAGCAACTCAAGTAGGATAGGTCATTGTTTGGATCATTACTGCATCATGTCACATTCTAAAATAATCATCACTAAAAGTATATTTGTAAGAATAAGGATGAGAAAGTCTGTGTGTATGCATGTATGTTTATGAACATGGCAAGACTCACAGCGTGGCTCAGGTTGGTTCCAGAGGGCTCTTTCTGTGAAAGAGGGAGGGGGGGAGGGAGGGAGGGAGGGAGGAAGGGACCTGTGGTCAAGAGACTTTACCTCTCTGGGCCCCAGTTTCCTTATGTGTAGAAATACATAGACATGGGGTAGGTACCTGTTAAATAAGTGTTATTTCCACAGCTTTTTACTCTCTGCATGCACCTGGCAGAGTAAGGACCTCCAGTACAAATCACATTTGACTACACTCCCAGTGAAAATGCTACTTAATTATCTTGCAAAAATTCAGGAATTGGGGCAGCAAGTACATACTTATGTCTCTTTACATCACAAACACTTTCTGATGTATGAGCTGGGCCTGGATCACCGGGAAGGTGGTATTTCAAAGCGGCGGGGAAATAACTTGAAAACTCTGAAAGCCATTGTGAATGTGAGCCAGCCACCTCCACCAAGGCCCTGGGCCTCCATCCAGGGAGGCCTCCCCAAGACAACTGCCTGCTGCCCTGTTCTCTGCCTGCTCCCTCCTGCTCTCCAGGGCTGCTGTGTCTGTCTCTTTTCCTTGGCCTCGTCTGTCTTGCTTCCTCTGAATTCTCCCCTTTCCACCTTTCTCAGCTAGATGGAAACTGCTATAATGAATCAGCAGTAGCCCAGCAGTCTTTGCTCCCGGGTAGTCATAGCTGCTTATCGGGCCTATTGGCTATGAAGACCTGAGCCCACCACTGAGAAGCTCATTTACAAGTGGTCCCTTTCTGCATCTCTCTTCTTTGTCTTCTCCCCTGCAGTGATGCAGGTTAAAAGATCATAGAAATGTCCAGCTGCACCAGGAAACCCATCCTCCTTTCTCTGCTGGCCTGAGCAAGTGAGAGATGGAGTCTGGCACCCACTCAGGAGGGTGCTGTTCCCAAAGTAGGACCCCCCCATCCCCAGCATGCCTTTGTTTTTCCTTAACAAATGAGAACTGTTGGAGAAATGGCAAACAGCCATGCCTTGGAGTGATTAAGTAGAGCCTAAGTTTAGAGGGATTGGCACACAACAACACATCAAGTCCTTCATTTGCAGGTTCTCCCTGGCTGCCACATGAAAGACGGGTGTGAACCTTGCCCTGGGGACAGACCCGTGCATGGACAGGACAGCACAGCCCCAGGAATATACATCAGAAATGCGTAATCCAGAGAGGACTCACCTGGAACAGACCAGATAGAGAAATAGTGTGAGAATCCTGGTTTTATGCCCATGAAAAATATTTTTGACATGACAGTTGAAAAAAATTCCTAAAGACTTTGCTCATTGATGGGTCTGGCTTCAGTGCCCATTTGGGCCACTTTCAGCAATCCAGTGGCACACACGCCTCCGTTGAATAAGACCATAAAAGGTAAAGCTAGCATGAAGTGGCTGGATCTGACAGATTTGAGGTGCAGACACGAGCTCCATCTCCAGAATCAGGACTCTGTATTTCTGAAGAAGGGTGGAAAGTAATCTTTGAAGAAATTCCACAGAATTTCAATTATGGTTAAGAGGAGAGTGTAGGGCAAATGTTGCTGACTTCTTTTTTTTTTTTTTTTAAGACAAGTTCTTCCTTTGTCACCCAGACTGGAGTGCAGTAGCACAATCATGGCTCACTGCAGTCTCAACCTCCTTGACTCCAGAAATCCTTCTGCCTCAGCCTCCTGAGTAGCTGGGATTACAGACATGAGCCACTGCACCCAGTTATTCCTGCCTTTTAAACAACAGGAGCTATGAAGTATGCATTGCACTCCTGTGGCCATCAAGGTAGTATCTCAGGCACAAAGGGGATATAAGGATGAAAAAGACAGAGGACCTGGTCCTGAGGTAGGACATAGACATAAATTACTCAGAATGTTAAAAAAAAAAAAAAAAGGTTGGTTTCTATGAAATCTTCAGAAGGAATTTAGTGCCTGCCCGTGACCAACAATGTGGTGATACAACAACCATTCTGTTCTCAAGGAACTTCAAGTTTAGTAGGTCAATTCCACCAGCAAATGAGTTGAGTACAGGTTCCTGGCAAAGATGGCTTGGTGTTACCAGGAGGAGTTAGGAAAAGAAAAATTGATGTTGTAAGGACTTGGCTGGCACCGAGAGGTGCATGGGGAAATGACTTCTAACCAAGGGAATTGAATGCAACTTTATATATGTGATTTATCCTTCTTTTAAAGTGTTTTTCATCCTCAACCAATAAGTGGATAAAGAAAATGTGTCATATATACATAAACACTATACATGGAATATTACTCAACCTTAAAAAAAGAACGAAATAATGTCTTTTGCAGCAACTTGGAAGGAACTGGAGTTCCTAAGTAAAGGAACTCTGGAATAGAAAACCAAATACCACATGTTCTCACTTATAAGTGGGAGCTAAGCTATGGGTACGCAAAGAAGACAGAGTTGTATCATGGACATTGGAGACTCAGAAGTGGGGAGACACAGGCACATACACATGTGCATACACACAAATGCAGCATGGCAAAATGAGATAGGTTTCAAGTATGGTGCAGTGAAATGAGCATGGGCTCTTAAGCCAGGTAGATTTGGATTAAAATCTGGGTCCATCACTAAATAATTGTGTAACTTGGGCAAACTATTTAACTTTTCTGAGTTTCAATTTCCTTACTTATATAAAAAATAATAATCCCCACTCCATAGTGTTGTTATGAATTTTAATAACAGTATCCGTTACCATCTATTGAGTACAAACTCTGAGCCAGGCCGTGCACAGGGCACTACATCTATATTATCTCATTTAATTCTTACAACAACCCTGTGATATAGATATTATTATCCCCATTTTAGAGATAGGGCAACTGAACCTCAGCGAGGCTAAGTAGCTGGCCCATAGTCCTGCAATTAGAAAATGTTGGAGGCAAGATAAAAAACTTGTGTTTGTAAAAACTGCATTTATGGTCCCCTGCAAGGAGCCCAAGGCAGTGTGTGAAGAGTGAAAGGCACTAAATGAATGGATGCTCCCACACACCCTTCCCTCGTTTCTTCCTAGCGTCCAAAGAACCCTTAGTTCTCTCCATCTCTCTTGATGTGTAGGTCTCTAAAATATGTGTGCTTCTAATCTAGTTTAGTTGGGTCTCTGTATGCTTTGTGCATATGCTTACTTCTCCTGAAGGGTGTGTGTGTGTGTGTGTGTGTGTGTGTGTGTGTCTGTTCCTACTACATGAAAGAGTTTCTGGCTGTGTCTCTGCATGACCTTGTCTGTCTCTGGCTCTGTCTGTATCTGTTTCTCCATGTCTTCACCTGTAGCTGGATTAGAGGCCTGGTTTTTGTTTTCTTTCTTCCCTCCCCACATCTCTTTCTGCATTCCTCCCTCCCCTTTGTGTCCCTCTAGTATAAGAGAGTGGTAACTCAGTTGTTTTCTGGGTAATAAAAATTGCCAGCTTAAACAGGATATGTAAGGGGCATTTTATTTTTCTTTGATTCATTGTAGTTGTTGCACTCTTAATTATTTCCCTTCCCTTAGGAATCGGTGACTACAGTTTTTAGAAACGGAAAGATCTGCCTGTCAAGTGTCTGCCGAAAGATGAATTCACTGGGCTGTTGTTCATGGTTTCAAAACAACAGGCCCAATAAGCAGTGGTTCCAGGTCCCTTCCTGGCCACAGGCACATGCTCTAGTAGAAAATAGTTTAATTGATATTTCTCATTAGAACACACTTGTGCACACGCTCTCCTTGGAAGAGGAGAATGCTTCATTTTCCCTTGTCTTTGAGGAAGGAAAAATATCCTTCAGTCTTCAGTCTCACTTGCTTATGTAACCGTCACCGAGGGAGGTGGGGGACGCTTGATTCCACAGAAAAACCAAAATTCAAAAACATTTCCCCAGAAAACTTGAAAACCGTGCTTGTAAACAAAAGAAACCTAATGTAGTCAGAAATGGGAGATAAAACAAAACAAAATAAAAAACCAAAACGCCTTCTCAGCCTGCTGCTAGAATGTCATGTGTGGTTGGTGAAGACATTTGGACAACAGAAAACATCCCATTGCTGGAAGAGGAACAAGGGTCAAAAAGATAAAAGTCGTCCATGTTTCAATCTGCCCCAGTGCCTTTCTGGAAACTTTTCATTCTCCCTCAACAATCAGAAAACTCACAGAAAAACAAAATCTCTTTGCGGTTTGGCAGAGAGAGGACAAGGTGAGGGTGGGCTGAGAGGATTTATCTATTTGATTGACGTAAAGAAAAAAGTTACAGTAAGTGGATAGAGGATGTCAGTACTCAAATGTATTTCATTTGTGATGTTCCCTGTATTATGTTTCAAATACAGTATGTTGTCAGGGCCTAAGGGAGTAAAAGCATCTCTATTAGTCATTTCATTTATATGTATTTTCTAGAAATCTCCAAATCAGGAAGTTGCCGTCTAGTATAGAAGCAGAGAATCATAGACTTTTAGATTTTATTAGACAGCAACCTTTAATCTTCTATATGAAACTCTAATTTCTTAGGCAACATCTGTACCATTTAGAGCTCTAACTTTGATAAATGAATTACTGAAATTCAAACACTCCATATATATTGCATTTACTTGACTTCTCAGCAGGAAATGTCTTTCACTGGGCGTGTTCTATGATTTGTCTTTAATGCATCCAGATGACTCCCCATGATCAGATTACCTTCTTCCAAAATTCACACCCTCTCTTTCCAGCCATCCTTCTGGAATCCTGCCCTGACTCCCAGGCCTCCACATTCCTTCACTTTTGACAATCAAGTCAATGTGTACTTGAAGGTGGAGGTCCACCACCTCTCCCGTCCTTCTCTGGTTCCTCCTAATTTAACAAAAATGGTTTAGCAAGCTCATCTGCAAGTTTTCTCAACTCCCTGGGCTGGGATCCCTTTTAGCCAGGAAGCTGAACCACCTGTAGAGAAGACAGGAGCTCCCTGACATCCCTTCACCCATGGGCACCTTCGATTCTCTCCATTCCACCCGTTCCAATCAGAAGATCATTTTTTTTTTAAAGGAAGAACACCAGAGCTGAAGAGGAGCAAAGTAGTTGCATTCTCTCTCTGTTGCCTGTTGACGTGCTACCCTTAGTACTGAGCCTTGTACTTGACCCAGCTGCAAATGTGAGTTAAAAGCCCTTTGAGTTGCTTTGCATTTGTTATGATCCTCAACCTCTCCCTGTTTTGACAAAACTAGGAGTAAACAGGAAGCTCTCCTCGATGACCTCACGCTCCAGGTTCTCTAGATCTCTGGAAAAGAAACTTTTCCTTTACTGTGGATATTGTCACGTTTCTCCTTGTCCCTGTTCTCTCAACCTTCATCTATTCCCTTGACCTTACATCAACAATAGACTTCAAGACACCCAGGACAGAGGCCCCATTTATTCTTCACAGTCCCAAGGAAAAAGCCTTACACAGAATGGGCACTGTCCTACTGACCCACCAAACAATGGTCTTGGCTCCTCTGAACCACTAAGTCGTTGTTAAGAACATGAACTTTGGACCTAAGGTGAAATCCCAACATATGACCTTGGGTATAGTTGTCAATGTTCCTATGATTTAGATCTCACTTATGCAACCAACCTGGCAGATGTGAGGGTTACACCAGATAGAATATGAGTGGTCAGTAAATAGATTTATACTATTATTATCACCAACAGGACAATGAAAACATGGAAATTACTTCACAAGGCTATTTTGAAGATTAAGTTATAAAACTTTGATAAAAATACCTGCCACATTGCAGGTATTTAATAAATATTAGTTAGCTTCTTTCAGAAAATGGATACTATGATAAATTACCATGACGATTGTTTCATAGATCAATTGAGTAATGTGATTAAAAAAAGAGTTAACCTACAAACCACAACTGAATATCAATTTGCAAATTATTGGCATATTCATATAAAGTATCCTTAATGCTGAAATTGGCTCAAACTTAATTAACTTTGATTTTTCAAGAGGCACTTGAAGTATGGCCTGGTGGAAATGTATGTGGTCTGGCGGTATGGTGTATAGTGGAAAGAACAAGGAATTTGTCTCGGAAGACATGAGTCTTTATTCATGTGATGTCAGGCCTCCTTACTTCCTCATCTGTAAGTGGGAGTTATCATAGTACTTATTCAACTTATTATATAGGTCGCCGGTGTGCAAATCAAATAGCAGAAAATATTTTATAAACCATAAATCATTATTTAGAAATTAGTTATTATTAGGGAGTAGTCACTATAAGTGCAATTAAGTTACAAATAGAAAGTTTAGGGAATAAGATTAGAGCTACATATAAATCTCTAATGTTATTTTGTTGATCCCGGAGTCCTCATCTACCCTTTCCTGGTGGAAAGAACCTGTTTTAGGGCATGAATCAACTACCGAGTTGTTGAAGGATGATTTTAAAAATAGGATGTAGTCGGCCAGGCGCGGTGGCTCATGCCTGCAATCCCAGCACTTTGGGAGGCCGAGGAGGGTGTATCACAAGGTCAGGAGATCGAGACCATCCTGGCTAACACGGGGAAACCTCGTCTCTACTAAAAAAATACAGAAAATTAGCCGGGCGTGGTGGTGGGCGCCTGTAGTCCAGCTACTTGGGAGGCTGAGGCAGGAGAATGGCGTGAACCCGAGAGGCGGAGCTTGCAGTGAGCCGAGATCGCGCCACTGCACTCCAGCCTGGGTGACAGAGCGAGACTCTGTCTCAAAAAATAAATAAATAAATAAAATAAAAAATTTAAAATAGGATGTAATCATGACTCTCATACAAATATGAAATTAAATATCTTCAAAAATTTTTATTTAACTCAATTAATGAGAAAAGCAGTAAGATGTCACAACTGATCAAAGAAGAATTCAAAGAAACATGCTTATAGAGGTAAAGGGAGGCTGAAATGAGTTTACAAATAGATGTAAAAACTAGTCTAACCACAGGGCAACAATGCTTTGTACCCCACCCGATAAAACAGACCTGTAATATGGCAAGAATCATGTGTATTACTACAAGTTTTATACAACATAAAGAGTTGTTAAAAAAGAAGAAAAGAACAAAATGACAGAATTGTTAGGTAACCCCAAAAGGATGAGTGGAAGAGCTAGTCAGGACACACACAAATCTATCAATATTGATTTGCTTAAAAGTGTTTCACAAGTTGTTCTGGCAAAGCCCAGCAGTAGGTTAAGCCAATAACTAACTAATTATTTTATCACTGCTGAGTACTTTCTTTTCATTTGGGGACAGGTTGGCATGGAGAAGGAGGAGTGTGTTACTAACGTGTCTGAACATCAAGGCACTTCAATTTTGGTTAGGGAGCCATGAAAAGTGAAGAAATAATAGACAATCCCACTTTCTTTTTCCTCAGCCTTCAATCATCCCTGCCTCTACCCTAAGACGAGGCTGCCCCAGTTTTGCAGAGCTGATTATCGCCCTTACCTGCAGAGGGCTGGCAGAAGCAGCCAAGCCCAGGCACCAGCCAGCAAGGATCCTGGCAATTTCCAAAGAGATTTTTCTGAACTCTTCAAGGGTCTATGTGAATTACCCTGTAATTGTTGGCAAGGTATTTCAATGCCAGGGAAAGTCACACAGAAAAGGAGGCAGCACACTATCCTCTTAAGCAGCTCAAGGGCAGCCGTCTTACGTGAGTAGGAGAGGCAGGAGAAAAAGGTAAGGAGGGAATTGGTTAGCCCTTAGTTTTGGAAGAATTTTCAGCGCCAAAGAAATAATCTTTATCGTCACCACCTTCATCTTCATTACCAGCAGACCTAGCAGCAGCAAATTCACACAATGAAAACCCTTATCAAGTTTGAAGCATCTGTAAAATCAGTGAAATAGTTTTGAATGTGTCTCTTTACTTCAGACAAAATTACAATGGGGAGAAAAAGGCATCAGACAAAACGTTTTAAATGTATTTATCTGGACCATATCCAGTGGTCTTCAAACAGGTTTTTTATGTCCTAATAAAGTAGATAAAGTGACTATACACTTTATAAAAATGTAAATTTCTGTGGCATATTTTAAATCCATTTAATAAGATTGAAAACATTCCTTTACTGTTTCCAATGATCATACTCATTTGTTGCTGTTGTAGGATGTCTTATAGGACATGTGGCCAATCACTGGTTCTAATCTAAAGCCCAATATTTAGTCAGGAATGTAATCTCTTAAATTATAACATTGTTCAGAAGAGAAAATATGGGCATGGTTTACATTCATTCATGCTATTACAAGATTTCCCAGAACGCCCTGTGTAAACAGTGGAGGGTCTACACAGCAAAAGAGATCACTGACTCTTAGAATTAGAAATAATTAAGTGACTTTTGAAGTCAGAAAGTGACTTTTTTTCTAAAAAAGTCTAAAGAGGATTCTAAAATACTCTTCAGGTTATTCTACCAACACTGAGTAGGTTTGCACAGGTTATTGTCTGACTGATGAACTCACTGATACTTATTCATTCAAGAAAATGTATTTTTTTTTAGCATAAGTTATGTTCCAGACACTCTAATGAAAGTGGGGATATATAGCCAGATGACAGAGTCAACTGTTTCAAGAAGATAGAATCTCTTTAGAGAGACAGACCAACCATGTCACAAGCAAGGAGAGTCTACATCAACTTTGAGTTTGGGAATATGATAACTCAGACATAGACCTAGAAGAAGTCAGGAGACAGACCAGAGAAATAGATAGGAACATGTAGACTGCAGCCAAGTCTTCATCCAAAATTTTCAAGTATTTGATATGATTAGATTAGTAGCATTTGGAAATAATTTAGGAAGTCACAATGGCAGCCACTTGAGCAGCTCACACACAGCAGTTTTATGTGTACAGCAGAGGTAGGAGGCAGTGTCAGGGAGAGTATTCGATTAACAAGGAAAAAGGAGGTTCCTGTGCACTGTGCGTTTTTCCTAAGAAAATGGTAAACTTGACCTTTTGCCCCAAATAGAAATCTTTCATAGGTCAGCCTTCATGTTTTTCATTTATCATTACATCTACTTCCTGCTCACATACACACTTGAAAGAATCATCCTCACTACTTTGAATGGGCCATGAAAAAAAGGTCTGTGGAGCCCAAGAGATGGCTGGTTGAACTGGAGGCTGAAGAATCATAATAAAAGAGAGGAAGTAAACTAAAACTGTGTTTATTTATCTTCCTCCTAAACATCTGTGTCAAAATATTTCCCAAATGCAAAATAGGGGTCACCCAGGACCTTAAGAACATTGTCAATATCCTAGAAATCCCAGATGCCTAACATCAACAGGTGAGGCGTCAGATTTCAGACCAGGAAAAGCAAGGAAATGGCAAAATGTGCCTGTGGTACTCCCATCCACCATTTACCTAAAATTTCTTCCCCTCATGAGATCACCTTGTCATCACCCAAATCTCATCTCTTGAAAGTTTCTGCTATGATCACAAATATTTAAACTACTAAGTTTTCTGTGCCAGGAGTATTTGCAACTTAAGCCCCAATCTTACAGTGGAGAGAGATATCCTCTCCCCTGCATGATGGATTCTTTGTTACTTCCTCTTTTTCCTTCCCGCCAGGATTCCAGAGAAGGATAATGATTAGTGTATCTAAGCTAGTAGTTCTCCCTACTGGCTGCTCATTAGACTCACCCGGAAGTTTTGCCATGCCTGGAATCCATCTCCCAGAGATGCTGATTTAATTGTTCTTGGCAGTGGCTTAGGCATTAGTCACATTTTAAAAGCTGGTAGGTGATTTTAATGTGTAATCAAGTTTGAGAATGATTAGGATAAGCTAATCTGCACAGAATATTTTCCAGTGCACACGGCAAAGGTTGACAAAAGGAATCCACCTTAGATTAAACTCACAATATAGTCAATTTCCACAGTAGTCAATACTACTGGGACCTTAAAATCATAACTGATGCCGCCTCTTGACTTTCGGTTGTTTTTTTTCTTTTCTTTTTTTAATTTTTGTAAACTGTAAGGGTATCTGTTACTTGCAGCCAAAAGCATCTATGTTGGCCAGTATAGGATAAGTTGTGCTATCCTAACAAACCTCAACATTTCAGTGGTTAAACACACCAAAGGTTTATTTTTCACTACAAATCAAATGCAGGCTAAATGATCTGCCTCCGTTTTGTAGCTATACCAACTGGGACACATCCCCTCCAAGGTAGAATTGTGTGATAAGAAAGAGTATAATGATAGCTAATTTTATGTGGCTAGGCTATGGTGCCTAGTTGTTTGGTCAAACACTACATGTAGCTGTGAAGGTATTTTGTAGATGTGATTAACACAGTGAGTTGACTTTAAGCAAAGGAGATTACCCTAGAAAATGTGGGTAGTCCTCATCCAATCAGTTGAAGGCTTTAAGAGAAAAAAAATGGAGATTTTTTTGGAGAAAAATTGTGCCTCAAGACTGTCACATAGAAATTCTGCCTGAGTTTCCAGCCTAATCTCCTGCCCTACGAATTTCAGACTGAAGACTTTAACATCAACTCTTGCTTGAGTTTTCAGTCTACCAGGCTCCAATATATATTTCAGACTTGTCAGTCCCACAATTTCGTGAATCATGTGGGCCACTTCAGTTCCTTTAAATTTCTCCCTCTCTTTCTTTCTTTCTCTATCCCTCTCAGAAAATATATTCTGTTGGTTCAGTTTCTCTGGAGAACCCTGACTGTACTGATAGTGGTCTAGAAAAACAATCTTACGAATGACTTTTCTGAATTGGTTTTGGGGTCCCTGGAATTGCTTCTCTAATCTGATAAGATGTTAAAATTTTGAATGACTATTCTTAGTAGTAAAGAGGGCACTGATAGACTGTGGAATAATGTGGCAATAGAGATACAAAAAAAAAAAAAAAACCAAAAACAAAAAAAAAACCTTTAGATATCCCTAATCAAATGCTTATAAGAAGCAAGAAGCAAGGTTCTAGGTGACCATGTATTTGATACTTAAGAACATTTTTGTTAAACTAACAAGTATGGTGAGATTGACTGTTTATTCCTAATTGCACTGGACAATGTGGTGAAAGAAAAGGATGAGCTCAAGAATTTAAATCCCCAGTCCAAGCACTGCATAAATGACCTAAAGGTGTCTATGTCTGTATTCGAAAAACTCTCGTGTCTAATAATCACAGAGATGACATTTCTGAAAACCAAACCCAGAGTCTCTTTTCACAAGTGACTGAATTACAATGCAAATTGAATTCTCAACTACATAGGTTAACTGCTGTTAAAGTGAGGGCACTTACTGGGAAGGAATGGATCCTGAAAATTGTAATAAAGATATTCGGGCAGATCCTGATGAAGCTGAAGGCACCAAGCCCCTAAATTCTGCTGAATCTTTTATTGCCAACAAAAGTGGCCCCCGTTTGAGGAGGTTAATCCTGCTGTGTTCTAGGAAACTGTAATGGCCTTCCCTGAGGTAGTTGCCTTGCAAAAATATGCTAAGTCTTCTCAGGATTCATCTCCACCAACCTTCTTTGCTTCTAGACCTATAACTAAACTCTACTCCCAACAGGTCCCCAAAAGTGAAATACAAACTGTGAGCCATGATGAGGTATGCTACGTCTCAAAAGAATAACATGATTCTGGGCCGGGTGCAGTGGCTCAAGCCTGTAATCCCAGCACTTTGGGAGGCCGAGACGGGTGGATCACGAGGTCAGGAGATCGAGACCAGCCTGGCTAACATGGTGAAACCCCATCTCTACTAAAAAATACAAAAAACTAGCCGGGCGAGGTGGTGGGCTCCTGTAGTCCCAGCTACTCGGGAGGCTGAGGCAGGAGAATGGCGTGAACCTGGGAGGTGGAGCTTGCAGTGAGCTGAGATCCGGCCACTACACTCCAGCCTGGGTGACAGAGCGAGACTCCGTCTCAAAAAAAAAAGAATAACATGATTTTGTTTTAATTTATAAAGACATAAACCAGGGTGCGGAGCAAGATGGCCTAATAGGAACAGCTCCAGTCTCCAACTCCCAGCGCGAGCGACACAGAACACTGGTGATTTCTGCATTTTCAACTGAGGTACTGGGTTCATCTCACTGGGGAGTGCCGGACGATCGGTGCTGGTCAGCTGCTGCAGCCCGACCAGCGAGAGCTGAAGCAGGGCGAGGCATTGCCTCACCTGGGAAGTGCAAGGGGGAAGGGAATCCCTTTTCCTAGCCAGGGGAACTGAGACACACAACACCTGGAAAATCGGGTAACTCCCACCCCAATACTGCACTTTAAGCAAACAGGCACACCAGGAGATCATATCCCACACCTGGCCGGGAGGGTCCCACACCCACGGAGCCTCCCTCATTGCTAGCACAGCAGTCTGTGATCTACCGGCAAGGCAGCAGTGAGGCTGGGGGAGGGGCGCCCGCCATTGCTGAGGCTTAAGTAGGTAAACAAAGCTGCTGCAGTGAGGCTGGGGGAGGGGCGCCCGCCATTGCTGAGGCTTAAGTAGGTAAACAAAGCTGCTGGGAAGCTCGAGCTGGGTGGAGCTCACAGCAGCTCAAGGAAACCTGCCTGTCTCTGTAGACTCCACCTCTGGGGACAGGGCAATAACAAACACAGCCGAAACCTCTGCAGACGCAAACGACTCTGTCTGACAGCTTTGAAGAGAGCAGTGGATCTCCCAACACGGAGGTTGAGATCTGAGAAGGGACAGACTCCCTGCTCAAGTGGGTTCCTGACCCCTGAGTAGCCTAACTGGGAGACATCCCCCACTAGGGGCAGTCTGACACCCCACACCTCACAGGGTGGAGTACACCCCTGAGAGGAAGCTTCCAAAGCAAGAATCAGACAGGTACACTCGCTGTTCAGAAATATTCTATCTTCTGCAGCCTCTGCTGCTGATACCCAGGCAAACAGGATCTGGAGTGGACCTCAAGCAATCTCCAACAGACCTACAGCTGAGGGTCCTGACTGTTAGAAGGAAAACTATCAAACAGGAAGGACACCTACACCAAAACCCCATCAGTACATCACCATCATCAAAGACCAGAGGCAGATAAAACCACAAAGATGGGGAAAAAGCAGGGCAGAAAAGCTGGAAATTCCAAAAGTAAGAGCGCATCTGCCCCGGCAAAGGAGCGCAGCTCATCGCCAGCAACGGATCAAAGCTGGACGGAGAATGACTTTGACGAGATGAGAGAAGAAGGCTTCAGTCCATCAAATTTCTCAGAGCTAAAGGAGGAATTACGTACCCAGAGCAAAGAAACTAAAAATCTTGAAAAAAAGGTGGAAGAATTGATGGCTAGAGTAATTAATGCAGAGAAGGTCATAAACGAAATGAAAGAGATGAAAACCATGACACGAGAAATACGTGACAAATGCACAAGCTTCAGTAACCGACTCGATCAACTGGAAGAAAGAGTATCTGCGATTGAGGATCAAATGAATGAAATGAAGCGAGAAGAGAAACCAAAAGAAAAAAGAACAAAAAGAAATGAACAAAGCCTGCAAGAAGTATGGGATTATGTAAAAAGACCAAATCTACGTCTGATTGGGGTGCCTGAAAGTGAGGGGGAAAATGGAACCAAGTTGGAAAACACTCTTCAGGATATCATCCAGGAGAACTTCCCCAACCTAGTAGGGCAGGCCAACATTCAAATCCAGGAAATACAGAGAACGCCACAAAGATACTCCTCGAGAAGAGCAACTCCAAGACACATAATTGCCAGATTCACCAAAGTTGAAATGAAGGAAAAAATCTTAAGGGCAGCCAGAGAGAAAGGTCGGGTTACCCACAAAGGGAAGCCCATCAGACTAACAGCAGATCTCTCGGCAGAAACTCTCCAAGCCAGAAGAGAGTGGGGGCCAATATTCAACATTCTTAAAGAAAAGAATTTTAAACCCAGAATATCATATCCAGCCAAACTAAGTTTCATAAGTGAAGGAGAAATAAAATCCTTTACAGATAAGCAAATGCTTAGAGATTTTGTCACCACTAGACCTGCCTTACAAGAGACCCTGAAGGAAGCACTAAACATGGAAAGGAACAACCGGTACCAGCCATTGCAAAAACATGCCAAAATGTAAAGACCATCGAGGCTAGGAAGAAACTGCATCAACTAACAAGCAAAATAACCAGTTAATATCATAATGGCAGGATCAAGTTCACACATAACAATCTTAACCTTAAATGTAAATGGACTAAATGCTCCAATTAAAAGACACAGACTGGCAAACTGGATAAAGAGTCAAGACCCATCAGTCTGCTGTATTCAGGAGACCCATCTCACACGCAGAGACATACATAGGCTCAAAATAAAGGGATGGAGGAAGATTTACCAAGCAAATGGAGAACAAAAAAAAGCGGGGGTTGCAATACTAGTCTCTGATAAAACAGACTTTAAACCATCAAAGATCAAAAGAGACAAAGAAGGCCATTACATAATGGTAAAGGGATCAATTCAACAGGAAGAGCTAACTATCCTAAATATATATGCACCCAATACAGGAGCACCCAGATTCATAAAGCAAGTCCTTAGAGACTTACAAAGAGACTTAGACTCCCATACAATAATAATGGGAGACTTCAACACTCCACTGTCCACATTAGACAGATCAACGAGACAGAAAATTAACAAGGATATCCAGGAATTGAACTCATCTCTGCAGCAAGCAGACCTAATAGACATCTATAGAACTCTCCACCCCAAATCAACAGAATATACATTCTTCTCAGCACCACATCGTACTTACTCCAAAATCGACCACATAATTGGAAGTAAAGCACTCCTCAGCAAATGTACAAGAACAGAAATTATAACAAACTGTCTCTCAGACCACAGTGCAATCAAACTAGAACTCAGGACTAAGAAACTCAATCAAAACCGCTCAACTACATGGAAACTGAACAACCTGCTCCTGAATGACTACTGGGTACATAACGAAATGAAGGCAGAAATAAAGATGTTCTTTGAAACCAATAAGAACAAAGATACAACATACCAGAATCTCTGGGACACATTTAAAGCAGTGTGTAGAGGGAAATTTATAGCACTAAATGCCCACAAGAGAAAGCAGGAAAGATTTAAAATTGACACTCTAACATCGCAATTAAAAGAACTAGAGAAGCAAGAGCAAACACATTCGAAAGCTAGCAGAAGGCAAGAAATAACTAAGATCAGAGCAGAACTGAAGGAGATAGAGACACAAAAAACTCTCCAAAAAATCAATGAATCCAGGAGTTGGTTTTTTGAAAAGATCAACAAAATTGACAGACCACTAGCAAGACTAATAAAGAAGAAAAGAGAGAAGAATCAAATCGATGCAATTAAAAATGATAAAGGGGATATCACCACCGACCCCACAGAAATACAAACTACCATCAGAGAATACTATAAACACCTCTACGCAAATAAACTGGAAAATCTAGAAGAAATGGATAATTTCCTGGACACTTACACTCTTCCAAGACTAAACCAGGAAGAAGTTGAATCCCTGAATAGACCAATAGCAGGCTCTGAAATTGAGGCAATAATTAATAGCCTACCAACCAAAAAAAGTCCAGGACCAGATGGATTCACAGCTGAATTCTACCAGAGGTACAAGGAGGAGTTGGTACCATTCCTTCTGAAACTATTCCAATCAATAGAAAAAGAGGGAATCCTCCCTAACTCATTTTATGAGGCCAACATCATCCTGATACCAAAGCCTGGCAGAGACACAACAAAAAAAAGAGAATTTTAGACCAATATCCCTGATGAACATCGATGCAAAAATCCTCAATAAAATACTGGCAAACCGGATTCAGCAACACATCAAAAAGCTTATCCACCATGATCAAGTGGGCTTCATCCCTGGGATGCAAGGCTGGTTCAATATTCACAAATCAATAAACATAATCCAGCATATAAACAGAACCAAAGACAAGAACCACATGATTATCTCAATAGATGCAGAAAAGGCTTTTGACAAAATTCAACAGCCCTTCATGCTAAAAACGCTCAATAAATTTGGTATTGATGGAACGTACCTCAAAATAATAAGAGCTATTTATGACAAACCCACAGCCAATATCATACTGAATGGGCAAAAACTGGATACATTCCCTTTGAAAACTGGCACAAGACAGGGATGCCCTCTCTCACCACTCCTATTCAACATAGTGTTGGAAGTTCTGGCTAGGGCAATTAGGCAAGAGAAAGAAATCAAGGGTATTCAGTTAGGAAAAGAAAAAGTCAAACTGTCCCTGTTTGCAGATGACATGATTGTATATTTAGAAAACCCCATTGTCTCAGCCCAAAATCTCCTTAAGCTGATAAGCAACTTCAGCAAAGTCTCAGGATACAAAATTAATGTGCAAAAATCACAAGCATTCTTATACACCAGTAACAGACAAACAGAGAGCCAAATCAGGAATGAACTTCCTTTCACAATTGCTTCAAAGAGAATAAAATACCTAGGAATCCAACTTACAAGGGATGTAAAGGACCTCTTCAAGGAGAACTACAAACCACTGCTCAGTGAAATAAAAGAGGACACAAACAAATGGAAGAACATACCATGCTCATGGATAGGAAGAATCAATATCGTGAAAATGGCCATACTGCCCAAGGTAATTTATAGATTCAATGCCATCCCCATCAAGCTACCAATGAGTTTCTTCACAGAATTGGAAAAAACTGCTTTAAAGTTCATATGGAACCAAAAAAGAGCCCGCATCTCCAAGACAATCCTAAGTCAAAAGAACAAAGCTGGAGGCATCACGCTACCTGACTCCAAACTATACTACAAGGCTACAGTAACCAAAACAGCATGGTACTGGTACCAAAACAGAGATATAGACCAATGGGACAGAACAGAGTCCTCAGAAATAATACCACACATCTACAGCCATCTGATCTTTGACAAACCTGAGAGAAACAAGAAATGGGGAAAGGATTCCCTATTTAATAAATGGTGCTGGGAAAATTGGCTAGCCATAAGTAGAAAGCTGAAACTGGATCCTTTCCTTACTCCTTATACGAAAATTAATTCAAGATGGATTAGAGACTTAAATGTTAGACCTAATACCATAAAAATCCTAGAGGAAAACCTAGGTAGTACCATTCAGGACATAGGCATGGGCAAAGACTTCATGTCTAAAACACCAAAAGCAACGGCAGCAAAAGCCAAAATTGACAAATGGGATCTCATTAAATTAAAGAGCTTCTGCACAGCAAAAGAAACTACCATCAGAGTGAACAGGCAACCTACAGAATGGGAGAAAATTTTTGCAATCTACTCATCTGACAAAGAGCTAATATCCAGAACCTACAAAGAACTCAAACAAATTTACAAGAAAAAAACAAACAACCCCATCAAAAAGTGGGCAAAGGATATGAACAGACATTTCTCAAAAGAAGACATTCATACAGCCAACAGACACATGAAAAAATGCTCATCATCACTGGCCATCAGAGAAATGCAAATCAAAACCACAATGAGATACCATCTCACACCAGTTAGAATGGCGATCATTAAAAAATCAGGAAACAACAGGTGCTGGAGAGGATGTGGAGAAATAGGAACACTTTTACACTGTTGGTGGGATTGTTAACTAGTTCAACCATTATGGAAAACAGTATGGCGATTCCTCAAGGATCTAGAACTAGATGTACCATATGACCCAGCCATCCCATTACTGGGTATATACCCAAAGGATTATAAATTATGCTGCTATAAAGACACATGCACATGTATGTTTATTGCAGCACTCTTCACAATAGCAAAGACTTGGAATCAACCCAAATGTCCATCAGTGACAGATTGGATTAAGAAAATGTGGCACAGATACACCATGGAATACTATGCAGCCATCAAAAAGGATGAGTTTGCATCCTTTGTAGGGACATGGATGCAGCTGGAAACCATCATTCTTAGCAAACTATCACAAGAACAGAAAACCAAACACCGCATGTTCTCACTCATAGGTGGGAACTGAACAATGAGATCACTTGGACTCAGGAAGGGGAACATCACACACAGGGGCCTATCATGGGAGGGGGGAGGGGGGAGGGATTGCATTGGGAGTTATACCTGATGTAAATGATGAGTTGATGGGTGCAGCACACCAACATGGCACAAGTATACATATGTAACAAACCTGCACGTTATGCACATGTACCCTACAACTTAAAGTATAATAATAATAAATAAATTTTTAAAAAAAAGACATAAACCTGGGGAATATCTGTAGAAATGAATATTAAGGGTATGGCATCATGGTGGAAGGAACATAAAGTTGTATCAGGATGAATTTATTACTTTGGGCCACCTAAGCAGAGATTCTGGATTCAGTGTTGCAGCCTCAGGAGTTATAAAAAGCTTTAATAGCTTGGTTGGTTGGTTAACTGAAACCTGTACAAAAGGTGGCCTACCCTAAGTGAAGTTGAAATGCCAGAGCAACCTTGGCATATATCTGAATCAGGGTTCTCCAGAGAAACAGAAACATTAGAATATATGAGAGGAAATTTATTATTGGAATTGGTTCACATGATCACAGAGGCAGAAAAGTCTCATGATAGGCTGTGTCAAGCTGGAGAACCACGGACGCTGGTAGCGTGTCTCAGTCTAGAAACCTCAGAGCCAGGGAGGCCAATATCACAGCCTGCAGTCTGAGACTAAAAGCCTGATAGATACCAGACGGAAATGGTGCTAGTCCCAGAATTCAAAAGCTGAAGAACCTGAGGTCCAAAGGCAGAAGAAAAGGTGTCCCACTCAGGAAGGGGGAGAGAGAAAGAGAGGGAGAATCTCTCCATTTTCCGCATGTTTGCCCCAGCAAAGCCCCAGGTGTTCGGATGGTGCCACCCACATTAATGACAGATCTTCCTGTCTCAGTTCACTGACTCTCTCTGGTCAGTCTTTCTGGAAACACCCTCAAGGACACACCCAGAAACAATGCTTTTACAGCCCCCGTCATTTAAGCATCCCTCAATCCAGTCAACTTGACACCTAAAATTAATCATCACAGCATAGTACAGAAGACAGTCTCAAGAGGCTTAGGGAGATTGCAGTGTTAGAGTGGATTTATAATGTGAGACCTGCTCACCCACCCAGGCAGTATCCAAAGGACACACTTTTCATTAAAGAAAGAAATTTGTTAGGGGAGCCCCAGCATCTGTGAAGAGCTCTGTAGTTCCTCTTCTCTACAGGTGAGAAATCATGGTGGGAACTGATGCTACTGAACTGGAATCCTTAGATGCCAGGGGGATAATTGGATCCCAGAGTGGCAGGGGACAAGTGACAGCACTTAAACACCAAAGAAATAGGTGTGGTTACTGTAATGGACAGCAAAGTCAAAGCAGAAATCAGAATAGCCTCACACCACAGACCTATGGCATTAGCAAGTTGATCACAGTGTTCTAGAAGTGAAACAGACAGACTGTCTACTAAATTCTGACTTTATCTGTATAAGTGGAAGAGTTTAAGGTCAAAGGAACAGAAGGGTAACTTCTGTTGTCATAGCCTTTCAAGCAATTCTAGACTTGCGCCAGTTTACGGACCCACAGCCCCTTGAATTAAAGGGAGGCTAGGTCCCCTTCAGGAAGGGCCCAGCTACAATGATGAAAATTTCTAGTGTTGATTTTTTCTCCTATGTTACCTCAAAGGGACCCATGGCCTTTTACCAGGGTGACTGTGCATTAGGGAAAAGAGGATAATCAGACTTTTTGGGGATTATGGCTTTGAACTGATGTCAGTTCCAGGAGATCCAAAACATCACTGTAGTCCACCAGTCAGAGTTGGGGCTTACGGATGTCAGGTGTTGAATGGACTTTTAGCTCGCTTCCATCTCAACTGGTCTCTGAACCCATCCTGTGGTTATTTACATAGTTCCAAAATGCATAATTAGCATAGACATATTTAGCAACTGGCAGAATCCCTACATTGGTTCTTTGACCTGTGGAATGAA
This sequence comes from Macaca fascicularis, assembly GCF_037993035.2. Taxonomy (NCBI): domain Eukaryota; kingdom Metazoa; phylum Chordata; class Mammalia; order Primates; family Cercopithecidae; genus Macaca; species Macaca fascicularis. Next base: position 6,005,598 of record NC_088385.1, on the reverse strand, counting down.
GGCAATTCTGTTATGAAAGAGCAGGTAAAATCCACCTAAACAGCTTCTACCTAGAAAAATAGTACACCCAAAGCACTACTGAGTCCCTGTAGGGAAGACAGGGATTACTGCCCACATGAAGAACTTGAAGGATGTAGGGGTGGTGATTCCCCCTGCATTACCATTCAACTCATCTATTTGGCCTATGCAGAAAACAGATGGATCCTGGAGAACGACAGTGGACTTTCATAGACTTAACTATATGGTGACCTTAATTGCAGCTGCTGTTCAGAATGTGGTTTCATTTCTTGAGCAAATTTACACATCCCCTAGTACCTACAGTACAGCTATTAATCTGGAAAATGCCTTTCAGAAGCAAAACTTGCTTTCATCTGGCAAGGCCAGCACAACACTACCACTTTCCTACTCAGGGATATATCAACTCTCCAGCCCTATGTCATCATTTAGTTGCAGAAATCTTGACTGTCTTTCCCTTGCACAAGACATGACTCTGGCCCATTACACTGATAATATTATACTGATTGGACCTGATGAGTGAGAACTAGCAACTTCTCTAGACTTATTGGTAAGACATTTGCATGTAGAAGGATGGGAAATTAATCCAACAAAAATTCAGGGGCCTTCTACTTCCGTGAAATTTTTAGAGATCCTGTGGTACGGTACATGTCAAGATATCTCCTTTAAGTTGAAAAATTAAGTTGTCGCATCTGGCCCCTTCTGCAATCAAGAAAGAGGAACAACGTTAAGTAGACCTCTTTGGATTTGGAGGCAGCACATTCCTTATTTGAGTGTACTACTCCAGGCCATTTACTGAGCTGCCTGAAAAGCTGTTAGTTTTGAGAGAGGGTCTCCAGCACGTCCAGATTACCATGGAAATATCCCTGCTATTTGGGCCACATGATCTGGTAGATCACATGGTGTTTGCAGTGGCAGTGGTAGAGAAAGATCTCTCTGGAGGCTTTAGAAATCTTCTATACGTGAATCGGAGTCTAGAACATTAGGATTTTGGCACAAAGCCCTGCCATTTTTTTGCAGATAGCCGCTCTCCTCTTGAGAAAGCTTTTTTTGCTTGCTATTGGGCCTTAGTGGAGACCGAATGCTTAACCATGGGCCACCAAGTTACCTTGAGACCTGAGCCACTCATCATGAACTAGGTGTTATCTGACCCACCAAGCCACAAAGCTGGGCGCTCACAGCGACATTTCGTCATCAAATGGAAGTAGTATGTGTGTGACTGGGCCCACATAGGCCCTTGAAGGCATAAGTAAATTACATGAAGAAATGGTCAAATGCCCATGGTTCCCTCACCTGCTATGTTGCCTTCTCTTTTCCAGTACACATATATAGCCTCATGGGAGGTCCCTACAATCAGTTGACTGAGGAAGAGAAAATTTGGGACTTGTTTCTAAATGGTTTCATGCGATACACAGACACTACCTGAAAGGGGGCCGCTGCAGCACTACAGCCCCTTGACTGCAATCCTGAAGTATGGTTGTGAAGAAGAACCCTCTCAGTGGGCAGAACTTCACAGTGCATCAGGTCATTCGGTTTGCTTCAAAAGACAAGTGACCAGAGATGTGAGTGTATACCAATGCATGAGCTATGACCAGCGGTTTGGTCAGGGACTTGGAAGGAACATGATTGGAAAATTGGTGACTAAAATTGGGGAAGAGATATACAGATAGACTTCTCTGAATGGGCAAAATGTGTGAAGATATTTGTGTACCATACCACCAATCATTTGTGAATGTTCACCAAAGGATGACCTCTGCAGAGGATAATTTTAATAATCAAATGGATAGGATGAATTATTCTATGGATAGCAGTGAGCTTGTTTTCCCAGCTACTCTATTATTGCCTAATGGGTTCATAGGCAACACAGCAGCAGAGATGGAGGTTACACACAGGCTCAGTAACATAGGTTTCTATTCACCAAGGCCAACCTGGCTACAGCCACTACTAAGTGCCCAGTCTGCCAGCAACAGAGAACAACACTGAGTCCCATCAGGGGCTCATTACCTGGAGTGAGAAGCCAGCTACCTGGTGACAGTTTGATTACATTGGACCACTTCCATCATGGAAGGGGCAGTGCTATGTTCTTACTAAAATAGAAATTTACTCTCGATACAGATCTGCCTGCATGCAATCGTTCTGCCAAAACTACCATCTGTGGACTTTCAGAATGCCTTATCCACCATCATGATAGTCCAGGTAGCATTGCTTCTGATCAAGAAAACTCACTTCACAGCAAAAGAAATGTGGCAATGGGCCCATGCTCATAGAATTCATTGACCTTATTGCGTTCCCCATTATCCTAAAGCAATTGGCTTGATACAATGGTGGAGTGGTTCCTTGAAGATGCAGTTATAGCACCAGCTAGGTGACAGTACCTTCAGGGATAGGGGCAGTGTTCTCCAGTAGGCTGTATATCCTGTGAATAAGCATCCAGTATATGATGCTGTTTCCCATAGCCAAGATTCATGGATTCAGGAATCAAGGAGTAGAAAAACAGGTGGACTCACTGTTACCCATAGTGACTCACTAGCAAAATGTTTGCTTCCTGTTCCAAGAACCTTATACCCTGCTGGTCTAGACATCTTAGTTCCAAAAGGAGGAATGCTTCCACTAGGGATACATATAATTTCACTGAAGTGACAGTTAAGACTGCTAGCTGGCCACTTGGAGGACTTTATACCTCTGAACAAATAGGCAAAGAACGGAGTTGCAGTTGTGATTTGGGTTACTGATCCTGATTGCTAAGGGGAAATTTGAAGGTTATTGATCCTGATTTCTAAGGGAAAATTGGAGGGTATTGATCCTGATTACTAGGGATAATTAGACTGCTATTACACAGCGGATGTAAGAAAGAGTATATCTGGAATTCCAGAAGTCCTTTAGATGCTTCTTAGTACGACCATGTCCTGTGATTAAAGTCAGTGGAAAACTACTACAATCCAATTTAGGCAAAACTACTGGTGGCCCAGGCCTTTCAAGAACGATGGTTTGGGTCATTCTATTAGGCCAAAGAACAACCAACCGAGGTGTTTGTGGAGGTCACAGGGAATGTGGAATGGGCAGTGGAAGAAGGCGGTTATAAATGCCAGCTCTGACTATGTAAGCCGTAGGAAAAACAAGGACCGTAATTATTTTTAAAATTTTATTATGAATATGTTTGTAGGTGTATATGTATAAACGTATCTGTATAATCTTTAATATATCTTTGTTTTCTTCTTTGTTATCCCTTATCCTATAACATAAGATGTATTAACTTTATATCATAGTATTTAAGTTACAGAATGTCAAGGAGGAGAATGAACATTACCCAAGGACTCTGCATCTTCTTCTAAAGAAAGGCTTAGTGCACTTTCAATTGTATGCAGAATAGTTGTATCGTGAGGTGGGAGTATGATTTTGTAGTTATCTTTGTTTGGTTATTAAGTATAGTTTAAAAAGATGTGTATGGATGGCAAGTTGACAAGGGGTAGACTGTGTGGGTTAATTTTATGAGTCAGTTTGGCTGGGCTTGGTGTCCAGCTGTTTGGTCAAACACTCCATGTTGCTATGTAGGTATTTTGTAGATGTGACTACCATTTACGATCAGTTGACTGTAAGTCAAGGAGATCATCCTAGAAAATGTGGATGGGCTTCCTCCAGTCGGTTGAAGGCCGTAAGAGCAAAAAGGGCAATTTCCTGGAGAAGAAATTCTGCCTCAAGCCTGCAGCACGGAAATTAAACCTGAGTTTCTAGCCTATCAGGCTGCTCTACAGATTTCAAACTTGCCAGCCCTACAGTTGTGTGAGCCAATTCCTTTAGATAAATCTCTCTTTCTCTCTGTGTCTCTCTCATATATATGTGTATATACATATATACACACACATATATGCATATATGTGTATATATAATCATGCTTCACTCTTTATTGTGCTTCACTTTATTGTGTTTTGCAGATAGTGCATTTTTTTTTTTTTTACAAATTGAAGGTTTGTGGGAACCCTGTATTGAGTAAGTCTATCAGCATGTGCTCACTTTGTTAGCACTTCTTAGCAATAAAGTATTATTTTACTTAAAGTATGTACATTTTTTACACATGATGCTATTGCACACACAGATTATAGAAGTATAAACTTACATGTACTGAGAAACCGAAACATTCATGTAACTCACTGTATTGCAATATTTGCTTTACTGTGGTGATCTGGGACTGAACTGATAATACCCCTTAGGTATGCCTGTGTATGTATGTGTATATACTTTATATATGTATATACATGTATGAAGCTGCTATTGGTTCTCTGGAGAACCCTGACTGATACAAAGTAGATGGAAGAGACACATTGACTCTTCTAAGTGCCTTCACCTGGGAGTGGACATGTGTTATTTCTCAGTCTTCTGGCCAGAACTAGGTCTCACTTTCCTGCCAAGATAAGGTAGAAATTGAGGAAAGCCCATGGATCCTTAGGGAGCATTATCTGTCTCTGCTATATCTTCACTGATAGAGTAATTTTAACCATCTTTTGGTCTGTTGAGGTAGTATGTGATGTAGAAAGGAGATTTTATGGGAGCAGGGCTCTACCTACTTCAGAACTCATACCACAGAGGCAGGCACCTGCCTTATGGCTATAAGGCAATATAATTTAGTGGAATAAACCTGTTTTCAAATGCTGGCTCTGCAACTTACTAGATCTATGGATCAACTGAGTAAAATAACTTCTTTAAGCCTCATTCTACATTCTGATAAAATAAGAATGATCTTATCTAACCTATCAGATGCTTAAGAGGCTTAAATGAGGTAATTTGTATGAAATTTAGTAGTCTAAACTGACGGTTATTAAGCAAGCTTTGGTCTAGAACTCATGATTATAACAGAAGGCAATGTTAGCCAAAATTGAGTCTTCACGGTCTAGTGGGATGGGAGATCAGGTGCCTTGGGGATGGCCTTTTTGGTGGTCTATGGTCTCTCCATGGGTCATTAACGTCTTGCGTCAGATGAGGTCTCCTGGCATTTTCTAGTTTTACTTTTTGTTTCCAACAGGCATGCACCCTTATCCATACACACCCACACTATGGTCAGCGCTCTATATCTACAGATACAGAAGGACTTGAGCATCCTCGGATTTTGGTATCCATAGGGCATCCTGGAACCAATCTACTGACCATACCAAGGAACACCTGTATAATCTAGCTTATACCTGCATCTCCATGGTCTCCAAGAGCGTGGACAAAAAGCCATTCATAAATGTCCATTCCACGTAACAACAGTTCTCATGGGGCCTTGAGCCAACTATGGAGAGGATAACAAAGGACTGAACAGCAGGAGGACTGGGCATGTTGGTCAAGGAAGCTCTGACCGTACTTTTCTTAGGCCTGAGGGCTTGGTATTCTCTGAAAGCAGGAAGAAAGAAAGCAGGATGAAAGAGTTGAAAATGTTTAGGAAGACAAGCTAGATCTGGAAACATCAGAGAGGGGAAGGGAAGCAGCAAAAGAAATTGGAACCAGGGAGCTGTCCCTAGTTCTTGGCCCAAGTTGACATTCTTTTAAATCCTTTTTAAAAATAAAAGAAAAAGGAGAACGGGTAATGTTATTGTACCAAAGTTACTGCTTTTAATTCTCCCATGGCAAGAGAGAAAAAAGCAGGAAATTCATCCCTGGGTTTGGCCAAATCACAGAAAAGCACATAAGGAAGATAGTCTAGTTCCCAAGTGGCATTATAGAAAACATTAGAATGAATGAAATTTAAGCCTGAATGCAAACATCTGTGGAATTTTTACTTGGGGGAAGGAGAAAGAAAGTGAGATTAAGACCTACAGCATCTGAAAGAACAGGTTAATATAAATAATAAGTATTTACCACAGTTTTGTAACTCTAATGGCACGCCCACATGGCAAAGATTTTCTGAAACATCAACATCCTTGAGAAACCACAATGTTTACTCCGTGTTTAACATGCACATAATGTACCCATGAGAGTTGTTTTTGCTTTTCCGACCTGTTTTATCTCTCTTCTGCTAAAGAAACCTTGCTTCCTGTGAGAATCCATTCCAAGTGGTGCAGGCAGAGCTGCCCTGCCACCAGTCTGCCAAAAGGGTGCATTTGTGACCAAACCTGGCTTCTGGTGGTGCTTCAGTCCTCAGGCCAGGGTGGATTGCTCAGAAATGTGCATGTCACCCATGTATGGCCAAACAGAGCCTTCCCTGTGGTTTGACATATAGACTTTGGGAAGGGGCAAGGGACTTTCTTCTTCTCTGAGATCGTGAAAGTTGAGGACCAAAAATCTTGGAGAAGCTGGGAGTTATCCTTGTCATTGCCCGGAGGGTGTCTGCTGAGAACAAAGACGATGAAGAGGAAAGAAACAGACTCAGGAGGTGGAGTGAGACTCAGCTCTGGCTGATAGCTTTCCAAACAGGTGGCTGTGGTTTCTCAATGTCTAAGGAAGTCCCTGAGTGACCAGCACCAATAAGAAAGGGGTGCTGAAGTGGTGCATGCCTCAGAGGGAATGCCTTCTTCATCAACCTCCTGAGATATGTCCTGGAAGACAAGAGCATGGGTCACGAGCAGAACCCACCATGGAGCTCGCTGCTATGATAGACAGGGTGCCCTATGTCTGTCAGGAATCAGATCGTGTCTGCACTGCCCTGCAGACTTGTCCTCCTCCTCTTTCTGGTTTTCAAATGAGAGTTCTTCCTGAAAGGTCTCTTCCGATAATATCTTACCTAATTGAAACCACACAAAATGTTGCTAAATTCTCCCAGCATCTTCTAAGTCTCTTAGTCATGAACATCAGCACACTTCCTAAAAAAGCTACCATAGACAGAGTTACAGGGATTAGAGGAGGTCACAAGTGTGCACTTAAACTTAAAATAGAGCCTTCATATTAGGGGCTCATGGTGATTGTCTTAAAGAAGGCTTAAACTGGTGTTCGTGTCCGTGTGTGTGTTCGTGTGTGTCTGTGTGTGTGTGTGTGTGTGTGTGTGTGTGTGTGTTTGTGTAGAAAAGAGAGACAGAGATGAGTCAGGGTCCACCAGATTTGGCACAAGCTGAAAAATATCTAAACCTGTTACCCTTGAAAAACAGAAGGTGAGGGCACAGGAGGCTAGGGGTGGAGGTGATTGAAGGGTGTCTGTGATAGTTTCCATCTCAAAAGTCAGGATCTATACTGACTCCAGAGCATAAACAGGGCAGCCAACATATCCAGGCCCCAAGGGCACTTGCTGAGTCCCAGTTGTGGGGCAGGAGAAGAAAAGAAAGGAGACAAAAGGCAAAACTAAGGATGCATTCAGACAAATCCCTAAAATCCAAAGGAAATAAAACAGAGTAAGTGGGTGGAAGGTGGGAGGGAGATCTTTAACCCTTTATCAAAATCTGAAACTGAAAACAGAAATGTCTCCTCTGGTCTTCGGTTGAACACTTTCATCATTCTTAGGGAATGATTCGATCACTAGGGAAAAAAGGATCAAAGAAGCATTGGATAGCAGACCTGGGATCATATTTGAGGGTTCCCATGTGCTGATTGTAACACATTGCTTAAAGGCCTGGGCTTCATTTTCGTAAAGTGGGGTGATAATGCCCCTCTTGCAGGGCTGTTGAGAGGAGAAAATGTCCACATGCATGAAAATTGCCCAGCACAGTGTCTGGGATGCAGTAAGCTCAGCAAGCATGAGCTCCTATCTATATTCCCTTCGGCGTGTCCTGACTGTCTTCCCGCAGTGCCCAGGCCAGTTCCCAATGGTGCCAGTCTTACTTATTCTTTAATACCAATGGACATGCAGCACCACTTCAGGAAGGGAAGGGCTGGGCCAGCTCCAGCTCAAGTGGAAGTCCCCCTGCCCTGCTGACCTCACCTTTTACCAAAGGCCGTGGTTGTTCCATAGCCACCACTTTCATGTTCACATCAAGCAACTCATGAGGCTTAGGTGGAACTGCAGAGTGACAATCGTCCATGGCCAATACCTCTCCTCCCAGACCATATTCCAGGCCCCAGGACAAGCAGCAGCCTTTGTGCCTGCCTGTGATTTCCGTGAATCAGCTGCCAGTGGCTTTGCAGCTCTGCTCCCCAGGTTTCTGGTAAAGCAGCTGAAGTCTTCAAAAATGCTGTGAGTGTATAGATACAAAAGAAAGGCAATGGCAACTTTGACAAAGCCCTTCCAGGATACTGTGTCCCTGAGCGTGATGTGAGAGGGGAGAAGGGTGATTATCCCTTTACACATAGGTGTTTAAAAATCCAGATCTTTCTGAATGGCCTAAAGTAGTGGATGTTGTGCAGAAAAGGAGGGATGGGCAGTTATTCTTTTTAAACACCTTGGTTTTCTAGTTTCAAAAGTAATACATATTCACTGTAGAAAACATGGATACCATGTATTAGTTACACTGGCTTCTATAACTAAAGACCTCAAAATCATAGTGGATTAACAGAATAAAACATTATTTCTCACTCATACAAGGTTGAATGCAGATGCTTCTAGGCAGCTGACTCTCTTTAGTGACTCCTTCCAGACAGTGACTCAGGGATTCAGGGTCCTTCTGTCTTTCTGCGTTGCTGCTCCCAGGACCTCAGGGACTTCAGCTGGACCCTTTGCATCGTTTGGCTAACCAGTCAGCAAGCAGAGAGAGACAGAGAGAGAGAGAAAAAAGTATTGCTCAAGATTCTTCTAAAGCCAGGTCTGAAAGGCTTTTTATCACTTTTGTAGCCTACATCACTTTTCCCACATTCCGTTGGCCAATCTATATACAAGGAAGCTGGGAAATACCACTTTTTTTCTGTGTGCTTAAGAAGAAAATGACATGATACAGCTAACACATAGCTCTGCCTCTGCCCTCACCACATTAAAGCACAACAGATTACCTACAACTTGATAACTCTGAGACATTTCACCAGTAACAATATAGTCTGCATCCTAAGTGACTTTATTATATGCATATATATTAATATATATTTGCAATGTAGTATCACACAATGTCTACTGTTTCATAGCATAAATTTTCTAAACTTTGCAACTTAACTGTTCATTTTTTTCAATAACCCAATTTTATAAGACTGTAGTATTACTCTATATGGATGATCATAATTAATTTTACCAATGTCATAAGATTATTTCTGATCCAATTGCTAGATAGTTTTAGTTTTCTTTCATAAACAGCAATATAATATAAATATGCATAACATATTTGGTTATTTACATGGGATAAATTTCTAGAAATAAAATTTGTAAATCAAAGCAAAATATGTTTTTAAGGCTGATAAAGTGGCTTCGAAATGCCTTCTTTCCTAGGATCTTACTTTAGAAAGTTTAACCACTATGGCCATGTTTTTGCAAGCCTTCACTGAATTCTAAGCCAACAATTCTCATTTTCTGAGGTGTCCCTGTTGAAGTGCACTCCCCAGCTTCTATTTGCTTAGGACATAGCCTGTACTTTGTCAACTTAAAGAGGGAAGGGCATGTGCAAAGCCGCGGAAACCAAGGTTGGCTGAGCCCATGCTGCACATGGGGCAAAAGGCATGATGCTTCCTAAAGAATTACACTTAACCATTATGATAACCTCGAGAGGTAAGCAATTATTATCTCAGGATTTGGAGAACACTGAGATTCAGGGACACTCAGCCATTGGCCCAAGACTGTTAGTGGTGGAGCCAGGACTCAAATAAGCCCTGCCTTGGGCAAAATTGTGAAAGTAATAAAGGAAACATGTTTCCACTCTTTTAATTTTCTCATATTTGGGTGCCCATGATCCTGCTATCTCTACCCTGCCACTCTGCCAAGGCAGGGAAAGATCCTCTGAGGATATGGCAAAGAGACTGATCGGAGAATCACTGAGCTGAGACTTTGTCTTGATGGTTTCAAGCAATGTGTTATACTTACCTTGGGGAATCTGTGTTCTTATCTGTAGGAAGAGGGATTTGGACCAAATAAGCTTTACGTCTCTTTCACGTCTCACTTATAGGCAAAGACCGAGACTTCAGACTCAGGACTGTAACTGGCATGCCACTATATCCTAGAGTCTCAATCTCCATTTCCATAGATGAGGTTTTCAGTCCAGATGGCATCTTAGATTCTTTCAGGGCTTACTCTGGAGCTCTTTCACAGAGCCCAGCCAAAGACCTAATGCAGAGCTAACTATCAGCTCTTTAAGCCTCTATATTCAGACACCCCCAAAAGTTGCTGAATAAATATTTTAATTGCATTGAATACACTTGCCCTGATGTTATTCAACAAGAGAAACAGACTTCTGCTGCAGAATATTAATACTACACTGTTGGTATCTACTTCCTCCTAATCCAGACACGTGATTTTGCTGTGGCTATAGGGGCCTTCACTTGATTGTTACTAAACGTTTACTAGGAAAATGCTACCCCATATGTTTCATTAATAATCTAGAGCTCTTTATCTGCCCACATCAGTGCCAGTAGCAAAAGACTATAGAAATAGTGACTTGTGCAATCAACCATTTTTGAACTCTTGGATTGCCCAATCAAACCTTTTTGACAATTTTGGCAATACACTCTGTATGCAAATCCAGAGACCTGTATCCATTACTAGGCACTAGGAATACAGCCAAATGTCATAGTGGGGTTATAGTCCTGGCACCATTGTTCTTAATTTTGAGGGGGTTCAAAGGCCAGTTGGACAATTTAACAAAAGCCTATATATGGCCTTTTTCCAGAAAAATGTATATATGCACATGTGCAGGCACGTGCACTTGCACACACACACACACACACTCACACACACACACACACGGCTGATTTTCAAAATATTAAAAATACGGCATAGTCCTGGCACTGCTGGTTTAGAAAGAAGGGTACTAGAGGTCCCCTGCTGGGCCAGACAGCAGCTCTTCACTTGCTGGATTGCGGGGACACCTGCAGGGTTCCTAGAGACAGGACATAACAGCTGGAGCTGTGGGGCACCAGGAAGGTTTGGAGCAGAATCTATTTACCAACCAGCATGGAGGCATTGGACTATTTTAACCTCAAAACAGATGTACTGGTGTCTACCACCTGCTGGCAGACTTGCAGATACACGTAAGGTTTGCATGCAAATTCAGGGGATTCAGGAACCTCTTAGGGGTTCAAGGATACCAAATAAAGAATCCTCATACGTTTGGTCTTTCTTCTGGAAATAAAAGAAAATAAAACCACTTGGTTATGTAATTGAGGTATAGTCACCCTACCTGTTAAGTTCTCAGTTTGGGCATGTATAAAATGTATGAATAAAACTTGTCTCTAACCTGAAGTCCCTTCCTCTTTTTCAAGTCTGTGGTCAGTGAGTTGGCAGGGGACTGCACCTCTTATGCTACTTGTTTAAAAAGTTCAAATGCTGTTTCCTTGAACCCTTTTATAGAGCTAACTAGTGTATAAATAAATTGGAATGGGGTCAACCATGCAGAAGAGCTTTCTAAAATGAGTCATGAATTGCCAAGAGTTAAAACTTATTTTGCAGTCATGGGAGTGTTAGAGGACAGCTGGTCACCACAGCCTTTAAATGACCTTTCCTGGGTTGGAAAGCTCTGTTGAGTCAACCTTTGGACTTCATTCCTCCAGGCCAGGCAATTCCAGTTTCTTTAACTTCTCTTCTTCAGTCCTATTTTCAGGCTGAACTAGATTAGCACAGACCAGGGTTTGGACCTCTGATAAGGTTCTGACCAACATGACCTGAAAAAGGCAATTTTTTTTTAACAATGGACACTTTTCCCTTGTTCATTCCTCTGTTCCCTCCAAACCTATTCCTCTCTCTCTTCTTTTCTTCTCTGTCTCTTTTATTATTTAAGTTGCTTTTGAAGTTCTACACCTTCTGTGAAGCCAAGGCCACCCATCTTGCACAACTCAATTTTATTCTATGTGCATGGTGGCCCTGGAATTGGAAAATGCAGTAGTGATACAGGGCAGACAAGTCCCAGAACTGGGGCTTGGCACAGGAAGGTTCTTGGCTTCACTCAGGAAAGAACTCAAGAGTGAGCCCATGGTAGAAGAAAACAGCTTTACTGAGGTGGCAGTGTTACAGCTTCACGTCCACTCGTGAGGAGCAAGGCTACCCCGTGGGCAGTGTGCTGAGAGCAGCAGCTCAGGGGCAGCTCTGCAGTCAGATTTTTATCCATTTTTAATTACATGAAAATTAAGGAGCAAGTTGTTCAGAAATTTCTAGGGAAAAGGGTGATAATTTCCAGGTCACTGCCGTGGGAAGTGGTGGTAAGTTCCAGGTGTCGTCATGGCAATGGTAAACTGACATGGCACTGGTGGGCTGTCTTATGGAGAGGTGCTTTTGCCTCTTCCGTGTTTTAGCCAGTTTTCAATCTAGTCCAGAATAAAGTCCCGCCTCCTCCCTCAGTGGTATTCCATGAAACTTTCTTTATAAACTCAAAACTTCTTAAGAACTTTCCCTCCCTATCCAACCAGGGAGCTACCAGAGTTCTCATCTCCTTCAGAGCCCAACAAATGCACTTACTCTCTGCTTCTACATTTCTCAGTCTTAGTTATTCTGAGCCCATTAATTCCTCGGGCTAACCTGACTCCTCTCCCAGACATATCTCCCGGAATGAGTATCACCAAACCTAACATCCTCTGTGAGCCTTCTATGGGAATAAGTATAGCTCCCATAGGGACAACAAAGAGACAAGTCTTGCAAGAGCAGAGGACAGATGCTGGATAACAGAGCAAGGAAGGTCCTATAGGTAGGGAGAGGTCAGATTCTGCGGCGCTGGGAAAGCCAGGTCAGTTCAGATCTGTTATGGTGGCAAACAGGAAGCCACTGAAAGTCTTTGGACATAGATGTGTTCATTGACACCATCCACGCAGGCATTGAGATTTCTAGACAATGTGTTGTCTCTGGCCGTCCTAGTACCAGCTTCCCACCCCTTCCACCCATAGGAATATAGCTAATTTCCCCAGTGATTTGGGAATGGCCCAGGTAAAGAGAAGACACATATGAACAAGGTTATGAATTCCTGTACGATCATTTTGATAATGAATGTGGAGACGTCCATGCGCTCTACTTTTGTTCACAGTGAAAAATTCAAGCTGAATTTTCAACACTGTTTTTCTTAGAATTTTTGGGCAAAAGCTAAGCAGTCTGAGGAGAAGGACAAACGGCTCTCCCAGCCACTGGCTTTCAGATGTAACCAGCTGTACATCAGCTCTCCTCTTCAGGCCCCATGTAAAAAACGCCACCAATCCGGGGGTGGGGGGCAATCTTTTTTTCCCAGTGGAAAAGTGAATCGGAGTAAGATCGACAGACGCCTGCCTGAATGCCTGAAAACAAACCCTTCATGGGGCAGTTTCCAGGGTGACATTGGAGCCGGAAGGGGATCAATGGTCACCAGGAGAATGTGTGAAATTCTTTCATGGAAGGAATCAGAGCCTCTTGCCAGGTGAAGGACAAGCCCAGAATGGGTAGGAAACTGGCACTTCTACGTGGTACTTGGGGATGATTCCTGAACATATTGAAAAGGAGAAAGAAGCCTCCACAAAAAGCAGAGTTCACAGAAAAAAAAAAACACAAAGTCGTCTGGTTTGCCTCATTGATGTTTTTAACTAAAATTCCAGGAAGCAAATATTTCAAAGGAACAAGAGGCCAGTGCACAGAGACAGGTTCAGATTGCACTAACATTGGGAGCTTCCCATATGCTAAGCACTGCCAGCATTTCATAGGTGTCATCTCATTTCATCTTAGCAACAATAAAAGCTACATTATCATCATCCTCCTGCTCAACTGAAATGCTGGGATGTAAATGAATTTAAATTTTTTCCCATTTAATGTTGATGTATAATTCACAGATAACAGAAGGCACCTGTGTTAAGAATATAGCTTAAAAAATAAATTGACAATTATACATCCAGATAACCACCTCCCTAACCAAGATACGAGTATTTTCATCAACACAGAAAGTTTCTTGATGTCCCTTTTAAATCAAAAACCTTCCCCCAAGAGGCAGCCACTCTTCAGTTTTCTATTATCACTTATTAGTTTTGCCCATTGTATTAATTTGCTAGGGCTGCCATCCATATCAAAGTACCCCAGACTGGGTGGCTTAAACAACAGAAATTTATTTTCTCACAATCTGAAGGATAGAAGTCCAAGATTGAAGTGTTTGTAGGGTTGGATTTTTCTGAGACCAATTTCTCTCCTTGGCTTGTAGATGACTGTCATCTCCCTTTGTTGCACATGGACTTTGCTCTGTGTGTCTGTGTCCTAATCTCCTTGTCTTATAAAGACACCATATTGGATTAGGGCCCATGATAATGGCCTCATTTTTACTTAATTACCTCTTTCAAGGCTCTGTCTCCAAATATACTCACATTCCGAGGTACTGGGGATTAGGATGTGAACATATGAATTTTGGAGGGGACATGATTCAGCCCATAACACCTATTCTTGAACTTCATATAAAGATAATCATATTAATGTAATCTTTTGCATCTGGCTTTTTTCACTCAACGTAGTATTTTAGAGATTCATTCATATGGTTGTGTGTGTTAGTAGTCTCTTCCTTTTTTTCATCATATGAATATATCTTAGTCTGCTCATCCATTCTTGCTAATGCACATCCAGCTTGTTTTCGCTTTTGGCTGTTTTTGCAAAGTCTGCTATGAATATTCTCATTCAAGACATTTTGTGCATATGTGTTCATTTCTCTCAGGTAAATACCTGGGAGTGAAATTGCAGGATCACGGGGAACATAAAGGGCTAATTTCATAAGAACCTACCAAACAGAGTTCCAAGGTGGCTGTACCATTTTATAAGCCCACAGAAGTATGAGAGATCTCTGGTGCCTGCACATCCCTGTCAGCACTTGGTTTTAGCAGTCTTAAATTTAATCATCCCAGTGTGTGTGAAATGGAATCTCATTGTGATTTTAGTTCAATTTCTCTAAATACTGGTGACGTCGAGCACTTTTTCATTACTTACGGGCTTTTGTATATCTTTATGACATACATAGCCAAGGTTTTTTTGTCCTTTTTAAAAATTTGAATCATTCATCTTTCTCGTTTATTTATAAGTAGTAAAACTTCTTATTTTTCTGTATAAAAGTCATTTGTAGCTGGGTACAGTAGCTCACTCCTGTAATCCCAACACTTTGGGAAGCCAAGGTGGGAGGATCGCTTGAGTTCAGGAATTCGAGACCAGCCTGGGCAAAATAATAAGACCTCATCTCTACAAAAATACAGAAAAAAAATACAGAAAGTAGCTAGGTGTGGTAGTACATGATATAGTCCCAGCTACTTGGAAGGCTGAGGTAAGAGGATTGCTTGGGCCAGAGAGGTTGAGGTTGCAGTGAGCCGAGATTGCATCACCATACTCCAGCCTGGGCAACAGAGTGAGACCCTCTCTCTCAAAAAGAAAAGGCATTTGTTAGATTAACGTATTAAGAATATTTTCTTCCAGTCTGTGATTTGCTTTCCAATTTTCTTCACTACCTTTTGCGATGAGAAGAATTTTTTAATTTTGTGAATTCCAATTTATTAATATTTTTATTGCATACTTAGTGTTTTTGATGTATCTGATAAATTTTTGCCTACCCATAATCATAAGTATATTCCCCTGTGTTTTCTTCTAGAAGCTTTATAATTTTACATTTTACGTTTTGTTCTATGAGCTGTGTTAAACTAATTCCCGTGTATAGTATAAGGTAGTGGTTAAGGTAGTGTCTGCAGTTCATTTTTCATCCCCCATATGGAATCTAGTTTTTCCTGAATCATTTGTTTACAGGCTTTCCATTCTCCATTGACTTGCCATGGTGACTTGGTCAAAAAATTGACCATATACACGTGGGTCTATTTCTGAACTCTCTATTTTGTTCCATTGACCCATTTATCAATTCTTATGTCAGTATCACCCTGTCTTGATGACTGTAGCCTCATAACAAGCCTTGAAATAAGGCAGCATACGTCCTCTAACTCTAATTTGCTTTTTTATGATTGTGTTAGAAAATTTGGTTTCATTGTATTTCCATATAAGCGTTAGAATAACCTTCTCAATTACTACCAAACAAATCTTCTTGGATTTTCACTAAAATTTCACTGATTGTTTTCAGTAATTGAGGAAGAGTTTCCACCTTAATGATATTGAATGATCTAATCCATGAATATGCTACATCTCTCTGTTTATTTAGATATACTTCTATTTCTTTTTAAATATAGAGTTAGAGGGCACAAAAACAGCTTTGTTACATGGATATATCGCATAGCAGTGAAGTCTGGGCTTTTAGTGCAACTGTCACCTGTACAGTTTATCTTGTAACCTACCAGGTAATTTATCATCCCTTAGCTTCCTACAACCCTCCCACCTTTGCAAGTCTCCAGTGTCTATTAATCCACTCTCTATGTCCATGTGTACGCATTATTCAGCTCCCACTTCTAAATGAGAACATGCAATATTTGACTTTCTGAGTTATTTCAACTTAAGATAATAGCTCCCAGATCCATCCGTGTTGCTGCAAAAGACATGATTTAATATTTTTATGGATAAGTGTATTCCATGGTAGATAAATATCACATTTTCTTTATCCAGTCATCTGTTGATGGACATTTAGGTTGATTCCATAACTTCGCTATTGTGAATATTGCTACAATAAACATACAAGTGCAGGTATTTTGGGGATAATAATTATTTTTTCCTTTGGATAGATAATTAGTAGTGGAATTTCCGGAATACTGAGACCTGAAACTATAAAAATTCTAAAAGAAACCCTAGAAAAACCTCTCCTGTACATTGGCCTAGGCAAAGAATTTATGACTGACACCTCAAAAGCAAATGCAACAAAAATAAAACTAAACAAATGGAACTTAATCAAATGAAAAAGCTTCTGCCTAGCAAGAGAAATAATTAACAACAAAAACAGACAATCTACAGAATGGGAGAAAATATTTGCAAACTGTGCATCCGACAAAGGACTAATATCCAGAATCTACAAGGAACTCAAACAACTCGTTAAGAAAAATACATAAATAACCTGATTAAAAAGTGGACAAAGGACAAGAACAGACATTTTTCAAAAAAAGACATATAAGTAAAAAATGATCAACACCACTAAACACCAGGAAAATGCAAATTAAAACCACAATGAGATAGCATCTCACACCAATCAGAATGACTGTTATTAAGAAGTCAAAAGACCACAGATGTCGGCAAAGATATAGAGAAAAGGGAATGCTTATACACTCCTGGTGAGAATATAAATTAGTACAATTTCTACAGAAAATAATATGGAGATATCTCAAAGAAATAAAAATAGAGATTCTTTCATTTCTTTCAGCAATATTTTCTAGTTTTCAGTACAGAGGTTTTGCACATTTTCCATGAAATGTATTCCTAAGAATTTTATATATTTGATGCTTTTGTAAATTGTATTTTAATATTTTTATTTGTCAGGGTTTTTGCTAGTATATAGAAATACAACTTTTATATATTGATGATGTTTTCTGCATCTTTACCAAACTAGCGTTATTTCTACAAGGTTTTTTGTTGATTCCTTAAGATTGTCTCTCTATATATAATGATGCCATGAGTAGATGAAGAGTTTGACTTTTTTCCCCCAATATTTATGGCTTTCTTTCCTTTATCTTGTCTTGTTACATAGGCTACGACTTCTACAATGTTGAATAGAAGTGGTGAAAGCAAACATTCTTGTTTTGATTCTTAGGGTGAAAAGCATTTAGTATTTCATGTATGCTGCTAGCTCTAGGTTTTTCACAGATATTATTAATGTTTGTCAGATTGTAGATGTTTCCTTTTATTCCTAGATTGTTAAAAGTTATGCTTCTTTTATTTATTTATTTTTCATGAATGAGTTAAATTTCGTGAAATGCCTTTTCTGCATTTATGGAGATGATCCTAGGTTAGTGTGCTAAATTATATTAATTAAATCTTTAATGTTAAACAAACTTTGCTTTTCTGAATAAATTCTTGGCCATAAGTATTGTATATACATTATGTAGAGCTAGACAGAATTGCTAACATTTTATTAAGAATTTTTACGTGGAGATGTATTAACTCTTTCACAGACACAGAGTTAATAAGTGGGTGACTCAACATTTGAGCCCATGTCTTCCAGATTTTGTATCCAGTGTTCTGTCTAATATTACATACAATTAATTATATTCAACTGGGCGTGTCAGGAAGCCTATGCTTTTTTAAATAGCTAGGGAGATCCTAGGAAATCTGCCAGGAGCAGGTACCATTCAGGCGTTCGTGCCTGCTGGGATGGGATGCTACTTGGAATTAGCCAGGTGGGCTGCAGAGATTAGATCCAAGAAAGGTGTCAGGTTATGTGTATATGGACAGACTTCCATATTGGGAAAAATCAGAATCTTGATTATCAATCAAAAACCACTTTAATACCTGGAGAAAATGGTTCTGCTTAAACTGACGTGTGTTGTAAAGATAAAGAAATATAAGCAGAGATCCTCAGGTTCTTTATGATGTTTTATTTCATTTTATTTTTAGTTTCAGGATACATGTGCAGGACGTGCAGGTTTGTTACATAGGTAAATGTGTGCACGGTGGTTTGCTGCACCTATCAACCCATCACCTAGGTATTAAGCCCCACATGCATTAGCTATTTACCCTGATGCTCCCCCTCCCCAAAGTTCCTCCCCCAACAGGCCCCAGTGTGTGTTTTTCCCCTCCCTGTGTCCATGTGTTCTCACTGTTCAGTTTCCACTTATAAGCGAGAACATTTGATGTTTGGTTTTCTGTTCCTGCGTTAGTTTGTTGAGGATAATGGCTTCCTGCAAAGGACATGATCTCATTCCTTTTCATGGCTGCATAGTATTCCATGGTGTATATGTACCATATTTCCTTTATCCGTTCTATCATTGATGGGCATTTTGGGTTGATTTCATGTCTTTGCTATTGTGAATAGTGCTGCAATGAACACACGTGTGCATGTATCTTTATAATAGAATGAGATCCTCAGGTTCTACCCTCAACTCGGCCACCAGTTAGATGTACCTCTGTGCATAACATTTTAATCTCTCCGTGGTACAAAACACTTACTTAAGATTACATAAAGTGCTAGACAAGTCCAATTTACTAACAAAATCCAAAACTGACCTTAATAATGGATCACCAGTATTGCTTTCACCTTTGTCTATGGGGATGCTGGTAATATCCTTCTAGAAAATCAAATGTCCCAAATATTCTCCCTTCTTAGAGCAGGTGCATTTCAAAATACTTTATGAAAATGTAACAAAAACAGGCAGAATAAAGCAATACAACAACGATGATAAACCTGGGCCCTGTTCTTTCAGTTCACGTGTATCACGTCTAGTACTCAGCCTTTAAGGTCATAAAAGGGAGAAAGTCTACTTGAAGTAGAAGCAGAATTCTCCAAAAGCAGTTTTAGACTCACAGCAGGCATAGCACCCAAGGCTTAAAACCTAACGTTTGATCTACATAATAGGTATTTTAAATCACCAACATTTGAAGAAATGGGTAAAATAGTGCTTTGAAACATCGTGTTACTCGCATAAAAGTAATCTACCAATTCAAAAGGGAATTACATTTATAAGAAACTTTAATAATAGATATGATGAAATATCATTTTGGCCAGAACTCAATTTTAGATACTGAGTTCATCTGACCTTTAAAGTTCAAGAAAAGTCAGTATTCCAGTGTGTCTAAATAAATCCATGCAGCTTCTGAATGGAGCTGAAGTCCGTGTGTTTCTCATTCTCCCAAGACTTAAACTCCTCAAACCCTACTCAGAACTGCAACCAGATGTCAACCTGACAACCTATCCTGTCCTCCCTCACATTAATTAGGACCCTATAGAACCTCAAGAGAGTGTATTCAGATTACCCAGACCAGACCACGGTTCAGGGAGCTGGGAGAAGAAAGTTCTCACATCTTTGCCACTGACTGACATTGAGGAATGCCTGTTTCTTCTCATCTGCTGGGATCTGGGTCACCAGCACTACTTCAGTCTGAGAGGCTATTTTTCTTTCTCTCTTTCTTTCTTTCTTTTTTTTTTTTTTTTTTTTAAATAAGAACCCAACAGCTGGGAATGGCTTCCTGGAACCCCTTCTTTGTTTCTCCCGGAAATGATCATAAATTCATGGGTTTGCCTAAGAAGAATAAACCCAAGACTTCCGACTGCTGGATTCTGTACTTTGTTCCCTCGATTAGACAAAAGGCTGATTCCTCTTTCAAACATACCAGATTATCCCCAGATCAAAGTTTAAGCCCTTGAAACAAGTGATAAATGATAAGACCCGCTGCCCCGCGGCTGTTCCTAAAAGGGCTTCTGTGGTGAGAGAACAAATCTGGTTCCAATAGTAGGAGCAGAAGTTAAATACTTTCTAATCCCGTTATAGTGGGGAAAGGATCAGACGCGCAGTCCTCAAGCTTTTACTTGACTGGTCATGATACTTGGGGGACACGTTTGGTCCTGGGTGTGTCTGAACATGTGTAGTCAGTAAATAAAGTGCTAGAGCTACTTTTTAGCTTTAGTGTCCGTATCTAGAATAAAACATGTGAAAATAGTATACTTTTGAATAACTTCAACAATTGAAGGAATGACATGACACATTCTGGTGAGTTTAATATTTTAATAGCCAGAAAATTATTTTGCTCCTGACTCAGGTTGAATTTTTTTTTTTTTTTTTTTTTTTATGATTATGAGCTGATCTCATTGTGTAACAAAAAGAGATTCAACACTGACTCTTCCACCATGCAGCAGGGGCCCCTGGGCCAATTTGATTTCCTTCTCAGAGCCTCAGTTTTCAAATCTGTTGGACTATGTGATCTTTAAAGTTCCAAGCTGCTCTAACATTCCATGGCCTTGCCTTAAGGACAGTAGACCCCACCAACTCTTCCCTTGACTCTGAAGGATCTCAAAGGAGTATCATCCTCCTAGGCGTCAACTCTGATACTGCTGGCCTTGGAGAAGGAACAAGAGATTGGGTTGGATGTGCCCTTCTCGTGGAAGATGAGTGCTGCTTTATTTTAAGCCAAAACCCAATATTAATTCCACAATTCAGTTCAAGATGCATTTGCTTCCAAGTGCTCACTTGGATGCAAGCAGCTGTTCTAGGTGCTTTGGGTGCTATAAGGAAAAACAAAACATAAATGTAGTCTTCAGGAACTCGATAGGAGAAATATGACCTGTATTGGACAGAGAGCAATATTAGAAGGTAGCCTGGATGAGTGCTGAACTCCAAGTAAAAGGAATTGAGGGATTATTTGGAAAGGAAAGACACATATCAGAGAAATCTGGCTGAAAACATTGAGCTGATAGCTGAAGAAAGCTTACTTTCTTGTGCTCTGATATTTTTCCCTCTAAACTACTCTTTTAAAGGCCACTACAAAAACTAATTTCTAGAAGGCAAGAGTCTTCACGCTATTTACGGTAGGGAGAACTGAAGGTTATATATAAGTTCGTGAATTTTATTGGCGGTTTATAAGGTGTACTAATAACATAACATTGAGAAGGGTCACAGGGCAGACACTAGTAAAGCATTAGGAAATTTTGCTGAAATTTTAAAATTTCTTTAACTAGCAGTATATGACACATGGTGCTTGTGTGTTGTTGGCGACCCGTGATTTCCATCACCAGCACGGGGCATCTCATCCTCTTCTCCATCGGACCACCCTTAGGAACAGGAGCTCAGACTTTCGCATCTTTGTGTGTGGTAGGTGCTCTTCCCTACTTTTAATAGGAGAATGTCTTTTTTTATCCAGTCAACATGGAGATAGTAATGCTCTTTCCGATCTCTCAAATTATTAATGTATCTTTTGAAGAATTACTTTTCAAGTTAACCGCGGTAGAGCAACTAGAGAATTTCCCTACCCCAGAGGGTAACTGCCATTCCCTTTGCTTCATGCTTTCCTGATGAGATATCCACTGAGTAATACATCCAGCTTTCTCCCTGGCTTGGTCCTGGCCCTTCATGGAGCTTTGCTTAGACGGACTTGGTGTGTTAACAATTAAGCATATTGTGGTCTCTCTTCTTTTCCCCTTCTTTGGCACCACTTTCCTGACAGTGAGATTGGGCATGTCTACACTACAAATCATAGTTCTTCCAAGATAAGGGGAGGGCTAATTGTGACTACCTCTCTCAACCACTTATGTGAATTCAGCCTCATTCTTAGTAAAAATGGCATTTTGGTATTCATCTGTCTGACTCTTGTATATTCTCAATTGACTTAGAACTCAGAAATATTTAAGGAGTGAGATCAGTTATCATCCACAAAACTCAGCATCTTAGAGCAGGGTTATTAAGCAAAGATAACTACTGAGTGGGCTTACGAAATCCTTAAGAATTTCTCTTTGTAAAAGATGCTATCCTTCTAGGAGGGAGAAAGAAAACACACTGGATAAACTTGGGACCCTGCAGACAGGGACCCTGTCATTAAAAGTCTTCATCTGTTTTACCCAGAATACAAAGCCCAGCGCTGGGCACTGATGAGTAGATGAAACGGGTGCAATCCCTTGCACTTGGTGGAGGAGAAAGGGAGGGAGGGGGAAGGGAGCGTCCCCACCCCAGATTGTGTCTGTGTGGAAGCTAATCCCCACTTGGAGCTGGAGTTAACTAGCTTCTGCCACACTTTTCTCCACTCTGGCATGACACAGGTCCCTCCAACACCCCTGCGCTAAGGGAACATCGTTGGAAGGTCCAGCTTCTCCAAAGGCATGGCCTCCTGGGTTGGAGAAGCTCCTCCTCTGAGTATGGAACTCTCCCAGAGTGGAGTCCCTGAGCTTCCCTACCTCCTAAGCCTTCTCCAATTAAAGAGGCAAAACAGAAGGTCAGGAAGCTGAAATGGACCGAAGAAGGAGGACGCATCCATGCTAAGAGCAAATGCCTCATAGTATTATTGCTCTCCTAATTGAAGCCTAAGTTTTTGCCTCAAACTTTGCCCCAAAGATAAGGGCTGAAAAAAATCCCCACTGGTTCAGGCACAAACTCTACCTATTTCAGGTGACCTAAGAGAAATCACAGGAGCCGATCTAATTGAATATCCTCCCCAGGCTGATAGACAAGGCCACACAAGTATATTCTCACACCAGGTGGCTTTGGGCTCTGATTCTGACTCTTACTAGCTATGAGAATTTGGGAAAGTTATTTGACTTATCTGATTCTTAATCAGATTCTTCCTCATTATAAACGGAGATTAAAGATACCTACTTTCTTATGTTGCTCTATAAAAATGTGTGTATAGAAAGCACATAAAATAATTCCTGATATATAATAAGAACTAACTAAATGGTATCCAGAGTTCTTCATTTTCAGAATACACCCAAGAACTGTCTGTAAGTAGTTTTGACATCCAGGCATGCACCAAGACACCTAGACATATACAGGTGCACCACATACCTAGAACTGTACATGTTCTTAAACACTTTTGATTCATCTGGGCATGATTCCAAGTTTAACCCTTCTAGAAGATTCTTGACACACACAAGATCCTTAGAACACTACAAATAAGATACAGAGATATGACAGTGACTCTTAACCACGCTTCAGAAGTCACCCACAATTTTGCAGGTGATGCCTCAGAAAGGAAAATGATAGAAAACTCCCCAAATATCTTAAGAAAGGAAACAAAAATTTCCTGGAACCAATCTATTCAAGAGTGAGACTGAAAATAGGCCAAAGTGAAGCAGAAAGGAAAGGGAAAAGGAGATCAAACAGCAGCAGAGGTGATCTTACATTGGGTTAAATCCACAGAAAAGACTGTGAACATTAGAAGTCAAACCCTGCTGATGTTCGGAACTGTCTGCTGACAGGAGCTCACTGTGGGGCAAGTCACGGAAGGAAAGGGTTGTGAAAAAGTAGTTTTAGAAACCGTGAATCATCCCAGCACTTTGGCAGGCCAAGATGGGCGGATCACAAGGTCAGGATATTGTACCCATCCTGGATAACACGGTGAAACCCCGTCTCTACTAAAAATACAAAAAGAAATTAGCTGGGCGTGGTGGTGGGCACCTGTAGTCCCAGCTACTAGGGAGGCTGAGGCAGGAGAATGGCGTGAACCCGGGAGGCAGAGCTTGCAGTGAGCCGAGATCACACCACTGCACTCCAGCCTGGATGACAGAGCAAGATTTCATCTCAAAAAAAAAAAAAAAAGAAAAAAGAAAAAAAGAAAAAACCAAGACGCATAGCATTTCTAGTCTGATTTGTGCTCAACTGGATTAAGAATTTACAGCAAAATCAGAGTTCAAGGGTAGGAAATTTAGAGATGATCTAGTCCTAATACTTACTTCCAAGTTCTAGGAGGCAGAGGTAAAACTCTTACGCATAGGGAAGTGTGCATAAATAAAGGTATTTAAGTGTTAAAAATAATAGGGGCAGCTGAACTACAGAAGGCAATTAAGTATGATAGGGTTACAGTAAAAAGCATGTAAAAATTTAACTTCCAAACTTCGCAATTGTTCTGCTGTAACTCTTTGGATCAATAACTCGTCAAGGAAATCTGATCCTCAAAACCTTACCTGCAACTGTATGGGCTCCCCAGTGACCTCAGGAAAAAGGTCAAAACCATATCCCTTGCTCCACAGCTGAGGAATAAGCAGGTCAGCGGGAGAAGTGATCGTTCCCAGGCCATCAGCAGGTGAGTGACAGGTGGGATGGAAACGCTATATTCTGTCCTTGGTCTTGTGCTCTTCCCAATATGCCATACTGCTTCACAAAGGTGTCCCGAGCCCTCGTTCCTGAAGAGGTGGCTGAAGGTAACTAGAGGCAGCATCTCCTCTGCAGAGGTTTGAATGCCATCCTCCCTGAAGGCAGAGGGATAACCAGCCACAGCCCCACCAGCTGAGCAGGCCATGAGTCAGTTCAGACCATAAAGGAAGTGATGAGTATAGATCAAGGCCCAGCATAATAGACACCGTACCAGTCAGGGAAATAAAAAATCCTGCAAAGTTCTGGGCCAGAAATTCCTACCCAGAGTTAGAAAATTAACTGATAGCCCTTCTGCTCTAATTCAGAGGCATTTGAGCAATGCAGAGCAGTGAATTTTCCACATTTAAGTCTGATATTATAAGGCATTTCAATTCCCCAAATCCCTTCTCTCTTTTCAGCCAGCTGTCTCCTTTCTTCATAGCGCTCTCTGTGTACAGGCCTCTCTGGACCAGTCGGCTTCTATCACGGAAATCATTCTGTTTCCCACTAAAAGGGAAAAGAAAATTCACTCATTGAACCACGGCAAATTGCACTGACAGTGTGGAGACCCCAGAGAGGTGCCATATTGATTAAAATGTTCAAGTTAGTAAGAAAGGAAGAGAGGAGAAAGGAACCATATAGACTCTTTAAAGATAGGGACAGAGAGGAGGAGGAATAGGGGTGGAGGAAAAGAGGGGAAAGAGCATCCAGCTTTTGCAGCCTGTCCCCCTGGAGACCTTCCAACATGATTCGCTGGGCACGAATCTAGGGTGCGGGGGGCCAGGCTGGAACTGTTGCCCATCCCTGCACTCGCGTGTCACAGATGCAGCCCTCCGCTGTCTCCCCCTTGTGGGGAGCAACACTGTGAGGTGCAGCCAGGAACCTGCAGAGCAGACCCTGCAGTGCAGTGGACAGCGGACAGCTGGATGCCATCTGGAGGTGTAGGTACAGCGCTAGCCCGAGGAGGGTGTGCGGGAAGCACTGAATTTTTCTGAATGACCCTGGGAATGAGGATCCATCACAAGTGTCAGCTTAAATGGTTCCCTGCATTAACAGTCATCAGTAAACAGAGTAGTAATGGCTCACGCTGTGTCACAGTGCTTGACAAAGTGCACTATTTCATCTAGTCCTTGCTGCCTCCCAATGAGGGAGAGATTTTTTGTCACTGCTTTACAGAAGAAGAAACTGAGGCTCAAAGAGATTCAGTGACTTACCCAGGAGAGAGGAAAGCACAGTGCCTTTCCTTGAATGAGGTCACAGCGCCCCAGGTTCATAAAGCATCCTCCAAAACCCCAAGGAAAACTGGTCTAACTCCTCCGCCTCCCTTCTCCTGCTGCTGTATGTGGTAATGACACTGACTCTCCCACCCTCACAGCCCAAGGTGGAGCTGGTCTGACTGTAATGCTCCTCGCGTGCTCTCCTGGTTGTATGTGAACTCAATCGGAATGTGCTCCAGCATCAGGATTCACTCAACACCTATTTTTTTTTAATTCCAACTAGAAAGTGGGAGATTCCATGATTAAAAAAAAATCCCAGGTCTAATGGGCCAGGAATTTTATTATTTTCCCCACTGAACAGAGAAAACAACAGAAGCTCAGAATAAGACAGCTGCCTCAGTCACAGCACAGATGAGTTGGTCTAAATTTAAGACTTTTTGCACCCAACATATCACCTGCATTCAGGTGCTCCTTTGCAGAGAAGTGGGAGATTGGACTCCCTGACCTTGAGAACTCGCCTTGACCCTGGGGCTGCTTATGGAGGACTGTGGCAGGCGTGGAGGTGTTAGGGCTGTGATTCCTCCAAACCTAGTCTGACGGATGAGTCGTGGAATGGGATCTCAGAGACTTTGGCTCTAGGCCTGATTTTTTCCACAGGCTGGTTGTGTGACTTCAGGCAAGTTGCTTCACCTCTCTGGGAGTTGTTTTCCTGAGAGTGATCTGAGGGGTGAGATGAGATGGTCTCTCCTTCCTGTGCCATGTGCTGGCCCCAGAGCCAGGTGGCTCTGCTCTTCTGTGCTGGTTGCTGTTGAGGGTGTTGACTGAGTTCATCTGTTTCCTGAGACACACGCAGCTGTCCTCCCTCCAATTACTTCATCACACGCGCTGACAGACCCTCCGGGGCAGGGCTCTTGGCACCGCCTTGCTGGGGAGCATCTCCAATCATTGCCCGTCCTCATCAAATTCAGATTTATGGAGTGTGAGGGCAGAGGAGACCCAGGAAGGCCGTGGAACACAAGGTCTCAAGACCCCTCAGGAGCTTGTGTTCTGCTCTTGGGCCATTTCCCAAGACACTCTGTCCAGTGGGTCAATATCAGGGTTCTCACCTCTCCTAGGGCAGACACACTCACCATTTTAACCAGGTCACTCAGCAGCTTTACCCCAGCAGCAGTACCAAGCCGGACATGAACCTCGTATACTGTTTCTATTTTATCTATTTTGTTTGGACCACCAGTTAGGCTACGGGTTTGGGGAAGATCAATATGCAGGAGAATCTTGAATCTAAACAAATGACATCATCTTTATCCTCGAGTAATGGTAAAACCAATAGACAGTGTTTTCACCTCGTTATTGTGTGCTAACCATTATTGTAAGTCCTGTACATACTTGTACTCATTTACTCCTCCCAATCATCCCTGGAGGGTGGATTGATTGAGTCTGTTTGACTTACAATACAGCCACGCCTCGGAGTGCAAGCTGCTTGCCTGGGATTTGGACTGGAAATGTTGTACGCCTCACTCTTGCCTATGTGCCCTGGCTTAGTTGGGGTAACACAAAACAATAGCAAACAGAAGAGTCCACCAACAAGGGCTAAAATCGAGTGGCACAGAGTGCACATGTGCAGGTGCTGGAAGGAAGAAGAGAGTACCAGAGGATGGGGCATTTGGGAAGGGTGGTTGGGGGCTGGCCTTTCCAGGATGAGTAGGATTTATCCAGACTAGTAGAGGAAGCAGATGCATAGCAGGGAACAGCCTGAATGTAGTGAGGTGTGGCGTAGGATCTGCGTGGTGAGTGGTAAAGAAAGTGGGCATGTTTCATTCTCATCCCTTCTGTCCCCTCCCTTGTGGTTTGATGTCCAGGGACTTCTGTGTCTCTGCGGATAGGCGTGCAGTGGGGATTTCAGACAAAGGCCTGCTTTCTTATGGGAGACAAGAAAGATAAAGAGAATATGACCCCAAATATTTTCTGAGCCTGCCTGCAAGGTTGGCAGACACTAGTTTTCAGGTAATTTTGCTCCTGGAGCAGAATTTCACCCACTACCTTTGAGAGCTAGAGAGTAGAAGTAGTTCCATTGCACCCTGCATTACTGCACTAATTACACAGTGAATTTTCAGTCCTGGTCTGCTCTTTGACACACCGTAAGCAGAAATCTTGCATATTCAGATGACAGTTTGTCCTCAGGAAATGCCTCACACCCTGCTTTGTACCACTGTTCAGATGGACATCAGAACAGTATGTATCCTCCGTGAACCCAAAGGCAGTGTTAGACATTGGTCAAAATTCAGCAGCATGCCTAAGAAGGGGCTGAGGTGCATGTGTACTCTGTGACTAACGGATGGGAGCCAAGGCCCATGGCTGAGTGACCAGAATCAATGCCAGTGAGGGCCAAGATGGGCAGCAGAGTGGACTAGGGGCAGAAGACGCCAGGTCATTAGCAAACCAGAGACTGCAAGGACTGGAATTCTGGCTTTTAGGTATTACCACTAACCTATGCTGCCACCAAGTGCTCATTTTACCAGCAAAGGCTTCATAGAGCCAGGGCTGGAGATGCCTCTCCTCCAGGCTCGCCTGGCTTCCGCCACCCCTGCAAAACACACAGCACACGCATTCAGAAATAGGAAAGGTCAAACCGCAAACCCCCCTGACTGCTCTGTCCCCATGGCTTTATTTTTAGGTTAGAAAAGACCCTTTCCTCTTCTGACTCATGATCCCGCTGACAAATATTCCCTTCGTGGAGCAAGCTAAATAGAGTCATTCCTCATGTCACATTCTCTTGAATCAAAGAAGCTCTTGTGACTGGAGCCTGTTTTGTCATTCTGCATGCTGCATGCACCGAATGCATGCTCTGCGGGCACTTCTTCAGACCAAAACACAAAGGCCAAAGAAACCCCTGCCTCCCTCCAGCTGCATTGACCTTCCCTCTTGCCCCCAGGCCCCCACCAAACCAAGGCAGTTTCTTGTAACCTCTTGGGGGATGTTACTGGACATTTTGCTCAGGAGTCACTCCTTTGATGGCGGGGCACCCCCATGTCAGGGGTGACCAGAGATATAAAGGGGGCTGGGGAAACCAAGGTAAACTATTGACTTAGGACACTCTCAAGCACTGTCTTAGCCCAGGAAATTGCGGAGTGTGTTGGAACCAAGAATCTCTTGCTGATGAGACCTGGAGAGCAGACTCAACCCTGAATTGTGATTTTGGTTAGTCCTTGTAGCTTTTCTGAACCTCAGTTTCACTATCTTCCTATCTAATCTTTAGTCCACATGTTTCTTATCACTCTTGTAGGTAGTTTATTGCTCACAGATCCTTTTGTAGGGAGTAAAAATTAAGACATGGATATCCAGCATGTCATTTCCCTATATCCTCTTTGTATAGAAAACTGACTAAATTGTTTTTAAAACTTTGAGACTGGAGGCTAAAATGCAGACACCTGAATCTCATCTGAGTTTCAGGTCTCATGTCGTCTGTCACTATAGAGAAAAGATACTTGGTTGAGAGCATCACAAACTATTGATTTGATCTGATCCACCACCAAAATGGCTCACATTCTTCCAGCAAACTTCTCCACGTTCTTGATTTTATATAATGTTCATGACAATCCTGGGAGATAGGTATTTCTGTCCTCATTTTACAGGTGAGAAAATTGAGTTTCAGGAGAGACTAAGTCTTTTGCTCAAGACCACTGAGCACTAGTATGACTTAGGACTGTCTTCATTCCGAGTCTTCTGACCTTTAAGAATCCTTCACTGGGTCACTGTGGAACAACACCTGCCACACCAGGCAATAGGGATTCCTAGGACAATGACTTTCTAGAGGTCCTGGCCTTTCGTGTGCTCCCAAATTATGACAGGCAATCCCTCACCTTTCCTGGGAAGTTGTCCCCCATGGTTGCAGGGACCTGGAGTTGCAGGCGGGAAAAGCCAAGCACACAGCTGGCTCTCCCACCATCTCCTTCCTCTGCTCCCGTGGAAAAGAAACCCAATCTCTCCAGCCCAGTGTTTGGGCTCCCAGGAGCCTCAGCCTACAGTGGCTGATTGAATTATCTTTATTGGCCTTATTACCATTGCCAAACCTCTGGGGAGGTGAACCAGATGTCCCCATTTGACCAACCATTGCAATTGTGTCCAGCAATGTCCAGCTGTTCCAGGCTTCATTCACAGAGCATCCCATTTATCTTGGATTTCTTAATGCCATAATCAAGCTGCCAGGGGAGAAAAGGATGCTCCATTCCTGACATCAGGGGGAAAATATGAATCAGGAATCTAGAAAATGTTGCTAAGCATTGTTTTCTTCCCAACATGCACCCAGCCCTCCCTTTGCTCCCCACTGAACCAAGGAGGTATGCTTTGCTTTCCTTCCTTGAAGAATCTGATCCAGGCATCTCTCCTTTCAGAAAAGATTTTCTAATCGTTCCTGAAAATCTGCTGCATTTTAAGGTCAATCCCACGAAGAGATTAGCTCTTGGGTTTTAGTTCCGTGTCTTTGAAGAATCAGGATAACACAGCTGTATGAATAACTCAGCTCCAAAGAATCACCAAAAAGAGCTTTAAGCCCAGGGAACACTTGGGGACCTTCAGTCCTTCACCTTCCCTTCCTACCCAAGTGTGATTTCATATTTATTTCCAGGACTGGGAATTAAGTGCCACTCCAGCTTGATTGAGATCAAGATAGAGAAGTCAAGTTGTCACCGATTCAGTGCCTGACGTGTGCTGAGGCATTGACAAGAAACTCACACTGTTTAAAATGTGGAGGGACCTGTGTCCTGGTTCGACTGTGCCTCAGACGTGCTGTGTGGTTGGATACGCACTGGGGGTGTGCTCATCTCACAAAGATTTTGGGGCATCTTTTCCACCCATCCTAATACTAAGCGGAGTCCCAAGCTGACTTACATAAGCAACTCAATCTTGCACCTCTGGAGCTAACTTAACGTATCAGGGCTTAGGTACTGACCCAGACTGGACCAGTCAGAGTCCTTTCCCTAAGAAACTGGGCTGGGAACTAGGAGAGCCCACCTCCCTTGGGCTGGTCTCTTACACTGGTGAGGGGTGCCGATGACAGCCTTGTTCTCTATCACATGAGCTGGAGAGCAGACACGGTCCTGCAGAGAGAGGGGAACGAAGGGGGCCTAGAGAGAAATAGCTGCCCCCAAAAGCGACGTAGAAAGGAAAATGACCACGGGAAGCCAGGCTGTCAGCTCTCTGCACCTACACATTTTTCTCTGGGAATTCATTTGACTCAGCTTCAACAAAAGAGGTGACTTATGAAGGATGTTGAAACTACTGGGCGAAAGTTTATAGTGAAAAAGTGTATGTGCATGATCTCAAAGCAAAATTTGTTAATGACAAATGGAAAATAGTAAATGCACAGTTAAGAAGCTGGCAAACACCATCTTAAGAAAGTAATTGAGGTTAACTTCACCGGTAATGAGATGCCTCAACATCGTGTACCACCTGATGTGTTCACTGAGAGGGACAGGGGAGCACTTGGTGGTAATGTTCGCAATGGTCCATAACCTCAGCCCATCTTGAGAAACATCCAGAGACCCAAACTGAGGGACCTTTTACAAAATATCTGGCCAATACTCTTTCATGATCTCTGTCAAGATCATGAGAGATAAGGCTCAAAAACTGTCTCAGATTGATGAGACATGAAAATTAAATGCAACCTGGGATGCTGGATTAGATCCTGGTAAAGACAAAGACATTAATAGGAAACGTGGTGAAATCTAAATGAAATCTGCAGTTCAGCTGATAATATTGCGGGAATGTTTGTTTCTTGGTTTTGCTCACTGTGTGATGATTATGTCAGAAGTGAACATTAGACAAAGTTGGGTAAAGGGTATGTGAGAATTCTCTGTGCTATTGTTGCAACTCTTCTGTAAGTCTAAGAGTATCTCAAGATATAAAGTTTTACAATGAAGAGACATGGCTACAAAGAGGGGAACAACAGAAGCAGGGAGCCTACTTGAGAGTGGAGGGTGGGAGGAGGGAGAAGATAAAAAACTTTACCCATCAGGTACTAGGCTTATTACCTGGGTGATGAAATAGTCTATATCCCAAACTCCCGTGGTGCACAACTAACAAATATAACAACACTGCACATGTACCCTGAACCTGAAACAAACATTATATATTTTATTATAATAGAGCATATAATATAATGTGATATATATTATAATATTATTATATATTCTCTATATATATATATAATTTTTAAGTGGTAATATGTTATGAAGATAGAGGGGTCCCTCATAGAATTCAAGATCATGGATGTATTTGAGCCTCAGGCTTATGTTAGTGCCAGTGACTTTTGTTTCTTACAACAAAAACATTCTGACGGGTGCACTCTGAATAAATCGTTTAAATTCTCAAAACTTCAGATGGAATCTACCTTCAAGCACCACAGAACATTGAACTTCAGGCCCAGCATCTGACAAGTTACAAAGCATCATCACTGTCCTCTGTTCTAGCCTTGCAAAAGCCAATTTTGAACATTTACCATGAGATCTTCTCTTTCAGCAAATTTTTAAACGCACAACACTCTATTAAACTATTGGCAACCAGACACCAATAAAGCTGTTTAAAAAAAGGCAAGTTTGAGGACCGGATGGAAATCGTGCTTCTATAAGGACCCAGAAGAGAGAAACATAAATCTAATTTACTCACTTTGGCAATACTGCTGATCATTTTCTAGGCTGAATTACGGACTTTCAGAGCTAGACTTCCATCCAATGATCATCCAGCCACTTAGATGTCATCTAGTGTAACCTCCCTCCCTGTGCAGGAAACCTTTGGAGAATCCTGCCTAACACTACAACACGTCTCAAATAACGGAAAGATGAGCACTGCACATCAGCCTTTTCGTTTCTCAGTCAAGTGTCTACTCATTAGAAAGAGTTTCTTGTGCCTGGGGTGATGATTAATGGCCTGGTTTGCCCAGGGCAGTTCCAGTTCATGGGTGTCATCTGGGTGTAGTTATTTCTAGCACCCCTCTTATTCATCACCTTCCTTCTACTATTACAGATTCAAAACAAAACAGAACAACAACAACAATAAAAAACCTGCCTCTTCTTAGCTAAACATGAGGACTAAAACTTCATAAAACAGAATAAGCATATCCCTCTTTCAAACAGTGCTTCAAATATTTGAAAACAGCTATCTTGTCTACCCCCATGCCTAATAGTCCAGTTCCCCAAGCTGAGCTTCCTAAGCCACAACTTCCAGAATCCTCAGCATCCTCTTAGGCCCCCTCTGGATGTGCTCTGAGGACTAAGGGCTGGAATAGAATGCAAACCTCCAGATGTGATGAGGCTGACTCTGAGGCATTAGGATTATTACATCCATCTTCTTAAGGTAACATTGGCCAGTATTATCATAATGCAGGAATTAGAGGCCCATAAAATGACAGACAAGAGGGGATAAGTAAATAGTTTATGGTATTATCAAACTGTGGAATATTATATAGCCATTAAAATCACATTGTGGAAAAATACTTAAGACCGTGGAAAAGAGCTCATGATACAATCTTAAGAAAGCAGGACACACGGGAATGAATAAGCTATAACTACCTGCAGCAACGGGGGTGGGCCTCAAAGCATTATGCCAAGGAAGAAGCAGACACAATTCAGTCTGGTTCCTTTCCATAAAGTTCGAAAACAGCCGAAACTCACTAACAGTGTTAGAAGTCAGATTGGGGCTTTCTGTTTATAGGGGAGACATGATTGCCAAGAGTCATGGGGCTTCTGGAATTTTGGTAACGTTTTGTTTCTTCATCTTCTGCGTGCAGGTTAACAGAATGTGCTCACTTTTTGAAAATGCAAGCCTTGCACTTTTGAGTTGTGCACTGTTATGACTGTATTTTATGCTTCTGGAAAGTTAACATTAAAAAAACGAAGAGGCCGGGCGTGGCGGCTTACGCCTGTAATCCCAGCACTTTGGGAGGCCAAGGTGGATGGATCACAAGGTCATGAGATCAAGACCATCCTGGCTAACACGGTGAAACCCCATCTCCACTAAAAATACAAAAAAAAAAAAATTAGCCGGGCTTGGTGGTGGGTGCCTGTAGTCCCAGCTACTCGGGAGGCTGAGGCAGGAGAATGACCTGAACCCGGGAGGCAGAGCTTGCAGTGAGATCGCACCACTGCACTCCAGCCTGGGCGACAGAGTGAGACCCCATTTGAAAAAAAAAAAAAGAAAAAAAAAGAAAACAAGAAAAAAGAAAAAAATCAGTACACAAAACTCAGTTCTGAAGCTGCTACATGTATTTTAGGATTGAATAAGTAAGTAAATGAGTCGTCAATAGTGAGAGCCAAGATTTTCACTGTCAAATAAAGAAATTACAAATTAGTAAGGGAGGAAGACTAGAATGAACCCTATAGTCGTGGATTAGAGATTAGTATAACTTGGCCGGGCGTGGTGGCTCATGCCTATAATCCCAGCACTATGGGAGGCCGAGACGGGCGGATTACGAGGTCAGGAGATTGAGACCATCCTGGCTAACACAGTGAAACCCCATCTCTACTAAAAAATACAAAAAAACTAGCCGGGCGAGGTGGCGGGCGCCTGTAGTCCCAGCTATTCGGGAGGCTGAGGCAGGAGAAATGGCATAAACCCGGGAGGCGGAGCTTGCAGTGAGCTGAGATCCCACCACTGCACTCCAGCCTGGGCGACAGAGCGAGACTCCGTCTCAAAAAAAAAAGAAAAAAAAAAGAAAAAAAAGATTAGTATAACCACGTGAACTCTTGTTTACTTTAAGAACTCATGTTTACTTAGACTGATAAGTAGAAATACAGAAGTGATTATAGCTATGTATCTATGCACACGTACATACAGATATTTCCTAGCTCTGTCTGCTGAGAAGGTCTGGAAGTGGTGATGCCCCAGTGGCAGTGGGCACCCCCAGTGCCCAGTGATTGGTTTTTGAATACAATTCTCCAAGGAAAGAAATCAGGACTCCTAGGAGAAACGGTTGATTGTAGGGCAGAGCAGGAAAAATGTCAGAGGAAACTTGTAGGGGCAGAAAGTTAGAAAGTGCTCACCAAAAACAAAAGGGAGGTGGGATGGGGCAAGCTGAAGAACACTGGACCAAGCTGAAAGAGACCCCCATTCCCAACTGGGACAACCTGAGTGATAACACAAATAATTATAACCCTGCAAAATAAAATGAATATCCATGGCTCCCTAGTGATATAAATAAATGATTGAGTAAATAAATAAATGAGAGGCAAAGGACAAATATTTCTCTCTGAAAAATTCCAGATAATATACGTAGACATTCCCCCCACTCACCCCAGAAGGTTTAGAACTTAATCCCCCTCCCCTTGAGTGTAGGCTGGACTGTGACATGCTGCCAAAGTATATAGGATGGGAACACAGTAACCCCACAGTGGAGAAACCAGACAGTCATAACCACGTGGTAGGTCATGGTGACGTGCCACCCTCGGCTGTAGTGCAGTGAGGGGCACTTCACCCCTGTGGTCCTCCCATTAACCCACAACCCCAGCCTAATCATGAGAAAACATCAAGCAAGTCCAATTGAGGGGCACTCCGCAAAATACTTGACCAGTGCTCTCCAAAATTCTGAAGGTCATAGAATACAAGGAGTAGCTGAGAAACCAGGACACTAAGGAGACGTGAAGGCTAAATGCAGTGTTGTATCTTGTATTGGATCCCAGAAGAGAAAAAAAGGACATTAGTAGAAAAACTAGTGGAATCTAAATACAGTCCATCATTTAGTTAATAGTAATGTGCTGATGTTAATTTCTTAGTTTTTGCTATATAAGATGTTGTTAAC